>NW_028127955.1:1200000-1800000 GCF_965231255.1 Vanellus vanellus
TACAGCCGCCAGAACGGTACCGGCGGCAGCACTGCAGGAGCTGCTCAGGAACCGCTGGGGCAACCCCAGCGCACCGGGTGCTCAGCGCGTGGCCCTGACCCCACCGCATGGCATGTCACCCTTGGGCAGGAAGCTTGACATTTTCTGGAAGCACCGGTGTCATTTCACGGGCTTTGCCGTCGCTTTGCGCTTGTGGGGTAACACTATAGAGTTTTTCAGAAAGTGTTGGAGCAACTTTGGTACCTTTTCCATTCAGGCACACTGGGAGTGAGCTGTGGGGCTGCTGCCAGGGGCTCTGCTCAGCACAGCATGGCTGGAGCTGGCCCAGGACCTCCTTCGAAAGATAGACTGGTCAGACACACAGCTATCCTGAATCATCAAGGATAATCCTATGTTCAAGTTCAAGTTCCTACCTTCCAGTTCAAGTTCAAGTTCCTACGTTCCAATTGGTGCCCGTTACCTCTTGTCCTGGATCATCAAAGATGATCCAGGACAAGAGGTAACGGGTACAAACTGGAACCTAGGAACTTCTATCAAAGCATGAGGAGGAACTTCTTTACTTTGAGGGTGGCAGAGCGCTGGAACAGGCTTCCCGGGGAGGCGGTAGAGTCTCCCACCCCAGAGACATTCAAAACCCGCCTGGAGGTCATCCTGTGCAACCTGCTGTAGGTGACCCTGCTCTGGCAGGGCGGTTGGACTAGATGATCTCCAGAGCTCCTTTCCAACCCTAACCAATCTGTGATTCTGTGATCAGAGCTGTTCTTCGAAATCTGTTCCTAGGAAATTGCTGCGAGAAGGAGGATGCACCTGAGGAGCAGGCCTAAGATGGAGGATTGAACAAACAAGTAGCTCTTACCTGAGGAATCGGCTATCCCATGGAACAACTTCTGAGAAAGTTTCTGCAACATTACTAGGGGTCCGCCAAAACATACAATTTCTTGCCATGTTCCAGTTAAAGCCTAAACTATCGAGTTGGCATTTCTTTTTAAAAGTGTATAAAGAAGCGGTAATGGGCCAAATCCGCAAGCCACTGTAAATCAACACGATTTGCTTGCCTCCGCTGGAACACCCGCTCTCTATTGCAGTTCAGGAGCTAACACACAGTATCTTAATATGCATTTAGGTTAATATTTGCACTTTGCAGGGCTAGGTAGATTGCACGGCTGGCACATATCAGACTAAATGTCACTTCCGAAAGCTAAGGGACCGAACCGGAAGCTGCCATTCAGAGGGACTACCTGACAACATGTGGAACCTCTCCGGAAAAGCCTTCCCACCTCAAGCAACTCCTTTTGATTAATCTTTCACATAGACAATACACGTTATATACACCGACACACCCCCCCGGCCTTTGCCTCCACAGATCCTGTGGTTGGCTAATTAAAGGAGGAGGTGTAACTATCAATCTAATCTGGCTTGTTCTCAAATTTACCATAATTTCCACACTTGAGAGGCTGGTGAAATGAAACAGCACTACTACACTTTCCCATTCATCAGCCGGAAGCAGAACAACTCCGAGAACCGGGCGAAAAATAATTAGGATGCGGGATCAGGTGTTGCGCGCGTGCATCTGTGCCTGTACAGGGGCACGCAGGCACATGAGCATTCACGGGAGGCAGCAGCAGTAGCACGGGGGCAGATGAGCACCACCAGTCATTTGACCTCGACAGGTGAATGCTTGCAGATGTACTCACAGCACACTTATTAGAAGAGGCCCAAATGCCCGAGAAAACTGCCGTCAGATTACGCCGGAAACAACAACGGCTTTTTAAACAACTACAGCCGCCAGAACGGTACCGGCGGCAGCACTGCAGGAGCTGCTCAGGAACCGCTGGGGCAACCCCAGCGCACCGGGTGCTCAGCGCGTGGCCCTGACCCCACCGCATGGCATGTCACCCTTGGGCAGGAAGCTTGACATTTTCTGGAAGCACCGGTGTCATTTCACGGGCTTTGCCGTCGCTTTGCGCTTGTGGGGTAACACTATAGAGTTTTTCAGAAAGTGTTGGAGCAACTTTGGTACCTTTTCCATTCAGGCACACTGGGAGTGAGCTGTGGGGCTGCTGCCAGGGGCTCTGCTCAGCACAGCATGGCTGGAGCTGGCCCAGGACCTCCTTCGAAAGATAGACTGGTCAGACACACAGCTATCCTGAATCATCAAGGATAATCCTATGTTCAAGTTCAAGTTCCTACCTTCCAGTTCAAGTTCAAGTTCCTACGTTCCAATTGGTGCCCGTTACCTCTTGTCCTGGATCATCAAAGATGATCCAGGACAAGAGGTAACGGGTACAAACTGGAACCTAGGAACTTCTATCAAAGCATGAGGAGGAACTTCTTTACTTTGAGGGTGGCAGAGCGCTGGAACAGGCTTCCCAGGGAGGCGGTAGAGTCTCCGACCCCAGAGACATTCAAAACCCGCCTGGAGGTCATCCTGTGCAACCTGCTGTAGGTGACCCTGCTCTGGCAGGGGGGTTGGGCTGGATGATCTCCAGAGCTCCTTTCCAACCCTAACCAATCTGTGATTCTGTGATCAGAGCTGTTCTTCGAAATCTGTTCCTAGGAAATCGCTGCGAGAAGGAGGATGCACCTGAGGATCAGGCATAAGATGGAGGATTGAACAAACAAGTAGCTCTTACCTGAGGAATCGGCTATCCCATGGAACAACTTCTGAGAAAGATTCTGCAACATTACTAGGGGTCCGCCAAAACATACAATTACTTGCCATGTTCCAGTTAAAGCCTAAACTATCGAGTTGGCATTTCTTTTTAAAAGTGTATAAAGAAGCGGTAATGGGCCAAATCCGCAAGCCACTGTAAATCAACACGATTTGCTTGCCTCCGCTGGAACACCCGCTCTCTATTTCAGTTCAGGAGCTAACACACAGTATCTTAATATGCATTTAGGTTAATATTTGCACTTTGCAGGGCTAGGTAGATTGCACGGCTGGCACATATCAGACTAAATGTCACTTCCGAAAGCTAAGGGACCGAACCGGAAGCTGCCATTCAGAGGGACTACCTGACAACATGTGGAACCTCTCCGGAAAAGCCTTCCCACCTCAAGCAACTCCTTTTGATTCATCTTTCACATAGACAATACACGTTATATACACCGACACACACCCCCGGCCTTTGCCTCCACAGATCCTGTGGTTGGCTAATTAAAGGAGGAGGTGTAACTATCAATCTAATCTGGCTTGTTCTCAAATTTACCATAATTTCCACACTTGAGAGGCTGGTGAAATGAAACAGCACTACTACACTTTCCCATTCATCAGCCGGAAGCAGAACAACTCCGAGAACCGGGCGAAAAATAATTAGGATGCGGGATCAGGTGTTGCGTGCGTGCATCTGTGCCTGTACAGGGGCACGCTGGCACATGAGCATTCACGGGAGGCAGCAGCAGTAGCACGGGGGCAGATGAGCACCACCAGTCATTTGACCTCGACAGGTGAATGCTTGCAGATGTACTCACAGCACACTTATTAGAAGAGGCCCAAATGCCCGAGAAAACTGCCGTCAGATTACGCCGGAAACAACAACGGCTTTTTAAACAACTACAGCCGCCAGAACGGTACCGGCGGCAGCACTGCAGGAGCTGCTCAGGAACCGCTGGGGCAACCCCAGCGCACCGGGTGCTCAGCGCGTGGCCCTGACCCCACCGCACGGCATGTCACCCTTGGGCAGGAAGCTTGACATTTTCTGGAAGCACCGGTGTCATTTCACGGGCTTTGCCGTCGCTTTGCGCTTGTGGGGTAACACTATAGAGTTTTTCAGAAAGTGTTGGAGCAACTTTGGTACCTTTTCCATTCAGGCACACTGGGAGTGAGCTGTGGGGCTGCTGCCAGGGGCTCTGCTCAGCACAGCATGGCTGGAGCTGGCCCAGGACCTCCTTCGAAAGACAGACTGGTCAGACACACAGCTATCCTGAATCATCAAGGATAATCCTATGTTCAAGTTCCTACCTTCCAGTTCAAGTTCAAGTTCCTACGTTCCAATTGGTGCCCGTTACCTCTTGTCCTGGATCATCAAAGATGATCCAGGACAAGAGGTAACGGGTACAAACTGGAACGTAGGAACTTCTATCAAAGCATGAGGAGGAACTTCTTTACTTTGAGGGTGGCAGAGCGCTGGAACAGGCTGCCCAGGGAGGCGGTAGAGTCTCCCACCCCAGAGACATTCAAAACCCGCCTGGAGGTCATCCTGTGCAACCTGCTGTAGGTGACCCTGCTCTGGCAGGGGGGTTGCACTACATGATCTCCAGAGGTCCTTTCCAACCCTAACCAATCTGTGATTCTGTGATCAGAGCTGTTCTTCGAAATCTGTTCCTAGGAAATCGCTGCGAGAAGGAGGATGCACCTGAGGAGCAGGCCTAAGATGGAGGATTGAACAAACAAGTAGCTCTTACCTGAGGAATCGGCTATCCCATGGAACAACTTCTGAGAAAGATTCTGCAACATTACTAGGGGTCCGCCAAAACATACAATTACTTGCCATGTTCCAGTTAAAGCCTAAACTATCAAGTTGGCATTTCTTTTTAAAAGTGTATAAAGAAGCGGTAATGGGCCAAATCCTCAAGCCACTGTAAATCAACACGATTTGCTTGCCTCCGCTGGAACACCCGCTCTCTATTGCAGTTCAGGAGCTAACACACAGTATCTTAATATGCATTTAGGTTAATATTTGCACTTTGCAGGGCTAGGTAGATTGCACGGCTGGCACATATCAGACTAAATGTCACTTCCGAAAGCTAAGGGACCGAACCGGAAGCTGCCATTCAGAGGGACTACCTGACAACATGTGGAACCTCTCCGGAAAAGCCTTCCCACCTCAAGCAACTCCTTTTGATTAATCTTTCACATAGACAATACACCTTATATACACCGACACACCCCCCCTACCTTTGCCTCCACAGATCCTGTGGTTGGCTAATTAAAGGAGGAGGTGTAACTATCAATCTAATCTGGCTTGTTCCCAAATTTACCATAATTTCCACACTTGAGAGGCTGGTGAAATGAAACAGCACTACTACACTTTCCCATTCATCAGCCGGAAGCAGAACAACTCCGAGAACCGGGCGAAAAATAATTAGGATGCGGGATCAGGTGTTGCGCGCGTGCATCTGTGCCTGTACAGGGGCACGCAGGCACATGAGCATTCACGGGAGGCAGCAGCAGTAGCACGGGGGCAGATGAGCACCACCAGTCATTTGACCTCGACAGGTGAATGCTTGCAGATGTACTCACAGCACACTTATTCGAAGAGGCCCAAATGCCCGAGAAAACTGCCGTCAGATTACGCCGGAAACAACAACGGCTTTTTAAACAACTACAGCCGCCAGAACAGTACCGGCGGCAGCACTGCAGGAGCTGCTCAGGAACCGCTGGGGCAACCCCAGCGCACCGGGTGCTCAGTGCGTGGCCCTGACCCCACCGCATGGCATGTCACCCTTGGGCAGGAAGCTTGACATTTTCTGGAAGCACCGGTGTCATTTCACGGGCTTTGCCGTCGCTTTGCGCTTGTGGGGTAACACTATAGAGTTTTTCAGAAAGTGTTGGAGCAACTTTGGTACCTTTTCCATTCAGGCACACTGGGAGTGAGCTGTGGGGCTGCTGCCAGGGGCTCTGCTCAGCACAGCATGGCTGGAGCTGGCCCAGGACCTCCTTCGAAAGACAGACTGGTCAGACACACAGCTATCCTGAATCATCAAGGATAATCCTATGTTCAAGTTCCTACGTTCCAGTTCAAGTTCAAGTTCCTACGTTCCAATTGGTGCCCGTTACCTCTTGTCCTGGATCATCAAAGATGATCCAGGACAAGAGGTAACGGGTACAAACTGGAACCTAGGAACTTCTATCAAAGCATGAGGAGGAACTTCTTTACTTTGAGGGTGGCAGAGCGCTGGAACAGGCTTCCCGGGGAGGCGGTAGAGTCTCCCACCCCAGAAACATTCAAAACCCGCCTGGAGGTCATCCTGTGCAACCTGCTGTAGGTGACCCTGCTCTGGCAGGGGGGTTGGGCTGGATGATCTCCAGAGGTCCTTTCCAACCCTAACCAATCTGTGATTCTGTGATCAGAGCTGTTCTTCGAAATCTGTTCCTAGGAAATCGCTGCGAGAAGGAGGATGCACCTGAGGAGCAGGCCTAAGATGGAGGATTGAACAAACAAGTAGCTCTTACCTGAGGAATCGGCTATCCCATGGAACAACTTCAGAGAAAGATTCTGCAACATTACTAGGGGTCCGCCAAAACATACAATTACTTGCCATGTTCCAGTTAAAGCCTAAACTATCGAGTTGGCATTTCTTTTTAAAAGTGTATAAAGAAGCGGTAATGGGCCAAATCCTCAAGCCACTGTAAATCAACACGATTTGCTTGCCTCCGCTGGAACACCCGCTCTCTATTTCAGTTCAGGAGCTAACACACAGTATCTTAATATGCATTTAGGTTAATATTTGCACTTTGCAGGGCTAGGTAGATTGCACGGCTGGCACATATCAGACTAAATGTCACTTCCGAAAGCTAAGGGACCGAACCGGAAGCTGCCATTCAGAGGGACTACCTGACAACATGTGGAACCTCTCCGGAAAAGCCTTCCCACCTCAAGCAACTCCTTTTGATTAATCTTTCACATAGACAATACACCTTATATACACCGACACACCCCCCCGGCCTTTGCCTCCACAGATCCTGTGGTTGGCTAATTAAAGGAGGAGGTGTAACTATCAATCTAATCTGGCTTGTTCTCAAATTTACCATAATTTCCACACTTGAGAGGCTGGTGAAATGAAACAGCACCACTACACTTTCCCATTCATCAGCCGGAAGCAGAACAACTCCGAGAACCGGGCGAAAAATAATTAGGATGCGGGATCAGGTGTTGCGCGCGTGCATCTGTGCCTGTACAGGGGCACGCAGGCACATGAGCATTCACGGGAGGCAGCAGCAGTAGCACGGGGGCAGATGAGCACCACCAGTCATTTGACCTCGACAGGTGAATGCTTGCAGATGTACTCACAGCACACTTATTAGAAGAGGCCCAAATGCCCGAGAAAACTGCCGTCAGATTACGCCGGAAACAACAACGGCTTTTTAAACAACTACAGCCGCCAGAACGGTACCGGCGGCAGCACTGCAGGAGCTGCTCAGGAACCGCTGGGGCAACCCCAGCGCACCGGGTGCTCAGCGCGTGGCCCTGACCCCACCGCATGGCATGTCACCCTTGGGCAGGAAGCTTGACATTTTCTGGAAGCACCGGTGTCATTTCACGGGCTTTGCCGTCGCTTTGCGCTTGTGGGGTAACACTATAGAGTTTTTCGGAAAGTGTTGGAGCAACTTTGGTACCTTTTCCATTCAGGCACACTGGGAGTGAGCTGTGGGGCTGCTGCCAGGGGCTCTGCTCAACACAGCATGGCTGGAGCTGGCCCAGGACCTCCTTCGAAAGACAGACTGGTCAGACACACAGCTATCCTGAATCATCAAGGATAATCCTATGTTCAAGTTCAAGTTCCTACGTTCCAGTTCAAGTTCAAGTTCCTACGTTCCAATTGGTGCCCGTTACCTCTTGTCCTGGATCATCAAAGATGATCCAGGACAAGAGGTAACGGGTACAAACTGGAACCTAGGAACTTCTATCAAAGCATGAGGAGGAACTTCTTTACTTTGAGGGTGGCAGAGCGCTGGAACAGGCTGCCGATGGAGGCGGTAGAGTCTCCGACCCCAGAAACATTCAAAACCCGCCTGGAGGTCATCCTGTGCAACCTGCTGTAAGTGACCCTGCTCTGTCAGGGGGGTTGGACTGGATGATCTCCAGAGCTCCTTTCCAACCCTAACCAATCTGTGATTCTGTGATCAGAGCTGTTCTTCGAAATCTGTTCCTAGGAAATCGCTGCGAGAAGGAGGATGCACCTGAGGAGCAGGCCTAAGATGGAGGATTGAACAAACAAGTAGCTCTTACCTGAGGAATCGGCTATCCCATGGAACAACTTCTGAGAAAGATTCTGCAACATTACTAGGGGTCCGCCAAAGCATACAATTACTTGCCATGTTCCAGTTAAAGCCTAAACTATCGAGTTGGCATTTCTTTTTAAAAGTGTATAAAGAAGCGGTAATGGGCCAAATCCTCAAGCCACTGTAAATAAACACGATTTGCTTGCCTCCGCTGGAACACCCGCTCTCTATTTCAGTTCAGGAGCTAACACACAGTATCTTAATATGCATTTAGGTTAATATTTGCACTTTGCAGGGCTAGGTAGATTGCACGGCTGGCACATATCAGACTAAATGTCACTTCCGAAAGCTAAGGGACCGAACCGGAAGCTGCCATTCAGAGGGACTACCTGACAACATGTGGAACCTCTCCGGAAAAGCCTTCCCACCTCAAGCAACTCCTTTTGATTAATCTTTCACATAGACAATACACGTTATATACACCGACACACCTCCCCGGCCTTTGCCTCCACAGATCCTGTGGTTGGCTAATTAAAGGAGGAGGTGTAACTATCAATCTAATCTGGCTTGTTCTCAAATTTACCATAATTTCTACACTTGAGAGGCTGGTGAAATGAAACAGCACCACTACACTTTCCCATTCATCAGCCGGAAGCAGAACAACTCCGAGAACCGGGCGAAAAATAATTAGGATGCGGGATCAGGTGTTGCGCGCGTGCATCTGTGCCTGTACAGGGGCACGCAGGCACATGAGCATTCACGGGAGGCAGCAGCAGTAGCACGGGGGCAGATGAGCACCACCAGTCATTTGACCTCGACAGGTGAATGCTTGCAGATGTACTCACAGCACACTTATTAGAAGAGGCCCAAATGCCCGAGAAAACTGCCGTCAGATTACGCCGGAAACAACAACGGCTTTTTAAACAACTACAGCCGCCAGAACGGTACCGGCGGCAGCACTGCAGGAGCTGCTCAGGAACCGCTGGGGCAACCCCAGCGCACCGGGTGCTCAGCGCGTGGCCCTGACCCCACCGCATGGCATGTCACCCTTGGGCAGGAAGCTTGACATTTTCTGGAAGCACCGGTGTCATTTCACGGGCTTTGCCGTCGCTTTGCGCTTGTGGGGTAACACTATAGAGTTTTTCAGAAAGTGTTGGAGCAACTTTGGTACCTTTTCCATTCAGGCACACTGGGAGTGAGCTGTGGGGCTGCTGCCAGGGGCTCTGCTCAGCACAGCATGGCTGGAGCTGGCCCAGGACCTCCTTCGAAAGATAGACTGGTCAGACACACAGCTATCCTGAATCATCAAGGATAATCCTATGTTCAAGTTCAAGTTCCTACCTTCCAGTTCAAGTTCAAGTTCCTACGTTCCAATTGGTGCCCGTTACCTCTTGTCCTGGATCATCAAAGATGATCCAGGACAAGAGGTAACGGGTACAAACTGGAACCTAGGAACTTCTATCAAAGCATGAGGAGGAACTTCTTTACTTTGAGGGTGGCAGAGCGCTGGAACAGGCTTCCCGGGGAGGCGGTAGAGTCTCCCACCCCAGAGACATTCAAAACCCGCCTGGAGGTCATCCTGTGCAACCTGCTGTAGGTGACCCTGCTCTGGCAGGGCGGTTGGACTAGATGATCTCCAGAGCTCCTTTCCAACCCTAACCAATCTGTGATTCTGTGATCAGAGCTGTTCTTCGAAATCTGTTCCTAGGAAATTGCTGCGAGAAGGAGGATGCACCTGAGGAGCAGGCCTAAGATGGAGGATTGAACAAACAAGTAGCTCTTACCTGAGGAATCGGCTATCCCATGGAACAACTTCTGAGAAAGTTTCTGCAACATTACTAGGGGTCCGCCAAAACATACAATTTCTTGCCATGTTCCAGTTAAAGCCTAAACTATCGAGTTGGCATTTCTTTTTAAAAGTGTATAAAGAAGCGGTAATGGGCCAAATCCGCAAGCCACTGTAAATCAACACGATTTGCTTGCCTCCGCTGGAACACCCGCTCTCTATTGCAGTTCAGGAGCTAACACACAGTATCTTAATATGCATTTAGGTTAATATTTGCACTTTGCAGGGCTAGGTAGATTGCACGGCTGGCACATATCAGACTAAATGTCACTTCCGAAAGCTAAGGGACCGAACCGGAAGCTGCCATTCAGAGGGACTACCTGACAACATGTGGAACCTCTCCGGAAAAGCCTTCCCACCTCAAGCAACTCCTTTTGATTAATCTTTCACATAGACAATACACGTTATATACACCGACACACCCCCCCGGCCTTTGCCTCCACAGATCCTGTGGTTGGCTAATTAAAGGAGGAGGTGTAACTATCAATCTAATCTGGCTTGTTCTCAAATTTACCATAATTTCCACACTTGAGAGGCTGGTGAAATGAAACAGCACTACTACACTTTCCCATTCATCAGCCGGAAGCAGAACAACTCCGAGAACCGGGCGAAAAATAATTAGGATGCGGGATCAGGTGTTGCGCGCGTGCATCTGTGCCTGTACAGGGGCACGCAGGCACATGAGCATTCACGGGAGGCAGCAGCAGTAGCACGGGGGCAGATGAGCACCACCAGTCATTTGACCTCGACAGGTGAATGCTTGCAGATGTACTCACAGCACACTTATTAGAAGAGGCCCAAATGCCCGAGAAAACTGCCGTCAGATTACGCCGGAAACAACAACGGCTTTTTAAACAACTACAGCCGCCAGAACGGTACCGGCGGCAGCACTGCAGGAGCTGCTCAGGAACCGCTGGGGCAACCCCAGCGCACCGGGTGCTCAGCGCGTGGCCCTGACCCCACCGCATGGCATGTCACCCTTGGGCAGGAAGCTTGACATTTTCTGGAAGCACCGGTGTCATTTCACGGGCTTTGCCGTCGCTTTGCGCTTGTGGGGTAACACTATAGAGTTTTTCAGAAAGTGTTGGAGCAACTTTGGTACCTTTTCCATTCAGGCACACTGGGAGTGAGCTGTGGGGCTGCTGCCAGGGGCTCTGCTCAGCACAGCATGGCTGGAGCTGGCCCAGGACCTCCTTCGAAAGATAGACTGGTCAGACACACAGCTATCCTGAATCATCAAGGATAATCCTATGTTCAAGTTCAAGTTCCTACCTTCCAGTTCAAGTTCAAGTTCCTACGTTCCAATTGGTGCCCGTTACCTCTTGTCCTGGATCATCAAAGATGATCCAGGACAAGAGGTAACGGGTACAAACTGGAACCTAGGAACTTCTATCAAAGCATGAGGAGGAACTTCTTTACTTTGAGGGTGGCAGAGCGCTGGAACAGGCTTCCCAGGGAGGCGGTAGAGTCTCCGACCCCAGAGACATTCAAAACCCGCCTGGAGGTCATCCTGTGCAACCTGCTGTAGGTGACCCTGCTCTGGCAGGGGGGTTGGGCTGGATGATCTCCAGAGCTCCTTTCCAACCCTAACCAATCTGTGATTCTGTGATCAGAGCTGTTCTTCGAAATCTGTTCCTAGGAAATCGCTGCGAGAAGGAGGATGCACCTGAGGATCAGGCATAAGATGGAGGATTGAACAAACAAGTAGCTCTTACCTGAGGAATCGGCTATCCCATGGAACAACTTCTGAGAAAGATTCTGCAACATTACTAGGGGTCCGCCAAAACATACAATTACTTGCCATGTTCCAGTTAAAGCCTAAACTATCGAGTTGGCATTTCTTTTTAAAAGTGTATAAAGAAGCGGTAATGGGCCAAATCCGCAAGCCACTGTAAATCAACACGATTTGCTTGCCTCCGCTGGAACACCCGCTCTCTATTTCAGTTCAGGAGCTAACACACAGTATCTTAATATGCATTTAGGTTAATATTTGCACTTTGCAGGGCTAGGTAGATTGCACGGCTGGCACATATCAGACTAAATGTCACTTCCGAAAGCTAAGGGACCGAACCGGAAGCTGCCATTCAGAGGGACTACCTGACAACATGTGGAACCTCTCCGGAAAAGCCTTCCCACCTCAAGCAACTCCTTTTGATTCATCTTTCACATAGACAATACACGTTATATACACCGACACACACCCCCGGCCTTTGCCTCCACAGATCCTGTGGTTGGCTAATTAAAGGAGGAGGTGTAACTATCAATCTAATCTGGCTTGTTCTCAAATTTACCATAATTTCCACACTTGAGAGGCTGGTGAAATGAAACAGCACTACTACACTTTCCCATTCATCAGCCGGAAGCAGAACAACTCCGAGAACCGGGCGAAAAATAATTAGGATGCGGGATCAGGTGTTGCGTGCGTGCATCTGTGCCTGTACAGGGGCACGCTGGCACATGAGCATTCACGGGAGGCAGCAGCAGTAGCACGGGGGCAGATGAGCACCACCAGTCATTTGACCTCGACAGGTGAATGCTTGCAGATGTACTCACAGCACACTTATTAGAAGAGGCCCAAATGCCCGAGAAAACTGCCGTCAGATTACGCCGGAAACAACAACGGCTTTTTAAACAACTACAGCCGCCAGAACGGTACCGGCGGCAGCACTGCAGGAGCTGCTCAGGAACCGCTGGGGCAACCCCAGCGCACCGGGTGCTCAGCGCGTGGCCCTGACCCCACCGCACGGCATGTCACCCTTGGGCAGGAAGCTTGACATTTTCTGGAAGCACCGGTGTCATTTCACGGGCTTTGCCGTCGCTTTGCGCTTGTGGGGTAACACTATAGAGTTTTTCAGAAAGTGTTGGAGCAACTTTGGTACCTTTTCCATTCAGGCACACTGGGAGTGAGCTGTGGGGCTGCTGCCAGGGGCTCTGCTCAGCACAGCATGGCTGGAGCTGGCCCAGGACCTCCTTCGAAAGACAGACTGGTCAGACACACAGCTATCCTGAATCATCAAGGATAATCCTATGTTCAAGTTCCTACCTTCCAGTTCAAGTTCAAGTTCCTACGTTCCAATTGGTGCCCGTTACCTCTTGTCCTGGATCATCAAAGATGATCCAGGACAAGAGGTAACGGGTACAAACTGGAACGTAGGAACTTCTATCAAAGCATGAGGAGGAACTTCTTTACTTTGAGGGTGGCAGAGCGCTGGAACAGGCTGCCCAGGGAGGCGGTAGAGTCTCCCACCCCAGAGACATTCAAAACCCGCCTGGAGGTCATCCTGTGCAACCTGCTGTAGGTGACCCTGCTCTGGCAGGGGGGTTGCACTACATGATCTCCAGAGGTCCTTTCCAACCCTAACCAATCTGTGATTCTGTGATCAGAGCTGTTCTTCGAAATCTGTTCCTAGGAAATCGCTGCGAGAAGGAGGATGCACCTGAGGAGCAGGCCTAAGATGGAGGATTGAACAAACAAGTAGCTCTTACCTGAGGAATCGGCTATCCCATGGAACAACTTCTGAGAAAGATTCTGCAACATTACTAGGGGTCCGCCAAAACATACAATTACTTGCCATGTTCCAGTTAAAGCCTAAACTATCAAGTTGGCATTTCTTTTTAAAAGTGTATAAAGAAGCGGTAATGGGCCAAATCCTCAAGCCACTGTAAATCAACACGATTTGCTTGCCTCCGCTGGAACACCCGCTCTCTATTGCAGTTCAGGAGCTAACACACAGTATCTTAATATGCATTTAGGTTAATATTTGCACTTTGCAGGGCTAGGTAGATTGCACGGCTGGCACATATCAGACTAAATGTCACTTCCGAAAGCTAAGGGACCGAACCGGAAGCTGCCATTCAGAGGGACTACCTGACAACATGTGGAACCTCTCCGGAAAAGCCTTCCCACCTCAAGCAACTCCTTTTGATTAATCTTTCACATAGACAATACACCTTATATACACCGACACACCCCCCCGGCCTTTGCCTCCACAGATCCTGTGGTTGGCTAATTAAAGGAGGAGGTGTAACTATCAATCTAATCTGGCTTGTTCCCAAATTTACCATAATTTCCACACTTGAGAGGCTGGTGAAATGAAACAGCACTACTACACTTTCCCATTCATCAGCCGGAAGCAGAACAACTCCGAGAACCGGGCGAAAAATAATTAGGATGCGGGATCAGGTGTTGCGCGCGTGCATCTGTGCCTGTACAGGGGCACGCAGGCACATGAGCATTCACGGGAGGCAGCAGCAGTAGCACGGGGGCAGATGAGCACCACCAGTCATTTGACCTCGACAGGTGAATGCTTGCAGATGTACTCACAGCACACTTATTCGAAGAGGCCCAAATGCCCGAGAAAACTGCCGTCAGATTACGCCGGAAACAACAACGGCTTTTTAAACAACTACAGCCGCCAGAACAGTACCGGCGGCAGCACTGCAGGAGCTGCTCAGGAACCGCTGGGGCAACCCCAGCGCACCGGGTGCTCAGTGCGTGGCCCTGACCCCACCGCATGGCATGTCACCCTTGGGCAGGAAGCTTGACATTTTCTGGAAGCACCGGTGTCATTTCACGGGCTTTGCCGTCGCTTTGCGCTTGTGGGGTAACACTATAGAGTTTTTCAGAAAGTGTTGGAGCAACTTTGGTACCTTTTCCATTCAGGCACACTGGGAGTGAGCTGTGGGGCTGCTGCCAGGGGCTCTGCTCAGCACAGCATGGCTGGAGCTGGCCCAGGACCTCCTTCGAAAGACAGACTGGTCAGACACACAGCTATCCTGAATCATCAAGGATAATCCTATGTTCAAGTTCCTACGTTCCAGTTCAAGTTCAAGTTCCTACGTTCCAATTGGTGCCCGTTACCTCTTGTCCTGGATCATCAAAGATGATCCAGGACAAGAGGTAACGGGTACAAACTGGAACCTAGGAACTTCTATCAAAGCATGAGGAGGAACTTCTTTACTTTGAGGGTGGCAGAGCGCTGGAACAGGCTTCCCGGGGAGGCGGTAGAGTCTCCCACCCCAGAAACATTCAAAACCCGCCTGGAGGTCATCCTGTGCAACCTGCTGTAGGTGACCCTGCTCTGGCAGGGGGGTTGGGCTGGATGATCTCCAGAGGTCCTTTCCAACCCTAACCAATCTGTGATTCTGTGATCAGAGCTGTTCTTCGAAATCTGTTCCTAGGAAATCGCTGCGAGAAGGAGGATGCACCTGAGGAGCAGGCCTAAGATGGAGGATTGAACAAACAAGTAGCTCTTACCTGAGGAATCGGCTATCCCATGGAACAACTTCTGAGAAAGATTCTGCAACATTACTAGGGGTCCGCCAAAACATACAATTACTTGCCATGTTCCAGTTAAAGCCTAAACTATCGAGTTGGCATTTCTTTTTAAAAGTGTATAAAGAAGCGGTAATGGGCCAAATCCGCAAGCCACTGTAAATCAACACGATTTGCTTGCCTCCGCTGGAACACCCGCTCTCTATTTCAGTTCAGGAGCTAACACACAGTATCTTAATATGCATTTAGGTTAATATTTGCACTTTGCAGGGCTAGGTAGATTGCACGGCTGGCACATATCAGACTAAATGTCACTTCCGAAAGCTAAGGGACCGAACCGGAAGCTGCCATTCAGAGGGACTACCTGACAACATGTGGAACCTCTCCGGAAAAGCCTTCCCACCTCAAGCAACTCCTTTTGATTAATCTTTCACATAGACAATACACGTTATATACACCAACACACCCCCCCGGCCTTTGCCTCCACAGATCCTGTGGTTGGCTAATTAAAGGAGGAGGTGTAACTATCAATCTAATCTGGCTTGTTCTCAAATTTACCATAATTTCCACACTTGAGAGGCTGGTGAAATGAAACAGCACTACTACACTTTCCCATTCATCAGCCGGAAGCAGAACAACTCCGAGAACCGGGTGAAAAATAATTAGGATGCGGGATCAGGTGTTGCGCGCGTGCATCTGTGCCTGTACAGGGGCACGCAGGCACATGAGCATTCACGGGAGGCAGCAGCAGTAGCACGGGGGGAGATGAGCACCACCAGTCATTTGACCTCGACAGGTGAATGCTTGCAGATGTACTCACAGCACACTTATTAGAAGAGGCCCAAATGCCCGAGAAAACTGCCGTCAGATTACGCCGGAAACAACAACAACTTTTTAAACAACTACAGCCGCCAGAACGGTACCGGCGGCAGCACTGCAGGAGCTGCTCAGGAACCGCTGGGGCAACCCCAGCGCACCGGGTGCTCAGCGCGTGGCCCTGACCCCACCGCATGGCATGTCACCCTTGGGCAGGAAGCTTGGCATTTTCTGGAAGCACCGGTGTCATTTCACGGGCTTTGCCGTCGCTTTGCGCTTGTGGGGTAACACTATAGAGTTTTTCAGAAAGTGTTGGAGCAACTTTTGTACCTTTTCCATTCAGGCACACTGGGAGTGAGGTGTGGGGCTGCTGCCAGGGGCTCTGCTCAGCACAGCATGGCTGGAGCTGGCCCAGGACCTCCTTCGAAAGACAGACTGGTCAGACACACAGCTATCCTGAATCATCAAGGATAATCCTATGTTCAAGTTCCTACGTTCCAGTTCAAGTTCAAGTTCCTACGTTCCAATTGGTGCCCGTTACCTCTTGTCCTGGATCATCAAAGATGATCCAGGACAAGAGGTAACGGGTACAAACTGGAACCTAGGAACTTCTATCAAAGCATGAGGAGGAACTTCTTTACTTTGAGGGTGGCAGAGCGCTGGAACAGACTGCCGATGGAGGCGGTAGAGTCTCCGACCCCAGAAACATTCAAAACCCGCCTGGAGGTCATCCTGTGCAACCTGCTGTAGGTGACCCTGCTCTGGCAGGGGGGTTGGGCTGGATGATCTCCAGAGGTCCTTTCCAACCCTAACCAATCTGTGATTCTGTGATCAGAGCTGTTCTTCGAAATCTGTTCCTAGGAAATCGCTGCGAGAAGGAGGATGCACCTGAGGAGCAGGCCTAAGATGGAGGATTGAACAAACAAGTAGCTCTTACCTGAGGAATCGGCTATCCCACGGAACAACTTCTGAGAAAGATTCTGCAACATTACTAGGGGTCCGCCAAAGCATACAATTACTTGCCATGTTCCAGTTAAAGCCTAAACTATCGAGTTGGCATTTCTTTTTAAAAGTGTATAAAGAAGCGGTAATGGGCCAAATCCGCAAGCCACTGTAAATCAACACGATTTGCTTGCCTCCGCTGGAACACCCGCTCTCTATTTCAGTTCAGGAGCTAACACACAGTATCTTAATATGCATTTAGGTTAATATTTGCACTTTGCAGGGCTAGGTAGATTGCACGGCTGGCACATATCAGACTAAATGTCACTTCCGAAAGCTAAGGGACCGAACCGGAAGCTGCCATTCAGAGGGACTACCTGACAACATGTGGAACCTCTCCGGAAAAGCCTTCCCACCTCAAGCAACTCCTTTTGATTAATCTTTCACATAGACAATACACGTTATATACACCGACACACCCCCCCGGCCTTTGCCTCCACAGATCCTGTGGTTGGCTAATTAAAGGAGGAGGTGTAACTATCAATCTAATCTGGCTTGTTCTCAAATTTACCATAATTTCCACACTTGAGAGGCTGGTGAAATGAAACAGCACTACTACACTTTCCCATTCATCAGCCGGAAGCAGAACAACTCCGAGAACCGGGCGAAAAATAATTAGGATGCGGGATCAGGTGTTGCGCGCGTGCATCTGTGCCTGTACAGGGGCACGCAGGCACATGAGCATTCACGGGAGGCAGCAGCAGTAGCACGGGGGCAGATGAGCACCACCAGTCATTTGACCTCGACAGGTGAATGCTTGCAGATGTACTCACAGCACACTTATTAGAAGAGGCCCAAATGCCCGAGAAAACTGCCGTCAGATTACGCCGGAAACAACAACGGCTTTTTAAACAACTACAGCCGCCAGAACGGTACCGGCGGCAGCACTGCAGGAGCTGCTCAGGAACCGCTGGGGCAACCCCAGCGCACCGGGTGCTCAGCGCGTGGCCCTGACCCCACCGCATGGCATGTCACCCTTGGGCAGGAAGCTTGACATTTTCTGGAAGCACCGGTGTCATTTCACGGGCTTTGCCGTCGCTTTGCGCTTGTGGGGTAACACTATAGAGTTTTTCAGAAAGTGTTGGAGCAACTTTGGTACCTTTTCCATTCAGGCACACTGGGAGTGAGCTGTGGGGCTGCTGCCAGGGGCTCTGCTCAGCACGGCATGGCTGGAGCTGGTCCAGGACCTCCTTCGAAAGACAGACTGGTCAGACACACAGCTATCCTGAATCATCAAGGATAATCCTATGTTCAAGTTCCTACGTTCCAGTTCAAGTTCAAGTTCCTACGTTCCAATTGGTGCCCGTTACCTCTTGTCCTGGATCATCAAAGATGATCCAGGACAAGAGGTAACGGGTACAAACTGGAACCTAGGAACTTCTATCAAAGCATGAGGAGGAACTTCTTTACTTTGAGGGTGGCAGAGCGCTGGAACAGGCTGCCCAGGGAGGCAGTAGAGTCTCCCACCCCAGAAACATTCAAAACCCGCCTGGAGGTCATCCTGTGCAACCTGCTGTAGGTGACCCTGCTCTGGCAGGGGGGTTGGGCTGGATGATCTCCAGAGGTCCTTTCCAACCCTAACCAATCTGTGATTCTGTGATCAGAGCTGTTCTTCGAAATCTGTTCCTAGGAAATCGCTGCGAGAAGGAGGATGCACCTGAGGAGCAGGCCTAAGATGGAGGATTGAACAAACAAGTAGCTCTTACCTGAGGAATCGGCTATCCCATGGAACATCTTCTGAGAAAGATTCTGCAACATTACTAGGGGTCAGCCAAAACATACAATTACTTGCCATGTTCCAGTTAAAGCCTAAACTATCGAGTTGGCATTTCTTTTTAAAAGTGTATAAAGAAGCGGTAATGGGCCAAATCCGCAAGCCACTGTAAATCAACACGATTTGCTTGCCTCCGCTGGAACACCCGCTCTCTATTGCAGTTCAGGAGCTAACACACAGTATCTTAATATGCATTTAGGTTAATATTTGCACTTTGCAGGGCTAGGTAGATTGCACGGCTGGCACATATCAGACTAAATGTCACTTCCGAAAGCTAAGGGACCGAACCGGAAGCTGCCATTCAGAGGGACTACCTGACAACATGTGGAACCTCTCCGGAAAAGCCTTCCCACCTCAAGCAACTCCTTTTGATTAATCTTTCACATAGACAATACACGTTATATACACCGACACACCCCCCCGGCCTTTGCCTCCACAGATCCTGTGGTTGGCTAATTAAAGGTGGAGGTGTAACTATCAATCTAATCTCGCTTGTTCTCAAATTTACCATAATTTCCACACTTGAGAGGCTGGTGAAATGAAACAGCACTACTACACTTTCCCATTCATCAGCCGGAAGCAGAACAACTCCGAGAACCGGGCGAAAAATAATTAGGATGCGGGATCAGGTGTTGCGCGCGTGCATCTGTGCCTGTACAGGGGCACGCAGGCACATGAGCATTCACGGGAGGCAGCAGCAGTAGCACGGGGGGAGATGAGCACCACCAGTCATTTGACCTCGACAGGTGAATGCTTGCAGATGTACTCACAGCACACTTATTAGAAGAGGCCCAAATGCCCGAGAAAACTGCCGTCAGATTACGCCGGAAACAACAACGGCTTTTTAAACAACTACAGCCGCCAGAACGGTACCGGCGGCAGCACTGCAGGAGCTGCTCAGGAACCGCTGGGGCAACCCCAGCGCACCGGGTGCTCAGCGCGTGGCCCTGACCCCACCGCATGGCATGTCACCCTTGGGCAGGAAGCTTGACATTTTCTGGAAGCACCGGTGTCATTTCACGGGCTTTGCCGTCGCTTTGCGCTTGTGGGGTAACACTATAGAGTTTTTCAGAAAGTGTTGGAGCAACTTTGGTACCTTTTCCATTCAGGCACACTGGGAGTGAGCTGTGGGGCTGCTGCCAGGGGCTCTGCTCAGCACAGCATGGCTGGAGCTGGTCCAGGACCTCCTTCGAAAGACAGACTGGTCAGACACACAGCTATCCTGAATCATCAAGGATAATCCTATGTTCAAGTTCCTACGTTCCAGTTCAAGTTCAAGTTCCTACGTTCCAATTGGTGCCCGTTACCTCTTGTCCTGGATCATCAAAGATGATCCAGGACAAGAGGTAACGGGTACAAACTGGAACCTAGGAACTTCTATCAAAGCATGAGGAGGAACTTCTTTACTTTGAGGGTGGCAGAGCGCTGGAACAGGCTGCCCAGGGAGGCGGTAGAGTCTCCGACCCCAGAAACATTCAAAACCCGCCTGGAGGTCATCCTGTGCAACCTGCTGTAGGTGACCCTGCTCTGGCAGGGGGTTTGGGCTGGATGATCTCCAGAGGTCCTTTCCAACCCTAACCAATCTGTGATTCTGTGATCAGAGCTGTTCTTCGAAATCTGTTCCTAGGAAATCGCTGCGAGAAGGAGGATGCACCTGAGGAGCAGGCGTAAGATGGAGGATTGAACAAACAAGTAGCTCTTACCTGAGGAATCGGCTATCCCATGGAACAACTTCTGAGAAAGATTCTGCAACATTACTAGGGGTCCGCCAAAACATACAATTACTTGCCATGTTCCAGTTAAAGCCTAAACTATCGAGTTGGCATTTCTTTTTAAAAGTGTATAAAGAAGCGGTAATGGGCCAAATCCGCAAGCCACTCTAAATCAACACGATTTGCTTGCCTCCGCTGGAACACCCGCTCTCTATTGCAGTTCAGGAGCTAACACACAGTATCTTAATATGCATTTATGTTAATATTTGCACTTTGCAGGGCTAGGTAGATTGCACGGCTGGCACATATCAGACTAAATGTCACTTCCGAAAGCTAAGGGACCGAACCGGAAGCTGCCATTCAGAGGGACTACCTGACAACATGTGGAACCTCTCCGGAAAAGCCTTCCCACCTCAAGCAACTCCTTTTGATTAATCTTTCACATAGACAATACACGTTATATACACCGACACACCCCCCCGGCCTTTGCCTCCACAGATCCTGTGGTTGGCTAATTAAAGGAGGAGGTGTAACTATCAATCTAATCTGGCTTGTTCTCAAATTTACCATAATTTCCACACTTGAGAGGCTGGTGAAATGAAACAGCACTACTACACTTTCCCATTCATCAGCCGGAAGCAGAACAACTCCGAGAACCGGGCGAAAAATAATTAGGATGCGGGATCAGGTGTTGCGCGCGTGCATCTGTGCCTGTACAGGGGCACGCAGGCACATGAGCATTCACGGGAGGCAGCAGCAGTAGCACGGGGGCAGATGAGCACCACCAGTCATTTGACCTCGACAGGTGAATGCTTGCAGATGTACTCACAGCACACTTATTAGAAGAGGCCCAAATGCCCGAGAAAACTGCCGTCAGATTACGCCGGAAACAACAACGGCTTTTTAAACAACTACAGCCGCCAGAACGGTACCGGCGGCAGCACTGCAGGAGCTGCTCAGGAACCGCTGGGGCAACCCCAGCGCACCGGGTGCTCAGCGCGTGGCCCTGACCCCACCGCATGGCATGTCACCCTTGGGCAGGAAGCTTGACATTTTCTGGAAGCACCGGTGTCATTTCACGGGCTTTGCCGTCGCTTTGCGCTTGTGGGGTAACACTATAGAGTTTTTCAGAAAGTGTTGGAGCAACTTTGGTACCTTTTCCATTCAGGCACACTGGGAGTGAGCTGTGGGGCTGCTGCCAGGGGCTCTGCTCAGCACAGCATGGCTGGAGCTGGCCCAGGACCTCCTTCGAAAGACAGACTGGTCAGACACACAGCTATCCTGAATCATCAAGGATAATCCTATGTTCAAGTTCCTACCTTCCAGTTCAAGTTCAAGTTCCTACGTTCCAATTGGTGCCCGTTACCTCTTGTCCTGGATCATCAAAGATGATCCAGGACAAGAGGTAACGGGTACAAACTGGAACCTAGGAACTTCTATCAAAGCATGAGGAGGAACTTCTTTACTTTGAGGGTGGCAGAGCGCTGGAACAGGCTGCCCAGGTAGGCGGTAGAGTCTCCCACCCCAGAAACATTCAAAACCCGCCTGGAGGTCATCCTATGCAACCTGCTGTAGGTGACCCTGCTCTGGCAGGGGGGTTGGGCTGGATGATCTCCAGAGGTCCTTTCCAACCCTAACCAATCTGTGATTCTGTGATCAGAGCTGTTCTTCGAAATCTGTTCCTAGGAAATCGCTGCGAGAAGGAGGATGCACCTGAGGAGCAGGCCTAAGATGGAGGATTGAACAAACAAGTAGCTCTTACCTGAGGAATCGGCTATCCCATGGAACAACTTCTGAGAAAGATTCTGCAACATTACTAGGGGTCCGCCAAAACATACAATTACTTGCCATGTTCCAGTTAAAGCCTAAACTATCGAGTTGGCATTTCTTTTTAAAAGTGTATAAAGAAGCGGTAATGGGCCAAATCCTCAAGCCACTGTAAATCAACACGATTTGCTTGCCTCCGCTGGAACACCCGCTCTCTATTGCAGTTCAGGAGCTAACACACAGTATCTTAATATGCATTTATGTTAATATTTGCACTTTGCGGGGCTAGGTAGATTGCACGGCTGGCACATATCAGACTAAATGTCACTTCCGAAAGCTAAGGGACCGAACCGGAAGCTGCCATTCAGAGGGACTACCTGACAACATGTGGAACCTCTCCGGAAAAGCCTTCCCACCTCAAGCAACTCCTTTTGATTCATCTTTCACATAGACAATACACGTTATATACACCGACACACCCCCCCGGCCTTTGCCTCCACAGATCCTGTGGTTGGCTAATTAAAGGAGGAGGTGTAACTATCAATCTAATCTGGCTTGTTCTCAAATTTACCATAATTTCCACACTTGAGAGGCTGGTGAAATGAAACAGCACTACTACACTTTCCCATTCATCAGCCGGAAGCAGAACAACTCAGAGAACCGGGCGAAAAATAGTTAGGATGCGGGATCAGGTGTTGCGCGCATGCATCTGTGCCTGTACAGGGGCACGCAGGCACATGAGCATTCACGGGAGGCAGCAGCAGTAGCACGGGGGCAGATGAGCACCACCAGTCATTTGACCTCGACAGGTGAATGCTTGCAGATGTACTCACAGCACACTTATTAGAAGAGGCCCAAATGCCCGAGAAAACTGCCGTCAGATTACGCCGGAAACAACAACGGCTTTTTAAACAACTACAGCCGCCAGAACGGTACCGGCGGCAGCACTGCAGGAGCTGCTCAGGAACCGCTGGGGCAACCCCAGCGCACCGGGTGCTCAGCGCGTGGCCCTGACCCCACCGCATGGCATGTCACCCTTGGGCAGGAAGCTTGACATTTTCTGGAAGCACCGGTGTCATTTCACGGGCTTTGCCGTCGCTTTGCGCTTGTGGGGTAACACTATAGAGTTTTTCAGAAAGTGTTGGAGCAACTTTGGTACCTTTTCCATTCAGGCACACTGGGAGTGAGCTGTGGGGCTGCTGCCAGGGGCTCTGCTCAGCACAGCATGGCTGGAGCTGGCCCAGGACCTCCTTCGAAAGACAGACTGGTCAGACACACAGCTATCCTGAATCATCAAGGATAATCCTATGTTCAAGTTCCTACCTTCCAGTTCAAGTTCAAGTTCCTACGTTCCAATTGGTGCCCGTTACCTCTTGTCCTGGATCATCAAAGATGATCCAGGACAAGAGGTAACGGGTACAAACTGGAACGTAGGAACTTCTATCAAAGCATGAGGAGGAACTTCTTTACTTTGAGGGTGGCAGAGCGCTGGAACAGGCTGCCCAGGGAGGCGGTAGAGTCTCCGACCCCAGAAACATTCAAAACCCGCCTGGAGGTCATCCTGTGCAACCTGCTGTAGGTGACCCTGCTCTGGCAGGGGGGTTGGGCTGGA
Organism: Vanellus vanellus; assembly: GCF_965231255.1. NCBI lineage: Eukaryota > Metazoa > Chordata > Aves > Charadriiformes > Charadriidae > Vanellus > Vanellus vanellus. The sequence continues at coordinate 1,223,750 of NW_028127955.1, forward strand.
TGATCTCCAGAGCTCCTTTCCAACCCTAACCAATCTGTGATTCTGTGATCAGAGCTGTTCTTCGAAATCTGTTCCTAGGAAATCGCTGCGAGAAGGAGGATGCACCTGAGGAGCAGGCCTAAGATGGAGGATTGAACAAACAAGTAGCTCTTACCTGAGGAATCGGCTATCCCATGGAACAACTTCTGAGAAAGATTCTGCAACATTACTAGGGGTCCGCCAAAGCATACAATTACTTGCCATGTTCCAGTTAAAGCCTAAACTATCGAGTTGGCATTTCTTTTTAAAAGTGTATAAAGAAGCGGTAATGGGCCAAATCCGCAAGCCACTGTAAATCAACACGATTTGCTTGCCTCCGCTGGAACACCCGCTCTCTATTTCAGTTCAGGAGCTAACACACAGTATCTTAATATGCATTTATGTTAATATTTGCACTTTGCGGGGCTAGGTAGATTGCACGGCTGGCACATATCAGACTAAATGTCACTTCCGAAAGCTAAGGGACCGAACCGGAAGCTGCCATTCAGAGGGACTACCTGACAACATGTGGAACCTCTCCGGAAAAGCCTTCCCACCTCAAGCAACTCCTTTTGATTAATCTTTCACATAGACAATACACGTTATATACACCGACACACCCCCCCGGCCTTTGCCTCCACAGATCCTGTGGTTGGCTAATTAAAGGTGGAGGTGTAACTATCAATCTAATCTGGCTTGTTCTCAAATTTACCATAATTTCCACACTTGAGAGGCTGGTGAAATGAAACAGCACTACTACACTTTCCCATTCATCAGCCGGAAGCAGAACAACTCCGAGAACCGGGCGAAAAATAATTAGGATGCGGGATCAGGTGTTGCGCGCGTGCATCTGTGCCTGTACAGGGGCACGCAGGCACATGAGCATTCACGGGAGGCAGCAGCAGTAGCACGGGGGCAGATGAGCACCACCAGTCATTTGACCTCGACAGGTGAATGCTTGCAGATGTACTCACAGCACACTTATTAGAAGAGGCCCAAATGCCCGAGAAAACTGCCGTCAGATTACGCCGGAAACAACAACGGCTTTTTAAACAACTACAGCCGCCAGAACGGTACCGGCGGCAGCACTGCAGGAGCTGCTCAGGAACCGCTGGGGCAACCCCAGCGCACCGGGTGCTCAGCGCGTGGCCCTGACCCCACCGCATGGCATGTCACCCTTGGGCAGGAAGCTTGACATTTTCTGGAAGCACCGGTGTCATTTCACGGGCTTTGCCGTCGCTTTGCGCTTGTGGGGTAACACTATAGAGTTTTTCAGAAAGTGTTGGAGCAACTTTGGTACCTTTTCCATTCAGGCACACTGGGAGTGAGCTGTGGGGCTGCTGCCAGGGGCTCTGCTCAGCACAGCATGGCTGGAGCTGGTCCAGGACCTCCTTCGAAAGACAGACTGGTCAGACACACAGCTATCCTGAATCATCAAGGATAATCCTATGTTCAAGTTCCTACGTTCCAGTTCAAGTTCAAGTTCCTACGTTCCAATTGGTGCCCGTTACCTCTTGTCCTGGATCATCAAAGATGATCCAGGACAAGAGGTAACGGGTACAAACTGGAACCTAGGAACTTCTATCAAAGCATGAGGAGGAACTTCTTTACTTTGAGGGTGGCAGAGCGCTGGAACAGGCTGCCCAGGGAGGCGGTAGAGTCTCCCACCCCAGAAACATTCAAAACCCGCCTGGAGGTCATCCTATGCAACCTGCTGTAGGTGACCCTGCTCTGGCAGGGGGGTTGGGCTGGATGATCTCCAGAGGTCCTTTCCAACCCTAACCAATCTGTGATTCTGTGATCAGAGCTGTTCTTCGAAATCTGTTCCTAGGAAATCGCTGCGAGAAGGAGGATGCACCTGAGGAGCAGGCCTAAGATGGAGGATTGAACAAACAAGTAGCTCTTACCTGAGGAATCGGCTATCCCATGGAACAACTTCTGAGAAAGATTCTGCAACATTACTAGGGGTCCGCCAAAACATACAATTACTTGCCATGTTCCAGTTAAAGCCTAAACTATCGAGTTGGCATTTCTTTTTAAAAGTGTATAAAGAAGCGGTAATGGGCCAAATCCTCAAGCCACTGTAAATCAACACGATTTGCTTGCCTCCGCTGGAACACCCGCTCTCTATTGCAGTTCAGGAGCTAACACACAGTATCTTAATATGCATTTATGTTAATATTTGCACTTTGCGGGGCTAGGTAGATTGCACGGCTGGCACATATCAGACTAAATGTCACTTCCGAAAGCTAAGGGACCGAACCGGAAGCTGCCATTCAGAGGGACTACCTGACAACATGTGGAACCTCTCCGGAAAAGCCTTCCCACCTCAAGCAACTCCTTTTGATTCATCTTTCACATAGACAATACACGTTATATACACCGACACACCCCCCCGGCCTTTGCCTCCACAGATCCTGTGGTTGGCTAATTAAAGGAGGAGGTGTAACTATCAATCTAATCTGGCTTGTTCTCAAATTTACCATAATTTCCACACTTGAGAGGCTGGTGAAATGAAACAGCACTACTACACTTTCCCATTCATCAGCCGGAAGCAGAACAACTCAGAGAACCGGGCGAAAAATAGTTAGGATGCGGGATCAGGTGTTGCGCGCATGCATCTGTGCCTGTACAGGGGCACGCAGGCACATGAGCATTCACGGGAGGCAGCAGCAGTAGCACGGGGGCAGATGAGCACCACCAGTCATTTGACCTCGACAGGTGAATGCTTGCAGATGTACTCACAGCACACTTATTAGAAGAGGCCCAAATGCCCGAGAAAACTGCCGTCAGATTACGCCGGAAACAACAACGGCTTTTTAAACAACTACAGCCGCCAGAACGGTACCGGCGGCAGCACTGCAGGAGCTGCTCAGGAACCGCTGGGGCAACCCCAGCGCACCGGGTGCTCAGCGCGTGGCCCTGACCCCACCGCATGGCATGTCACCCTTGGGCAGGAAGCTTGACATTTTCTGGAAGCACCGGTGTCATTTCACGGGCTTTGCCGTCGCTTTGCGCTTGTGGGGTAACACTATAGAGTTTTTCAGAAAGTGTTGGAGCAACTTTGGTACCTTTTCCATTCAGGCACACTGGGAGTGAGCTGTGGGGCTGCTGCCAGGGGCTCTGCTCAGCACAGCATGGCTGGAGCTGGCCCAGGACCTCCTTCGAAAGACAGACTGGTCAGACACACAGCTATCCTGAATCATCAAGGATAATCCTATGTTCAAGTTCCTACCTTCCAGTTCAAGTTCAAGTTCCTACGTTCCAATTGGTGCCCGTTACCTCTTGTCCTGGATCATCAAAGATGATCCAGGACAAGAGGTAACGGGTACAAACTGGAACGTAGGAACTTCTATCAAAGCATGAGGAGGAACTTCTTTACTTTGAGGGTGGCAGAGCGCTGGAACAGGCTGCCCAGGGAGGCGGTAGAGTCTCCGACCCCAGAAACATTCAAAACCCGCCTGGAGGTCATCCTGTGCAACCTGCTGTAGGTGACCCTGCTCTGGCAGGGGGGTTGGGCTGGATGATCTCCAGAGCTCCTTTCCAACCCTAACCAATCTGTGATTCTGTGATCAGAGCTGTTCTTCGAAATCTGTTCCTAGGAAATCGCTGCGAGAAGGAGGATGCACCTGAGGAGCAGGCCTAAGATGGAGGATTGAACAAACAAGTAGCTCTTACCTGAGGAATCGGCTATCCCATGGAACAACTTCTGAGAAAGATTCTGCAACATTACTAGGGGTCCGCCAAAGCATACAATTACTTGCCATGTTCCAGTTAAAGCCTAAACTATCGAGTTGGCATTTCTTTTTAAAAGTGTATAAAGAAGCGGTAATGGGCCAAATCCGCAAGCCACTGTAAATCAACACGATTTGCTTGCCTCCGCTGGAACACCCGCTCTCTATTTCAGTTCAGGAGCTAACACACAGTATCTTAATATGCATTTATGTTAATATTTGCACTTTGCGGGGCTAGGTAGATTGCACGGCTGGCACATATCAGACTAAATGTCACTTCCGAAAGCTAAGGGACCGAACCGGAAGCTGCCATTCAGAGGGACTACCTGACAACATGTGGAACCTCTCCGGAAAAGCCTTCCCACCTCAAGCAACTCCTTTTGATTAATCTTTCACATAGACAATACACGTTATATACACCGACACACCCCCCCGGCCTTTGCCTCCACAGATCCTGTGGTTGGCTAATTAAAGGAGGAGGTGTAACTATCAATCTAATCTGGCTTGTTCTCAAATTTACCATAATTTCCACACTTGAGAGGCTGGTGAAATGAAACAGCACTACTACACTTTCCCATTCATCAGCCGGAAGCAGAACAACTCCGAGAACCGGGCGAAAAATAATTAGGATGCGGGATCAGGTGTTGCGCGCGTGCATCTGTGCCTGTACAGGGGCACGCAGGCACATGAGCATTCACGGGAGGCAGCAGCAGTAGCACGGGGGCAGATGAGCACCACCAGTCATTTGACCTCGACAGGTGAATGCTTGCAGATGTACTCACAGCACACTTATTAGAAGAGGCCCAAATGCCCGAGAAAACTGCCGTCAGATTACGCCGGAAACAACAACGGCTTTTTAAACAACTACAGCCGCCAGAACGGTACCGGCGGCAGCACTGCAGGAGCTGCTCAGGAACCGCTGGGGCAACCCCAGCGCACCGGGTGCTCAGCGCGTGGCCCTGACCCCACCGCATGGCATGTCACCCTTGGGCAGGAAGCTTGACATTTTCTGGAAGCACCGGTGTCATTTCACGGGCTTTGCCGTCGCTTTGCGCTTGTGGGGTAACACTATAGAGTTTTTCAGAAAGTGTTGGAGCAACTTTGGTACCTTTTCCATTCAGGCACACTGGGAGTGAGCTGTGGGGCTGCTGCCAGGGGCTCTGCTCAGCACAGCATGGCTGGAGCTGGCCCAGGACCTCCTTCGAAAGACAGACTGGTCAGACACACAGCTATCCTGAATCATCAAGGATAATCCTATGTTCAAGTTCCTACCTTCCAGTTCAAGTTCAAGTTCCTACGTTCCAATTGGTGCCCGTTACCTCTTGTCCTGGATCATCAAAGATGATCCAGGACAAGAGGTAACGGGTACAAACTGGAACCTAGGAACTTCTATCAAAGCATGAGGAGGAACTTCTTTACTTTGAGGGTGGCAGAGCGCTGGAACAGGCTGCCCAGGGAGGCGGTAGAGTCTCCCACCCCAGAAACATTCAAAACCCGCCTGGAGGTCATCCTGTGCAACCTGCTGTAGGTGACCCTGCTCTGGCAGGGGGGTTGGGCTGGATGATCTCCAGAGGTCCTTTCCAACCCTAACCAATCTGTGATTCTGTGATCAGAGCTGTTCTTCGAAATCTGTTCCTAGGAAATCGCTGCGAGAAGGAGGATGCACCTGAGGAGCAGGCCTAAGATGGAGGATTGAACAAACAAGTAGCTCTTACCTGAGGAATCGGCTATCCCATGGAACAACTTCTGAGAAAGATTCTGCAACATTACTAGGGGTCCGCCAAAACATACAATTACTTGCCATGTTCCAGTTAAAGCCTAAACTATCGAGTTGGCATTTCTTTTTAAAAGTGTATAAAGAAGCGGTAATGGGCCAAATCCGCAAGCCACTGTAAATCAACACGATTTGCTTGCCTCCGCTGGAACACCCGCTCTCTATTGCAGTTCAGGAGCTAACACACAGTATCTTAATATGCATTTATGTTAATATTTGCACTTTGCGGGGCTAGGTAGATTGCACGGCTGGCACATATCAGACTAAATGTCACTTCCGAAAGCTAAGGGACCGAACCGGAAGCTGCCATTCAGAGGGACTACCTGACAACATGTGGAACCTCTCCGGAAAAGCCTTCCCACCTCAAGCAACTCCTTTTGATTAATCTTTCACATAGACAATACACGTTATATACACCGACACACCCCCCCGGCCTTTGCCTCCACAGATCCTGTGGTTGGCTAATTAAAGGAGGAGGTGTAACTATCAATCTAATCTGGCTTGTTCTCAAATTTACCATAATTTCCACACTTGAGAGGCTGGTGAAATGAAACAGCACTACTACACTTTCCCATTCATCAGCCGGAAGCAGAACAACTCCGAGAACCGGGCGAAAAATAGTTAGGATGCGGGATCAGGTGTTGCGCGCGTGCATCTGTGCCTGTACAGGGGCACGCAGGCACATGAGCATTCACGGGAGGCAGCAGCAGTAGCACGGGGGCAGATGAGCACCACCAGTCATTTGACCTCGACAGGTGAATGCTTGCAGATGTACTCACAGCACACTTATTAGAAGAGGCCCAAATGCCCGAGAAAACTGCCGTCAGATTACGCCGGAAACAACAACGGCTTTTTAAACAACTACAGCCGCCAGAACGGTACCGGCGGCAGCACTGCAGGAGCTGCTCAGGAACCGCTGGGGCAACCCCAGCGCACCGGGTGCTCAGCGCGTGGCCCTGACCCCACCGCATGGCATGTCACCCTTGGGCAGGAAGCTTGACATTTTCTGGAAGCACCGGTGTCATTTCACGGGCTTTGCCATCGCTTTGCGCTTGTGGGGTAACACTATAGAGTTTTTCAGAAAGTGTTGGAGCAACTTTGGTACCTTTTCCATTCAGGCACACTGGGAGTGAGCTGTGGGGCTGCTGCCAGGGGCTCTGCTCAGCACAGCATGGCTGGAGCTGGCCCAGGACCTCCTTCGAAAGACAGACTGGTCAGACACACAGCTATCCTGAATCATCAAGGATAATCCTATGTTCAAGTTCCTACCTTCCAGTTCAAGTTCAAGTTCCTACGTTCCAATTGGTGCCCGTTACCTCTTGTCCTGGATCATCAAAGATGATCCAGGACAAGAGGTAACGGGTACAAACTGGAACCTAGGAACTTCTATCAAAGCATGAGGAGGAACTTCTTTACTTTGAGGGTGGCAGAGCGCTGGAACAGGCTGCCCAGGGAGGCGGTAGAGTCTCCGACCCCAGAAACATTCAAAACCCGCCTGGAGGTCATCCTGTGCAACCTGCTGTAGGTGACCCTGCTCTGGCAGGGGGGTTAGGCTGGATGATCTCCAGAGGTCCTTTCCAACCCTAACCAATCTGTGATTCTGTGATCAGAGCTGTTCTTCGAAATCTGTTCCTAGGAAATCGCTGCGAGAAGGAGGATGCACCTGAGGAGCAGGCCTAAGATGGAGGATTGAACAAACAAGTAGCTCTTACCTGAGGAATCGGCTATCCCATGGAACAACTTCTGAGAAAGATTCTGCAACATTACTAGGGGTCCGCCAAAACATACAATTACTTGCCATGTTCCAGTTAAAGCCTAAACTATCGAGTTGGCATTTCTTTTTAAAAGTGTATAAAGAAGCGGTAATGGGCCAAATCCTCAAGCCACTGTAAATCAACACGATTTGCTTGCCTCCGCTGGAACACCCGCTCTCTATTGCAGTTCAGGAGCTAACACACAGTATCTTAATATGCATTTATGTTAATATTTGCACTTTGCGGGGCTAGGTAGATTGCACGGCTGGCACATATCAGACTAAATGTCACTTCCGAAAGCTAAGGGACCGAACCGGAAGCTGCCATTCAGAGGGACTACCTGACAACATGTGGAACCTCTCCGGAAAAGCCTTCCCACCTCAAGCAACTCCTTTTGATTAATCTTTCACATAGACAATACACGTTATATACACCGACACACCCCCCCGGCCTTTGCCTCCACAGATCCTGTGGTTGGCTAATTAAAGGAGGAGGTGTAACTATCAATCTAATCTGGCTTGTTCTCAAATTTACCATAATTTCCACACTTGAGAGGCTGGTGAAATGAAACAGCACTACTACACTTTCCCATTCATCAGCCGGAAGCAGAACAACTCCGAGAACCGGGCGAAAAATAATTAGGATGCGGGATCAGGTGTTGCACGCGTGCATCTGTGCCTGTACAGGGGCACGCAGGCACATGAGCATTCACGGGAGGCAGCAGCAGCAGTAGCACGGGGGGAGATGAGCACCACCAGTCATTTGACCTCGACAGGTGAATGCTTGCAGATGTACTCACAGCACACTTATTAGAAGAGGCCCAAATGCCCGAGAAAACTGCCGTCAGATTACGCCGGAAACAACAACGGCTTTTTAAACAACTACAGCTGCCAGAATGGTACCGGCGGCAGCACTACAGGAGCTGCTCAGGAACCGCTGGGGCAATCCCAGCGCACCGGGTGCTCAGCGTGTGGCCCTGACCCCACCGCATGGCATGTCACCCTTGGGCAGGAAGCTTGACATTTTCTGGAAGCACCGGTGTCATTTCACGGGCTTTGCCGTCGCTTTGCGCTTGTGGGGTAACACTATAGAGTTTTTCAGAAAGTGTTGGAGCAACTTTGGTACCTTTTCCATTCAGGCACACTGGGAGTGAGCTGTGGGGCTGCTGCCAGGGGCTCTGCTCAGCACAGCATGGCTGGAGCTGGCCCAGGACCTCCTTCGAAAGACAGACTGGTCAGACACACAGCTATCCTGAATCATCAAGGATAATCCTATGTTCAAGTTCCTACGTTCCAGTTCAAGTTCAAGTTCCTACGTTCCAATTGGTGCCCGTTACCTCTTGGCCTGGATCATCAAAGATGATCCAGGACAAGAGGTAACGGGTACAAACTGGAACCTAGGAACTTCTATCAAAGCATGAGGAGGAACTTCTTTACTTTGAGGGTGGCAGAGCGCTGGAACAGGCTGCCCAGGGAGGCGGTAGAGTCTCCCACCCCAGAGACATTCAAAACCCGCCTGGAGGTCATCCTGTGCAACCTGCTGTAGGTGACCCTGCTCTGGCAGGGGGGTTGGGCTGGATGATCTCCAGAGGTCCTTTCCAACCCTAACCAATCTGTGATTCTGTGATCAGAGCTGTTCTTCGAAATCTGTTCCTAGGAAATCGCTGCGAGAAGGAGGATGCACCTGAGGAGCAGGCCTAAGATGGAGGATTGAACAAACAAGTAGCTCTTACCTGAGGAATCGGCTATCCCATGGAACAACTTCTGAGAAAGATTCTGCAACATTACTAGGGGTCCGCCAAAACATACAATTACTTGCCATGTTCCAGTTAAAGCCTAAACTATCGAGTTGGCATTTCTTTTTAAAAGTGTATAAAGAAGCGGTAATGGGCCAAATCCTCAAGCCACTGTAAATCAACACGATTTGCTTGCCTCCGCTGGAACACCCGCTCTCTATTTCAGTTCAGGAGCTAACACACAGTATCTTAATATGCATTTAGGTTAATATTTGCACTTTGCAGGGCTAGGTAGATTGCATGGCTGGCACATATCAGACTAAATGTCACTTCCAAAAGCTAAGGGACCGAACCGGAAGCTGCCATTCAGAGGGACTACCTGACAACATGTGGAACCTCTCCGGAAAAGCCTTCCCACCTCAAGCAACTCCTTTTGATTAATCTTTCACATAGACAATACACGTTACTATTTTAAAAAGCTGAATTTTTAAGGACAGAATACCTTAACGAACAGAGGAAAATGTGAACCAATTAGCATCTTCAAGCACTCTGAGACGCAGGGAGAGAAGGCCTACATAGAGTAGCCAGGTCCCTTCAGAGACCACAGCTTTAGCCCCTCTCTGCAATGTTGCCTCCTGGCAGCTAGACCGGGTCCAACCCCAGGACCCAGACACACTGCCAGTCACTCCAGAGTGTCATTAAGATGCACGGCACCACGGCGCAATTCAAATCAATGTTTCTTTCCTGCACGTTGCAGCAGGCGAGGTAGCAAAGGTTGACGTGAAAAGTGGGAGAGCTGCCCAGTAACCGTGAGGTTTTGTATCATGCGAACTTAGAAAATGGTCTGGAATAAAGAATCTGTGCAGTATTGCCTTTCACACGGTGTCTAATCTCGCACCGCTAGACAACTTCAACTACGAGTATCTGGCAGAACTCGAGATGGTTTCACAAAGACTTGTCATCCTCCTTCACCAGATCACTCTCTGGAAGGCGTGAGGGAGGGGGAGTTGAAATACATCATATTAGAATGAATAGAAATGGTAATGATCGGGCTCTTCCACAACACTTCCGCTCTAAGTAATCAGTTAATTAACCCTGAATCGAGCAGGCTTGCTGGTCAGGAATACAGCAGTTGGATTGACAACAGCTTCCAGACTCCTGCTTCTCAAGGACAAGATTCGGTAACCCTTATTGATGTTAAACATTAGCTTACCCTGTGAGCAACCTCCAGAAATCAAGAGCGATTGTGCTACGTGAGGAAGACTGGCAGAACCTCATACCAATTTACAAGACAAGAAAGAACAGACAAGAAAGAACCTCCAGCAATCTCGCCATGGTAAAATCGTATGCCCCCGCACCGACACGCCCCCCGGCCTTTGCCTCCACAGATCCTGTGGTTGGCTAATTAAAGGAGGAGGTGTAACTATCAATCTAATCTGGCTTGTTCTCAAATTTACCATAATTTCCACACTTGAGAGGCTGGTGAAATGAAACAGCACTACTACACTTTCCCATTCATCAGCCGGAAGCAGAACAACTCAGAGAACCGGGCGAAAAATAATTAGGATGCGGGATCAGGTGTTGCGCGCGTGCATCTGTGCCTGTACAGGGGCACGCAGGCACATGAGCATTCACGGGAGGCAGCAGCAGTAGCACGGGGGCAGATGAGCACCACCAGTCATTTGACCTCGACAGGTGAATGCTTGCAGATGTACTCACAGCACACTTATTAGAAGAGGCCCAAATGCCCGAGAAAACTGCCGTCAGATTACGCCGGAAACAACAACGGCTTTTTAAACAACTACAGCCGCCAGAACGGTACCGGCGGCAGCACTGCAGGAGCTGCTCAGGAACCGCTGGGGCAACCCCAGCGCACCGGGTGCTCAGCGCGTGGCCCTGACCCCACCGCATGGCATGTCACCCTTGGGCAGGAAGCTTGACATTTTCTGGAAGCACCGGTGTCATTTCACGGGCTTTGCCGTCGCTTTGCGCTTGTGGGGTAACACTATAGAGTTTTTCGGAAAGTGTTGGAGCAACTTTGGTACCTTTTCCATTCAGGCACACTGGGAGTGAGCTGTGGGGCTGCTGCCAGGGGCTCTGCTCAGCACAGCATGGCTGGAGCTGGCCCAGGACCTCCTTCGAAAGACAGACTGGTCAGACACACAGCTATCCTGAATCATCAAGGATAATCCTATGTTCAAGTTCAAGTTCCTACCTTCCAGTTCAAGTTCAAGTTCCTACGTTCCAATTGGTGCCCGTTACCTCTTGTCCTGGATCATCTTTGATGATCCAGGACAAGAGGTAACGGGTACAAACTGGAACCTAGGAACTTCTATCAAAGCATGAGGAGGAACTTCTTTACTTTGAGGGTGGCAGAGCGCTGGAACAGGCTGCCCAGGGAGGTGGTAGAGTCTCCCACCCCAGAGACATTCAAAACCCGCCTGGAGGTCATCCTGTGCAACCTGCTGTAGGTGACCCTGCTCTGGCAGGGGGGTTGCACTACATGATCTCCAGAGGTCCTTTCCAACCCTAACCAATCTGTGATTCTGTGATCAGAGCTGTTCTTCGAAATCTGTTCCTAGGAAATCGCTGCGAGAAGGAGGATGCACCTGAGGAGCAGGCCTAAGATGGAGGATTGAACAAACAAGTAGCTCTTACCTGAGGAATCGGCTATCCCATGGAACAACTTCTGAGAAAGATTCTGCAACATTACTAGGGGTCCGCCAAAACATACAATTACTTGCCATGTTCCAGTTAAAGCCTAAACTATCGAGTTGGCATTTCTTTTTAAAAGTGTATAAAGAAGCGGTAATGGGCCAAATCCGCAAGCCACTGTAAATCAACACGATTTGCTTGCCTCCGCTGGAACACCCGCTCTCTATTTCAGTTCAGGAGCTAACACACAGTATCTTAATATGCATTTAGGTTAATATTTGCACTTTGCAGGGCTAGGTAGATTGCACGGCTGGCACATATCAGACTAAATGTCACTTCCGAAAGCTAAGGGACCGAACCGGAAGCTGCCATTCAGAGGGACTACCTGACAACATGTGGAACCTCTCCGGAAAAGCCTTCCCACCTCAAGCAACTCCTTTTGATTAATCTTTCACATAGACAATACACGTTATATACACCGACACACCCCCCCGGCCTTTGCCTCCACAGATCCTGTGGTTGGCTAATTAAAGGAGGAGGTGTAACTATCAATCTAATCTGGCTTGTTCTCAAATTTACCATAATTTCCACACTTGAGAGGCTGGTGAAAGGAAACAGCACTACTACACTTTCCCATTCATCAGCCGGAAGCAGAACAACTCCGAGAACCGGGCGAAAAATAATTAGGATGCGGGATCAGGTGTTGCGCGCGTGCATCTGTGCCTGTACAGGGGCACGCAGGCACATGAGCATTCATGGGAGGCAGCAGCAGTAGCACGGGGGCAGATGAGCACCACCAGTCATTTGACCTCGACAGGTGAATGCTTGCAGATGTACTCACAGCACACTTATTAGAAGAGGCCCAAATGCCCGAGAAAACTGCCGTCAGATTACGCCGGAAACAACAACGGCTTTTTAAACAACTACAGCCGCCAGAACGGTACCGGCGGCAGCACTGCAGGAGCTGCTCAGGAACCGCTGGGGCAACCCCAGCGCACCGGGTGCTCAGCGCGTGGCCCTGACCCCACCGCATGGCATGTCACCCTTGGGCAGGAAGCTTGACATTTTCTGGAAGCACCGGTGTCATTTCACGGGCTTTGCCGTCGCTTTGCGCTTGTGGGGTAACACTATAGAGTTTTTCAGAAAGTGTTGCAGCAACTTTGGTACCTTTTCCATTCAGGCACACTGGGAGTGAGCTGTGGGGCTGCTGCCAGGGGCTCTGCTCAGCACAGCATGGCTGGAGCTGGCCCAGGACCTCCTTCGAAAGACAGACTGGTCAGACACACAGCTATCCTGAATCATCAAGGATAATCCTATGTTCAAGTTCCTACCTTCCAGTTCAAGTTCAGGTTCCTACGTTCCAATTGGTGCCCGTTACCTGTTGTCCTGGATCATCAAAGATGATCCAGGACAAGAGGTAACGGGTACAAACTGGAACGTAGGAACTTCTATCAAAGCATGAGGAGGAACTTCTTTACTTTGAGGGTGGCAGAGCGCTGGAACAGGCTGCCCAGGGAGGCGGTAGAGTCTCCCACCCCAGAGACATTCAAAACCCGCCTGGAGGTCATCCTGTGCAACCTGCTGTAGGTGACCCTGCTCTGGCAGGGGGGTTGGACTGGATGATCTCCAGAGCTCCTTTCCAACCCTAACCAATCTGTGATTCTGTGATCAGAGCTGTTCTTCGAAATCTGTTCCTAGGAAATCGCTGCGAGAAGGAGGATGCACCTGAGGAGCAGGCCTAAGATGGAGGATTGAACAAACAAGTAGCTCTTACCTGAGGAATCGGCTATCCCATGGAACAACTTCTGAGAAAGATTCTGCAACATTACTAGGGGTCCGCCAAAACACAGAATTACTTGCCATGTTCCAGTTAAAGCCTAAACTATCGAGTTGGCATTTCTTTTTAAAAGTGTATAAAGAAGCGGTAATGGGCCAAATCCTCAAGCCACTGTAAATCAACACGATTTGCTTGCCTCCGCTGGAACACCCGCTCTCTATTTCAGTTCAGGAGCTAACACACACTATCTTAATATGCATTTAGGTTAATATTTGCACTTTGCAGGGCTAGGTAGATTGCACGGCTGGCACATATCAGACTAAATGTCACTTCCGAAAGCTAAGGGACCGAACCGGAAGCTGCCATTCAGAGGGACTACCTGACAACATGTGGAACCTCTCCGGAAAAGCCTTCCCACCTCAAGCAACTCCTTTTGATTAATCTTTCACATAGACAATACACGTTATATACACCGACACACCCCCCCGGCCTTTGCCTCCACAGATCCTGTGGTTGGCTAATTAAAGGAGGAGGTGTAACTATCAATCTAATCTCGCTTGTTCTCAAATTTACCATAATTTCCACACTTGAGAGGCTGGTGAAATGAAACAGCACTACTACACTTTCCCATTCATCAGCCGGAAGCAGAACAACTCCGAGAACCGGGCGAAAAGTAATTAGGATGCGGGATCAGGTGTTGCGCGCGTGCATCTGTGCCTGTACAGGGGCACGCAGGCACATGAGCATTCACGGGAGGCAGCAGCAGTAGCACGGGGGCAGATGAGCACCACCAGTCATTTGACCTCGACAGGTGAATGCTTGCAGATGTACTCACAGCACACTTATTAGAAGAGGCCCAAATGCCCGAGAAAACTGCCGTCAGATTACGCCGGAAACAACAACGGCTTTTTAAACAACTACAGCCGCCAGAACGGTACCGGCGGCAGCACTGCAGGAGCTGCTCAGGAACCGCTGGGGCAACCCCAGTGCACCGGGTGCTCAGCGCGTGGCCCTGACCCCACCGCATGGCATGTCACCCTTGGGCAGGAAGCTTGACATTTTCTGGAAGCACCGGTGTCATTTCACGGGCTTTGCCGTCGCTTTGCGCTTGTGGGGTAACACTATAGAGTTTTTCAGAAAGTGTTGGAGCAACTTTGGTACCTTTTCCATTCAGGCACACTGGGAGTGAGCTGTGGGGCTGCTGCCAGGGGCTCTGCTCAGCACAGCATGGCTGGAGCTGGCCCAGGACCTCCTTCGAAAGACAGACTGGTCAGACACACAGCTATCCTGAATCATCAAGGATAATCCTATGTTCAAGTTCCTACGTTCCAGTTCAAGTTCAAGTTCCTACGTTCCAATTGGTGCCCGTTACCTCTTGTCCTGGATCATCTTTGATGATCCAGGACAAGAGGTAACGGGTACAAACTGGAACGTAGGAACTTCTATCAAAGCATGAGGAGGAACTTCTTTACTTTGAGGGTGGCAGAGCGCTGGAACAGGCTGCCCAGGGAGGCGGTAGAGTCTTCCACCCCAGAGACATTCAAAACCCGCCTGGAGGTCATCCTGTGCAACCTGCTGTAGGTGACCCTGCTCTGGCAGGGGGGTTGGACTGGATGATCTCCAGAGCTCCTTTCCAACCCTAACCAATCTGTGATTCTGTGATCAGAGCTGTTCTTCGAAATCTGTTCCTAGGAAATCGCTGCGAGAAGGAGGATGCACCTGAGGAGCAGGCCTAAGATGGAGGATTGAACAAACAAGTAGCTCTTACCTGAGGAATCGGCTATCCCATGGAACAACTTCTGAGAAAGATTCTGCAACATTACTAGGGGTCCGCCAAAACATACAATTACTTGCCATGTTCCAGTTAAAGCCTAAACTATCGAGTTGGCATTTCTTTTTAAAAGTGTATAAAGAAGCGGTAATGGGCCAAATCCTCAAGCCACTGTAAATCAACACGATTTGCTTGCCTCCGCTGGAACACCCGCTCTCTATTTCAGTTCAGGAGCTAACACACAGTATCTTAATATGCATTTAGGTTAATATTTGCACTTTGCAGGGCTAGGTAGATTGCACGGCTGGCACATATCAGACTAAATGTCACTTCCGAAAGCTAAGGGACCGAACCGGAAGCTGCCATTCAGAGGGACTACCTGACAACATGTGGAACCTCTCCGGAAAAGCCTTCCCACCTCAAGCAACTCCTTTTGATTCATCTTTCACATAGACAATACACCTTATATACACCGACACACCCCCCCGGCCTTTGCCTCCACAGATCCTGTGGTTGGCTAATTAAAGGAGGAGGTGTAACTATCAATCTAATCTGGCTTGTTCTCAAATTTACCATAATTTCCACACTTGAGAGGCTGGTGAAATGAAACAGCACTACTACACTTTCCCATTCATCAGCCGGAAGCAGAACAACTCCGAGAACCGGGCAAAAAATAATTAGGATGCGGGATCAGGTGTTGCGCGCGTGCATCTGTGCCTGTACAGGGGCACGCAGGCACATGAGCATTCACGGGAGGCAGCAGCAGTAGCACGGGGGCAGATGAGCACCACCAGTCATTTGACCTCGACAGGTGAATGCTTGCAGATGTACTCACAGCACACTTATTAGAAGAGGCCCAAATGCCCGAGAAAACTGCCGTCAGATTACGCCGGAAACAACAACGGCTTTTTAAACAACTACAGCCGCCAGAACGGTACCGGCGGCAGCACTGCAGGAGCTGCTCAGGAACCGCTGGGGCAACCCCAGCGCACCGGGTGCTCAGCGCGTGGCCCTGACCCCACCGCATGGCATGTCACCCTTGGGCAGGAAGCTTGACATTTTCTGGAAGCACCGGTGTCATGTCACGGGCTTTGCCGTCGCTTTGCGCTTGTGGGGTAACACTATAGAGTTTTTCAGAAAGTGTTGCAGCAACTTTGGTACCTTTTCCATTCAGGCACACTGGGAGTGAGCTGTGGGGCTGCTGCCAGGGGCTCTGCTCAGCACAGCATGGCTGGAGCTGGTCCAGGACCTCCCTCGAAAGACAGACTGGTCAGACACACAGCTATCCTGAATCATCAAGGATAATCCTATGTTCAAGTTCCTACGTTCCAGTTCAAGTTCAAGTTCCTACGTTCCAATTGGTGCCCGTTACCTCTTGTCCTGGATCATCAAAGATGATCCAGGACAAGAGGTAACGGGTACAAACTGGAACGTAGGAACTTCTATCAAAGCATGAGGAGGAACTTCTTTACTTTGAGGGTGGCAGAGCGCTGGAACAGGCTGCCCAGGGAGGCGGTAGAGTCTTCCACCCCAGAGACATTCAAAACCCGCCTGGAGGTCATCCTGTGCAACCTGCTGTAGGTGACCCTGCTCTGGCAGGGGGGTTGGACTGGATGATCTCCAGAGCTCCTTTCCAACCCTAACCAATCTGTGATTCTGTGATCAGAGCTGTTCTTCGAAATCTGTTCCTAGGAAATCGCTGCGAGAAGGAGGATGCACCTGAGGAGCAGGCCTAAGATGGAGGATTGAACAAACAAGTAGCTCTTACCTGAGGAATCGGCTATCCCATGGAACAACTTCTGAGAAAGATTCTGCAACATTACTAGGGGTCCGCCAAAACATACAATTACTTGCCATGTTCCAGTTAAAGCCTAAACTATCGAGTTGGCATTTCTTTTTAAAAGTGTATAAAGAAGCGGTAATGGGCCAAATCCTCAAGCCACTGTAAATCAACACGATTTGCTTGCCTCCGCTGGAACACCCGCTCTCTATTTCAGTTCAGGAGCTAACACACAGTATCTTAATATGCATTTATGTTAATATTTGCACTTTGCAGGGCTAGGTAGATTGCACGGCTGGCACATATCAGACTAAATGTCACTTCCGAAAGCTAAGGGACCGAACCGGAAGCTGCCATTCAGAGGGACTACCTGACAACATGTGGAACCTCTCCGGAAAAGCCTTCCCACCTCAAGCAACTCCTTTTGATTAATCTTTCACATAGACAATACACCTTATATACACGACACACACCCCCGGCCTCTGCCTCCACAGATCCTGTGGTTGGCTAATTAAAGGAGGAGGTGTAACTATCAATCTAATCTGGCTTGTTCTCAAATTTACCATAATTTCCACACTTGAGAGGCTGGTGAAATGAAACAGCACTACTACACTTTCCCATTCATCAGCCGGAAGCAGAACAACTCCGAGAACCGGGCGAAAAATAATTAGGATGCGGGATCAGGTGTTGCGCGCGTGCATCTGTGCCTGTACAGGGGCACGCAGGCACATGAGCATTCACGGGAGGCAGCAGCAGTAGCACGGGGGCAGATGAGCACCACCAGTCATTTGACCTCGACAGGTGAATGCTTGCAGATGTACTCACAGCACACTTATTAGAAGAGGCCCAAATGCCCGAGAAAACTGCCGTCAGATTACGCCGGAAACAACAACGGCTTTTTAAACAACTACAGCCGCCAGAACGGTACCGGCGGCAGCACTGCAGGAGCTGCTCAGGAACCGCTGGGGCAACCCCAGCGCACCGGGTGCTCAGCGCGTGGCCCTGACCCCACCGCATGGCATGTCACCCTTGGGCAGGAAGCTTGACATTTTCTGGAAGCACCGGTGTCATTTCACGGGCTTTGCCGTCGCTTTGCGCTTGTGGGGTAACACTATAGAGTTTTTCAGAAAGTGTTGGAGCAACTTTGGTACCTTTTCCATTCAGGCACACTGGGAGTGAGCTGTGGGGCTGCTGCCAGGGGTTCTGCTCAGCACAGCATGGCTGGAGCTGGCCCAGGACCTCCTTCGAAAGACAGACTGGTCAGACACACAGCTATCCTGAATCATCAAGGATAATCCTATGTTCAAGTTCCTACGTTCCAGTTCAAGTTCAAGTTCCTACGTTCCAATTGGTGCCCGTTACCTCTTGTCCTGGATCATCAAAGATGATCCAGGACAAGAGGTAACGGGTACAAACTGGAACGTAGGAACTTCTATCAAAGCATGAGGAGGAACTTCTTTACTTTGAGGGTGGCAGAGCGCTGGAACAGGCTGCCCAGGGAGGCGGTAGAGTCTTCCACCCCAGAGACATTCAAAACCCGCCTGGAGGTCATCCTGTGCAACCTGCTGTAGGTGACCCTGCTCTGGCAGGGGGGTTGGACTGGATGATCTCCAGAGCTCCTTTCCAACCCTAACCAATCTGTGATTCTGTGATCAGAGCTGTTCTTCGAAATCTGTTCCTAGGAAATCGCTGCGAGAAGGAGGATGCACCTGAGGAGCAGGCCTAAGATGGAGGATTGAACAAACAAGTAGCTCTTACCTGAGGAATCGGCTATCCCATGGAACAACTTCTGAGAAAGATTCTGCAACATTACTAGGGGTCCGCCAAAACACAGAATTACTTGCCATGTTCCAGTTAAAGCCTAAACTATCGAGTTGGCATTTCTTTTTAAAAGTGTATAAAGAAGCGGTAATGGGCCAAATCCTCAAGCCACTGTAAATCAACACGATTTGCTTGCCTCCGCTGGAACACCCGCTCTCTATTTCAGTTCAGGAGCTAACACACAGTATCTTAATATGCATTTATGTTAATATTTGCACTTTGCAGGGCTAGGTAGATTGCACGGCTGGCACATATCAGACTAAATGTCACTTCCGAAAGCTAAGGGACCGAACCGGAAGCTGCCATTCAGAGGGACTACCTGACAACATGTGGAACCTCTCCGGAAAAGCCTTCCCACCTCAAGCAACTCCTTTTGATTAATCTTTCACATAGACAATACACCTTATATACACCGACACACACCCCCGGCCTCTGCCTCCACAGATCCTGTGGTTGGCTAATTAAAGGAGGAGGTGTAACTATCAATCTAATCTGGCTTGTTCTCAAATTTACCATAATTTCCACACTTGAGAGGCTGGTGAAATGAAACAGCACTACTACACTTTCCCATTCATCAGCCGGAAGCAGAACAACTCAGAGAACCGGGCGAAAAATAATTAGGATGCGGGATCAGGTGTTGCGCGCGTGCATCTGTGCCTGTACAGGGGCACGCAGGCACATGAGCATTCACGGGAGGCAGCAGCAGTAGCACGGGGGCAGATGAGCACCACCAGTCATTTGACCTCGACAGGTGAATGCTTGCAGATGTACTCACAGCACACTTATTAGAAGAGGCCCAAATGCCCGAGAAAACTGCCGTCAGATTACGCCGGAAACAACAACGGCTTTTTAAACAACTACAGCCGCCAGAACGGTACCGGCGGCAGCACTGCAGGAGCTGCTCAGGAACCGCTGGGGCAACCCCAGCGCACCGGGTGCTCAGCACGTGGCCCTGACCCCACCGCATGGCATGTCACCCTTGGGCAGGAAGCTTGACATTTTCTGGAAGCACCGGTGTCATTTCACGGGCTTTGCCGTCGCTTTGCGCTTGTGGGGTAACACTATAGAGTTTTTCAGAAAGTGTTGCAGCAACTTTGGTACCTTTTCCATTCAGGCACACTGGGAGTGAGCTGTGGGGCTGCTGCCAGGGGTTCTGCTCAGCACAGCATGGCTGGAGCTGGCCCAGGACCTCCTTCGAAAGACAGACTGGTCAGACACACAGCTATCCTGAATCATCAAGGATAATCCTATGTTCAAGTTCCTACGTTCCAGTTCAAGTTCAAGTTCCTACGTTCCAATTGGTGCCCGTTACCTCTTGTCCTGGATCATCAAAGATGATCCAGGACAAGAGGTAACGGGTACAAACTGGAACGTAGGAACTTCTATCAAAGCATGAGGAGGAACTTCTTTACTTTGAGGGTGGCAGAGCGCTGGAACAGGCTGCCCAGGGAGGCGGTAGAGTCTTCCACCCCAGAGACATTCAAAACCCGCCTGGAGGTCATCCTGTGCAACCTGCTGTAGGTGACCCTGCTCTGGCAGGGGGGTTGGACTGGATGATCTCCAGAGCTCCTTTCCAACCCTAACCAATCTGTGATTCTGTGATCAGAGCTGTTCTTCGAAATCTGTTCCTAGGAAATCGCTGCGAGAAGGAGGATGCACCTGAGGAGCAGGCCTAAGATGGAGGATTGAACAAACAAGTAGCTCTTACCTGAGGAATCGGCTATCCCATGGAACAACTTCTGAGAAAGATTCTGCAACATTACTAGGGGTCCGCCAAAACACAGAATTACTTGCCATGTTCCAGTTAAAGCCTAAACTATCGAGTTGGCATTTCTTTTTAAAAGTGTATAAAGAAGCGGTAATGGGCCAAATCCGCAAGCCACTGTAAATCAACACGATTTGCTTGCCTCCGCTGGAACACCCGCTCTCTATTTCAGTTCAGGAGCTAACACACAGTATCTTAATATGCATTTAGGTTAATATTTGCACTTTGCAGGGCTAGGTAGATTGCACGGCTGGCACATATCAGACTAAATGTCACTTCCGAAAGCTAAGGGACCGAACCGGAAGCTGCCATTCAGAGGGACTACCTGACAACATGTGGAACCTCTCCGGAAAAGCCTTCCCACCTCAAGCAACTCCTTTTGATTAATCTTTCACATAGACAATACACCTTATATACACCGACACACCCCCCCGGCCTTTGCCTCCACAGATCCTGTGGTTGGCTAATTAAAGGAGGAGGTGTAACTATCAATCTAATCTGGCTTGTTCTCAAATTTACCATAATTTCCACACTTGAGAGGCTGGTGAAATGAAACAGCACTACTACACTTTCCCATTCATCAGCCGGAAGCAGAACAACTCCGAGAACCGGGCGAAAAATAATTAGGATGCGGGATCAGGTGTTGCGCGCGTGCATCTGTGCCTGTACAGGGGCACGCAGGCACATGAGCATTCACGGGAGGCAGCAGCAGTAGCACGGGGGCAGATGAGCACCACCAGTCATTTGACCTCGACAGGTGAATGCTTGCAGATGTACTCACAGCACACTTATTAGAAGAGGCCCAAATGCCCGAGAAAACTGCCGTCAGATTACGCCGGAAACAACAACGGCTTTTTAAACAACTACAGCCGCCAGAACGGTACCGGCGGCAGCACTGCAGGAGCTGCTCAGGAACCGCTGGGGCAACCCCAGCGCACCGGGTGCTCAGCGCGTGGCCCTGACCCCACCGCATGGCATGTCACCCTTGGGCAGGAAGCTTGACATTTTCTGGAAGCACCGGTGTCATGTCACGGGCTTTGCCGTCGCTTTGCGCTTGTGGGGTAACACTATAGAGTTTTTCAGAAAGTGTTGGAGCAACTTTGGTACCTTTTCCATTCAGGCACACTGGGAGTGAGCTGTGGGGCTGCTGCCAGGGGCTCTGCTCAGCACAGCATGGCTGGAGCTGGTCCAGGACCTCCCTCGAAAGACAGACTGGTCAGACACACAGCTATCCTGAATCATCAAGGATAATCCTATGTTCAAGTTCCTACGTTCCAGTTCAAGTTCAAGTTCCTACGTTCCAATTGGTGCCCGTTACCTCTTGTCCTGGATCATCTTTGATGATCCAGGACAAGAGGTAACGGGTACAAACTGGAACCTAGGAACTTCTATCAAAGCATGAGGAGGAACTTCTTTACTTTGAGGGTGGCAGAGCGCTGGAACAGGCTGCCCAGGGAGGCGGTAGAGTCTTCCACGCCAGAGACATTCAAAACCCGCCTGGAGGTCATCCTATGCAACCTGCTGTAGGTGACCCTGCTCTGGCAGGGGGGTTGGACTGGATGATCTCCAGAGCTCCTTTCCAACCCTAACCAATCTGTGATTCTGTGATCAGAGCTGTTCTTCGAAATCTGTTCCTAGGAAATCGCTGCGAGAAGGAGGATGCACCTGAGGAGCAGGCCTAAGATGGAGGATTGAACAAACAAGTAGCTCTTACCTGAGGAATCGGCTATCCCATGGAACAACTTCTGAGAAAGATTCTGCAACATTACTAGGGGTCCGCCAAAACACAGAATTACTTGCCATGTTCCAGTTAAAGCCTAAACTATCGAGTTGGCATTTCTTTTTAAAAGTGTATAAAGAAGCGGTAATGGGCCAAATCCGCAAGCCACTGTAAATCAACACGATTTGCTTGCCTCCGCTGGAACACCCGCTCTCTATTTCAGTTCAGGAGCTAACACACAGTATCTTAATATGCATTTAGGTTAATATTTGCACTTTGCAGGGCTAGGTAGATTGCACGGCTGGCACATATCAGACTAAATGTCACTTCCGAAAGCTAAGGGACCGAACCGGAAGCTGCCATTCAGAGGGACTACCTGACAACATGTGGAACCTCTCCGGAAAAGCCTTCCCACCTCAAGCAACTCCTTTTGATTAATCTTTCACATAGACAATACACCTTATATACACCGACACACCCCCCCGGCCTTTGCCTCCACAGATCCTGTGGTTGGCTAATTAAAGGAGGAGGTGTAACTATCAATCTAATCTGGCTTGTTCTCAAATTTACCATAATTTCCACACTTGAGAGGCTGGTGAAATGAAACAGCACTACTACACTTTCCCATTCATCAGCCGGAAGCAGAACAACTCCGAGAACCGGGCGAAAAATAATTAGGATGCGGGATCAGGTGTTGCGCGCGTGCATCTGTGCCTGTACAGGGGCACGCAGGCACATGAGCATTCACGGGAGGCAGCAGCAGTAGCACGGGGGCAGATGAGCACCACCAGTCATTTGACCTCGACAGGTGAATGCTTGCAGATGTACTCACAGCACACTTATTAGAAGAGGCCCAAATGCCCGAGAAAACTGCCGTCAGATTACGCCGGAAACAACAACGGCTTTTTAAACAACTACAGCCGCCAGAACGGTACCGGCGGCAGCACTGCAGGAGCTGCTCAGGAACCGCTGGGGCAACCCCAGCGCACCGGGTGCTCAGCACGTGGCCCTGACCCCACCGCATGGCATGTCACCCTTGGGCAGGAAGCTTGACATTTTCTGGAAGCACCGGTGTCATTTCACGGGCTTTGCCGTCGCTTTGCGCTTGTGGGGTAACACTATAGAGTTTTTCAGAAAGTGTTGCAGCAACTTTGGTACCTTTTCCATTCAGGCACACTGGGAGTGAGCTGTGGGGCTGCTGCCAGGGGTTCTGCTCAGCACAGCATGGCTGGAGCTGGCCCAGGACCTCCTTCGAAAGACAGACTGGTCAGACACACAGCTATCCTGAATCATCAAGGATAATCCTATGTTCAAGTTCCTACCTTCCAGTTCAAGTTCAAGTTCCTACGTTCCAATTGGTGCCCGTTACCTCTTGTCCTGGATCATCAAAGATGATCCAGGACAAGAGGTAACGGGTACAAACTGGAACGTAGGAACTTCTATCAAAGCATGAGGAGGAACTTCTTTACTTTGAGGGTGGCAGAGCGCTGGAACAGGCTGCCCAGGGAGGCGGTAGAGTCTTCCACCCCAGAGACATTCAAAACCCGCCTGGAGGTCATCCTGTGCAACCTGCTGTAGGTGACCCTGCTCTGGCAGGGGGGTTGGACTGGATGATCTCCAGAGCTCCTTTCCAACCCTAACCAATCTGTGATTCTGTGATCAGAGCTGTTCTTCGAAATCTGTTCCTAGGAAATCGCTGCGAGAAGGAGGATGCACCTGAGGAGCAGGCCTAAGATGGAGGATTGAACAAACAAGTAGCTCTTACCTGAGGAATCGGCTATCCCATGGAACAACTTCTGAGAAAGATTCTGCAACATTACTAGGGGTCCGCCAAAACACAGAATTACTTGCCATGTTCCAGTTAAAGCCTAAACTATCGAGTTGGCATTTCTTTTTAAAAGTGTATAAAGAAGCGGTAATGGGCCAAATCCGCAAGCCACTGTAAATCAACACGATTTGCTTGCCTCCGCTGGAACACCCGCTCTCTATTTCAGTTCAGGAGCTAACACACAGTATCTTAATATGCATTTAGGTTAATATTTGCACTTTGCAGGGCTAGGTAGATTGCACGGCTGGCACATATCAGACTAAATGTCACTTCCGAAAGCTAAGGGACCGAACCGGAAGCTGCCATTCAGAGGGACTACCTGACAACATGTGGAACCTCTCCGGAAAAGCCTTCCCACCTCAAGCAACTCCTTTTGATTAATCTTTCACATAGACAATACACGTTATATACACCGACACACCCCCCCGGCCTTTGCCTCCACAGATCCTGTGGTTGGCTAATTAAAGGAGGAGGTGTAACTATCAATCTAATCTGGCTTGTTCTCAAATTTACCATAATTTCCACACTTGAGAGGCTGGTGAAATGAAACAGCACTACTACACTTTCCCATTCATCAGCCGGAAGCAGAACAACTCCGAGAACCGGGCGAAAAATAATTAGGATGCGGGATCAGGTGTTGCGCGCGTGCATCTGTGCCTGTACAGGGGCACGCAGGCACATGAGCATTCACGGGAGGCAGCAGCAGTAGCACGGGGGCAGATGAGCACCACCAGTCATTTGACCTCGACAGGTGAATGCTTGCAGATGTACTCACAGCACACTTATTAGAAGAGGCCCAAATGCCCGAGAAAACTGCCGTCAGATTACGCCGGAAACAACAACGGCTTTTTAAACAACTACAGCCGCCAGAACGGTACCGGCGGCAGCACTGCAGGAGCTGCTCAGGAACCGCTGGGGCAACCCCAGCGCACCGGGTGCTCAGCGCGTGGCCCTGACCCCACCGCATGGCATGTCACCCTTGGGCAGGAAGCTTGACATTTTCTGGAAGCACCGGTGTCATGTCACGGGCTTTGCCGTCGCTTTGCGCTTGTGGGGTAACACTATAGAGTTTTTCAGAAAGTGTTGGAGCAACTTTGGTACCTTTTCCATTCAGGCACACTGGGAGTGAGCTGTGGGGCTGCTGCCAGGGGCTCTGCTCAGCACAGCATGGCTGGAGCTGGTCCAGGACCTCCCTCGAAAGACAGACTGGTCAGACACACAGCTATCCTGAATCATCAAGGATAATCCTATGTTCAAGTTCCTACGTTCCAGTTCAAGTTCAAGTTCCTACGTTCCAATTGGTGCCCGTTACCTCTTGTCCTGGATCATCTTTGATGATCCAGGACAAGAGGTAACGGGTACAAACTGGAACCTAGGAACTTCTATCAAAGCATGAGGAGGAACTTCTTTACTTTGAGGGTGGCAGAGCGCTGGAACAGGCTGCCCAGGGAGGCGGTAGAGTCTTCCACGCCAGAGACATTCAAAACCCGCCTGGAGGTCATCCTATGCAACCTGCTGTAGGTGACCCTGCTCTGGCAGGGGGGTTGGACTGGATGATCTCCAGAGCTCCTTTCCAACCCTAACCAATCTGTGATTCTGTGATCAGAGCTGTTCTTCGAAATCTGTTCCTAGGAAATCGCTGCGAGAAGGAGGATGCACCTGAGGAGCAGGCCTAAGATGGAGGATTGAACAAACAAGTAGCTCTTACCTGAGGAATCGGCTATCCCATGGAACAACTTCTGAGAAAGATTCTGCAACATTACTAGGGGTCCGCCAAAACACAGAATTACTTGCCATGTTCCAGTTAAAGCCTAAACTATCGAGTTGGCATTTCTTTTTAAAAGTGTATAAAGAAGCGGTAATGGGCCAAATCCGCAAGCCACTGTAAATCAACACGATTTGCTTGCCTCCGCTGGAACACCCGCTCTCTATTTCAGTTCAGGAGCTAACACACAGTATCTTAATATGCATTTAGGTTAATATTTGCACTTTGCAGGGCTAGGTAGATTGCACGGCTGGCACATATCAGACTAAATGTCACTTCCGAAAGCTAAGGGACCGAACCGGAAGCTGCCATTCAGAGGGACTACCTGACAACATGTGGAACCTCTCCGGAAAAGCCTTCCCACCTCAAGCAACTCCTTTTGATTAATCTTTCACATAGACAATACACGTTATATACACCGACACACCCCCCCGGCCTTTGCCTCCACAGATCCTGTGGTTGGCTAATTAAAGGAGGAGGTGTAACTATCAATCTAATCTGGCTTGTTCTCAAATTTACCATAATTTCCACACTTGAGAGGCTGGTGAAATGAAACAGCACTACTACACTTTCCCATTCATCAGCCGGAAGCAGAACAACTCCGAGAACCGGGCGAAAAATAATTAGGATGTGGGATCAGGTGTTGCGCGCGTGCATCTGTGCCTGTACAGGGGCACGCAGGCACATGAGCATTCACGGGAGGCAGCAGCAGTAGCACGGGGGCAGATGAGCACCACCAGTCATTTGACCTCGACAGGTGAATGCTTGCAGATGTACTCACAGCACACTTATTAGAAGAGGCCCAAATGCCCGAGAAAACTGCCGTCAGATTACGCCGGAAACAACAACGGCTTTTTAAACAACTACAGCCGCCAGAACGGTACCGGCGGCAGCACTGCAGGAGCTGCTCAGGAACCGCTGGGGCAACCCCAGCGCACCGGGTGCTCAGCGCGTGGCCCTGACCCCACCGCATGGCATGTCACCCTTGGGCAGGAAGCTTGACATTTTCTGGAAGCACCGGTGTCATGTCACGGGCTTTGCCGTCGCTTTGCGCTTGTGGGGTAACACTATAGAGTTTTTCAGAAAGTGTTGGAGCAACTTTGGTACCTTTTCCATTCAGGCACACTGGGAGTGAGCTGTGGGGCTGCTGCCAGGGGCTCTGCTCAGCACAGCATGGCTGGAGCTGGTCCAGGACCTCCCTCGAAAGACAGACTGGTCAGACACACAGCTATCCTGAATCATCAAGGATAATCCTATGTTCAAGTTCCTACGTTCCAGTTCAAGTTCAAGTTCCTACGTTCCAATTGGTGCCCGTTACCTCTTGTCCTGGATCATCTTTGATGATCCAGGACAAGAGGTAACGGGTACAAACTGGAACCTAGGAACTTCTATCAAAGCATGAGGAGGAACTTCTTTACTTTGAGGGTGGCAGAGCGCTGGAACAGGCTGCCCAGGGAGGCGGTAGAGTCTTCCACGCCAGAGACATTCAAAACCCGCCTGGAGGTCATCCTATGCAACCTGCTGTAGGTGACCCTGCTCTGGCAGGGGGGTTGGACTGGATGATCTCCAGAGCTCCTTTCCAACCCTAACCAATCTGTGATTCTGTGATCAGAGCTGTTCTTCGAAATCTGTTCCTAGGAAATCGCTGCGAGAAGGAGGATGCACCTGAGGAGCAGGCCTAAGATGGAGGATTGAACAAACAAGTAGCTCTTACCTGAGGAATCGGCTATCCCATGGAACAACTTCTGAGAAAGATTCTGCAACATTACTAGGGGTCCGCCAAAACACAGAATTACTTGCCATGTTCCAGTTAAAGCCTAAACTATCGAGTTGGCATTTCTTTTTAAAAGTGTATAAAGAAGCGGTAATGGGCCAAATCCGCAAGCCACTGTAAATCAACACGATTTGCTTGCCTCCGCTGGAACACCCGCTCTCTATTTCAGTTCAGGAGCTAACACACAG
Organism: Vanellus vanellus; assembly: GCF_965231255.1. Taxonomy (NCBI): domain Eukaryota; kingdom Metazoa; phylum Chordata; class Aves; order Charadriiformes; family Charadriidae; genus Vanellus; species Vanellus vanellus. The sequence goes on from NW_028127955.1 coordinate 1,251,609, forward strand.
TATCTTAATATGCATTTAGGTTAATATTTGCACTTTGCAGGGCTAGGTAGATTGCACGGCTGGCACATATCAGACTAAATGTCACTTCCGAAAGCTAAGGGACCGAACCGGAAGCTGCCATTCAGAGGGACTACCTGACAACATGTGGAACCTCTCCGGAAAAGCCTTCCCACCTCAAGCAACTCCTTTTGATTAATCTTTCACATAGACAATACACCTTATATACACCGACACACCCCCCCGGCCTTTGCCTCCACAGATCCTGTGGTTGGCTAATTAAAGGAGGAGGTGTAACTATCAATCTAATCTGGCTTGTTCTCAAATTTACCATAATTTCCACACTTGAGAGGCTGGTGAAATGAAACAGCACTACTACACTTTCCCATTCATCAGCCGGAAGCAGAACAACTCCGAGAACCGGGCGAAAAATAATTAGGATGCGGGATCAGGTGTTGCGCGCGTGCATCTGTGCCTGTACAGGGGCACGCAGGCACATGAGCATTCACGGGAGGCAGCAGCAGTAGCACGGGGGCAGATGAGCACCACCAGTCATTTGACCTCGACAGGTGAATGCTTGCAGATGTACTCACAGCACACTTATTAGAAGAGGCCCAAATGCCCGAGAAAACTGCCGTCAGATTACGCCGGAAACAACAACGGCTTTTTAAACAACTACAGCCGCCAGAACGGTACCGGCGGCAGCACTGCAGGAGCTGCTCAGGAACCGCTGGGGCAACCCCAGCGCACCGGGTGCTCAGCGCGTGGCCCTGACCCCACCGCATGGCATGTCACCCTTGGGCAGGAAGCTTGACATTTTCTGGAAGCACCGGTGTCATTTCACGGGCTTTGCCGTCGCTTTGCGCTTGTGGGGTAACACTATAGAGTTTTTCAGAAAGTGTTGGAGCAACTTTGGTACCTTTTCCATTCAGGCACACTGGGAGTGAGCTGTGGGGCTGCTGCCAGGGGTTCTGCTCAGTACAGCATGGCTGGAGCTGGCCCAGGACCTCCTTCGAAAGACAGACTGGTCAGACACACAGCTATCCTGAATCATCAAGGATAATCCTATGTTCAAGTTCCTACGTTCCAGTTCAAGTTCAAGTTCCTACGTTCCAATTGGTGCCCGTTACCTCTTGTCCTGGATCATCAAAGATGATCCAGGACAAGAGGTAACGGGTACAAACTGGAACGTAGGAACTTCTATCAAAGCATGAGGAGGAACTTCTTTACTTTGAGGGTGGCAGAGCGCTGGAACAGGCTGCCCAGGGAGGCGGTAGAGTCTTCCACCCCAGAGACATTCAAAACCCGCCTGGAGGTCATCCTGTGCAACCTGCTGTAGGTGACCCTGCTCTGGCAGGGGGGTTGGACTGGATGATCTCCAGAGCTCCTTTCCAACCCTAACCAATCTGTGATTCTGTGATCAGAGCTGTTCTTCGAAATCTGTTCCTAGGAAATCGCTGCGAGAAGGAGGATGCACCTGAGGAGCAGGCCTAAGATGGAGGATTGAACAAACAAGTAGCTCTTACCTGAGGAATCGGCTATCCCATGGAACAACTTCTGAGAAAGATTCTGCAACATTACTAGGGGTCCGCCAAAACACAGAATTACTTGCCATGTTCCAGTTAAAGCCTAAACTATCGAGTTGGCATTTCTTTTTAAAAGTGTATAAAGAAGCGGTAATGGGCCAAATCCGCAAGCCACTGTAAATCAACACGATTTGCTTGCCTCCGCTGGAACACCCGCTCTCTATTTCAGTTCAGGAGCTAACACACAGTATCTTAATATGCATTTAGGTTAATATTTGCACTTTGCAGGGCTAGGTAGATTGCACGGCTGGCACATATCAGACTAAATGTCACTTCCGAAAGCTAAGGGACCGAACCGGAAGCTGCCATTCAGAGGGACTACCTGACAACATGTGGAACCTCTCCGGAAAAGCCTTCCCACCTCAAGCAACTCCTTTTGATTAATCTTTCACATAGACAATACACGTTATATACACCGACACACCCCCCCGGCCTTTGCCTCCACAGATCCTGTGGTTGGCTAATTAAAGGAGGAGGTGTAACTATCAATCTAATCTGGCTTGTTCTCAAATTTACCATAATTTCCACACTTGAGAGGCTGGTGAAATGAAACAGCACTACTACACTTTCCCATTCATCAGCCGGAAGCAGAACAACTCCGAGAACCGGGCGAAAAATAATTAGGATGCGGGATCAGGTGTTGCGCGCGTGCATCTGTGCCTGTACAGGGGCACGCAGGCACATGAGCATTCACGGGAGGCAGCAGCAGTAGCACGGGGGCAGATGAGCACCACCAGTCATTTGACCTCGACAGGTGAATGCTTGCAGATGTACTCACAGCACACTTATTAGAAGAGGCCCAAATGCCCGAGAAAACTGCCGTCAGATTACGCCGGAAACAACAACGGCTTTTTAAACAACTACAGCCGCCAGAACGGTACCGGCGGCAGCACTGCAGGAGCTGCTCAGGAACCGCTGGGGCAACCCCAGCGCACCGGGTGCTCAGCGCGTGGCCCTGACCCCACCGCATGGCATGTCACCCTTGGGCAGGAAGCTTGACATTTTCTGGAAGCACCGGTGTCATTTCACGGGCTTTGCCGTCGCTTTGCGCTTGTGGGGTAACACTATAGAGTTTTTCAGAAAGTGTTGGAGCAACTTTGGTACCTTTTCCATTCAGGCACACTGGGAGTGAGCTGTGGGGCTGCTGCCAGGGGTTCTGCTCAGCACAGCATGGCTGGAGCTGGCCCAGGACCTCCTTCGAAAGACAGACTGGTCAGACACACAGCTATCCTGAATCATCAAGGATAATCCTATGTTCAAGTTCCTACCTTCCAGTTCAAGTTCAAGTTCCTACGTTCCAATTGGTGCCCGTTACCTCTTGTCCTGGATCATCAAATATGATCCAGGACAAGAGGTAACGGGTACAAACTGGAACGTAGGAACTTCTATCAAAGCATGAGGAGGAACTTCTTTACTTTGAGGGTGGCAGAGCGCTGGAACAGGCTGCCCAGGGAGGCGGTAGAGTCTTCCACCCCAGAGACATTCAAAACCCGCCTGGAGGTCATCCTGTGCAACCTGCTGTAGGTGACCCTGCTCTGGCAGGGGGTTGGACTGGATGATCTCCAGAGCTCCTTTCCAACCCTAACCAATCTGTGATTCTGTGATCAGAGCTGTTCTTCGAAATCTGTTCCTAGGAAATCGCTGCGAGAAGGAGGATGCACCTGAGGAGCAGGCCTAAGATGGAGGATTGAACAAACAAGTAGCTCTTACCTGAGGAATCGGCTATCCCATGGAACAACTTTAGAGAAAGATTCTGCAACATTACTAGGGGTCCGCCAAAACATACAATTACTTGCCATGTTCCAGTTAAAGCCTAAACTATCGAGTTGGCATTTCTTTTTAAAAGTGTATAAAGAAGCGGTAATGGGCCAAATCCTCAAGCCACTGTAAATCAACACGATTTGCTTGCCTCCGCTGGAACACCCGCTCTCTATTTCAGTTCAGGAGCTAACACACAGTATCTTAATATGCATTTATGTTAATATTTGCACTTTGCAGGGCTAGGTAGATTGCACGGCTGGCACATATCAGACTAAATGTCACTTCCGAAAGCTAAGGGACCGAACCGGAAGCTGCCATTCAGAGGGACTACCTGACAACATGTGGAACCTCTCCGGAAAAGCCTTCCCACCTCAAGCAACTCCTTTTGATTCATCTTTCACATAGACAATACACGTTATATACACCGACACACCCCCCCGGCCTTTGCCTCCACAGATCCTGTGGTTGGCTAATTAAAGGAGGAGGTGTAACTATCAATCTAATCTGGCTTGTTCTCAAATTTACCATAATTTCCACACTTGAGAGGCTGGTGAAATGAAACAGCACTACTACACTTTCCCATTCATCAGCCGGAAGCAGAACAACTCCGAGAACCGGGCGAAAAATAATTAGGATGCGGGATCAGGTGTTGCGCGCGTGCATCTGTGCCTGTACAGGGGCACGCAGGCACATGAGCATTCACGGGAGGCAGCAGCAGTAGCACGGGGGGAGATGAGCACCACCAGTCATTTGACCTCGACAGGTGAATGCTTGCAGATGTACTCACAGCACACTTATTAGAAGAGGCCCAAATGCCCGAGAAAACTGCCGTCAGATTACGCCGGAAACAACAACGGCGTTTTAAACAACTACAGCCGCCAGAACGGTACCGGCGGCAGCACTGCAGGAGCTGCTCAGGAACCGCTGGGGCAACCCCAGCGCACCGGGTGCTCAGCGCGTGGCCCTGACCCCACCGCATGGCATGTCACCCTTGGGCAGGAAGCTTGACATTTTCTGGAAGCACCGGTGTCATTTCACGGGCTTTGCCGTCGCTTTGCGCTTGTGGGGTAACACTATAGAGTTTTTCGGAAAGTGTTGGAGCAACTTTGGTACCTTTTCCATTCAGGCACACTGGGAGTGAGCTGTGGGGCTGCTGCCAGGGGCTCTGCTCAGCACAGCATGGCTGGAGCTGGTCCAGGACCTCCCTCGAAAGACAGACTGGTCAGACACACAGCTATCCTGAATCATCAAGGATAATCCTATGTTCAAGCTCCTACGTTCCAGTTCAAGTTCAAGTTCCTACGTTCCAATTGGTGCCCGTTACCTCTTGTCCTGGATCATCAAAGATGATCCAGGACAAGAGGTAACGGGCACCAATTGGAACGTAGGAACTTCTATCAAAGCATGAGGAGGAACTTCTTTACTTTGAGGGTGGCAGAGCGCTGGAACAGGCTGCCCAGGGAGGCGGTAGAGTCTTCCACCCCAGAGACATTCAAAACCCGCCTGGAGGTCATCCTGTGCAACCTGCTGTAGGTGACCCTGCTCTGGCAGGGGGGTTGGACTGGATGATCTCCAGAGCTCCTTTCCAACCCTAACCAATCTGTGATTCTGTGATCAGAGCTGTTCTTCGAAATCTGTTCCTAGGAAATCGCTGCGAGAAGGAGGATGCACCTGAGGAGCAGGCCTAAGATGGAGGATTGAACAAACAAGTAGCTCTTACCTGAGGAATCGGCTATCCCATGGAACAACTTCTGAGAAAGATTCTGCAACATTACTAGGGGTCCGCCAAAACACAGAATTACTTGCCATGTTCCAGTTAAAGCCTAAACTATCGAGTTGGCATTTCTTTTTAAAAGTGTATAAAGAAGCGGTAATGGGCCAAATCCGCAAGCCACTCTAAATCAACACGATTTGCTTGCCTCCGCTGGAACACCCGCTCTCTATTTCAGTTCAGGAGCTAACACACAGTATCTTAATATGCATTTAGGTTAATATTTGCACTTTGCAGGGCTAGGTAGATTGCACGGCTGGCACATATCAGACTAAATGTCACTTCCGAAAGCTAAGGGACCGAACCGGAAGCTGCCATTCAGAGGGACTACCTGACAACATGTGAAACCTCTCCGGAAAAGCCTTCCCACCTCAAGCAACTCCTTTTGATTAATCTTTCACATAGACAATACACGTTATATACACCGACACACCCCCCCGGCCTTTGCCTCCACAGATCCTGTGGTTGGCTAATTAAAGGAGGAGGTGTAACTATCAATCTAATCTGGCTTGTTCTCAAATTTACCATAATTTCCACACTTGAGAGGCTGGTGAAATGAAACAGCACTACTACACTTTCCCATTCATCAGCCGGAAGCAGAACAACTCAGAGAACCGGGCGAAAAATAATTAGGATGCGGGATCAGGTGTTGCGCGCGTGCATCTGTGCCTGTACAGGGGCACGCAGGCACATGAGCATTCACGGGAGGCAGCAGCAGTAGCACGGGGGGAGATGAGCACCACCAGTCATTTGACCTCGACAGGTGAATGCTTGCAGATGTACTCACAGCACACTTATTAGAAGAGGCCCAAATGCCCGAGAAAACTGCCGTCAGATTACGCCGGAAACAACAACGGCTTTTTAAACAACTACAGCCGCCAGAACGGTACCGGCGGCAGCACTGCAGGAGCTGCTCAGGAACCGCTGGGGCAACCCCAGCGCACCGGGTGCTCAGCGCGTGGCCCTGACCCCACCGCATGGCATGTCACCCTTGGGCAGGAAGCTTGACATTTTCTGGAAGCACCGGTGTCATTTCACGGGCTTTGCCGTCGCTTTGCGCTTGTGGGGTAACACTATAGAGTTTTTCAGAAAGTGTTGGAGCAACTTTGGTACCTTTTCCATTCAGGCACACTGGGAGTGAGCTGTGGGGCTGCTGCCAGGGGCTCTGCTCAGCACAGCATGGCTGGAGCTGGCCCAGGACCTCCTTCGAAAGACAGACTGGTCAGACACACAGCTATCCTGAATCATCAAGGATAATCCTATGTTCAAGTTCCTACCTTCCAGTTCAAGTTCAAGTTCCTACGTTCCAATTGGTGCCCGTTACCTCTTGTCCTGGATCATCAAATATGATCCAGGACAAGAGGTAACGGGTACAAACTGGAACGTAGGAACTTCTATCAAAGCATGAGGAGGAACTTCTTTACTTTGAGGGTGGCAGAGCGCTGGAATAGGCTGCCCAGGGAGGCGGTAGAGTCTTCCACCCCAGAGACATTCAAAACCCGCCTGGAGGTCATCCTGTGCAACCTGCTGTAGGTGACCCTGCTCTGGCAGGGGGGTTGGACTGGATGATCTCCAGAGCTCCTTTCCAACCCTAACCAATCTGTGATTCTGTGATCAGAGCTGTTCTTCGAAATCTGTTTCTAGGAAATCGCTGCGAGAAGGAGGATGCACCTGAGGAGCAGGCCTAAGATGGAGGATTGAACAAACAAGTAGCTCTTACCTGAGGAATCGGCTATCCCATGGAACAACTTCTGAGAAAGATTCTGCAACATTACTAGGGGTCCGCCAAAACATACAATTACTTGCCATGTTCCAGTTAAAGCCTAAACTATCGAGTTGGCATTTCTTTTTAAAAGTGTATAAAGAAGCGGTAATGGGCCAAATCCTCAAGCCACTGTAAATCAACACGATTTGCTTGCCTCCGCTGGAACACCCGCTCTCTATTTCAGTTCAGGAGCTAACACACAGTATCTTAATATGCATTTAGGTTAATATTTGCACTTTGCAGGGCTAGGTAGATTGCACGGCTGGCACATATCAGACTAAATGTCACTTCCGAAAGCTAAGGGACCGAACCGGAAGCTGCCATTCAGAGGGACTACCTGACAACATGTGGAACCTCTCCGGAAAAGCCTTCCCACCTCAAGCAACTCCTTTTGATTAATCTTTCACATAGACAATACACGTTATATACACCGACACACCCCCCCGGCCTTTGCCTCCACAGATCCTGTGGTTGGCTAATTAAAGGAGGAGGTGTAACTATCAATCTAATCTGGCTTGTTCTCAAATTTACCATAATTTCCACACTTGAGAGGCTGGTGAAATGAAACAGCACTACTACACTTTCCCATTCATCAGCCGGAAGCAGAACAACTCCGAGAACCGGGCGAAAAATAATTAGGATGCGGGATCAGGTGTTGCGCGCGTGCATCTGTGCCTGTACAGGGGCACGCAGGCACATGAGCATTCACGGGAGGCAGCAGCAGTAGCACGGGGGGAGATGAGCACCACCAGTCATTTGACCTCGACAGGTGAATGCTTGCAGATGTACTCACAGCACACTTATTAGAAGAGGCCCAAATGCCCGAGAAAACTGCCGTCAGATTACGCCGGAAACAACAACGGCGTTTTAAACAACTACAGCCGCCAGAACGGTACCGGCGGCAGCACTGCAGGAGCTGCTCAGGAACCGCTGGGGCAACCCCAGCGCACCGGGTGCTCAGCGCGTGGCCCTGACCCCACCGCATGGCATGTCACCCTTGGGCAGGAAGCTTGACATTTTCTGGAAGCACCGGTGTCATTTCACGGGCTTTGCCGTCGCTTTGCGCTTGTGGGGTAACACTATAGAGTTTTTCAGAAAGTGTTGGAGCAACTTTGGTACCTTTTCCATTCAGGCACACTGGGAGTGAGCTGTGGGGCTGCTGCCAGGGGTTCTGCTCAGCACAGCATGGCTGGAGCTGGCCCAGGACCTCCTTCGAAAGACAGACTGGTCAGACACACAGCTATCCTGAATCATCAAGGATAATCCTATGTTCAAGTTCCTACCTTCCAGTTGAAGTTCAAGTTCCTACGTTCCAATTGGTGCCCGTTACCTCTTGTCCTGGATCATCAAAGATGATCCAGGACAAGAGGTAACGGGTACAAACTGGAACGTAGGAACTTCTATCAAATCATGAGGAGGAACTTCTTTACTTTGAGGGTGGCAGAGCGCTGGAACAGGCTGCCCAGGGAGGCGGTAGAGTCTTCCACCCCAGAGACATTCAAAACCCGCCTGGAGGTCATCCTGTGCAACCTGCTGTAGGTGACCCTGCTCTGGCAGGGGGGTTGGGCTGGATGATCTCCAGAGCTCCTTTCCAACCCTAACCAATCTGTGATTCTGTGATCAGAGCTGTTCTTCGAAATCTGTTCCTAGGAAATCGCTGCGAGAAGGAGGATGCACCTGAGGAGCAGGCCTAAGATGGAGGATTGAACAAACAAGTAGCTCTTACCTGAGGAATCGGCTATCCCATGGAACAACTTCTGAGAAAGATTCTGCAACATTACTAGGGGTCCGCCAAAACATACAATTACTTGCCATGTTCCAGTTAAAGCCTAAACTATCGAGTTGGCATTTCTTTTTAAAAGTATATAAAGAAGCGGTAATGGGCCAAATCCTCAAGCCACTGTAAATCAACACGATTTGCTTGCCTCCGCTGGAACACCCGCTCTCTATTTCAGTTCAGGAGCTAACACACAGTATCTTAATATGCATTTAGGTTAATATTTGCACTTTGCAGGGCTAGGTAGATTGCACGGCTGGCACATATCAGACTAAATGTCACTTCCGAAAGCTAAGGGACCGAACCGGAATCTGCCATTCAGAGGGACTACCTGACAACATGTGGAACCTCTCCGGAAAAGCCTTCCCACCTCAAGCAACTCCTTTTGATTAATCTTTCACATAGACAATACACGTTATATACACCGACACACCCCCCCGGCCTTTGCCTCCACAGATCCTGTGGTTGGCTAATTAAAGGAGGAGGTGTAACTATCAATCTAATCTGGCTTGTTCTCAAATTTACCATAATTTCCACACTTGAGAGGCTGGTGAAATGAAACAGCACTACTACACTTTCCCATTCATCAGCCGGAAGCAGAACAACTCCGAGAACCGGGCGAAAAATAATTAGGATGCGGGATCAGGTGTTGCGCGCGTGCATCTGTGCCTGTACAGGGGCACGCAGGCACATGAGCATTCACGGGAGGCAGCAGCAGTAGCACGGGGGGAGATGAGCACCACCAGTCATTTGACCTCGACAGGTGAATGCTTGCAGATGTACTCACAGCACACTTATTAGAAGAGGCCCAAATGCCCGAGAAAACTGCCGTCAGATTACGCCGGAAACAACAACGGCTTTTTAAACAACTACAGCCGCCAGAACGGTACCGGCGGCAGCACTGCAGGAGCTGCTCAGGAACCGCTGGGGCAACCCCAGCGCACCGGGTGCTCAGCGCGTGGCCCTGACCCCACCGCATGGCATGTCACCCTTGGGCAGGAAGCTTGACATTTTCTGGAAGCACCGGTGTCATTTCACGGGCTTTGCCGTCGCTTTGCGCTTGTGGGGTAACACTATAGAGTTTTTCGGAAAGTGTTGGAGCAACTTTGGTACCTTTTCCATTCAGGCACACTGGGAGTGAGCTGTGGGGCTGCTGCCAGGGGCTCTGCTCAGCACAGCATGGCTGGAGCTGGTCCAGGACCTCCCTCGAAAGACAGACTGGTCAGACACACAGCTATCCTGAATCATCAAGGATAATCCTATGTTCAAGCTCCTACGTTCCAGTTCAAGTTCAAGTTCCTACGTTCCAATTGGTGCCCGTTACCTCTTGTCCTGGATCATCTTTGATGATCCAGGACAAGAGGTAACGGGTACCAATTGGAACGTAGGAACTTCTATCAAAGCATGAGGAGGAACTTCTTTACTTTGAGGGTGGCAGAGCGCTGGAACAGGCTGCCCAGGGAGGCGGTAGAGTCTCCCACCCCAGAAACATTCAAAACCCGCCTGGAGGTCATCCTGTGCAACCTGCTGTACGTGACCCTGCTCTGGCAGGGGGGTTGGACTGGATGATCTCCAGAGCTCCTTTCCAACCCTAACCAATCTGTGATTCTGTGATCAGAGCTGTTCTTCGAAATCTGTTCCTAGGAAATCGCTGCGAGAAGGAGGATGCACCTGAGGAGCAGGCCTAAGATGGAGGATTGAACAAACAAGTAGCTCTTACCTGAGGAATCGGCTATCCCATGGAACAACTTCTGAGAAAGATTCTGCAACATTACTAGGGGTCCGCCAAAACATACAATTACTTGCCATGTTCCAGTTAAAGCCTAAACTATCGAGTTGGCATTTCTTTTTAAAAGTGTATAAAGAAGCGGTAATGGGCCAAATCCTCAAGCCACTGTAAATCAACACGATTTGCTTGCCTCCGCTGGAACACCCGCTCTCTATTTCAGTTCAGGAGCTAACACACAGTATCTTAATATGCATTTAGGTTAATATTTGCACTTTGCAGGGCTAGGTAGATTGCACGGCTGGCACATATCAGACTAAATGTCACTTCCGAAAGCTAAGGGACCGAACCGGAAGCTGCCATTCAGAGGGACTACCTGACAACATGTGGAACCTCTCCGGAAAAGCCTTCCCACCTCAAGCAACTCCTTTTGATTAATCTTTCACATGGACAATACACGTTATATACACCGACACACCCCCCCGGCCTTTGCCTCCACAGATCCTGTGGTTGGCTAATTAAAGGAGGAGGTGTAACTATCAATCTAATCTGGCTTGTTCTCAAATTTACCATAATTTCCACACTTGAGAGGCTGGTGAAAGGAAACAGCACTACTACACTTTCCCATTCATCAGCCGGAAGCAGAACAACTCAGAGAACCGGGCGAAAAATAATTAGGATGCGGGATCAGGTGTTGCGCGCGTGCATCTGTGCCTGTACAGGGGCACGCAGGCACATGAGCATTCATGGGAGGCAGCAGCAGTAGCACGGGGGCAGATGAGCACCACCAGTCATTTGACCTCGACAGGTGAATGCTTGCAGATGTACTCACAGCACACTTATTAGAAGAGGCCCAAATGCCCGAGAAAACTGCCGTCAGATTACGCCGGAAACAACAACGGCTTTTTAAACAACTACAGCCGCCAGAACGGTACCGGCGGCAGCACTGCAGGAGCTGCTCAGGAACCGCTGGGGCAACCCCAGCGCACCGGGTGCTCAGCGCGTGGCCCTGACCCCACCGCATGGCATGTCACCCTTGGGCAGGAAGCTTGACATTTTCTGGAAGCACCGGTGTCATTTCACGGGCTTTGCCGTCGCTTTGCGCTTGTGGGGTAACACTATAGAGTTTTTCAGAAAGTGTTGGAGCAACTTTGGTACCTTTTCCATTCAGGCACACTGGGAGTGAGCTGTGGGGCTGCTGCCAGGGGCTCTGCTCAGCACAGCATGGCTGGAGCTGGCCCAGGACCTCCTTCGAAAGACAGACTGGTCAGACACACAGCTATCCTGAATCATCAAGGATAATCCTATGTTCAAGTTCAAGTTCCTACCTTCCAGTTCAAGTTCAAGTTCCTACGTTCCAATTGGTGCCCGTTACCTCTTGTCCTGGATCATCAAAGATGATCCAGGACAAGAGGTAACGGGTACAAACTGGAACCTAGGAACTTCTATCAAAGCATGAGGAGGAACTTCTTTACTTTGAGGGTGGCAGAGCGCTGGAACAGGCTGCCCAGGGAGGCGGTAGAGTCTCCCACCCCAGAGACATTCAAAACCCGCCTGGAGGTCATCCTGTGCAACCTGCTGTAGTTGACCCTGCTCTGGCAGGGGGGTTGGACTGGATGATCTCCAGAGGTCCTTTCCAACCCTAACCAATCTGTGATTCTGTGATCAGAGCTGTTCTTCGAAATCTGTTCCTAGGAAATCGCTGCGAGAAGGAGGATGCACCTGAGGAGCAGGCCTAAGATGGAGGATTGAACAAACAAGTAGCTCTTACCTGAGGAATCGGCTATCCCATGGAACAACTTCTGAGAAAGATTCTGCAACATTACTAGGGGTCCGCCAAAACACAGAATTACTTGCCATGTTCCAGTTAAAGCCTAAACTGTCGAGTTGGCATTTCTTTTTAAAAGTGTATAAAGAAGCGGTAATGGGCCAAATCCGCAAGCCACTGTAAATCAACACGATTTGCTTGCCTCCGCTGGAACACCCGCTCTCTATTTCAGTTCAGGAGCTAACACACAGTATCTTAATATGCATTTAGGTTAATATTTGCACTTTGCAGGGCTAGGTAGATTGCACGGCTGGCACATATCAGACTAAATGTCACTTCCGAAAGCTAAGGGACCGAACCGGAAGCTGCCATTCAGAGGGACTACCTGACAACATGTGGAACCTCTCCGGAAAAGCCTTCCCACCTCAAGCAACTCCTTTTGATTAATCTTTCACATAGACAATACACGTTATATACACCGACACACCCCCCCGGCCTTTGCCTCCACAGATCCTGTGGTTGGCTAATTAAAGGAGGAGGTGTAACTATCAATCTAATCTGGCTTGTTCTCAAATTTACCATAATTTCCACACTTGAGAGGCTGGTGAAATGAAACAGCACTACTACACTTTCCCATTCATCAGCCGGAAGCAGAACAACTCAGAGAACCGGGCGAAAAATAATTAGGATGCGGGATCAGGTGTTGCGCGCGTGCATCTGTGCCTGTACAGGGGCACGCAGGCACATGAGCATTCACGGGAGGCAGCAGCAGTAGCACGGGGGGAGATGAGCACCACCAGTCATTTGACCTCGACAGGTGAATGCTTGCAGATGTACTCACAGCACACTTATTAGAAGAGGCCCAAATGCCCGAGAAAACTGCCGTCAGATTACGCCGGAAACAACAACGGCTTTTTAAACAACTACAGCCGCCAGAACGGTACCGGCGGCAGCACTGCAGGAGCTGCTCAGGAACCGCTGGGGCAACCCCAGCGCACCGGGTGCTCAGCGCGTGGCCCTGACCCCACCGCATGGCATGTCACCCTTGGGCAGGAAGCTTGACATTTTCTGGAAGCACCGGTGTCATTTCACGGGCTTTGCCGTCGCTTTGCGCTTGTGGGGTAACACTCTAGAGTTTTTCAGAAAGTGTTGGAGCAACTTTGGTACCTTTTCCATTCAGGCACACTGGGAGTGAGCTGTGGGGCTGCTGCCAGGGGCTCTGCTCAGCACAGCATGGCTGGAGCTGGCCCAGGACCTCCTTCGAAAGACAGACTGGTCAGACACACAGCTATCCTGAATCATCAAGGATAATCCTATGTTCAAGTTCCTACCTTCCAGTTCAAGTTCAAGTTCCTACGTTCCAATTGGTGCCCGTTACCTCTTGTCCTGGATCATCAAAGATGATCCAGGACAAGAGGTAACGGGTACAAACTGGAACGTAGGAACTTCTATCAAAGCATGAGGAGGAACTTCTTTACTTTGAGGGTGGCAGAGCGCTGGAACAGGCTGCCCAGGGAGGCGGTAGAGTCTTCCACCCCAGAGACATTCAAAACCCGCCTGGAGGTCATCCTGTGCAACCTGCTGTAGGTGACCCTGCTCTGGCAGGGGGGTTGGACTGGATGATCTCCAGAGCTCCTTTCCAACCCTAACCAATCTGTGATTCTGTGATCAGAGCTGTTCTTCGAAATCTGTTCCTAGGAAATCGCTGCGAGAAGGAGGATGCACCTGAGGAGCAGGCCTAAGATGGAGGATTGAACAAACAAGTAGCTCTTACCTGAGGAATCGGCTATCCCATGGAACAACTTCTGAGAAAGATTCTGCAACATTACTAGGGGTCCGCCAAAACATACAATTACTTGCCATGTTCCAGTTAAAGCCTAAACTATCGAGTTGGCATTTCTTTTTAAAAGTGTATAAAGAAGCGGTAATGGGCCAAATCCTCAAGCCACTGTAAATCAACACGATTTGCTTGCCTCCGCTGGAACACCCGCTCTCTATTTCAGTTCAGGAGCTAACACACAGTATCTTAATATGCATTTAGGTTAATATTTGCACTTTGCAGGGCTAGGTAGATTGCACGGCTGGCACATATCAGACTAAATGTCACTTCCGAAAGCTAAGGGACCGAACCGGAAGCTGCCATTCAGAGGGACTACCTGACAACATGTGGAACCTCTCCGGAAAAGCCTTCCCACCTCAAGCAACTCCTTTTGATTAATCTTTCACATAGACAATACACCTTATATACACCGACACACCCCCCCGGCCTTTGCCTCCACAGATCCTGTGGTTGGCTAATTAAAGGAGGAGGTGTAACTATCAATCTAATCTGGCTTGTTCTCAAATTTACCATAATTTCCACACTTGAGAGGCTGGTGAAATGAAACAGCACTACTACACTTTCCCATTCATCAGCCGGAAGCAGAACAACTCCGAGAACCGGGCGAAAAATAATTAGGATGCGGGATCAGGTGTTGCGCGCGTGCATCTGTGCCTGTACAGGGGCACGCAGGCACATGAGCATTCACGGGAGGCAGCAGCAGTAGCACGGGGGGAGATGAGCACCACCAGTCATTTGACCTCGACAGGTGAATGCTTGCAGATGTACTCACAGCACACTTATTAGAAGAGGCCCAAATGCCCGAGAAAACTGCCGTCAGATTACGCCGGAAACAACAACGGCGTTTTAAACAACTACAGCCGCCAGAACGGTACCGGCGGCAGCACTGCAGGAGCTGCTCAGGAACCGCTGGGGCAACCCCAGCGCACCGGGTGCTCAGCGCGTGGCCCTGACCCCACCGCATGGCATGTCACCCTTGGGCAGGAAGCTTGACATTTTCTGGAAGCACCGGTGTCATTTCACGGGCTTTGCCGTCGCTTTGCGCTTGTGGGGTAACACTATAGAGTTTTTCAGAAAGTGTTGGAGCAACTTTGGTACCTTTTCCATTCAGGCACACTGGGAGTGAGCTGTGGGGCTGCTGCCAGGGGTTCTGCTCAGCACAGCATGGCTGGAGCTGGCCCAGGACCTCCTTCGAAAGACAGACTGGTCAGACACACAGCTATCCTGAATCATCAAGGATAATCCTATGTTCAAGTTCCTACCTTCCAGTTGAAGTTCAAGTTCCTACGTTCCAATTGGTGCCCGTTACCTCTTGTCCTGGATCATCAAAGATGATCCAGGACAAGAGGTAACGGGTACAAACTGGAACGTAGGAACTTCTATCAAATCATGAGGAGGAACTTCTTTACTTTGAGGGTGGCAGAGCGCTGGAACAGGCTGCCCAGGGAGGCGGTAGAGTCTTCCACCCCAGAGACATTCAAAACCCGCCTGGAGGTCATCCTGTGCAACCTGCTGTAGGTGACCCTGCTCTGGCAGGGGGGTTGGACTGGATGATCTCCAGAGCTCCTTTCCAACCCTAACCAATCTGTGATTCTGTGATCAGAGCTGTTCTTCGAAATCTGTTCCTAGGAAATCGCTGCGAGAAGGAGGATGCACCTGAGGAGCAGGCCTAAGATGGAGGATTGAACAAACAAGTAGCTCTTACCTGAGGAATCGGCTATCCCATGGAACAACTTCTGAGAAAGATTCTGCAACATTACTAGGGGTCCGCCAAAACATACAATTACTTGCCATGTTCCAGTTAAAGCCTAAACTATCGAGTTGGCATTTCTTTTTAAAAGTATATAAAGAAGCGGTAATGGGCCAAATCCTCAAGCCACTGTAAATCAACACGATTTGCTTGCCTCCGCTGGAACACCCGCTCTCTATTTCAGTTCAGGAGCTAACACACAGTATCTTAATATGCATTTAGGTTAATATTTGCACTTTGCAGGGCTAGGTAGATTGCACGGCTGGCACATATCAGACTAAATGTCACTTCCGAAAGCTAAGGGACCGAACCGGAATCTGCCATTCAGAGGGACTACCTGACAACATGTGGAACCTCTCCGGAAAAGCCTTCCCACCTCAAGCAACTCCTTTTGATTAATCTTTCACATAGACAATACACGTTATATACACCGACACACCCCCCCGGCCTTTGCCTCCACAGATCCTGTGGTTGGCTAATTAAAGGAGGAGGTGTAACTATCAATCTAATCTGGCTTGTTCTCAAATTTACCATAATTTCCACACTTGAGAGGCTGGTGAAATGAAACAGCACTACTACACTTTCCCATTCATCAGCCGGAAGCAGAACAACTCCGAGAACCGGGCGAAAAATAATTAGGATGCGGGATCAGGTGTTGCGCGCGTGCATCTGTGCCTGTACAGGGGCACGCAGGCACATGAGCATTCACGGGAGGCAGCAGCAGTAGCACGGGGGGAGATGAGCACCACCAGTCATTTGACCTCGACAGGTGAATGCTTGCAGATGTACTCACAGCACACTTATTAGAAGAGGCCCAAATGCCTGAGAAAACTGCCGTCAGATTACGCCGGAAACAACAACGGCTTTTTAAACAACTACAGCCGCCAGAACGGTACCGGCGGCAGCACTGCAGGAGCTGCTCAGGAACCGCTGGGGCAACCCCAGCGCACCGGGTGCTCAGCGCGTGGCCCTGACCCCACCGCATGGCATGTCACCCTTGGGCAGGAAGCTTGACATTTTCTGGAAGCACCGGTGTCATTTCACGGGCTTTGCCGTCGCTTTGCGCTTGTGGGGTAACACTATAGAGTTTTTCGGAAAGTGTTGGAGCAACTTTGGTACCTTTTCCATTCAGGCACACTGGGAGTGGGCTGTGGGGCTGCTGCCAGGGGCTCTGCTCAGCACAGCATGGCTGGAGCTGGTCCAGGACCTCCCTCGAAAGACAGACTGGTCAGACACACAGCTATCCTGAATCATCAAGGATAATCCTATGTTCAAGTTCCTACCTTCCAGTTCAAGTTCAAGTTCCTACGTTCCAATTGGTGCCCGTTACCTCTTGTCCTGGATCATCAAAGATGATCCAGGACAAGAGGTAACGGGTACAAACTGGAACGTAGGAACTTCTATCAAAGCATGAGGAGGAACTTCTTTACTTTGAGGGTGGCAGAGCGCTGGAACAGGCTGCCCAGGGAGGCGGTAGAGTCTTCCACCCCAGAGACATTCAAAACCCGCCTGGAGGTCATCCTGTGCAACCTGCTGTAGGTGACCCTGCTCTGGCAGGGGGGTTGGACTGGATGATCTCCAGAGCTCCTTTCCAACCCTAACCAATCTGTGATTCTGTGATCAGAGCTGTTCTTCGAAATCTGTTCCTAGGAAATCGCTGCGAGAAGGAGGATGCACCTGAGGAGCAGGCCTAAGATGGAGGATTGAACAAACAAGTAGCTCTTACCTGAGGAATCGGCTATCCCATGGAACAACTTCTGAGAAAGATTCTGCAACATTACTAGGGGTCCGCCAAAACACAGAATTACTTGCCATGTTCCAGTTAAAGCCTAAACTGTCGAGTTGGCATTTCTTTTTAAAAGTGTATAAAGAAGCGGTAATGGGCCAAATCCGCAAGCCACTGTAAATCAACACGATTTGCTTGCCTCCGCTGGAACACCCGCTCTCTATTTCAGTTCAGGAGCTAACACACAGTATCTTAATATGCATTTAGGTTAATATTTGCACTTTGCAGGGCTAGGTAGATTGCACGGCTGGCACATATCAGACTAAATGTCACTTCCGAAAGCTAAGGGACCGAACCGGAAGCTGCCATTCAGAGGGACTACCTGACAACATGTGGAACCTCTCCGGAAAAGCCTTCCCACCTCAAGCAACTCCTTTTGATTCATCTTTCACATAGACAATACACGTTATATACACCGACACACCCCCCCGGCCTTTGCCTCCACAGATCCTGTGGTTGGCTAATTAAAGGAGGAGGTGTAACTATCAATCTAATCTGGCTTGTTCTCAAATTTACCATAATTTCCACACTTGAGAGGCTGGTGAAATGAAACAGCACTACTACACTTTCCCATTCATCAGCCGGAAGCAGAACAACTCCGAGAACCGGGCGAAAAATAATTAGGATGCGGGATCAGGTGTTGCGCGCGTGCATCTGTGCCTGTACAGGGGCACGCAGGCACATGAGCATTCACGGGAGGCAGCAGCAGTAGCACGGGGGCAGATGAGCACCACCAGTCATTTGACCTCGACAGGTGAATGCTTGCAGATGTACTCACAGCACACTTATTAGAAGAGGCCCAAATGCCCGAGAAAACTGCCGTCAGATTACGCCGGAAACAACAACGGCTTTTTAAACAACTACAGCCGCCAGAACGGTACCGGCGGCAGCACTGCAGGAGCTGCTCAGGAACCGCTGGGGCAACCCCAGCGCACCGGGTGCTCAGCGCGTGGCCCTGACCCCACCGCATGGCATGTCACCCTTGGGCAGGAAGCTTGACATTTTCTGGAAGCACCGGTGTCATTTCACGGGCTTTGCCGTCGCTTTGCGCTTGTGGGGTAACACTATAGAGTTTTTCAGAAAGTGTTGCAGCAACTTTGGTACCTTTTCCATTCAGGCACACTGGGAGTGAGCTGTGGGGCTGCTGCCAGGGGCTCTGCTCAGCACAGCATGGCTGGAGCTGGCCCAGGACCTCCTTCGAAAGACAGACTGGTCAGACACACAGCTATCCTGAATCATCAAGGATAATCCTATGTTCAAGTTCCTACCTTCCAGTTGAAGTTCAAGTTCCTACGTTCCAATTGGTGCCCGTTACCTCTTGTCCTGGATCATCAAAGATGATCCAGGACAAGAGGTAACGGGTACAAACTGGAACGTAGGAACTTCTATCAAAGCATGAGGAGGAACTTCTTTACTTTGAGGGTGGCAGAGCGCTGGAACAGGCTGCCCAGGGAGGCGGTAGAGTCTTCCACCCCAGAGACATTCAAAACCCGCCTGGAGGTCATCCTGTGCAACCTGCTGTAGGTGACCCTGCTCTGGCAGGGGGGTTGGACTGGATGATCTCCAGAGCTCCTTTCCAACCCTAACCAATCTGTGATTCTGTGATCAGAGCTGTTCTTCGAAATCTGTTCCTAGGAAATCGCTGCGAGAAGGAGGATGCACCTGAGGAGCAGGCCTAAGATGGAGGATTGAACAAACAAGTAGCTCTTACCTGAGGAATCGGCTATCCCATGGAACAACTTCTGAGAAAGATTCTGCAACATTACTAGGGGTCCGCCAAAACACAGAATTACTTGCCATGTTCCAGTTAAAGCCTAAACTATCGAGTTGGCATTTCTTTTTAAAAGTGTATAAAGAAGCGGTAATGGGCCAAATCCGCAAGCCACTGTAAATCAACACGATTTGCTTGCCTCCGCTGGAACACCCGCTCTCTATTTCAGTTCAGGAGCTAACACACAGTATCTTAATATGCATTTAGGTTAATATTTGCACTTTGCAGGGCTAGGTAGATTGCACGGCTGGCACATATCAGACTAAATGTCACTTCCGAAAGCTAAGGGACCGAACCGGAAGCTGCCATTCAGAGGGACTACCTGACAACATGTGGAACCTCTCCGGAAAAGCCTTCCCACCTCAAGCAACTCCTTTTGATTCATCTTTCACATAGACAATACACGTTATATACACCGACACACCCCCCCGGCCTTTGCCTCCACAGATCCTGTGGTTGGCTAATTAAAGGAGGAGGTGTAACTATCAATCTAATCTGGCTTGTTCTCAAATTTACCATAATTTCCACACTTGAGAGGCTGGTGAAATGAAACAGCACTACTACACTTTCCCATTCATCAGCCGGAAGCAGAACAACTCCGAGAACCGGGCGAAAAATAATTAGGATGCGGGATCAGGTGTTGCGCGCGTGCATCTGTGCCTGTACAGGGGCACGCAGGCACATGATCATTCACGGGAGGCAGCAGCAGTAGCACGGGGGCAGATGAGCACCACCAGTCATTTGACCTCGACAGGTGAATGCTTGCAGATGTACTCACAGCACACTTATTAGAAGAGGCCCAAATGCCCGAGAAAACTGCCGTCAGATTACGCCGGAAACAACAACGGCTTTTTAAACAACTACAGCCGCCAGAACGGTACCGGCGGCAGCACTGCAGGAGCTGCTCAGGAACCGCTGGGGCAACCCCAGCGCACCGGGTGCTCAGCGCGTGGCCCTGACCCCACCGCATGGCATGTCACCCTTGGGCAGGAAGCTTGACATTTTCTGGAAGCACCGGTGTCATGTCACGGGCTTTGCCGTCGCTTTGCGCTTGTGGGGTAACACTATAGAGTTTTTCGGAAAGTGTTGGAGCAACTTTGGTACCTTTTCCATTCAGGCACACTGGGAGTGAGCTCTGGGGCTGCTGCCAGGGGCTCTGCTCAGCACAGCATGGCTGGAGCTGGCCCAGGACCTCCTTCGAAAGACAGACTGGTCAGACACACAGCTATCCTGAATCATCAAGGATAATCCTATGTTCAAGTTCCTACCTTCCAGTTCAAGTTCAAGTTCCTACGTTCCAATTGGTGCCCGTTACCTCTTGTCCTGGATCATCAAAGATGATCCAGGACAAGAGGTAACGGGTACAAACTGGAACCTAGGAACTTCTATCAAAGCATGAGGAGGAACTTCTTTACTTTGAGGGTGGCAGAGCGCTGGAACAGGCTGCCCAGGGAGGCGGTAGAGTCTCCCACCCCAGAGACATTCAAAACCCGCCTGGAGGTCATCCTGTGCAACCTGCTGTAGGTGACACTGCTCTGGCAGGGGGGTTGGACTGGATGATCTCCAGAGCTCCTTTCCAACCCTAACCAATCTGTGATTCTGTGATCAGAGCTGTTCTTCGAAATCTGTTCCTAGGAAATCGCTGCGAGAAGAAGGATGCACCTGAGGAGCAGGCCTAAGATGGAGGATTGAACAAACAAGTAGCTCTTACCTGAGGAATCGGCTATCCCATGGAACAACTTCTGAGAAAGATTCTGCAACATTACTAGGGGTCCGCCAAAACATACAATTACTTGCCATGTTCCAGTTAAAGCCTAAACTATCGAGTTGGCATTTCTTTTTAAAAGTGTATAAAGATGCGGTAATGGGCCAAATCCTGAAGCCACTGTAAATCAACACGATTTGCTTGCCTCCGCTGGAACACCCGCTCTCTATTTCAGTTCAGGAGCTAACACACAGTATCTTAATATGCATTTAGGTTAATATTTGCACTTTGCAGGGCTAGGTAGATTGCACGGCTGGCACATATCAGACTAAATGTCACTTCCGAAAGCTAAGGGACCGAACCGGAAGCTGCCATTCAGAGGGACTACCTGACAATATGTGGAACCTCTTCGGAAAAGCCTTCCCACCTCAAGCAACTCCTTTTGATTAATCTTTCACATAGACAATACACGTTATATACACCGACACACCCCCCCGGCCTTTGCCTCCACAGATCCTGTGGTTGGCTAATTAAAGGAGGAGGTGTAACTATCAATCTAATCTGGCTTGTTCTCAAATTTACCATAATTTCCACACTTGAGAGGCTGGTGAAATGAAACAGCACTACTACACTTTCCCATTCATCAGCCGGAAGCAGAACAACTCCGAGAACCGGGCGAAAAATAATTAGGATGCGGGATCAGTTGTTGCGCGCGTGCATCTGTGCCTGTACAGGGGCACGCAGGCACATGAGCATTCACGAGAGGCAGCAGCAGTAGCACGGGGGCAGATGAGCACCACCAGTCATTTGACCTCGACAGGTGAATGCTTGCAGATGTACTCACAGCACACTTATTAGAAGAGGCCCAAATGCCCGAGAAAACTGCCGTCAGATTACGCCGGAAACAACAACGGCTTTTTAAACAACTACAGCCGCCAGAACGGTACCGGCGGCAGCACTGCAGGAGCTGCTCAGGAACCGCTGGGGCAACCCCAGCGCACCGGGTGCTCAGCGCGTGGCCCTGACCCCACCGCATGGCATGTCACCCTTGGGCAGGAAGCTTGACATTTTCTGGAAGCACCGGTGTCATTTCACGGGCTTTGCCGTCGCTTTGCGCTTGTGGGGTAACACTATAGAGTTTTTCAGAAAGTGTTGGAGCAACTTTGGTACCTTTTCCATTCAGGCACACTGGGAGTGAGCTGTGGGGCTGCTGCCAGGGGCTCTGCTCAGCACAGCATGGCTGGAGCTGGCCCAGGACCTCCCTCGAAAGACAGACTGGTCAGACACACAGCTGTCCTGAATCATCAAGGATAATCCTATGTTCAAGTTCAAGTTCCTACCTTCCAGTTGAAGTTCAAGTTCCTACGTTCCAATTGGTGCCCGTTACCTCTTGTCCTGGATCATCAAAGATGATCCAGGACAAGAGGTAACGGGTACAAACTGGAACCTAGGAACTTCTATCAAAGCATGAGGAGGAACTTCTTTACTTTGAGGGTGGCAGAGCGCTGGAACAGGCTGCCCAGGGAGGCGGTAGAGTCTCCCACCCCAGAAACATTCAAAACCCGCCTGGAGGTCATCCTGTGCAACCTGCTGTAGGTGACCCTGCTCTGGGAGGGGGGTTGGACTGGATGATCTCCAGAGCTCCTTTCCAACCCTAACCAATCTGTGATTCTGTGATCAGAGCTGTTCTTCGAAATCTGTTCCTAGGAAATCGCTGCGAGAAGGAGGATGCACCTGAGGAGCAGGCCTAAGACGGAGGATTGAACAAACAAGTAGCTCTTACCTGAGGAATCGGCTATCCCATGGAACAACTTCTGAGAAAGATTCTGCAACATTACTAGGGGTCCGCCAAAACATACAATTACTTGCCATGTTCCAGTTAAAGCCTAAACTATCGAGTTGGCATTTCTTTTTAAAAGTGTATAAAGAAGCGGTAATGGGCCAAATCCTCAAGCCACTGTAAATCAACAGGATTTGCTTGCCTCCGCTGGAACACCCGCTCTCTATTTCAGTTCAGGAGCTAACACACAGTATCTTAATATGCATTTAGGTTAATATTTGCACTTTGCAGGGCTAGGTAGATTGCACGGCTGGCACATATCAGACTAAATGTCACTTCCGAAAGCTAAGGGACCGAACCGGAAGCTGCCATTCAGAGGGACTACCTGACAATATGTGGAACCTCTTCGGAAAAGCCTTCCCACCTCAAGCAACTCCTTTTGATTAATCTTTCACATAGACAATACACGTTATATACACCGACACACCCCCCCGGCCTTTGCCTCCACAGATCCTGTGGTTGGCTAATTAAAGGAGGAGGTGTAACTATCAATCTAATCTGGCTTGTTCTCAAATTTACCATAATTTCCACACTTGAGAGGCTGGTGAAATGAAACAGCACTACTACACTTTCCCATTCATCAGCCGGAAGCAGAACAACTCCGAGAACCGGGCGAAAAATAATTAGGATGCGGGATCAGGTGTTGCGCGCGTGCATCTGTGCCTGTACAGGGGCACGCAGGCACATGAGCATTCACGGGAGGCAGCAGCAGTAGCACGGGGGCAGATGAGCACCACCAGTCATTTGACCTCGACAGGTGAATGCTTGCAGATGTACTCACAGCACACTTATTAGAAGAGGCCCAAATGCCCGAGAAAACTGCCGTCAGATTACGCCGGAAACAACAACGGCTTTTTAAACAACTACAGCCGCCAGAACGGTACCGGCGGCAGCACTGCAGGAGCTGCTCAGGAACCGCTGGGGCAACCCCAGCGCACCGGGTGCTCAGCGCGTGGCCCTGACCCCACCGCATGGCATGTCACCCTTGGGCAGGAAGCTTGACATTTTCTGGAAGCACCGGTGTCATTTCACGGGCTTTGCCGTCGCTTTGCGCTTGTGGGGTAACACTATAGAGTTTTTCGGAAAGTGTTGGAGCAACTTTGGTACCTTTTCCATTCAGGCACACTGGGAGTGAGCTGTGGGGCTGCTGCCAGGGGCTCTGCTCAGCACAGCATGGCTGGAGCTGGCCCAGGACCTCCTTCAAAAGATAGACTGGTCAGACACACAGCTATCCTGAATCATCAAGGATAATCCTATGTTCAAGCTCCTACGTTCCAGTTCAAGTTCAAGTTCCTACGTTCCAATTGGTGCCCGTTACCTCTTGTCCTGGATCATCAAAGATGATCCAGGACAAGAGGTAACGGGTACAAACTGGAACCTAGGAACTTCTATCAAAGCATGAGGAGGAACTTCTTTACTTTGAGGGTGGCAGAGCGCTGGAACAGGCTGCCCAGGGAGGCGGTAGAGTCTCCCACCCCAGAAACATTCAAAACCCGCCTGGAGGTCATCCTGTGCAACCTGCTGTAGGTGACCCTGCTCTGGCAGGGGGGTTGGACTGGATGATCTCCAGAGCTCCTTTCCAACCCTAACCAATCTGTGATTCTGTGATCAGAGCTGTTCTTCGAAATCTGTTCCTAGGAAATCGCTGCGAGAAGGAGGATGCACCTGAGGAGCAGGCCGAAGATGGAGGATTGAACAAACAAGTAGCTCTTACCTGAGGAATCGGCTATCCCATGGAACAACTTCTGAGAAAGATTCTGCAACATTACTAGGGGTCCGCCAAAACATACAATTACTTGCCATGTTCCAGTTAAAGCCTAAACTATCGAGTTGGCATTTCTTTTTAAAAGTGTATAAAGAAGTGGTAATGGGCCAAATCCTCAAGCCACTGTAAATCAACACGATTTGCTTGCCTCCGCTGGAACACCCGCTCTCTATTTCAGTTCAGGAGCTAACACACAGTATCTTAATATGCATTTATGTTAATATTTGCACTTTGCAGGGCTAGGTAGATTGCACGGCTGGCACATATCAGACTAAATGTCACTTCCGAAAGCTAAGGGACCGAACCGGAAGCTGCCATTCAGAAGGACTACCTGACAACATGTGGAACCTCTCCGGAAAAGCCTTCCCACCTCAAGCAACTCCTTTTGATTAATATTTCACATAGACAATACACGTTATATACACCGACACACCCCCCCGGCCTTTGCCTCCACAGATCCTGTGGTTGGCTAATTAAAGGAGGAGGTGTAACTATCAATCTAATCTCGCTTGTTCTCAAATTTACCATAATTTCCACACTTGAGAGGCTGGTGAAATGAAACAGCACTACTACACTTTCCCATTCATCAGCCGGAAGCAGAACAACTCAGAGAACCGGGCGAAAAATAATTAGGATGCGGGATCAGGTGTTGCGCGCGTGCATCTGTGCCTGTACAGGGGCACGCAGGCACATGAGCATTCACGGGAGGCAGCAGCAGTAGCTGGGGGCAGATGAGCACCACCAGTCATTTGACCTCGACAGGTGAATGCTTGCCGATGTACTCACAGCACACTTATTAGAAGAGGCCCAAATGCCCGAGAAAACTGCCGTCAGATTACGCCGGAAACAACAACGGCTTTTTAAACAACTACAGCCGCCAGAACGGTACCGGCGGCAGCACTGCAGGAGCTGCTCAGGAACCGCTGGGGCAACCCCAGCGCACCGGGTGCTCAGCGTGTGGCCCTGACCCCACCGCATGGCATGTCACCCTTGGGCAGGAAGCTTGACATTTTCTGGAAGCACCGGTGTCATTTCACGGGCTTTGCCGTCGCTTTGCGCTTGTGGGGTAACACTATAGAGTTTTTCAGAAAGTGTTGGAGCAACTTTGGTACCTTTTCCATTCAGGCACACTGGGAGTGAGCTGTGGGGCTGCTGCCAGGGGCTCTGCTCAGCACAGCATGGCTGGAGCTGGCCCAGGACCTCCTTCGAAAGACAGACTGGTCAGACACACAGCTATCCTGAATCATCAAGGATAATCCTATGTTCAAGTTCCTACGTTCCAGTTCAAGTTCAAGTTCCTACGTTCCAATTGGTGCCCGTTACCTCTTGTCCTGGATCATCAAAGATGATCCAGGACAAGAGGTAACGGGTACAAACTGGAACGTAGGAACTTCTATCAAAGCATGAGGAGGAACTTCTTTACTTTGAGGGTGGCAGAGCGCTGGAACAGGCTGCCCAGGGAGGCGGTAGAGTCTCCCACCCCAGAGACATTCAAAACCCGCCTGGAGGTCATCCTGTGCAACCTGCTGTAGGTGACCCTGCTCTGGCAGGGGGGTTGGACTGGATGATCTCCAGAGCTCCTTTCCAACCCTAACCAATCTGTGATTCTGTGATCAGAGCTGTTCTTCGAAATCTGTTCCTAGGAAATCGCTGCGAGAAGGAGGATGCACCTGAGGAGCAGGCCTAAGATGGAGGATTGAACAAACAAGTAGCTCTTACCTGAGGAATCGGCTATCCCATGGAACAACTTCTGAGAAAGATTCTGCAACATTACTAGGGGTCCGCCAAAACATACAATTACTTGCCATGTTCCAGTTAAAGCCTAAACTATCGAGTTGGCATTTCTTTTTAAAAGTGTATAAAGAAGCGGTAATGGGCCAAATCCTCAAGCCACTGTAAATCAACACGATTTGCTTGCCTCCGCTGGAACACCCGCTCTCTATTTCAGTTCAGGAGCTAACACACAGTATCTTAATATGCATTTAGGTTAATATTTGCACTTTGCAGGGCTAGGTAGATTGCACGGCTGGCACATATCAGACTAAATGTCACTTCCGAAAGCTAAGGGACCGAACCGGAAGCTGCCATTCAGAGGGACTACCTGACAACATGTGGAACCTCTCCGGAAAAGCCTTCCCACCTCAAGCAACTCCTTTTGATTCATCTTTCACATAGACAATACACGTTATATACACCGACACACCCCCCCGGCCTTTGCCTCCACAGATCCTGTGGTTGGCTAATTAAAGGAGGAGGTGTAACTATCAATCTAATCTGGCTTGTTCTCAAATTTACCATAATTTCCACACTTGAGAGGCTGGTGAAATGAAACAGCACTACTACACTTTCCCATTCATCAGCCGGAAGCAGAACAACTCCGAGAACCGGGCGAAAAATAATTAGGATGCGGGATCAGTTGTTGCGCGCGTGCATCTGTGCCTGTACAGGGGCACGCAGGCACATGAGCATTCACGGGAGGCAGCAGCAGTAGCACGGGGGCAGATGAGCACCACCAGTCATTTGACCTCGACAGGTGAATGCTTGCAGATGTACTCACAGCACACTTATTAGAAGAGGCCCAAATGCCCGAGAAAACTGCCGTCAGATTACGCCGGAAACAACAACGGCTTTTTAAACAACTACAGCCGCCAGAACGGTACCGGCGGCAGCACTGCAGGAGCTGCTCAGGAACCGCTGGGGCAACCCCAGCGCACCGGGTGCTCAGCGCGTGGCCCTGACCCCACCGCATGGCATGTCACCCTTGGGCAGGAAGCTTGACATTTTCTGGAAGCACCGGTGTCATTTCACGGGCTTTGCCGTCGCTTTGCGCTTGTGGGGTAACACTATAGAGTTTTTCAGAAAGTGTTGGAGCAACTTTGATACCTTTTCCATTCAGGCACACTGGGAGTGAGCTGTGGGGCTGCTGCCAGGGGCTCTGCTCAGCACAGCATGGCTGGAGCTGGCCCAGGACCTCCTTCGAAAGACAGACTGGTCAGACACACAGCTATCCTGAATCATCAAGGATAATCCTATGTTCAAGTTCAAGTTCCTACCTTCCAGTTCAAGTTCAAGTTCCTACGTTCCAATTGGTGCCCGTTACCTCTTGTCCTGGATCATCAAAGATGATCCAGGACAAGAGGTAACGGGTACAAACTGGAACCTAGGAACTTCTATCAAAGCATGAGGAGGAACTTCTTTACTTTGAGGGTGGCAGAGCGCTGGAACAGGCTGCCCAGGGAGGCGGTAGAGTCTTCCACCCCAGAGACATTCAAAACCCGCCTGGAGGTCATCCTGTGCAACCTGCTGTACGTGACCCTGCTCTGGCAGGGGGGTTGGACTGGATGATCTCCAGAGCTCCTTTCCAACCCTAACCAATCTGTGATTCTGTGATCAGAGCTGTTCTTCGAAATCTGTTCCTAGGAAATCGCTGCGAGAAGGAGGATGCACCTGAGGAGCAGGCCTAAGATGGAGGATTGAACAAACAAGTAGCTCTTACCTGAGGAATCGGCTATCCCATGGAACAACTTCTGAGAAAGATTCTGCAACATTACTAGGGGTCCGCCAAAACATACAATTACTTGCCATGTTCCAGTTAAAGCCTAAACTATCGAGTTGGCATTTCTTTTTAAAAGTGTATAAAGAAGCGGTAATGGGCCAAATCCTCAAGCCACTCTAAATCAACACGATTTGCTTGCCTCCGCTGGAACACCCGCTCTCTATTTCAGTTCAGGAGCTAACACACACTATCTTAATATGCATTTAGGTTAATATTTGCACTTTGCAGGGCTAGGTAGATTGCACGGCTGGCACATATCAGACTAAATGTCACTTCCGAAAGCTAAGGGACCGAACCGGAAGCTGCCATTCAGAGGGACTACCTGACAACGTGTGGAACCTCTCCGGAAAAGCCTTCCCACCTCAAGCAACTCCTTTTGATTAATCTTTCACATAGACAATACACGTTATATACACCGACACACCCCCCCGGCCTTTGCCTCCACAGATCCTGTGGTTGGCTAATTAAAGGAGGAGGTGTAACTATCAATCTAATCTGGCTTGTTCTCAAATTTACCATAATTTCCACACTTGAGAGGCTGGTGAAATGAAACAGCACTACTACACTTTCCCATTCATCAGCCGGAAGCAGAACAACTCCGAGAACCGGGCGAAAAATAATTAGGATGCGGGATCAGGTGTTGCGCGCGTGCATCTGTGCCTGTACAGGGGCACGCAGGCACATGAGCATTCACGGGAGGCAGCAGCAGTAGCACGGGGGGAGATGAGCACCACCAGTCATTTGACCTCGACAGGTGAATGCTTGCAGATGTACTCACAGCACACTTATTAGAAGAGGCCCAAATGCCCGAGAAAACTGCCGTCAGATTACGCTGGAAACAACAACGGCTTTTTAAACAACTACAGCCGCCAGAACGGTACCGGCGGCAGCACTGCAGGAGCTGCTCAGGAACCGCTGGGGCAACCCCAGCGCACCGGGTGCTCAGCGCGTGGCCCTGACCCCACCGCATGGCATGTCACCCTTGGGCAGGAAGCTTGACATTTTCTGGAAGCACCGGTGTCATTTCACGGGCTTTGCCGTCGCTTTGCGCTTGTGGGGTAACACTATAGAGTTTTTCAGAAAGTGTTGGAGCAACTTTGGTACCTTTTCCATTCAGGCACACTGGGAGTGAGGTGTGGGGCTGCTGCCAGGGGCTCTGCTCAGCACAGCATGGCTGGAGCTGGCCCAGGACCTACTTCGAAAGACAGACTGGTCAGACACACAGCTATCCTGAATCATCAAGGATAATCCTATGTTCAAGTTCAAGTTCCTACCTTCCAGTTCAAGTTCAAGTTCCTACGTTCCAATTGGTGCCCGTTACCTCTTGTCCTGGATCATCAAAGATGATCCAGGACAAGAGGTAACGGGTACAAACTGGAACCTAGGAACTTCTATCAAAGCATGAGGAGGAACTTCTTTACTTTGAGGTTGGCAGAGCGCTGGAACAGGCTGCCCAGGGAGGCGGTAGAGTCTCCGACCCCAGAGACATTCAAAACCCGCCTGGAGGTCATCCTGTGCAACCTGCTGTAGGTGACCCTGCTCTGGCAGGGGGGTTGGACTGGATGATCTCCAGAGCTCCTTTCCAACCCTAACCAATCTGTGATTCTGTGATCAGAGCTGTTCTTCGAAATCTGTTCCTAGGAAATCGCTGCGAGAAGGAGGATGCACCTGAGGAGCAGGCCTAAGATGGAGGATTGAACAAACAAGTAGCTCTTACCTGAGGAATCGGCTATCCCACGGAACAACTTCTGAGAAAGATTCTGCAACATTACTAGGGGTCCGCCAAAACATACAATTACTTGCCATGTTCCAGTTAAAGCCTAAACTATCGAGTTGGCATTTCTTTTTAAAAGTGTATAAAGAAGCGGTAATGGGCCAAATCCGCAAGCCACTGTAAATCAACACGATTTGCTTGCCTCCGCTGGAACACCCGCTCTCTATTTCAGTTCAGGAGCTAACACACAGTATCTTAATATGCATTTAGGTTAATATTTGCACTTTGCAGGGCTAGGTAGATTGCACGGCTGGCACATATCAGACTAAATGTCACTTCCGAAAGCTAAGGGACCGAACCGGAAGCTGCCATTCAGAGGGACTACCTGACAACGTGTGGAACCTCTCCGGAAAAGCCTTCCCACCTCAAGCAACTCCTTTTGATTAATCTTTCACATAGACAATACACGTTATATACACCGACACACCCCCCCGGCCTTTGCCTCCACAGATCCTGTGGTTGGCTAATTAAAGGAGGAGGTGTAACTATCAATCTAATCTCGCTTGTTCTCAAATTTACCATAATTTCCACACTTGAGAGGCTGGTGAAATGAAACAGCACTACTACACTTTCCCATTCATCAGCCGGAAGCAGAACAACGCCGAGAACCGGGCGAAAAATAATTAGGATGCGGGATCAGGTGTTGCGCGCGTGCATCTGTGCCTGTACAGGGGCACGCAGGCACATGAGCATTCACGGGAGGCAGCAGCAGTAGCACGGGGGCAGATGAGCACCACCAGTCATTTGACCTCGACAGGTGAATGCTTGCAGATGTACTCACAGCACACTTATTAGAAGAGGCCCAAATGCCCGAGAAAACTGCCGTCAGATTACGCCGGAAACAACAACGGCTTTTTAAACAACTACAGCCGCCAGAACGGTACCGGCGGCAGCACTGCAGGAGCTGCTCAGGAACCGCTGGGGCAACCCCAGCGCACCGGGTGCTCAGCGCGTGGCCCTGACCCCACCGCATGGCGTGTCACCCTTGGGCAGGAAGCTTGACATTTTCTGGAAGCACCGGTGTCATTTCACGGGCTTTGCCGTCGCTTTGCGCTTGTGGGGTAACACTATAGAGTTTTTCAGAAAGTGTTGCAGCAACTTTGGTACCTTTTCCATTCAGGCACACTGGGAGTGAGGTGTGGGGCTGCTGCCAGGGGCTCTGCTCAGCACAGCATGGCTGGAGCTGGCCCAGGACCTCCTTCGAAAGACAGACTGGTCAGACACACAGCTATCCTGAATCATCAAGGATAATCCTATGTTCAAGTTCAAGTTCCTACCTTCCAGTTGAAGTTCAAGTTCCTACGTTCCAATTGGTGCCCGTTACCTCTTGTCCTGGATCATCAAAGATGATCCAGGACAAGAGGTAACGGGTACAAACAGGAACCTAGGAACTTCTATCAAAGCATGAGGAGGAACTTCTTTACTTTGAGGGTGGCAGAGCGCTGGAACAGGCTGCCCAGGGAGGCGGTAGAGTCTCCCACCCCAGAAACATTCAAAACCCGCCTGGAGGTCATCCTGTGCAACCTGCTGTAGGTGACCCTGCTCTGGCAGGGGGGTTGGGCTGGATGATCTCCAGAGGTCCTTTCCAACCCTAACAAATCTGTGATTCTGTGATCAGAGCTGTTCTTCGAAATCTGTTCCTAGGAAATCGCTGCGAGAAGGAGGATGCACCTGAGGAGCAGGCCTAAGATGGAGGATTGAACAAACAAGTAGCTCTTACCTGAGGAATCGGCTATCCCACGTAACAACTTCTGAGAAAGATTCTGCAACATTACTAGGGGTCCGCCAAAACATACAATTACTTGCCATGTTCCAGTTAAAGCCTAAACTATCGAGTTGGCATTTCTGTTTAAAAGTGTATAAAGAAGCGGTAATGGGCCAAATCCGCAAGCCACTGTAAATCAACACGATTTGCTTGCCTCCGCTGGAACACCCGCTCTCTATTTCAGTTCAGGAGCTAACACACAGTATCTTAATATGCATTTAGGTTAATATTTGCACTTTGCAGGGCTAGGTAGATTGCACGGCTGGCACATATCAGACTAAATGTCACTTCCGAAAGCTAAGGGACCGAACCGGAAGCTGCCATTCAGAGGGACTACCTGACAACGTGTGGAACCTCTCCGGAAAAGCCTTCCCACCTCAAGCAACTCCTTTTGATTAATCTTTCACATAGACAATACACGTTATATACACCGACACACCCCCCCGGCCTTTGTCTCCACAGATCCTGTGGTTGGCTAATTAAAGGAGGAGGTGTAACTATCAATCTAATCTCGCTTGTTCTCAAATTTACCATAATTTCCACACTTGACAGGCTGGTGAAATGAAACAGCACTACTACACTTTCCCATTCATCAGCCGGAAGCAGAACAACTCCGAGAACCGGGCGAAAAATAATTAGGATGCGGGATCAGGTGTTGCGCGCGTGCATCTGTGCCTGTACAGGGGCACGCAGGCACATGAGCATTCACGGGAGGCAGCAGCAGTAGCACGGGGGCAGATGAGCACCACCAGTCATTTGACCTCGACAGGTGAATGCTTGCAGATGTACTCACAGCACACTTATTAGAAGAGGCCCAAATGCCCGAGAAAACTGCCGTCAGATTACGCCGGAAACAACAACGGCTTTTTAAACAACTACAGCCGCCAGAACGGTACCGGCGGCAGCACTGCAGGAGCTGCTCAGGAACCGCTGGGGCAACCCCAGCGCACCGGGTGCTCAGCGCGTGGCCCTGACCCCACCGCATGGCATGTCACCCTTGGGCAGGAAGCTTGGCATTTTCTGGAAGCACCGGTGTCATTTCACGGGCTTTGCCGTCGCTTTGCGCTTGTGGGGTAACACTATAGAGTTTTTCAGAAAGTGTTGCAGCAACTTTGGTACCTTTTCCATTCAGGCACACTGGGAGTGAGCTGTGGGGCTGCTGCCAGGGGCTCTGCTCAGCACAGCATAGCTGGAGCTGGCCCAGGACCTCCTTCGAAAGACAGACTGGTCAGACACACAGCTATCCTGAATCATCAAGGATAATCCTATGTTCAAGTTCCTACCTTCCAGTTCAAGTTCAAGTTCCTACGTTCCAATTGGTGCCCGTTACCTCTTGTCCTGGATCATCAAAGATGATCCAGGACAAGAGGTAACGGGTACAAACTGGAACCTAGGAACTTCTATCAAAGCATGAGGAGGAACTTCTTTACTTTGAGGGTGGCAGAGCGCTGGAACAGGCTGCCCAGGGAGGCGGTAGAGTCTCCCACCCCAGAGACATTCAAAACCCGCCTGGAGGTCATCCTGTGCAACCTGCTGTAGGTGACTCTGCTCTGGGAGGGGGGTTGGACTGGATGATCTCCAGAGCTCCTTTCCAACCCTAACCAATCTGTGATTCTGTGATCAGAGCTGTTCTTCGAAATCTGTTCCTAGGAAATCGCTGCGAGAAGAAGGATGCACCTGAGGAGCAGGCCTAAGATGGAGGATTGAACAAACAAGTAGCTCTTACCTGAGGAATCGGCTATCCCACGTAACAACTTCTGAGAAAGATTCTGCAACATTACTAGGGGTCCGCCAAAACATACAATTACTTGCCATGTTCCAGTTAAAGCCTAAACTATCGAGTTGGCATTTCTTTTTAAAAGTGTATAAAGATGCGGTAATGGGCCAAATCCTGAAGCCACTGTAAATCAACACGATTTGCTTGCCTCCGCTGGAACACCCGCTCTCTATTTCAGTTCAGGAGCTAACACACAGTATCTTAATATGCATTTAGGTTAATATTTGCACTTTGCAGGGCTAGGTAGATTGCACGGCTGGCACATATCAGACTAAATGTCACTTCCGAAAGCTAAGGGACCGAACCGGAAGCTGCCATTCAGAGGGACTACCTGACAACATGTGGAACCTCTCCGGAAAAGCCTTCCCACCTCAAGCAACTCCTTTTGATTCATCTTTCACATAGACAATACACGTTATATACACCGACACACCCCCCCGGCCTTTGCCTCCACAGATCCTGTGGTTGGCTAATTAAAGGAGGAGGTGTAACTATCAATCTAATCTCGCTTGTTCTCAAATTTACCATAATTTCCACACTTGAGAGGCTGGTGAAATGAAACAGCACTACTACACTTTCCCATTCATCAGCCGGAAGCAGAACAACTCAGAGAACCGGGCGAAAAATAATTAGGATGCGGGATCAGGTGTTGAGCGCGTGCTTTTTTGCCTGTACAGGGGCACGCAGGCACATGAGCATTCACGGGAGGCAGCAGCAGTAGCACGGGGGCAGATGAGCACCACCAGTCATTTGACCTCGACAGGTGAATGCTTGCAGATGTACTCACAGCACACTTATTAGAAGAGGCCCAAATGCCCGAGAAAACTGCCGTCAGATTACGCCGGAAACAACAACGGCTTTTTAAACAACTACAGCCGCCAGAACGGTACCGGCGGCAGCACTGCAGGAGCTGCTCAGGAACCGCTGGGGCAACCCCAGCGCACCGGGTGCTCAGCGCGTGGCCCTGACCCCACCGCATGGCATGTCACCCTTGGGCAGGAAGCTTGACATTTTCTGGAAGCACCGGTGTCATTTCACGGGCTTTGCCGTCGCTTTGCGCTTGTGGGGTAACACTGTAGAGTTTTTCAGAAAGTGTTGGAGCAACTTTGGTACCTTTTCCATTCAGGCACACTGGGAGTGAGCTGTGGGGCTGCTGCCAGGGGCTCTGCTCAGCACAGCATGGCTGGAGCTGGCCCAGGACCTCCTTCGAAAGACAGACTGGTCAGACACACAGCTATCCTGAATCATCAAGGATAATCCTATGTTCAAGCTCCTACGTTCCAGTTCAAGTTCAAGTTCCTACGTTCCAATTGGTGCCCGTTACCTCTTGTCCTGGATCATCAAAGATGATCCAGGACAAGAGGTAACGGGTACAAACTGGAACCTAGGAACTTCTATCAAAGCATGAGGAGGAACTTCTTTACTTTGAGGGTGGCAGAGCGCTGGAACAGGCTGCCCAGGGAGGCGGTAGAGTCTCCCACCCCAGAAACATTCAAAACCCGCCTGGAGGTCATCCTGTGCAACCTGCTGTAGGTGACCCTGCTCTGGCAGGGGGGTTGGACTGGATGATCTCCAGAGCTCCTTTCCAACCCTAACCAATCTGTGATTCTGTGATCAGAGCTGTTCTTCGAAATCTGTTCCTAGGAAATCGCTGCGAGAAGGAGGATGCACCTGAGGAGCAGGCCGAAGATGGAGGATTGAACAAACAAGTAGCTCTTACCTGAGGAATCGGCTATCCCATGGAACAACTTCTGAGAAAGATTCTGCAACATTACTAGGGGTCCGCCAAAACATACAATTACTCGCCATGTTCCAGTTAAAGCCTAAACTATCGAGTTGGCATTTCTTTTTAAAAGTGTATAAAGAAGTGGTAATGGGCCAAATCCTCAAGCCACTGTAAATCAACACGATTTGCTTGCCTCCGCTGGAACACCCGCTCTCTATTTCAGTTCAGGAGCTAACACACAGTATCTTAATATGCATTTATGTTAATATTTGCACTTTGCAGGGCTAGGTAGATTGCACGGCTGGCACATATCAGACTAAATGTCACTTCCGAAAGCTAAGGGACCGAACCAGAAGCTGCCATTCAGAAGGACTACCTGACAACATGTGGAACCTCTCCGGAAAAGCCTTCCCACCTCAAGCAACTCCTTTTGATTAATCTTTCACATAGACAATACACGTTATATACACCGACACACCCCCCCGGCCTTTGCCTCCACAGATCCTGTGGTTGGCTAATTAAAGGAGGAGGTGTAACTATCAATCTAATCTCGCTTGTTCTCAAATTTACCATAATTTCCACACTTGAGAGGCTGGTGAAATGAAACAGCACTACTACACTTTCCCATTCATCAGCCGGAAGCAGAACAACTCAGAGAACCGGGCGAAAAATAATTAGGATGCGGGATCAGGTGTTGCGCGCGTGCATCTGTGCCTGTACAGGGGCACGCAGGCACATGAGCATTCACGGGAGGCAGCAGCAGTAGCTGGGGGCAGATGAGCACCACCAGTCATTTGACCTCGACAGGTGAATGCTTGCAGATGTACTCACAGCACACTTATTAGAAGAGGCCCAAATGCCCGAGAAAACTGCCGTCAGATTACGCCGGAAACAACAACGGCTTTTTAAACAACTACAGCCGCCAGAACGGTACCGGCGGCAGCACTGCAGGAGCTGCTCAGGAACCGCTGGGGCAACCCCAGCGCACCGGGTGCTCAGCGCGTGGCCCTGACCCCACCGCATGGCATGTCACCCTTGGGCAGGAAGCTTGACATTTTCTGGAAGCACCGGTGTCATTTCACGGGCTTTGCCGTCGCTTTGCGCTTGTGGGGTAACACTATAGAGTTTTTCAGAAAGTGTTGGAGCAACTTTGGTACCTTTTCCATTCAGGCACACTGGGAGTGAGCTGTGGGGCTGCTGCCAGGGGCTCTGCTCAGCACAGCATGGCTGGAGCTGGCCCAGGACCTCCTTCGAAAGACAGACTGGTCAGACACACAGCTATCCTGAATCATCAAGGATAATCCTATGTTCAAGTTCCTACCTTCCAGTTCAAGTTCAAGTTCCTACGTTCCAATTGGTGCCCGTTACCTCTTGTCCTGGATCATCAAAGATGATCCAGGACAAGAGGTAACGGGTACAAACTGGAACGTAGGAACTTCTATCAAAGCATGAGGAGGAACTTCTTTACTTTGAGGGTGGCAGAGCGCTGGAACAGGCTGCCCAGGGAGGCGGTAGAGTCTCCCACCCCAGAGACATTCAAAACCCGCCTGGAGGTCATCCTGTGCAACCTGCTGTAGGTGACCCTGCTCTGGCAGGGGGGTTGGACTGGATGATCTCCAGAGCTCCTTTCCAACCCTAACCAATCTGTGATTCTGTGATCAGAGCTGTTCTTCGAAATCTGTTCCTAGGAAATCGCTGCGAGAAGGAGGATGCACCTGAGGAGCAGGCCTAAGATGGAGGATTGAACAAACAAGTAGCTCTTACCTGAGGAATCGGCTATCCCATGGAACAACTTCTGAGAAAGATTCTGCAACATTACTAGGGGTCCGCCAAAACATACAATTACTTGCCATGTTCCAGTTAAAGCCTAAACTATCGAGTTGGCATTTCTTTTTAAAAGTGTATAAAGAAGCGGTAATGGGCCAAATCCTCAAGCCACTGTAAATCAACACGATTTGCTTGCCTCCGCTGGAACACCCGCTCTCTATTTCAGTTCAGGAGCTAACACACACTATCTTAATATGCATTTAGGTTAATATTTGCACTTTGCAGGGCTAGGTAGATTGCACGGCTGGCACATATCAGACTAAATGTCACTTCCGAAAGCTAAGGGACCGAACCGGAAGCTGCCATTCAGAGGGACTACCTGACAACATGTGGAACCTCTCCGGAAAAGCCTTCCCACCTCAAGCAACTCCTTTTGATTCATCTTTCACATAGACAATACACGTTATATACACCGACACACCCCCCCGGCCTTTGCCTCCACAGATCCTGTGGTTGGCTAATTAAAGGAGGAGGTGTAACTATCAATCTAATCTGGCTTGTTCTCAAATTTACCATAATTTCCACACTTGAGAGGCTGGTGAAATGAAACAGCACTACTACACTTTCCCATTCATCAGCCGGAAGCAGAACAACTCCGAGAACCGGGCGAAAAATAATTAGGATGCGGGATCAGGTGTTGCGCGCGTGCATCTGTGCCTGTACAGGGGCACGCAGGCACATGAGCATTCACGGGAGGCAGCAGCAGTAGCACGGGGGCAGATGAGCACCACCAGTCATTTGACCTCGACAGGTGAATGCTTGCAGATGTACTCACAGCACACTTATTAGAAGAGGCCCAAATGCCCGAGAAAACTGCCGTCAGATTACGCCGGAAACAACAACGGCTTTTTAAACAACTACAGCCGCCAGAACGGTACCGGCGGCAGCACTGCAGGAGCTGCTCAGGAACCGCTGGGGCAACCCCAGCGCACCGGGTGCTCAGCGCGTGGCCCTGACCCCACCGCATGGCATGTCACCCTTGGGCAGGAAGCTTGACATTTTCTGGAAGCACCGGTGTCATTTCACGGGCTTTGCCGTCGCTTTGCGCTTGTGGGGTAACACTATAGAGTTTTTCAGAAAGTGTTGGAGCAACTTTGGTACCTTTTCCATTCAGGCACACTGGGAGTGAGGTGTGGGGCTGCTGCCAGGGGCTCTGCTCAGCACAGCATGGCTGGAGCTGGCCCAGGACCTCCTTCGAAAGACAGACTGGTCAGACACACAGCTATCCTGAATCATCAAGGATAATCCTATGTTCAAGTTCAAGTTCCTACCTTCCAGTTCAAGTTCAAGTTCCTACGTTCCAATTGGTGCCCGTTACCTCTTGTCCTGGATCATCAAAGATGATCCAGGACAAGAGGTAACGGGTACAAACTGGAACCTAGGAACTTCTATCAAAGCATGAGGAGGAACTTCTTTACTTTGAGGGTGGCAGAGCGCTGGAACAGGCTGCCCAGGGAGGCGGTAGAGTCTCCCACCCCAGAGACATTCAAAACCCGCCTGGAGGTCATCCTGTGCAACCTGCTGTAGGTGACCCTGCTCTGGCAGGGGGGTTGGACTGGATGATCTCCAGAGCTCCTTTCCAACCCTAACCAATCTGTGATTCTGTGATCAGAGCTGTTCTTCGAAATCTGTTCCTAGGAAATCGCTGCGAGAAGGAGGATGCACCTGAGGAGCAGGCCTAAGATGGAGGATTGAACAAACAAGTAGCTCTTACCTGAGGAATCGGCTATCCCATGGAACAACTTCTGAGAAAGATTCTGCAACATTACTAGGGGTCCGCCAAAACATACAATTACTTGCCATGTTCCAGTTAAAGCCTAAACTATCGAGTTGGCATTTCTTTTTAAAAGTGTATAAAGAAGCGGTAATGGGCCAAATCCTCAAGCCACTGTAAATCAACACGATTTGCTTGCCTCCGCTGGAACACCCGCTCTCTATTTCAGTTCAGGAGCTAACACACAGTATCTTAATATGCATTTAGGTTAATATTTGCACTTTGCAGGGCTAGGTAGATTGCACGGCTGGCACATATCAGACTAAATGTCACTTCTGAAAGCTAAGGGACCGAACCGGAAGCTGCCATTCAGAGGGACTACCTGACAACGTGTGGAACCTCTCCGGAAAAGCCTTCCCACCTCAAGCAACTCCTTTTGATTAATCTTTCACATAGACAATACACGTTATATACACCGACACACCCCCCCGGCCTTTGCCTCCACAGATCCTGTGGTTGGCTAATTAAAGGAGGAGGTGTAACTATCAATCTAATCTGGCTTGTTCTCAAATTTACCATAATTTCCACACTTGAGAGGCTGGTGAAATGAAACAGCACTACTACACTTTCCCATTCATCAGCCGGAAGCAGAACAACTCCGAGAACCGGGCGAAAAATAATTAGGATGCGGGATCAGGTGTTGCGCGCGTGCATCTGTGCCTGTACAGGGGCACGCAGGCACATGAGCATTCACGGGAGGCAGCAGCAGTAGCACGGGGGCAGATGAGCACCACCAGTCATTTGACCTCGACAGGTGAATGCTTGCAGATGTACTCACAGCACACTTATTAGAAGAGGCCCAAATGCCCGAGAAAACTGCCGTCAGATTACGCCGGAAACAACAACGGCTTTTTAAACAACTACAGCCGCCAGAACGGTACCGGCGGCAGCACTGCAGGAGCTGCTCAGGAACCGCTGGGGCAACCCCAGCGCACCAGGTGCTCAGCACGTGGCCCTGACCCCACCGCATGGCATGTCACCCTTGGGCAGGAAGCTTGGCATTTTCTGGAAGCACCGGTGTCATTTCACGGGCTTTGCCGTCGCTTTGCGCTTGTGGGGTAACACTATAGAGTTTTTCAGAAAGTGTTGCAGCAACTTTGGTACCTTTTCCATTCAGGCACACTGGGAGTGAGGTGTGGGGCTGCTGCCAGGGGCTCTGCTCAGCACAGCATGGCTGGAGCTGGCCCAGGACCTCCTTCGAAAGACAGACTGGTCAGACACACAGCTATCCTGAATCATCAAGGATAATCCTATGTTCAAGTTCAAGTTCCTACCTTCCAGTTCAAGTTCAAGTTCCTACGTTCCAATTGGTGCCCGTTACCTCTTGTCCTGGATCATCAAAGATGATTTTTGATGATCCAGGACAAGATGTAACGGGTACAAACTGGAACCTAGGAACTTCTATCAAAGCATGAGGAGGAACTTCTTTACTTTGAGGGTGGCAGAGCGCTGGAACAGGCTGCCCAGGGAGGCGGTAGAGTCTCCCACCCCAGAGACATTCAAAACCCGCCTGGAGGTCATCCTGTGCAACCTGCTGTAGGTGACCCTGCTCTGGCAGGGGGGTTGGGCTGGATGATCTCCAGAGCTCCTTTCCAACCCTAACCAATCTGTGATTCTGTGATCAGAGCTGTTCTTCGAAATCTGTTCCTAGGAAATCGCTGCGAGAAGGAGGATGCACCTGAGGAGCAGGCCTAAGATGGAGGATTGAACAAACAAGTAGCTCTTACCTGAGGAATCGGCTATCCCATGGAACAACTTCTGAGAAAGATTCTGCAACATTACTAGGGGTCCGCCAAAACATACAATTACTTGCCATGTTCCAGTTAAAGCCTAAACTATCGAGTTGGCATTTCTTTTTAGAAGTGTATAAAGAAGCGGTAATGGGCCAAATCCTCAAGCCACTGTAAATCAACACGATTTGCTTGCCTCCGCTGGAACACCCGCTCTCTATTTCAGTTCAGGAGCTAACACACAGTATCTTAATATGCATTTAGGTTAATATTTGCACTTTGCAGGGCTAGGTAGATTGCACGGCTGGCACATATCAGACTAAATGTCACTTCCGAAAGCTAAGGGACCGAACCGGAAGCTGCCATTCAGAGGGACTACCTGACAACATGTGGAACCTCTCCGGAAAAGCCTTCCCACCTCAAGCAACTCCTTTTGATTAATCTTTCACATAGACAATACACGTTATATACACCGACACACCCCCCCGGCCTTTGCCTCCACAGATCCTGTGGTTGGCTAATTAAAGGAGGAGGTGTAACTATCAATCTAATCTCGCTTGTTCTCAAATTTACCATAATTTCCACACTTGAGAGGCTGGTGAAATGAAACAGCACTACTACACTTTCCCATTCATCAGCCGGAAGCAGAACAACTCCGAGAACCGGGCGAAAAATAATTAGGATGCGGGATCAGGTGTTGCGCGCGTGCATCTGTGCCTGTACAGGGGCACGCAGGCACATGAGCATTCACGGGAGGCAGCAGCAGTAGCACGGGGGCAGATGAGCACCACCAGTCATTTGACCTCGACAGGTGAATGCTTGCAGATGTACTCACAGCACACTTATTAGAAGAGGCCCAAATGCCCGAGAAAACTGCCGTCAGATTACGCCGGAAACAACAACGGCTTTTTAAACAACTACAGCCGCCAGAACGGTACCGGCGGCAGCACTGCAGGAGCTGCTCAGGAACCGCTGGGGCAACCCCAGCGCACCGGGTGCTCAGCGCGTGGCCCTGACCCCACCGCATGGCATGTCACCCTTGGGCAGGAAGCTTGACATTTTCTGGAAGCACCGGTGTCATTTCACGGGCTTTGCCGTCGCTTTGCGCTTGTGGGGTAACACTATAGAGTTTTTCAGAAAGTGTTGGAGCAACTTTGGTACCTTTTCCATTCAGGCACACTGGGAGTGAGGTGTGGGGCTGCTGCTAGGGGCTCTGCTCAGCACAGCATGGCTGGAGCTGGCCCAGGACCTCCTTCGAAAGACAGACTGGTCAGACACACAGCTATCCTGAATCATCAAGGATAATCCTATGTTCAAGTTCAAGTTCCTACCTTCCAGTTCAAGTTCAAGTTCCTACGTTCCAATCGGTGCCCGTTACCTCTTGTCCTGGATCATCAAAGATGATCCAGGACAAGAGGTAACGGGTACAAACTGGAACCTAGGAACTTCTATCAAAGCATGAGGAGGAACTTCTTTACTTTGAGGGTGGCAGAGCGCTGGAACAGGCTGCCCAGGGAGGCGGTAGAGTCTCCCACCCCAGAGACATTCAAAACCCGCCTGGAGGTCATCCTGTGCAACCTGCTGTAGGTGACCCTGCTCTGGCAGGGGGGTTGGACTGGATGATCTCCAGAGCTCCTTTCCAACCCTAACCAATCTGTGATTCTGTGATCAGAGCTGTTCTTCGAAATCTGTTCCTAGGAAATCGCTGCGAGAAGGAGGATGCACCTGAGGAGCAGGCCTAAGATGGAGGATTGAACAAACAAGTAGCTCTTACCTGAGGAATCGGCTATCCCATGGAACAACTTCTGAGAAAGATTCTGCAACATTACTAGTGGTCCGCCAAAACATACAATTACTTGCCATGTTCCAGTTAAAGCCTAAACTATCGAGTTGGCATTTCTTTTTAAAAGTGTATAAAGAAGCGGTAATGGGCCAAATCCTCAAGCCACTGTAAGTCAACACGATTTGCTTGCCTCCGCTGGAACACCCGCTCTCTATTTCAGTTCAGGAGCTAACACACAGTATCTTAATATGCATTTAGGTTAATATTTGCACTTTGCAGGGCTAGGTAGATTGCACGGCTGGCACATATCAGACTAAATGTCACTTCCGAAAGCTAAGGGACCGAACCGGAAGCTGCCATTCAGAGGGACTACCTGACAACGTGTGGAACCTCTCCGGAAAAGCCTTCCCACCTCAAGCAACTCCTTTTGATTAATCTTTCACATAGACAATACACGTTATATACACCGACACACCCCCCCGGCCTTTGCCTCCACAGATCCTGTGGTTGGCTAATTAAAGGAGGAGGTGTAACTATCAATCTAATCTGGCTTGTTCTCAAATTTACCATAATTTCCACACTTGAGAGGCTGGTGAAATGAAACAGCACTACTACACTTTCCCATTCATCAGCCGGAAGCAGAACAACTCCGAGAACCGGGCGAAAAATAATTAGGATGCGGGATCAGGTGTTGCGCGCGTGCATCTGTGCCTGTACAGGGGCACGCAGGCACATGAGCATTCACGG
Organism: Vanellus vanellus; assembly: GCF_965231255.1. Lineage (NCBI taxonomy): Eukaryota > Metazoa > Chordata > Aves > Charadriiformes > Charadriidae > Vanellus > Vanellus vanellus. The sequence continues at coordinate 1,294,676 of NW_028127955.1, forward strand.
GAGGCAGCAGCAGTAGCACGGGGGCAGATGAGCACCACCAGTCATTTGACCTCGACAGGTGAATGCTTGCAGATGTACTCACAGCACACTTATTAGAAGAGGCCCAAATGCCCGAGAAAACTGCCGTCAGATTACGCCGGAAACAACAACGGCTTTTTAAACAACTACAGCCGCCAGAACGGTACCGGCGGCAGCACTGCAGGAGCTGCTCAGGAACCGCTGGGGCAACCCCAGCGCACCGGGTGCTCAGCGCGTGGCCCTGACCCCACCGCATGGCGTGTCACCCTTGGGCAGGAAGCTTGACATTTTCTGGAAGCACCGGTGTCATTTCACGGGCTTTGCCGTCGCTTTGCGCTTGTGGGGTAACACTATAGAGTTTTTCAGAAAGTGTTGGAGCAACTTTGGTACCTTTTCCATTCAGGCACACTGGGAGTGAGCTGTGGGGCTGCTGCCAGGGGCTCTGCTCAGCACAGCATGGCTGGAGCTGGTCCAGGACCTCCTTCGAAAGACAGACTGGTCAGACACACAGCTATCCTGAATCATCAAGGATAATCCTATGTTCAAGTTCAAGTTCCTACCTTCCAGTTCAAGTTCAAGTTCCTACGTTCCAATTGGTGCCCGTTACCTCTTGTCCTGGATCATCAAAGATGATTTTTGATGATCCAGGACAAGATGTAACGGGTACAAACTGGAACCTAGGAACTTCTATCAAAGCATGAGGAGGAACTTCTTTACTTTGAGGGTGGCAGAGCGCTGGAACAGGCTGCCCAGGGAGGCGGTAGAGTCTCCCACCCCAGAGACATTCAAAACCCGCCTGGAGGTCATCCTGTGCAACCTGCTGTAGGTGACCCTGCTCTGGCAGGGGGGTTGGGCTGGATGATCTCCAGAGCTCCTTTCCAACCCTAACCAATCTGTGATTCTGTGATCAGAGCTGTTCTTCGAAATCTGTTCCTAGGAAATCGCTGCGAGAAGGAGGATGCACCTGAGGAGCAGGCCTAAGATGGAGGATTGAACAAACAAGTAGCTCTTACCTGAGGAATCGGCTATCCCATGGAACAACTTCTGAGAAAGATTCTGCAACATTACTAGGGGTCCGCCAAAACATACAATTACTTGCCATGTTCCAGTTAAAGCCTAAACTATCGAGTTGGCATTTCTTTTTAGAAGTGTATAAAGAAGCGGTAATGGGCCAAATCCTCAAGCCACTGTAAATCAACACGATTTGCTTGCCTCCGCTGGAACACCCGCTCTCTATTTCAGTTCAGGAGCTAACACACAGTATCTTAATATGCATTTAGGTTAATATTTGCACTTTGCAGGGCTAGGTAGATTGCACGGCTGGCACATATCAGACTAAATGTCACTTCCGAAAGCTAAGGGACCGAACCGGAAGCTGCCATTCAGAGGGACTACCTGACAACATGTGGAACCTCTCCGGAAAAGCCTTCCCACCTCAAGCAACTCCTTTTGATTAATCTTTCACATAGACAATACACGTTATATACACCGACACACCCCCCCGGCCTTTGCCTCCACAGATCCTGTGGTTGGCTAATTAAAGGAGGAGGTGTAACTATCAATCTAATCTCGCTTGTTCTCAAATTTACCATAATTTCCACACTTGAGAGGCTGGTGAAATGAAACAGCACTACTACACTTTCCCATTCATCAGCCGGAAGCAGAACAACTCCGAGAACCGGGCGAAAAATAATTAGGATGCGGGATCAGGTGTTGCGCGCGTGCATCTGTGCCTGTACAGGGGCACGCAGGCACATGAGCATTCACGGGAGGCAGCAGCAGTAGCACGGGGGCAGATGAGCACCACCAGTCATTTGACCTCGACAGGTGAATGCTTGCAGATGTACTCACAGCACACTTATTAGAAGAGGCCCAAATGCCCGAGAAAACTGCCGTCAGATTACGCCGGAAACAACAACGGCTTTTTAAACAACTACAGCCGCCAGAACGGTACCGGCGGCAGCACTGCAGGAGCTGCTCAGGAACCGCTGGGGCAACCCCAGCGCACCGGGTGCTCAGCGCGTGGCCCTGACCCCACCGCATGGCATGTCACCCTTGGGCAGGAAGCTTGACATTTTCTGGAAGCACCGGTGTCATTTCACGGGCTTTGCCGTCGCTTTGCGCTTGTGGGGTAACACTATAGAGTTTTTCAGAAAGTGTTGGAGCAACTTTGGTACCTTTTCCATTCAGGCACACTGGGAGTGAGGTGTGGGGCTGCTGCTAGGGGCTCTGCTCAGCACAGCATGGCTGGAGCTGGCCCAGGACCTCCTTCGAAAGACAGACTGGTCAGACACACAGCTATCCTGAATCATCAAGGATAATCCTATGTTCAAGTTCAAGTTCCTACCTTCCAGTTCAAGTTCAAGTTCCTACGTTCCAATCGGTGCCCGTTACCTCTTGTCCTGGATCATCAAAGATGATCCAGGACAAGAGGTAACGGGTACAAACTGGAACCTAGGAACTTCTATCAAAGCATGAGGAGGAACTTCTTTACTTTGAGGGTGGCAGAGCGCTGGAACAGGCTGCCCAGGGAGGCGGTAGAGTCTCCCACCCCAGAGACATTCAAAACCCGCCTGGAGGTCATCCTGTGCAACCTGCTGTAGGTGACCCTGCTCTGGCAGGGGGGTTGGACTGGATGATCTCCAGAGCTCCTTTCCAACCCTAACCAATCTGTGATTCTGTGATCAGAGCTGTTCTTCGAAATCTGTTCCTAGGAAATCGCTGCGAGAAGGAGGATGCACCTGAGGAGCAGGCCTAAGATGGAGGATTGAACAAACAAGTAGCTCTTACCTGAGGAATCGGCTATCCCATGGAACAACTTCTGAGAAAGATTCTGCAACATTACTAGTGGTCCGCCAAAACATACAATTACTTGCCATGTTCCAGTTAAAGCCTAAACTATCGAGTTGGCATTTCTTTTTAAAAGTGTATAAAGAAGCGGTAATGGGCCAAATCCTCAAGCCACTGTAAGTCAACACGATTTGCTTGCCTCCGCTGGAACACCCGCTCTCTATTTCAGTTCAGGAGCTAACACACAGTATCTTAATATGCATTTAGGTTAATATTTGCACTTTGCAGGGCTAGGTAGATTGCACGGCTGGCACATATCAGACTAAATGTCACTTCCGAAAGCTAAGGGACCGAACCGGAAGCTGCCATTCAGAGGGACTACCTGACAACGTGTGGAACCTCTCCGGAAAAGCCTTCCCACCTCAAGCAACTCCTTTTGATTAATCTTTCACATAGACAATACACGTTATATACACCGACACACCCCCCCGGCCTTTGCCTCCACAGATCCTGTGGTTGGCTAATTAAAGGAGGAGGTGTAACTATCAATCTAATCTGGCTTGTTCTCAAATTTACCATAATTTCCACACTTGAGAGGCTGGTGAAATGAAACAGCACTACTACACTTTCCCATTCATCAGCCGGAAGCAGAACAACTCCGAGAACCGGGCGAAAAATAATTAGGATGCGGGATCAGGTGTTGCGCGCGTGCATCTGTGCCTGTACAGGGGCACGCAGGCACATGAGCATTCACGGGAGGCAGCAGCAGTAGCACGGGGGCAGATGAGCACCACCAGTCATTTGACCTCGACAGGTGAATGCTTGCAGATGTACTCACAGCACACTTATTAGAAGAGGCCCAAATGCCCGAGAAAACTGCCGTCAGATTACGCCGGAAACAACAACGGCTTTTTAAACAACTACAGCCGCCAGAACGGTACCGGCGGCAGCACTGCAGGAGCTGCTCAGGAACCGCTGGGGCAACCCCAGCGCACCGGGTGCTCAGCGCGTGGCCCTGACCCCACCGCATGGCGTGTCACCCTTGGGCAGGAAGCTTGACATTTTCTGGAAGCACCGGTGTCATTTCACGGGCTTTGCCGTCGCTTTGCGCTTGTGGGGTAACACTATAGAGTTTTTCAGAAAGTGTTGGAGCAACTTTGGTACCTTTTCCATTCAGGCACACTGGGAGTGAGCTGTGGGGCTGCTGCCAGGGGCTCTGCTCAGCACAGCATGGCTGGAGCTGGTCCAGGACCTCCTTCGAAAGACAGACTGGTCAGACACACAGCTATCCTGAATCATCAAGGATAATCCTATGTTCAAGTTCAAGTTCCTACCTTCCAGTTCAAGTTCAAGTTCCTACGTTCCAATTGGTGCCCGTTACCTCTTGTCCTGGATCATCAAAGATGATCCAGGACAAGAGGTAACGGGTACAAACTGGAACCTAGGAACTTCTATCAAAGCATGAGGAGGAACTTCTTTACTTTGAGGGTGGCAGAGCACTGGAACAGGCTGCCCAGGGAGGCGGTAGAGTCTCCCACCCCAGAGACATTCAAAACCCGCCTGGAGGTCATCCTGTGCAACCTGCTGTAGGTGACCCTGCTCTGGCAGGGGGTTGGACTGGATGATCTCCAGAGCTCCTTTCCAACCCTAACCAATCTGTGATTCTGTGATCAGAGCTCTTCTTCGAAATCTGTTCCTAGGAAATCGCTGCGAGAAGGAGGATGCACCTGAGGAGCAGGCCTAAGATGGAGGATTGAACAAACAAGTAGCTCTTACCTGAGGAATCGGCTATCCCACGGAACAACTTCTGAGAAAGATTCTGCAACATTACTAGGGGTCCGCCAAAACACAGAATTACTTGCCATGTTCCAGTTAAAGCCTAAACTATCGAGTTGGCATTTCTTTTTAAAAGTGTATAAAGAAGCGGTAATGGGCCAAATCCTCAAGCCACTCTAAATCAACACGATTTGCTTGCCTCCGCTGGAACACCCGCTCTCTATTGCAGTTCAGGAGCTAACACATAGTATCTTAATATGCATTTAGGTTAATATTTGCACTTTGCAGGGCTAGGTAGATTGCACGGCTGGCACATATCAGACTAAATGTCACTTCCGAAAGCTAAGGGACCGAACCGGAAGCTGCCATTCAGAGGGACTACCTGACAACATGTGGAACCTCTCCGGAAAAGCCTTCCCACCTCGAGCAACTCCTTTTGATTAATCTTTCACATAGACAATACACCTTATATACACCGACACACCCCCCCGGCCTTTGCCTCCACAGATCCTGTGGTTGGCTAATTAAAGGAGGAGGTGTAACTATCAATCTAATCTGGCTTGTTCTCAAATTTACCATAATTTCCACACTTGAGAGGCTGGTGAAATGAAACAGCACTACTACACTTTCCCATTCATCAGCCGGAAGCAGAACAACTCCGAGAACCGGGCGAAAAATAATTAGGATGCGGGATCAGGTGTAGCGCGCGTGCATCTGTGCCTGTACAGGGGCACGCAGGCACATGAGCATTCACGGGAGGCAGCAGCAGTAGCACGGGGGGAGATGAGCACCACCAGTCATTTGACCTCGACAGGTGAATGCTTGCAGATGTACTCACAGCACACTTATTAGAAGAGGCCCAAACGCCCGAGAAAACTGCCGTCAGATTACGCCGGAAACAACAACGGCTTTTTAAACAACTACAGCCGCCAGAACGGTACCGGCAGCAGCACTGCAGGAGCTGCTCAGGAAACGCTGGGGCAACCCCAGCGCACCGGGTGCTCAGCGCGTGGCCCTGACCCCACCGCATGGCATGTCACCCTTGGGCAGGAAGCTTGACATTTTCTGGAAGCACCGGTGTCATTTCACGGGCTTTGCCGTCGCTTTGCGCTTGTGGGGTAACACTATAGAGTTTTTCAGAAAGTGTTGGAGCAACTTTGGTGCCTTTTCCATTCAGGCACACTGGGAGTGAGCTGTGGGGCTGCTGCCAGGGGCTCTGCTCAGCACAGCATGGCTGGAGCTGGCCCAGGACCTCCTTCGAAAGACAGACTGGTCAGACACACAGCTATCCTGAATCATCAAGGATAATCCTATGTTCAAGTTCAAGTTCCTACCTTCCAGTTCAAGTTCAAGTTCCTACGTTCCAATTGGTGCCCGTTACCTCTTGTCCTGGATCATCAAAGATGATCCAGGACAAGAGGTAACGGGTACAAACTGGAACCTAGGAACTTCTATCAAAGCATGAGGAGGAACTTCTTTACTTTGAGGGTGGCAGAGCGCTGGAACAGGCTGCCCAGGGAGGCGGTAGAGTCTCCGACCCCAGAGACATTCATAACCCGCCTGGAGGTCATCCTGTGCAACCTGCTGTAGGTGACCCTGCTCTGGCAGGGGGTTGGACTGGATGATCTCCAGAGCTCCTTTCCAACCCTAACCAATCTGTGATTCTGTGATCAGAGCTGTTCTTCGAAATCTGTTCCTAGGAAATCGCTGCGAGAAGGAGGATGCACCTGAGGAGCAGGCCTAAGATGGAGGATTGAACAAACAAGTAGCTCTTACCTGAGGAATCGGCTATCCCATGGAACAACTTCTGAGAAAGATTCTGCAACATAACTAGGGGTCCGCCAAAACACAGAATTACTTGCCATGTTCCAGTTAAAGCCTAAACTATCGAGTTGGCATTTCTTTTTAAAAGTGTATAAAGAAGCGGTAATGGGCCAAATCCTCAAGCCACTGTAAATCAACATGATTTGCTTGCCTCCGCTGGAACACCCGCTCTCTATTTCAGTTCAGGAGCTAACACACAGTATCTTAATATGCATTTAGGTTAATATTTGCACTTTGCAGGGCTAGGTAGATTGCACGGCTGGCACATATCAGACTAAATGTTACTTCCGAAAGCTAAGGGACCGAACCGGAAGCTGCCATTCAGAGGGACTACCTGACAACATGTGGAACCTCTCCGGAAAAGCCTTCCCACCTCAAGCAACTCCTTTTGATTAATCTTTCACATAGACAATACACGTTATATACACCGACACACCCCCCCGGCCTTTGCCTCCACAGATCCTGTGGTTGGCTAATTAAAGGAGGAGGTGTAACTATCAATCTAATCTGGCTTGTTCTCAAATTTACCATAATTTCCACACTTGAGAGGCTGGTGAAATGAAACAGCACTACTACACTTTCCCATTCATCAGCCGGAAGCAGAACAACTCCGAGAACCGGGCGAAAAATAATTAGGATGCGGGATCAGGTGTTGCGCGCGTGCATCTGTGCCTGTACAGGGGCACGCAGGCACATGAGCATTCACGGGAGGCAGCAGCAGTAGCACGGGGGGAGATGAGCACCACCAGTCATTTGACCTCGACAGGTGAATGCTTGCAGATGTACTCACAGCACACTTATTAGAAGAGGCCCAAATGCCCGAGAAAACTGCCGTCAGATTACGCCGGAAACAACAACGGCTTTTTAAACAACTACAGCCGCCAGAACGGTACCGGCGGCAGCACTGCAGGAGCTGCTCAGGAACCGCTGGGGCAACTCCAGCGCACCGGGTGCTCAGCACGTGCCCCTGACCCCACCGCATGGCATGTCACCCTTGGGCAGGAAGCTTGACATTTTCTGGAAGCACCGGTGTCATTTCACGGGCTTTGCCGTTGCTTTGCGCTTGTGGGGTAATACTATAGAGTTTTTCAGAAAGTGTTGGAGCAACTTTGGTACCTTTTCCATTCAGGCACACTGGGAGTGAGCTGTGGGGCTGCTGCCAGGGGCTCTGCTCAGCACAGCATGGCTGGAGCTGGCCCAGGACCTCCTTCGAAAGACAGACTGGTCAGACACACAGCTATCCTGAATCATCAAGGATAATCCTATGTTCAAGTTCAAGTTCCTACCTTCCAGTTCAAGTTCAAGTTCCTACGTTCCAATTGGTGCCCGTTACCTCTTGTCCTGGATCATCAAAGATGATCCAGGACAAGAGGTAACGGGTACAAACTGGAACCTAGGAACTTCTATCAAAGCATGAGGAGGAACATCTTTACTTTGAGGGTGGCAGAGCGCTGGAACAGGCTGCCCAGGGAGGCGGTAGAGTCTCCCTCCCCAGAGACATTCAAAACCCGCCTGGAGGTCATCCTGTGCAACCTGCTGTAGGTGACCCTGCTCTGGCAGGGGGTTGGACTGGATGATCTCTAGAGCTCCTTTCCAACCCTAACCAATCTGTGATTCTGTGATCAGAGCTGTTCTTCGAAATCTGTTCCTAGGAAATCGCTGCGAGAAGGAGGATGCACCTGAGGAGCAGGCCTAAGATGGAGGATTGAACAAACAAGTAGCTCTTACCTGAGGAATCGGCTATCCCATGGAACAACTTCTGAGAAAGATTCTGCAACATTACTAGGGGTCCGCCAAAACATACAATTACTTGCCATGTTCCAGTTAAAGCCTAAACTATCGAGTTGGCATTTCTTTTTAAAAGTGTATAAAGAAGCGGTAATGGGCCAAATCCTCAAGCCACTCTAAATCAACACGATTTGCTTGCCTCCGCTGGAACACCCGCTCTCTATTTCAGTTCAGGAGCTAACACACAGTATCTTAATATGCATTTAGGTTAATATTTGCACTTTGCAGGGCTAGGTAGATTGCACGGCTGGCACATATCAGACTAAATGTCACTTCCGAAAGCTAAGGGACCGAACCGGAAGCTGCCATTCAGAGGGACTACCTGACAACATGTGGAACCTCTCCGGAAAAGCCTTCCCACCTCAAGCAACTCCTTTTGATTAATCTTTCACATAGACAATACACGTTATATACACCGACACACCCCCCCGGCCTTTGCCTCCACAGATCCTGTGGTTGGCTAATTAAAGGAGGAGGTGTAACTATCAATCTAATCTGGCTTGTTCTCAAATTTACCATAATTTCCACACTTGAGAGGCTGGTGAAATGAAACAGCACTACTACACTTTTACATTCATCAGCCGGAAGCAGAACAACTCCGAGAACCGGGCGAAAAATAATTAGGATGAGGGATCAGGTGTTGCGCGCGTGCATCTGTGCCTGTACAGGGGCACGCAGGCACATGAGCATTCACGGGAGGCAGCAGCAGTAGCACGGGGGCAGATGAGCACCACCAGTCATTTGACCTCGACATGTGAATGCTTGCAGATGTACTCACAGCACACTTATTAGAAGAGGCCAAAAACGCCCGAGAAAACTGCCGTCAGATTACGCCGGAAACAACAACGGCTTTTTAAACAACTACAGCCGCCAGAACGGTACCGGCAGCAGCACTGCAGGAGCTGCTCAGGAAATGCTGGGGCAACCCCAGCGCACCGGGTGCTCAGCGCGTGGCCCTGACCCCACCGCATGGCATGTCACCCTTGGGCAGGAAGCTTGACATTTTCTGGAAGCACCGGTGTCATTTCACGGGCTTTGCCGTCGCTTTGCGCTTGTGGGGTAACACTATAGAGTTTTTCAGAAAGTGTTGGAGCAACTTTGGTACCTTTTCCATTCAGGCACACTGGGAGTGAGGTGTGGGGCTGCTGCCAGGGGCTCTGCTCAGCACAGCATGGCTGGAGCTGGCCCAGGACCTCCTTCGAAAGACAGACTGGTCAGACACACAGCTATCCTGAATCATCAAGGATAATCCTATGTTCAAGTTCAAGTTCCTACCTTCCAGTTCAAGTTCAAGTTCCTACGTTCCAATTGGTGCCCGTTACCTCTTGTCCTGGATCATCAAAGATGATCCAGGACAAGAGGTAACGGGTACAAACTGGAACCTAGGAACTTCTATCAAAGCATGAGGAGGAACTTCTTTACTTTGAGGGTGGCAGAGCGCTGGAACAGGCTGCCCAGGGAGGCGGTAGAGTCTCCCACCCCAGAGACATTCAAAACCCGCCTGGAGGTCATCCTGTGCAACCTGCTGTAGGTGACCCTGCTCTGGCAGGGGGTTGGACTGGATGATCTCCAGAGCTCCTTTCCAACCCTAACCAATCTGTGATTCTGTGATCAGAGCTGTTCTTCGAAATCTGTTCCTAGGAAATCGCTGCGAGAAGGAGGATGCACCTGAGGAGCAGGCCTAAGATGGAGGATTGAACAAACAAGTAGCTCTTACCTGAGGAATCGGCTATCCCATGGAACAACTTCTGAGAAAGATTCTGCAACATTACTAGGGGTCCGCCAAAACACAGAATTACTTGCCATGTTCCAGTTAAAGCCTAAACTATCGAGTTGGCATTTCTTTTTAAAAGTGTATAAAGAAGCGGTAATGGGCCAAATCCTCAAGCCACTCTAAATCAACACGATTTGCTTGCCTCCGCTGGAACACCCGCTCTCTATTTCAGTTCAGGAGCTAACACACAGTATCTTAATATGCATTTAGGTTAATATTTGCACTTTGCAGGGCTAGGTAGATTGCACGGCTGGCACATATCAGACTAAATGTCACTTCCGAAAGCTAAGGGACCGAACCAGAAGCTGCCATTCAGAGGGACTACCTGACAACATGTGGAACCTCTCCGGAAAAGCCTTCCCACCTCAAGCAACTCCTTTTGATTAATCTTTCACATAGACAATACACCTTATATACACCGACACACCCCCCCGGCCTTTGCCTCCACAGATCCTGTGGTTGGCTAATTAAAGGAGGAGGTGTAACTATCAATCTAATCTGGCTTGTTCTCAAATTTACCATAATTTCCACACTTGAGAGGCTGGTGAAATGAAACAGCACTACTACACTTTCCCATTCATCAGCCGGAAGCAGAACAACTCAGAGAACCGGGCGAAAAATAATTAGGATGCGGGATCAGGTGTTGCGCGCGTGCATCTGTGCCTGTACAGGGGCACGCAGGCACATGAGCATTCACGGGAGGCAGCAGCAGTAGCACGGGGGCAGATGAGCACCACCAGTCATTTGACCTCGACAGGTGAATGCTTGCAGATGTACTCACAGCACACTTATTAGAAGAGGCCCAAATGCCCGAGAAAACTGCCGTCAGATTACGCCGGAAACAACAACGGCTTTTTAAACAACTACAGCCGCCAGAACGGTACCGGCGGCAGCACTGCAGGAGCTGCTCAGGAACCGCTGGGGCAACCCCAGCGCACCGGGTGCTCAGCGCGTGGCCCTGACCCCACCGCATGGCATGTCACCCTTGGGCAGGAAGCTTGACATTTTCTGGAAGCACCGGTGTCATTTCACGGGCTTTGCCGTCGCTTTGCGCTTGTGGGGTAACACTATAGAGTTTTTCAGAAAGTGTTGGAGCAACTTTGGTACCTTTTCCATTCAGGCACACTGGGAGTGAGCTGTGGGGCTGCTGCCAGGGGCTCTGCTCAGCACAGCATGGCTGGAGCTGGCCCAGGACCTCCTTCGAAAGACAGACTGGTCAGACACACAGCTATCCTGAATCATCAAGGATAATCCTATGTTCAAGTTCAAGTTCCTACCTTCCAGTTCAAGTTCAAGTTCCTACGTTCCAATTGGTGCCCGTTACCTCTTGTCCTGGATCATCAAAGATCCAGGACATCAAAGATGATCCAGGACAAGAGGTAACGGGTACAAACTGGAACCTAGGAACTTCTATCAAAGCATGAGGAGGAACTTCTTTACTTTGAGGGTGGCAGAGCGCTGGAACAGGCTGCCCGGGGAGGCGGTAGAGTCTCCCACCCCAGAGACATTCAAAACCCGCCTGGAGGTCATCCTGTGCAACCTGCTGTAGGTGACCCTGCTCTGGCAGGGGGGTTGGGCTGGATGATCTCCAGAGCTCCTTTCCAACCCTAACCAATCTGTGATTCTGTGATCAGAGCTGTTCTTCGAAATCTGTTCCTAGGAAATCGCTGCGAGAAGGAGGATGCACCTGAGGAGCAGGCCTAAGATGGAGGATTGAACAAACAAGTAGCTCTTACCTGAGGAATCGGCTATCCCATGGAACAACTTCTGAGAAAGATTCTGCAACATTACTAGGGGTCCGCCAAAACATACAATTACTTGCCATGTTCCAGTTAAAGCCTAAACTATCGAGTTGGCATTTCTTTTTAAAAGTGTATAAAGAAGCGGTAATGGGCCAAATCCTCAAGCCACTGTAAGTCAACACGATTTGCTTGCCTCCGCTGGAACACCCGCTCTCTATTTCAGTTCAGGAGCTAACACACAGTATCTTAATATGCATTTATGTTAATATTTGCACTTTGCGGGGCTAGGTAGATTGCACGGCTGGCACATATCAGACTAAATGTCACTTCCGAAAGCTAAGGGACCGAACCGGAAGCTGCCATTCAGAGGGACTACCTGACAACATGTGGAACCTCTCCGGAAAAGCCTTCCCACCTCAAGCAACTCCTTTTGATTAATCTTTCACATAGACAATACACGTTAGTATTTTAAAAAGCTGAATTTTTAAGGACAGAATACCTTAACGAACAGAGGAAAATGTGAACCAATTAGCATCTTCAAGCACTCTGAGACGCAGGGAGAGAAGGCCTACATAGAGTAGCCAGTTCCCTTCAGAGACCACAGCTGTAGCCCCTCTCTGCAATGTTGCCTCCTGGCAGCTAGACCGGGTCCAACCCCAGGACCCAGACACACTGCCAGTCACTCCAGAGTGTCATTAAGATGCACGGCACCACGGCGCAATTCAAATCAATGTTTCTTTCCTGCACGTTGCAGCAGGCGAGGTAGCAAAGGTTGACGTGAAAAGTGGGAGAGCTGCCCAGTAACCGTGAGGTTTTGTATCATGCGAACTTACAAAATGGTCTGGAATAAAGAATCTGTGCAGTATTGCCTTTCACACGGTGTCTAATCTCGCACCGCTAGACAACTTCAACTACGAGTATCTGGGAGAACTCGAGATGGTTTCACAAAGACTTGTCATCCTCCTTCACCAGATCACTCTCTGGAAGGCGTGAGGGAGGGGGAGTTGAAATACATCATATTAGAATGAATAGAAATGGTAATGATCGGGCTCTTCCACAACACTTCCGCTCTAAGTAATCAGTTAATTAACCCTGAATCGAGCGGGCTTGCTGGTCAGGAATACAGCAGTTGGATTGACAACAGCTTCCAGACTCCTGCTTCTCAAGGACAAGATTCGGTAACCCTTATTGATGTTAAACATTAGCTTACCCTGTGAGCAACCTCCAGAAATCAAGAGCGATTGTGCTACGTGAGGAAGACTGGCAGAACCTCATACCAATTTACAAGACAAGAAAGAACAGACAAGAAAGAACCTCCAGCAATCTCGCCATGGTAAAATCGTATGCCCCCCCACCGACACGCCCCCCGGCCTTTGCCTCCACAGATCCTGTGGTTGGCTAATTAAAGGAGGAGGTGTAACTATCAATCTAATCTCGCTTGTTCCCAAATTTACCATAATTTCCACACTTGAGAGGCTGGTGAAATGAAACAGCACTACTACACTTTCCCATTCATCAGCCGGAAGCAGAACAACTCAGAGAACCGGGCGAAAAATAATTAGGATGCGGGATCAGGTGTTGCGCGCGTGCATCTGTGCCTGTACAGGGGCACGCAGGCACATGAGCATTCACGGGAGGCAGCAGCAGTAGCACGGGGGGAGATGAGCACCACCAGTCATTTGACCTCGACAGGTGAATGCTTGCAGATGTACTCACAGCACACTTATTAGAAGAGGCCCAAATGCCCGAGAAAACTGCCGTCAGATTACGCCGGAAACAACAACGGCTTTTTAAACAACTACAGCCGCCAGAACGGTACCGGCGGCAGCACTGCAGGAGCTGCTCAGGAACCGCTGGGGCAACCCCAGCGCACCGGGTGCTCAGCGCGTGGCCCTGACCCCACCGCATGGCATGTCACCCTTGGGCAGGAAGCTTGACATTTTCTGGAAGCACCGGTGTCATTTCACGGGCTTTGCCGTCGCTTTGCGCTTGTGGGGTAACACTATAGAGTTTTTCAGAAAGTGTTGGAGCAACTTTGGTACCTTTTCCATTCAGGCACACTGGGAGTGAGCTGTGGGGCTGCTGCCAGGGGCTCTGCTCAGCACAGCATGGCTGGAGCTGGCCCAGGACCTCCTTCGAAAGACAGACTGGTCAGACACACAGCTATCCTGAATCATCAAGGATAATCCTATGTTCAAGTTCCTACGTTCCAGTTCAAGTTCAAGTTCCTACGTTCCAATTGGTGCCCGTTACCTCTTGTCCTGGATCATCAAAGATGATCCAGGACAAGAGGTAACGGGTACAAACTGGAACCTAGGAACTTCTATCAAAGCATGAGGAGGAACTTCTTTACTTTGAGGGTGGCAGAGCGCTGGAACAGGCTGCCCAGGGAGGCGGTAGAGTCTCCCACCCCAGAAACATTCAAAACCCGCCTGGAGGTCATCCTGTGCAACCTGCTGTAGGTGACCCTGCTCTGGCAGGGGGGTTGGGCTGGATGATCTCCAGAGGTCCTTTCCAACCCTAACCAATCTGTGATTCTGTGATCAGAGCTGTTCTTCGAAATCTGTTCCTAGGAAATCGCTGCGAGAAGGAGGATGCACCTGAGGAGCCGGCCTAAGATGGAGGATTGAACAAACAAGTAGCTCTTACCTGAGGAATCGGCTATCCCACGTAACAACTTCTGAGAAAGATTCTGCAACATTACTAGGGGTCCGCCAAAACATACAATTACTTGCCATGTTCCAGTTAAAGCCTAAACTATCGAGTTGGCATTTCTTTTTAAAAGTGTATAAAGAAGCGGTAATGGGCCAAATCCGCAAGCCACTGTAAATCAACACGATTTGCTTGCCTCCGCTGGAACACCCGCTCTCTATTGCAGTTCAGGAGCTAACACACACTATCTTAATATGCATTTAGGTTAATATTTGCACTTTGCAGGGCTAGGTAGATTGCATGGCTGGCACATATCAGACTAAATGTCACTTCCGAAAGCTAAGGGACCGGACCGGAAGCTGCCATTCAGAGGGACTACCTGACAACATGTGGAACCTCTCCGGAAAAGCCTTCCCACCTCAAGCAACTCCTTTTGATTAATCTTTCACATAGACAATACACGTTATATACACCGACACACCCCCCCGGCCTTTGCCTCCACAGATCCTGTGGTTGGCTAATTAAAGGAGGAGGTGTAACTATCAATCTAATCTGGCTTGTTCTCAAATTTACCATAATTTCCACACTTGAGAGGCTGGTGAAATGAAACAGCACTACTACACTTTCCCATTCATCAGCCGGAAGCAGAACAACTCCGAGAACCGGGCGAAAAATAATTAGGATGCGGGATCAGGTGTTGCGCGCGTGCATCTGTGCCTGTACAGGGGCACGCAGGCACATGAGCATTCACGGGAGGCAGCAGCAGTAGCACGGGGGCAGATGAGCACCACCAGTCATTTGACCTCGACAGGTGAATGCTTGCAGATGTACTCACAGCACACTTATTAGAAGAGGCCCAAATGCCCGAGAAAACTGCCGTCAGCTTACGCCGGAAACAACAACGGCTTTTTAAACAACTACAGCCGCCAGAACGGTACCGGCGGCAGCACTGCAGGAGCTGCTCAGGAACCGCTGGGGCAACCCCAGCGCACCGGGTGCTCAGCGCGTGGCCCTGACCCCACCGCATGGCATGTCACCCTTGGGCAGGAAGCTTGACATTTTCTGGAAGCACCGGTGTCATTTCACGGGCTTTGCCGTCGCTTTGCGCTTGTGGGGTAACACTGTAGAGTTTTTCAGAAAGTGTTGGAGCAACTTTGGTACCTTTTCCATTCAGGCACACTGGGAGTGAGCTGTGGGGCTGCTGCCAGGGGCTCTGCTCAGCACAGCATGGCTGGAGCTGGCCCAGGACCTCCTTCGAAAGACAGACTGGTCAGACACACAGCTATCCTGAATCATCAAGGATAATCCTATGTTCAAGTTCCTACGTTCCAGTTCAAGTTCAAGTTCCTACGTTCCAATTGGTGCCCGTTACCTCTTGTCCTGGATCATCAAAGATGATCCAGGACAAGAGGTAACGGGTACAAACTGGAACCTAGGAACTTCTATCAAAGCATGAGGAGGAACTTCTTTACTTTGAGGGTGGCAGAGCGCTGGAACAGGCTGCCCAGGGAGGCGGTAGAGTCTCCGACTCCAGAAACATTCAAAACCCGCCTGGAGGTCATCCTGTGCAACCTGCTGTAGGTGACCCTGCTCTGGCAGGGGGGTTGCACTACATGATCTCCAGAGGTCCTTTCCAACCCTAACCAATCTGTGATTCTGTGATCAGAGCTGTTCTTCGAAATCTGTTCCTAGGAAATCGCTGCGAGAAGGAGGATGCACCTGAGGAGCAGGCCTAAGATGGAGGATTGAACAAACAAGTAGCTCTTACCTGAGGAATCGGCTATCCCACGTAAAAACTTCTGAGAAAGATTCTGCAACATTACTAGGGGTCCGCCAAAACATACAATTACTTGCCATGTTCCAGTTAAAGCCTAAACTATCGAGTTGGCATTTCTTTTTAAAAGTGTATAAAGAAGCGGTAATGGGCCAAATCCTCAAGCCACTGTAAATCAACACGATTTGCTTGCCTCCGCTGGAACACCCGCTCTCTATTTCAGTTCAGGAGCTAACACACAGTATCTTAATATGCATTTAGGTTAATATTTGCACTTTGCAGGGCTAGGTAGATTGCACGGCTGGCACATATCAGACTAAATGTCACTTACGAAAGCTAAGGGACCGAACCGGAAGCTGCCATTCAGAGGGACTACCTGACAACATGTGGAACCTCTCCGGAAAAGCCTTCCCACCTCAAGCAACTCCTTTTGATTAATCTTTCACATAGACAATACACGTTATATACACCGACACACCCCCCCGGCCTTTGCCTCCACAGATCCTGTGGTTGGCTAATTAAAGGAGGAGGTGTAACTATCAATCTAATCTGGCTTGTTCCCAAATTTACCATAATTTCCACACTTGAGAGGCTGGTGAAATGAAACAGCACTACTACACTTTCCCATTCATCAGCTGGAAGCAGAACAACTCCGAGAACCGGGCGAAAAATAATTAGGATGTGGGATCAGGTGTTGCGCGCGTGCATCTGTGCCTGTACAGGGGCACGCAGGCACATGAGCATTCACGGGAGGCAGCAGCAGTAGCACGGGGGCAGATGAGCACCACCAGTCATTTGACCTCGACAGGTGAATGCTTGCAGATGTACTCACAGCACACTTATTAGAAGAGGCCCAAATGCCCGAGAAAACTGCCGTCAGCTTACGCCGGAAACAACAACGGCTTTTTAAACAACTACAGCCGCCAGAACGGTACCGGCGGCAGCACTGCAGGAGCTGCTCAGGAACCGCTGGGGCAACCCCAGCGCACCGGGTGCTCAGCGCGTGGCCCTGACCCCACCGCATGGCATGTCACCCTTGGGCAGGAAGCTTGACATTTTCTGGAAGCACCGGTGTCATTTCACGGGCTTTGCCGTCGCTTTGCGCTTGTGGGGTAACACTGTAGAGTTTTTCAGAAAGTGTTGGAGCAACTTTGGTACCTTTTCCATTCAGGCACACTGGGAGTGAGCTGTGGGGCTGCTGCCAGGGGCTCTGCTCAGCACAGCATGGCTGGAGCTGGCCCAGGACCTCCTTCGAAAGACAGACTGGTCAGACACACAGCTATCCTGAATCATCAAGGATAATCCTATGTTCAAGTTCCTACGTTCCAGTTCAAGTTCAAGTTCCTACGTTCCAATTGGTGCCCGTTACCTCTTGTCCTGGATCATCAAAGATGATCCAGGACAAGAGGTAACGGGTACAAACTGGAACCTAGGAACTTCTATCAAAGCATGAGGAGGAACTTCTTTACTTTGAGGGTGGCAGAGCGCTGGAACAGGCTGCCCGGGGATGCGGTAGAGTCTCCGACCCCAGAGACATTCAAAACCCGCCTGGAGGTCATCCTGTGCAACCTGCTGTAGGTGACCCTGCTCTGGCAGGGGGGTTGGGCTGGATGATCTCCAGAGCTCCTTTCCAACCCTAACTAATCTGTGATTCTGTGATCAGAGCTGTTCTTCGAAATCTGTTCCTAGGAAATCGCTGCGAGAAGGAGGATGCACCTGAGGAGCAGGCCTAAGATGGAGGATTGAACAAACAAGTAGCTCTTACCTGAGGAATCGGCTATCCCATGGAACAACTTCTGAGAAAGATTCTGCAACATTACTAGGGGTCCGCCAAAACATACAATTACTTGCCATGTTCCAGTTAAAGCCTAAACTATCGAGTTGGCATTTCTTTTTAAAAGTGTATAAAGAAGCGGTAATGGGCCAAATCCTCAAGCCACTGTAAATCAACACGATTTGCTTGCCTCCGCTGGAACACCCGCTCTCTATTTCAGTTCAGGAGCTAACACACACTATCTTAATATGCATTTAGGTTAATATTTGCACTTTGCAGGGCTAGGTAGATTGCACGGCTGGCACATATCAGACTAAATGTCACTTCCGAAAGCTAAGGGACCGAACCGGAAGCTGCCATTCAGAGGGACTACCTGACAACATGTGGAACCTCTCCGGAAAAGCCTTCCCACCTCAAGCAACTCCTTTTGATTAATCTTTCACATAGACAATACACGTTATATACACCGACACACCCCCCCGGCCTTTGCCTCCACAGATCCTGTGGTTGGCTAATTAAAGGAGGAGGTGTAACTATCAATCTAATCTGGCTTGTTCTCAAATTTACCATAATTTCCACACTTGAGAGGCTGGTGAAATGAAACAGCACTACTACACTTTCCCATTCATCAGCCGGAAGCAGAACAACTCCGAGAACCGGGCGAAAAATAATTAGGATGCGGGATCAGGTGTTGCGCGCGTGCATCTGTGCCTGTACAGGGGCACGCAGGCACATGAGCATTCACGGGAGGCAGCAGCAGTAGCACGGGGGGAGATGAGCACCACCAGTCATTTGACCTCGACAGGTGAATGCTTGCAGATGTACTCACAGCACACTTATTAGAAGAGGCCCAAATGCCCGAGAAAACTGCCGTCAGATTACGCCGGAAACAACAACGGCTTTTTAAACAACTACAGCCGCCAGAACGGTACCGGCGGCAGCACTGCAGGAGCTGCTCAGGAACCGCTGGGGCAACCCCAGCGCACCGGGTGCTCAGCGCGTGGCCCTGACCCCACCGCATGGCATGTCACCCTTGGGCAGGAAGCTTGACATTTTCTGGAAGCACCGGTGTCATTTCACGGGCTTTGCCGTCGCTTTGCGCTTGTGGGGTAACACTATAGAGTTTTTCAGAAAGTGTTGGAGCAACTTTGGTACCTTTTCCATTCAGGCACACTGGGAGTGAGCTGTGGGGCTGCTGCCAGGGGCTCTGCTCAGCACAGCATAGCTGGAGCTGGCCCAGGACCTCCTTCGAAAGACAGACTGGTCAGACACACAGCTATCCTGAATCATCAAGGATAATCCTATGTTCAAGTTCAAGTTCCTACCTTCCAGTTCAAGTTCAAGTTCCTACGTTCCAATTGGTGCCCGTTACCTCTTGTCCTGGATCATCAAAGATGATCCAGGACAAGAGGTAACGGGTACAAACTGGAACCTAGGAACTTCTATCAAAGCATGAGGAGGAACTTCTTTACTTTGAGGGTGGCAGAGCGCTGGAACAGGCTGCCCGGGGAGGCGGTAGAGTCTCCCACCCCAGAGACATTCAAAACCCGCCTGGAGGTCATCCTGTGCAACCTGCTGTAGGTGACCCTGCTCTGGCAGGGGGGTTGGGCTGGATGATCTCCAGAGCTCCTTTCCAACCCTAACCAATCTGTGATTCTGTGATCAGAGCTGTTCTTCGAAATCTGTTCCTAGGAAATCGCTGCGAGAAGGAGGATGCACCTGAGGAGCAGGCCTAAGATGGAGGATTGAACAAACAAGTAGCTCTTACCTGAGGAATCGGCTATCCCATGGAACAACTTTAGAGAAAGATTCTGCAACATTACTAGGGGTCCGCCAAAACATACAATTACTTGCCATGTTCCAGTTAAAGCCTAAACTATCGAGTTGGCATTTCTTTTTAAAAGTGTATAAAGAAGCGGTAATGGGCCAAATCCTCAAGCCACTGTAAATCAACACGATTTGCTTGCCTCCGCTGGAACACCCGCTCTCTATTTCAGTTCAGGAGCTAACACACAGTATCTTAATATGCATTTAGGTTAATATTTGCACTTTGCAGGGCTAGGTAGATTGCACGGCTGGCACATATCAGACTAAATGTCACTTCCGAAAGCTAAGGGACCGAACCGGAAGCTGCCATTCAGAGGGACTACCTGACAACATGTGGAACCTCTCCGGAAAAGCCTTCCCACCTCAAGCAACTCCTTTTGATTAATCTTTCACATAGACAATACACGTTATATACACCGACACACCCCCCCGGCCTTTGCCTCCACAGATCCTGTGGTTGGCTAATTAAAGGAGGAGGTGTAACTATCAATCTAATCTGGCTTGTTCTCAAATTTACCATAATTTCCACACTTGAGAGGCTGGTGAAATGAAACAGCACTACTACACTTTCCCATTCATCAGCCGGAAGCAGAACAACTCCGAGAACCGGGCGAAAAATAATTAGGATGCGGGATCAGGTGTTGCGCGCGTGCATCTGTGCCTGTACAGGGGCACGCAGGCACATGATCATTCACGGGAGGCAGCAGCAGTAGCACGGGGGCAGATGAGCACCACCAGTCATTTGACCTCGACAGGTGAATGCTTGCAGATGTACTCACAGCACACTTATTAGAAGAGGCCCAAATGCCCGAGAAAACTGCCGTCAGATTACGCCGGAAACAACAACGGCTTTTTAAACAACTACAGCCGCCAGAACGGTACCGGCGGCAGCACTGCAGGAGCTGCTCAGGAACCGCTGGGGCAACCCCAGCGCACCGGGTGCTCAGCGCGTGGCCCTGACCCCACCGCATGGCATGTCACCCTTGGGCAGGAAGCTTGACATTTTCTGGAAGCACCGGTGTCATTTCACGGGCTTTGCCGTCGCTTTGCGCTTGTGGGGTAACACTATAGAGTTTTTCAGAAAGTGTTGGAGCAACTTTGGTACCTTTTCCATTCAGGCACACTGGGAGTGAGCTGTGGGGCTGCTGCCAGGGGCTCTGCTCAGCACAGCATAGCTGGAGCTGGCCCAGGACCTCCTTCGAAAGACAGACTGGTCAGACACACAGCTATCCTGAATCATCAAGGATAATCCTATGTTCAAGTTCAAGTTCCTACCTTCCAGTTCAAGTTCAAGTTCCTACGTTCCAATTGGTGCCCGTTACCTCTTGTCCTGGATCATCAAAGATGATCCAGGACAAGAGGTAACGGGTACAAACTGGAACCTAGGAACTTCTATCAAAGCATGAGGAGGAACTTCTTTACTTTGAGGGTGGCAGAGCGCTGGAACAGGCTGCCCGGGGAGGCGGTAGAGTCTCCGACCCCAGAGACATTCAAAACCCGCCTGGAGGTCATCCTGTGCAACCTGCTGTAGGTGACCCTGCTCTGGCAGGGGGGTTGGGCTGGATGATCTCCAGAGCTCCTTTCCAACCCTAACCAATCTGTGATTCTGTGATCAGAGCTGTTCTTCGAAATCTGTTCCTAGGAAATCGCTGCGAGAAGGAGGATGCACCTGAGGAGCAGGCCTAAGATGGAGGATTGAACAAACAAGTAGCTCTTACCTGAGGAATCGGCTATCCCATGGAACAACTTCTGAGAAAGATTCTGCAACATTACTAGGGGTCCGCCAAAACATACAATTACTTGCCATGTTCCAGTTAAAGCCTAAACTATCGAGTTGGCATTTCTTTTTAAAAGTGTATAAAGAAGCGGTAATGGGCCAAATCCGCAAGCCACTGTAAATCAACACGATTTGCTTGCCTCCGCTGGAACACCCGCTCTCTATTTCAGTTCAGGAGCTAACACACACTATCTTAATATGCATTTAGGTTAATATTTGCACTTTGCGGGGCTAGGTAGATTGCACGGCTGGCACATATCAGACTAAATGTCACTTCCGAAAGCTAAGGGACCGAACCGGAAGCTGCCATTCAGAGGGACTACCTGACAACATGTGGAACCTCTCCGGAAAAGCCTTCCCACCTCAAGCAACTCCTTTTGATTAATCTTTCACATAGACAATACACGTTACTATTTTAAAAAGCTGAATTTTTAAGGACAGAATACCTTAACGAACAGAGGAAAATGTGAACCAATTAGCATCTTCAAGCACTCTGAGACGCAGGGAGAGAAGGCCTACATAGAGTAGCCAGGTCCCTTCAGAGACCACAGCTGTAGCCCCTCTCTGCAATGTTGCCTCCTGGCAGCTAGACCGGGTCCAACCCCAGGACCCAGACACACTGCCAGTCACTCCAGAGTGTCATTAAGATGCACGGCACCACGGCGCAATTCAAATCAATGTTTCTTTCCTGCACGTTGCAGCAGGCGAGGTAGCAAAGGTTGACGTGAAAAGTGGGAGAGCTGCCCAGTAACCGTGAGGTTTTGTATCATGCGAACTTACAAAATGGTCTGGAATAAAGAATCTGTGCAGTATTGCCTTTCACACGGTGTCTAATCTCGCACCGCTAGACAACTTCAACTACGAGTATCTGGGAAAACTCGAGATGGTTTCACAAAGACTTGTCATCCTCCTTCACCAGATCACTCTCTGGAAGGCGTGAGGGAGGGGGAGTTGAAATACATCATATTAGAATGAATAGAAATGGTAATGATCGGGCTCTTCCACAACACTTCCGCTCTAAGTAATCAGTTAATTAACCCTGAATCGAGCGGGCTTGCTGGTCAGGAATACAGCAGTTGGATTGACAACAGCTTCCAGACTCCTGCTTCTCAAGGACAAGATTCGGTAACCCTTATTGATGTTAAACATTAGCTTACCCTGTGAGCAACCTCCAGAAATCAAGAGCGATTGTGCTACGTGAGGAAGACTGGCAGAACCTCATACCAATTTACAAGACAAGAAAGAACAGACAAGAAAGAACCTCCAGCAATCTCGCCATGGTAAAATCGTATGCCCCCCCACCGACACGCCCCCCGGCCTTTGCCTCCACAGATCCTGTGGTTGGCTAATTAAAGGAGGAGGTGTAACTATCAATCTAATCTGGCTTGTTCTCAAATTTACCATAATTTCCACACTTGAGAGGCTGGTGAAATGAAACAGCACTACTACACTTTCCCATTCATCAGCCGGAAGCAGAACAACTCCGAGAACCGGGCGAAAAATAATTAGGATGCGGGATCAGGTGTTGCGCGCGTGCATCTGTGCCTGTACAGGGGCACGCAGGCACATGAGCATTCACGGGAGGCAGCAGCAGTAGCACGGGGGCAGATGAGCACCACCAGTCATTTGACCTCGACAGGTGAATGCTTGCAGATGTACTCACAGCACACTTATTAGAAGAGGCCCAAATGCCCGAGAAAACTGCCGTCAGATTACGCCGGAAACAACAACGGCTTTTTAAACAACTACAGCCGCCAGAACGGTACCGGCGGCAGCACTGCAGGAGCTGCTCAGGAACCGCTGGGGCAACCCCAGCGCACCGGGTGCTCAGCGCGTGGCCCTGACCCCACCGCATGGCATGTCACCCTTGGGCAGGAAGCTTGACATTTTCTGGAAGCACCGGTGTCATTTCACGGGCTTTGCCGTCGCTTTGCGCTTGTGGGGTAACACTATAGAGTTTTTCAGAAAGTGTTGGAGCAACTTTGGTACCTTTTCCATTCAGGCACACTGGGAGTGAGCTGTGGGGCTGCTGCCAGGGGCTCTGCTCAGCACAGCATGGCTGGAGCTGGTCAAGGACCTCCTTCGAAAGACAGACTGGTCAGACACACAGCTATCCTGAATCATCAAGGATAATCCTATGTTCAAGTTCAAGTTCCTACCTTCCAGTTCAAGTTCAAGTTCCTACGTTCCAATTGGTGCCCGTTACCTCTTGTCCTGGATCATCAAAGATCCAGGACATCAAAGATGATCCAGGACAAGAGGTAACGGGTACAAACTGGAACCTAGGAACTTCTATCAAAGCATGAGGAGGAACTTCTTTACTTTGAGGGTGGCAGAGCGCTGGAACAGGCTGCCCAGGGAGGCGGTAGAGTCTCCCACCCCAGAGACATTCAAAACCCGCCTGGAGGTCATCCTGTGCAACCTGCTGTAGGTGACCCTGCTCTGGCAGGGGGGTTGGGCTGGATGACCTCCAGAGCTCCTTTCCAACCCTAACCAATCTGTGATTCTGTGATCAGAGCTGTTCTTCGAAATCTGTTCCTAGGAAATCGCTGCGAGAAGGAGGATGCACCTGAGGAGCAGGCCTAAGATGGAGGATTGAACAAACAAGTAGCTCTTACCTGAGGAATCGGCTATCCCATGGAACAACTTCTGAGAAAGATTCTGCAACATTACTAGGGGTCCGCCAAAACATACAATTACTTGCCATGTTCCAGTTAAAGCCTAAACTATCGAGTTGGCATTTCTTTTTAAAAGTGTATAAAGAAGCGGTAATGGGCCAAATCCGCAAGCCACTGTAAATCAACACGATTTGCTTGCCTCCGCTGGAACACCCGCTCTCTATTTCAGTTCAGGAGCTAACACACAGTATCTTAATATGCATTTATGTTAATATTTGCACTTTGCGGGGCTAGGTAGATTGCACGGCTGGCACATATCAGACTAAATGTCACTTCCGAAAGCTAAGGGACCGAACCGGAAGCTGCCATTCAGAGGGACTACCTGACAACATGTGGAACCTCTCCGGAAAAGCCTTCCCACCTCAAGCAACTCCTTTTGATTAATCTTTCACATAGACAATACACGTTAGTATTTTAAAAAGCTGAATTTTTAAGGACAGAATACCTTAACGAACAGAGGAAAATGTGAACCAATTAGCATCTTCAAGCACTCTGAGACGCAGGGAGAGAAGGCCTACATAGAGTAGCCAGTTCCCTTCAGAGACCACAGCTGTAGCCCCTCTCTGCAATGTTGCCTCCTGGCAGCTAGACCGGGTCCAACCCCAGGACCCAGACACACTGCCAGTCACTCCAGAGTGTCATTAAGATGCACGGCACCACGGCGCAATTCAAATCAATGTTTCTTTCCTGCACGTTGCAGCAGGCGAGGTAGCAAAGGTTGACGTGAAAAGTGGGAGAGCTGCCCAGTAACCGTGAGGTTTTGTATCATGCGAACTTACAAAATGGTCTGGAATAAAGAATCTGTGCAGTATTGCCTTTCACACGGTGTCTAATCTCGCACCGCTAGACAACTTCAACTACGAGTATCTGGGAGAACTCGAGATGGTTTCACAAAGACTTGTCATCCTCCTTCACCAGATCACTCTCTGGAAGGCGTGAGGGAGGGGGAGTTGAAATACATCATATTAGAATGAATAGAAATGGTAATGATCGGGCTCTTCCACAACACTTCCGCTCTAAGTAATCAGTTAATTAACCCTGAATCGAGCGGGCTTGCTGGTCAGGAATACAGCAGTTGGATTGACAACAGCTTCCAGACTCCTGCTTCTCAAGGACAAGATTCGGTAACCCTTATTGATGTTAAACATTAGCTTACCCTGTGAGCAACCTCCAGAAATCAAGAGCGATTGTGCTACGTGAGGAAGACTGGCAGAACCTCATACCAATTTACAAGACAAGAAAGAACAGACAAGAAAGAACCTCCAGCAATCTCGCCATGGTAAAATCGTATGCCCCCCCACCGACACGCCCCCCGGCCTTTGCCTCCACAGATCCTGTGGTTGGCTAATTAAAGGAGGAGGTGTAACTATCAATCTAATCTGGCTTGTTCTCAAATTTACCATAATTTCCACACTTGAGAGGCTGGTGAAATGAAACAGCACTACTACACTTTCCCATTCATCAGCCGGAAGCAGAACAACTCAGAGAACCGGGCGAAAAATAATTAGGATGCGGGATCAGGTGTTGCGCGCGTGCATCTGTGCCTGTACAGGGGCACGCAGGCACATGAGCATTCACGGGAGGCAGCAGCAGTAGCACGGGGGCAGATGAGCACCACCAGTCATTTGACCTCGACAGGTGAATGCTTGCAGATGTACTCACAGCACACTTATTAGAAGAGGCCCAAATGCCCGAGAAAACTGCCGTCAGATTACGCCGGAAACAACAACGGCTTTTTAAACAACTACAGCCGCCAGAACGGTACCGGCGGCAGCACTGCAGGAGCTGCTCAGGAACCGCTGGGGCAACCCCAGCGCACCGGGTGCTCAGCGCGTGGCGCTGACCCCACCGCATGGCATGTCACCCTTGGGCAGGAAGCTTGACATTTTCTGGAAGCACCGGTGTCATTTCACGGGCTTTGCCGTCGCTTTGCGCTTGTGGGGTAACACTATAGAGTTTTTCAGAAAGTGTTGGAGCAACTTTGGTACCTTTTCCATTCAGGCACACTGGGAGTGAGCTGTGGGGCTGCTGCCAGGGGCTCTGCTCAGCACAGCATGGCTGGAGCTGGCCCAGGACCTCCTTCGAAAGACAGACTGGTCAGACACACAGCTATCCTGAATCATCAAGGATAATCCTATGTTCAAGTTCAAGTTCCTACCTTCCAGTTCAAGTTCAAGTTCCTACGTTCCAATTGGTGCCCGTTACCTCTTGTCCTGGATCATCAAAGATCCAGGACATCAAAGATGATCCAGGACAAGAGGTAACGGGTACAAACTGGAACCTAGGAACTTCTATCAAAGCATGAGGAGGAACTTCTTTACTTTGAGGGTGGCAGAGCGCTGGAACAGGCTGCCCGGGGAGGCGGTAGAGTCTCCCACCCCAGAGACATTCAAAACCCGCCTGGAGGTCATCCTGTGCAACCTGCTGTAGGTGACCCTGCTCTGGCAGGGGGGTTGGACTGGATGATCTCCAGAGCTCCTTTCCAACCCTAACCAATCTGTGATTCTGTGATCAGAGCTGTTCTTCGAAATCTGTTCCTAGGAAATCGCTGCGAGAAGGAGGATGCACCTGAGGAGCAGGCCTAAGATGGAGGATTGAACAAACAAGTAGCTCTTACCTGAGGAATCGGCTATCCCATGGAACAACTTCTGAGAAAGATTCTGCAACATTACTAGGGGTCCGCCAAAACATACAATTACTTGCCATGTTCCAGTTAAAGCCTAAACTATCGAGTTGGCATTTCTTTTTAAAAGTGTATAAAGAAGCGGTAATGGGCCAAATCCGCAAGCCACTGTAAATCAACACGATTTGCTTGCCTCCGCTGGAACACCCGCTCTCTATTTCAGTTCAGGAGCTAACACACAGTATCTTAATATGCATTTATGTTAATATTTGCACTTTGCGGGGCTAGGTAGATTGCACGGCTGGCACATATCAGACTAAATGTCACTTCCGAAAGCTAAGGGACCGAACCGGAAGCTGCCATTCAGAGGGACTACCTGACAACATGTGGAACCTCTCCGGAAAAGCCTTCCCACCTCAAGCAACTCCTTTTGATTAATCTTTCACATAGACAATACACGTTAGTATTTTAAAAAGCTGAATTTTTAAGGACAGAATACCTTAACGAACAGAGGAAAATGTGAACCAATTAGCATCTTCAAGCACTCTGAGACGCAGGGAGAGAAGGCCTACATAGAGTAGCCAGTTCCCTTCAGAGACCACAGCTGTAGCCCCTCTCTGCAATGTTGCCTCCTGGCAGCTAGACCGGGTCCAACCCCAGGACCCAGACACACTGCCAGTCACTCCAGAGTGTCATTAAGATGCACGGCACCACGGCGCAATTCAAATCAATGTTTCTTTCCTGCACGTTGCAGCAGGCGAGGTAGCAAAGGTTGACGTGAAAAGTGGGAGAGCTGCCCAGTAACCGTGAGGTTTTGTATCATGCGAACTTACAAAATGGTCTGGAATAAAGAATCTGTGCAGTATTGCCTTTCACACGGTGTCTAATCTCGCACCGCTAGACAACTTCAACTACGAGTATCTGGGAGAACTCGAGATGGTTTCACAAAGACTTGTCATCCTCCTTCACCAGATCACTCTCTGGAAGGCGTGAGGGAGGGGGAGTTGAAATACATCATATTAGAATGAATAGAAATGGTAATGATCGGGCTCTTCCACAACACTTCCGCTCTAAGTAATCAGTTAATTAACCCTGAATCGAGCGGGCTTGCTGGTCAGGAATACAGCAGTTGGATTGACAACAGCTTCCAGACTCCTGCTTCTCAAGGACAAGATTCGGTAACCCTTATTGATGTTAAACATTAGCTTACCCTGTGAGCAACCTCCAGAAATCAAGAGCGATTGTGCTACGTGAGGAAGACTGGCAGAACCTCATACCAATTTACAAGACAAGAAAGAACAGACAAGAAAGAACCTCCAGCAATCTCGCCATGGTAAAATCGTATGCCCCCGCACCGACACGCCCCCCGGCCTTTGCCTCCACAGATCCTGTGGTTGGCTAATTAAAGGAGGAGGTGTAACTATCAATCTAATCTGGCTTGTTCTCAAATTTACCATAATTTCCACACTTGAGAGGCTGGTGAAATGAAACAGCACTACTACACTTTCCCATTCATCAGCCGGAAGCAGAACAACTCAGAGAACCGGGCGAAAAATAATTAGGATGCGGGATCAGGTGTTGCGCGCGTGCATCTGTGCCTGTACAGGGGCACGCAGGCACATGAGCATTCACGGGAGGCAGCAGCAGTAGCACGGGGGCAGATGAGCACCACCAGTCATTTGACCTCGACAGGTGAATGCTTGCAGATGTACTCACAGCACACTTATTAGAAGAGGCCCAAATGCCCGAGAAAACTGCCGTCAGATTACGCCGGAAACAACAACGGCTTTTTAAACAACTACAGCCGCCAGAACGGTACCGGCGGCAGCACTGCAGGAGCTGCTCAGGAACCGCTGGGGCAACCCCAGCGCACCGGGTGCTCAGCGCGTGGCCCTGACCCCACCGCATGGCATGTCACCCTTGGGCAGGAAGCTTGACATTTTCTGGAAGCACCGGTGTCATTTCACGGGCTTTGCCGTCGCTTTGCGCTTGTGGGGTAACACTATAGAGTTTTTCAGAAAGTGTTGGAGCAACTTTGGTACCTTTTCCATTCAGGCACACTGGGAGTGAGCTGTGGGGCTGCTGCCAGGGGCTCTGCTCAGCACAGCATGGCTGGAGCTGGCCCAGGACCTCCTTCGAAAGACAGACTGGTCAGACACACAGCTATCCTGAATCATCAAGGATAATCCTATGTTCAAGTTCAAGTTCCTACCTTCCAGTTCAAGTTCAAGTTCCTACGTTCCAATTGGTGCCCGTTACCTCTTGTCCTGGATCATCAAAGATCCAGGACATCAAAGATGATCCAGGACAAGAGGTAACGGGTACAAACTGGAACCTAGGAACTTCTATCAAAGCATGAGGAGGAACTTCTTTACTTTGAGGGTGGCAGAGCGCTGGAACAGGCTGCCCGGGGAGGCGGTAGAGTCTCCCACCCCAGAGACATTCAAAACCCGCCTGGAGGTCATCCTGTGCAACCTGCTGTAGGTGACCCTGCTCTGGCAGGGGGGTTGGGCTGGATGATCTCCAGAGCTCCTTTCCAACCCTAACCAATCTGTGATTCTGTGATCAGAGCTGTTCTTCGAAATCTGTTCCTAGGAAATCGCTGCGAGAAGGAGGATGCACCTGAGGAGCAGGCCTAAGATGGAGGATTGAACAAACAAGTAGCTCTTACCTGAGGAATCGGCTATCCCATGGAACAACTTCTGAGAAAGATTCTGCAACATTACTAGGGGTCCGCCAAAACATACAATTACTTGCCATGTTCCAGTTAAAGCCTAAACTATCGAGTTGGCATTTCTTTTTAAAAGTGTATAAAGAAGCGGTAATGGGCCAAATCCTCAAGCCACTGTAAATCAACACGATTTGCTTGCCTCCGCTGGAACACCCGCTCTCTATTTCAGTTCAGGAGCTAACACACAGTATCTTAATATGCATTTATGTTAATATTTGCACTTTGCGGGGCTAGGTAGATTGCACGGCTGGCACATATCAGACTAAATGTCACTTCCGAAAGCTAAGGGACCGAACCGGAAGCTGCCATTCAGAGGGACTACCTGACAACATGTGGAACCTCTCCGGAAAAGCCTTCCCACCTCAAGCAACTCCTTTTGATTAATCTTTCACATAGACAATACACGTTAGTATTTTAAAAAGCTGAATTTTTAAGGACAGAATACCTTAACGAACAGAGGAAAATGTGAACCAATTAGCATCTTCAAGCACTCTGAGACGCAGGGAGAGAAGGCCTACATAGAGTAGCCAGTTCCCTTCAGAGACCACAGCTGTAGCCCCTCTCTGCAATGTTGCCTCCTGGCAGCTAGACCGGGTCCAACCCCAGGACCCAGACACACTGCCAGTCACTCCAGAGTGTCATTAAGATGCACGGCACCACGGCGCAATTCAAATCAATGTTTCTTTCCTGCACGTTGCAGCAGGCGAGGTAGCAAAGGTTGACGTGAAAAGTGGGAGAGCTGCCCAGTAACCGTGAGGTTTTGTATCATGCGAACTTACAAAATGGTCTGGAATAAAGAATCTGTGCAGTATTGCCTTTCACACGGTGTCTAATCTCGCACCGCTAGACAACTTCAACTACGAGTATCTGGGAGAACTCGAGATGGTTTCACAAAGACTTGTCATCCTCCTTCACCAGATCACTCTCTGGAAGGCGTGAGGGAGGGGGAGTTGAAATACATCATATTAGAATGAATAGAAATGGTAATGATCGGGCTCTTCCACAACACTTCCGCTCTAAGTAATCAGTTAATTAACCCTGAATCGAGCGGGCTTGCTGGTCAGGAATACAGCAGTTGGATTGACAACAGCTTCCAGACTCCTGCTTCTCAAGGACAAGATTCGGTAACCCTTATTGATGTTAAACATTAGCTTACCCTGTGAGCAACCTCCAGAAATCAAGAGCGATTGTGCTACGTGAGGAAGACTGGCAGAACCTCATACCAATTTACAAGACAAGAAAGAACAGACAAGAAAGAACCTCCAGCAATCTCGCCATGGTAAAATCGTATGCCCCCCCACCGACACGCCCCCCGGCCTTTGCCTCCACAGATCCTGTGGTTGGCTAATTAAAGGAGGAGGTGTAACTATCAATCTAATCTCGCTTGTTCCCAAATTTACCATAATTTCCACACTTGAGAGGCTGGTGAAATGAAACAGCACTACTACACTTTCCCATTCATCAGCCGGAAGCAGAACAACTCAGAGAACCGGGCGAAAAATAATTAGGATGCGGGATCAGGTGTTGCGCGCGTGCATCTGTGCCTGTACAGGGGCACGCAGGCACATGAGCATTCACGGGAGGCAGCAGCAGTAGCACGGGGGGAGATGAGCACCACCAGTCATTTGACCTCGACAGGTGAATGCTTGCAGATGTACTCACAGCACACTTATTAGAAGAGGCCCAAATGCCCGAGAAAACTGCCGTCAGATTACGCCGGAAACAACAACGGCTTTTTAAACAACTACAGCCGCCAGAACGGTACCGGCGGCAGCACTGCAGGAGCTGCTCAGGAACCGCTGGGGCAACCCCAGCGCACCGGGTGCTCAGCGCGTGGCCCTGACCCCACCGCATGGCATGTCACCCTTGGGCAGGAAGCTTGACATTTTCTGGAAGCACCGGTGTCATTTCACGGGCTTTGCCGTCGCTTTGCGCTTGTGGGGTAACACTATAGAGTTTTTCAGAAAGTGTTGGAGCAACTTTGGTACCTTTTCCATTCAGGCACACTGGGAGTGAGCTGTGGGGCTGCTGCCAGGGGCTCTGCTCAGCACAGCATGGCTGGAGCTGGCCCAGGACCTCCTTCGAAAGACAGACTGGTCAGACACACAGCTATCCTGAATCATCAAGGATAATCCTATGTTCAAGTTCCTACGTTCCAGTTCAAGTTCAAGTTCCTACGTTCCAGTTTGTACCCGTTACCTCTTGTCCTGGATCATCTTTGATGATCCAGGACAAGAGGTAACGGGTACAAACTGGAACCTAGGAACTTCTATCAAAGCATGAGGAGGAACTTCTTTACTTTGAGGGTGGCAGAGCGCTGGAACAGGCTGCCCAGGGAGGCGGTAGAGTCTCCCACCCCAGAAACATTCAAAACCCGCCTGGAGGTCATCCTGTGCAACCTGCTGTAGGTGACCCTGCTCTGGCAGGGGGGTTGGGCTGGATGATCTCCAGAGCTCCTTTCCAACCCTAACCAATCTGTGATTCTGTGATCAGAGCTGTTCTTCGAAATCTGTTCCTAGGAAATCGCTGCGAGAAGGAGGATGCACCTGAGGAGCCGGCCTAAGATGGAGGATTGAACAAACAAGTAGCTCTTACCTGAGGAATCGGCTATCCCACGTAACAACTTCTGAGAAAGATTCTGCAACATTACTAGGGGTCCGCCAAAACATACAATTACTTGCCATGTTCCAGTTAAAGCCTAAACTATCGAGTTGGCATTTCTTTTTAAAAGTGTATAAAGAAGCGGTAATGGGCCAAATCCGCAAGCCACTGTAAATCAACACGATTTGCTTGCCTCCGCTGGAACACCCGCTCTCTATTGCAGTTCAGGAGCTAACACACAGTATCTTAATATGCATTTAGGTTAATATTTGCACTTTGCAGGGCTAGGTAGATTGCATGGCTGGCACATATCAGACTAAATGTCACTTCCGAAAGCTAAGGGACCGGACCGGAAGCTGCCATTCAGAGGGACTACCTGACAACATGTGGAACCTCTCCGGAAAAGCCTTCCCACCTCAAGCAACTCCTTTTGATTAATCTTTCACATAGACAATACACGTTATATACACCGACACACCCCCCCGGCCTTTGCCTCCACAGATCCTGTGGTTGGCTAATTAAAGGAGGAGGTGTAACTATCAATCTAATCTGGCTTGTTCTCAAATTTACCATAATTTCCACACTTGAGAGGCTGGTGAAATGAAACAGCACTACTACACTTTCCCATTCATCAGCCGGAAGCAGAACAACTCCGAGAACCGGGCGAAAAATAATTAGGATGCGGGATCAGGTGTTGCGCGCGTGCATCTGTGCCTGTACAGGGGCACGCAGGCACATGAGCATTCACGGGAGGCAGCAGCAGTAGCACGGGGGCAGATGAGCACCACCAGTCATTTGACCTCGACAGGTGAATGCTTGCAGATGTACTCACAGCACACTTATTAGAAGAGGCCCAAATGCCCGAGAAAACTGCCGTCAGCTTACGCCGGAAACAACAACGTCTTTTTAAACAACTACAGCCGCCAGAACGGTACCGGCGGCAGCACTGCAGGAGCTGCTCAGGAACCGCTGGGGCAACCCCAGCGCACCGGGTGCTCAGCGCGTGGCCCTGACCCCACCGCATGGCATGTCACCCTTGGGCAGGAAGCTTGACATTTTCTGGAAGCACCGGTGTCATTTCACGGGCTTTGCCGTCGCTTTGCGCTTGTGGGGTAACACTGTAGAGTTTTTCAGAAAGTGTTGGAGCAACTTTGGTACCTTTTCCATTCAGGCACACTGGGAGTGAGCTGTGGGGCTGCTGCCAGGGGCTCTGCTCAGCACAGCATGGCTGGAGCTGGCCCAGGACCTCCTTCGAAAGACAGACTGGTCAGACACACAGCTATCCTGAATCATCAAGGATAATCCTATGTTCAAGTTCCTACGTTCCAGTTCAAGTTCAAGTTCCTACGTTCCAATTGGTGCCCGTTACCTCTTGTCCTGGATCATCAAAGATGATCCAGGACAAGAGGTAACGGGTACAAACTGGAACCTAGGAACTTCTATCAAAGCATGAGGAGGAACTTCTTTACTTTGAGGGTGGCAGAGCGCTGGAACAGGCTGCCCGGGGATGCGGTAGAGTCTCCGACCCCAGAGACATTCAAAACCCGCCTGGAGGTCATCCTGTGCAACCTGCTGTAGGTGACCCTGCTCTGGCAGGGGGGTTGGGCTGGATGATCTCCAGAGCTCCTTTCCAACCCTAACTAATCTGTGATTCTGTGATCAGAGCTGTTCTTCGAAATCTGTTCCTAGGAAATCGCTGCGAGAAGGAGGATGCACCTGAGGAGCAGGCCTAAGATGGAGGATTGAACAAACAAGTAGCTCTTACCTGAGGAATCGGCTATCCCATGGAACAACTTCTGAGAAAGATTCTGCAACATTACTAGGGGTCCGCCAAAACATACAATTACTTGCCATGTTCCAGTTAAAGCCTAAACTATCGAGTTGGCATTTCTTTTTAAAAGTGTATAAAGAAGCGGTAATGGGCCAAATCCTCAAGCCACTGTAAATCAACACGATTTGCTTGCCTCCGCTGGAACACCCGCTCTCTATTTCAGTTCAGGAGCTAACACACACTATCTTAATATGCATTTAGGTTAATATTTGCACTTTGCAGGGCTAGGTAGATTGCACGGCTGGCACATATCAGACTAAATGTCACTTCCGAAAGCTAAGGGACCGAACCGGAAGCTGCCATTCAGAGGGACTACCTGACAACATGTGGAACCTCTCCGGAAAAGCCTTCCCACCTCAAGCAACTCCTTTTGATTAATCTTTCACATAGACAATACACGTTATATACACCGACACACCCCCCCGGCCTTTGCCTCCACAGATCCTGTGGTTGGCTAATTAAAGGAGGAGGTGTAACTATCAATCTAATCTGGCTTGTTCTCAAATTTACCATAATTTCCACACTTGAGAGGCTGGTGAAATGAAACAGCACTACTACACTTTCCCATTCATCAGCCGGAAGCAGAACAACTCAGAGAACCGGGCGAAAAATAATTAGGATGCGGGATCAGGTGTTGCGCGCGTGCATCTGTGCCTGTACAGGGGCACGCAGGCACATGAGCATTCACGGGAGGCAGCAGCAGTAGCACGGGGGGAGATGAGCACCACCAGTCATTTGACCTCGACAGGTGAATGCTTGCAGATGTACTCACAGCACACTTATTAGAAGAGGCCCAAATGCCCGAGAAAACTGCCGTCAGATTACGCCGGAAACAACAACGGCTTTTTAAACAACTACAGCCGCCAGAACGGTACCGGCGGCAGCACTGCAGGAGCTGCTCAGGAACCGCTGGGGCAACCCCAGCGCACCGGGTGCTCAGCGCGTGGCCCTGACCCCACCGCATGGCATGTCACCCTTGGGCAGGAAGCTTGACATTTTCTGGAAGCACCGGTGTCATTTCACGGGCTTTGCCGTCGCTTTGCGCTTGTGGGGTAACACTATAGAGTTTTTCAGAAAGTGTTGGAGCAACTTTGGTACCTTTTCCATTCAGGCACACTGGGAGTGAGCTGTGGGGCTGCTGCCAGGGGCTCTGCTCAGCACAGCATAGCTGGAGCTGGCCCAGGACCTCCTTCGAAAGACAGACTGGTCAGACACACAGCTATCCTGAATCATCAAGGATAATCCTATGTTCAAGTTCAAGTTCCTACCTTCCAGTTCAAGTTCAAGTTCCTACGTTCCAATTGGTGCCCGTTACCTCTTGTCCTGGATCATCAAAGATGATCCAGGACAAGAGGTAACGGGTACAAACTGGAACCTAGGAACTTCTATCAAAGCATGAGGAGGAACTTCTTTACTTTGAGGGTGGCAGAGCGCTGGAACAGGCTGCCCGGGGAGGCGGTAGAGTCTCCCACCCCAGAGACATTCAAAACCCGCCTGGAGGTCATCCTGTGCAACCTGCTGTAGGTGACCCTGCTCTGGCAGGGGGGTTGGGCTGGATGATCTCCAGAGGTCCTTTCCAACCCTAACCAATCTGTGATTCTGTGATCAGAGCTGTTCTTCGAAATCTGTTCCTAGGAAATCGCTGCGAGAAGGAGGATGCACCTGAGGAGCAGGCCTAAGATGGAGGATTGAACAAACAAGTAGCTCTTACCTGAGGAATCGGCTATCCCATGGAACAACTTTAGAGAAAGATTCTGCAACATTACTAGGGGTCCGCCAAAACATACAATTACTTGCCATGTTCCAGTTAAAGCCTAAACTATCGAGTTGGCATTTCTTTTTAAAAGTGTATAAAGAAGCGGTAATGGGCCAAATCCTCAAGCCACTGTAAATCAACACGATTTGCTTGCCTCCGCTGGAACACCCGCTCTCTATTTCAGTTCAGGAGCTAACACACAGTATCTTAATATGCATTTAGGTTAATATTTGCACTTTGCAGGGCTAGGTAGATTGCACGGCTGGCACATATCAGACTAAATGTCACTTCCGAAAGCTAAGGGACCGAACCGGAAGCTGCCATTCAGAGGGACTACCTGACAACATGTGGAACCTCTCCGGAAAAGCCTTCCCACCTCAAGCAACTCCTTTTGATTAATCTTTCACATAGACAATACACGTTATATACACCGACACACCCCCCCGGCCTTTGCCTCCACAGATCCTGTGGTTGGCTAATTAAAGGAGGAGGTGTAACTATCAATCTAATCTGGCTTGTTCTCAAATTTACCATAATTTCCACACTTGAGAGGCTGGTGAAATGAAACAGCACTACTACACTTTCCCATTCATCAGCCGGAAGCAGAACAACTCCGAGAACCGGGCGAAAAATAATTAGGATGCGGGATCAGGTGTTGCGCGCGTGCATCTGTGCCTGTACAGGGGCACGCAGGCACATGAGCATTCACGGGAGGCAGCAGCAGTAGCACGGGGGCAGATGAGCACCACCAGTCATTTGACCTCGACAGGTGAATGCTTGCAGATGTACTCACAGCACACTTATTAGAAGAGGCCCAAATGCCCGAGAAAACTGCCGTCAGCTTACGCCGGAAACAACAACGGCTTTTTAAACAACTACAGCCGCCAGAACGGTACCGGCGGCAGCACTGCAGGAGCTGCTCAGGAACCGCTGGGGCAACCCCAGCGCACCGGGTGCTCAGCGCGTGGCCCTGACCCCACCGCATGGCATGTCACCCTTGGGCAGGAAGCTTGACATTTTCTGGAAGCACCGGTGTCATTTCACGGGCTTTGCCGTCGCTTTGCGCTTGTGGGGTAACACTGTAGAGTTTTTCAGAAAGTGTTGGAGCAACTTTGGTACCTTTTCCATTCAGGCACACTGGGAGTGAGCTGTGGGGCTGCTGCCAGGGGCTCTGCTCAGCACAGCATGGCTGGAGCTGGCCCAGGACCTCCTTCGAAAGACAGACTGGTCAGACACACAGCTATCCTGAATCATCAAGGATAATCCTATGTTCAAGTTCCTACGTTCCAGTTCAAGTTCAAGTTCCTACGTTCCAATTGGTGCCCGTTACCTCTTGTCCTGGATCATCAAAGATGATCCAGGACAAGAGGTAACGGGTACAAACTGGAACCTAGGAACTTCTATCAAAGCATGAGGAGGAACTTCTTTACTTTGAGGGTGGCAGAGCGCTGGAACAGGCTGCCCAGGGAGGCGGTAGAGTCTCCGACTCCAGAAACATTCAAAACCCGCCTGGAGGTCATCCTGTGCAACCTGCTGTAGGTGACCCTGCTCTGGCAGGGGGGTTGCACTACATGATCTCCAGAGGTCCTTTCCAACCCTAACCAATCTGTGATTCTGTGATCAGAGCTGTTCTTCGAAATCTGTTCCTAGGAAATCGCTGCGAGAAGGAGGATGCACCTGAGGAGCAGGCCTAAGATGGAGGATTGAACAAACAAGTAGCTCTTACCTGAGGAATCGGCTATCCCACGTAACAACTTCTGAGAAAGATTCTGCAACATTACTAGGGGTCCGCCAAAACATACAATTACTTGCCATGTTCCAGTTAAAGCCTAAACTATCGAGTTGGCATTTCTTTTTAAAAGTGTATAAAGAAGCGGTAATGGGCCAAATCCTCAAGCCACTGTAAATCAACACGATTTGCTTGCCTCCGCTGGAACACCCGCTCTCTATTTCAGTTCAGGAGCTAACACACAGTATCTTAATATGCATTTAGGTTAATATTTGCACTTTGCAGGGCTAGGTAGATTGCACGGCTGGCACATATCAGACTAAATGTCACTTCCGAAAGCTAAGGGACCGAACCGGAAGCTGCCATTCAGAGGGACTACCTGACAACATGTGGAACCTCTCCGGAAAAGCCTTCCCACCTCAAGCAACTCCTTTTGATTAATCTTTCACATAGACAATACACGTTATATACACCGACACACCCCCCCGGCCTTTGCCTCCACAGATCCTGTGGTTGGCTAATTAAAGGAGGAGGTGTAACTATCAATCTAATCTGGCTTGTTCCCAAATTTACCATAATTTCCACACTTGAGAGGCTGGTGAAATGAAACAGCACTACTACACTTTCCCATTCATCAGCTGGAAGCAGAACAACTCCGAGAACCGGGCGAAAAATAATTAGGATGTGGGATCAGGTGTTGCGCGCGTGCATCTGTGCCTGTACAGGGGCACGCAGGCACATGAGCATTCACGGGAGGCAGCAGCAGTAGCACGGGGGCAGATGAGCACCACCAGTCATTTGACCTCGACAGGTGAATGCTTGCAGATGTACTCACAGCACACTTATTAGAAGAGGCCCAAATGCCCGAGAAAACTGCCGTCAGATTACGCCGGAAACAACAACGGCTTTTTAAACAACTACAGCCGCCAGAACGGTACCGGCGGCAGCACTGCAGGAGCTGCTCAGGAACCGCTGGGGCAACCCCAGCGCACCGGGTGCTCAGCGCGTGGCCCTGACCCCACCGCATGGCATGTCACCCTTGGGCAGGAAGCTTGACATTTTCTGGAAGCACCGGTGTCATTTCACGGGCTTTGCCGTCGCTTTGCGCTTGTGGGGTAACACTGTAGAGTTTTTCAGAAAGTGTTGGAGCAACTTTGGTACCTTTTCCATTCAGGCACACTGGGAGTGAGCTGTGGGGCTGCTGCCAGGGGCTCTGCTCAGCACAGCATGGCTGGAGCTGGCCCAGGACCTCCTTCGAAAGACAGACTGGTCAGACACACAGCTATCCTGAATCATCAAGGATAATCCTATGTTCAAGTTCCTACGTTCCAGTTCAAGTTCAAGTTCCTACGTTCCAATTGGTGCCCGTTACCTCTTGTCCTGGATCATCAAAGATGATCCAGGACAAGAGGTAACGGGTACAAACTGGAACCTAGGAACTTCTATCAAAGCATGAGGAGGAACTTCTTTACTTTGAGGGTGGCAGAGCGCTGGAACAGGCTGCCCGGGGATGCGGTAGAGTCTCCGACCCCAGAGACATTCAAAACCCGCCTGGAGGTCATCCTGTGCAACCTGCTGTAGGTGACCCTGCTCTGGCAGGGGGGTTGGGCTGGATGATCTCCAGAGCTCCTTTCCAACCCTAACTAATCTGTGATTCTGTGATCAGAGCTGTTCTTCGAAATCTGTTCCTAGGAAATCGCTGCGAGAAGGAGGATGCACCTGAGGAGCAGGCCTAAGATGGAGGATTGAACAAACAAGTAGCTCTTACCTGAGGAATCGGCTATCCCATGGAACAACTTCTGAGAAAGATTCTGCAACATTACTAGGGGTCCGCCAAAACATACAATTACTTGCCATGTTCCAGTTAAAGCCTAAACTATCGAGTTGGCATTTCTTTTTAAAAGTGTATAAAGAAGCGGTAATGGGCCAAATCCTCAAGCCACTGTAAATCAACACGATTTGCTTGCCTCCGCTGGAACACCCGCTCTCTATTTCAGTTCAGGAGCTAACACACACTATCTTAATATGCATTTAGGTTAATATTTGCACTTTGCAGGGCTAGGTAGATTGCACGGCTGGCACATATCAGACTAAATGTCACTTCCGAAAGCTAAGGGACCGAACCGGAAGCTGCCATTCAGAGGGACTACCTGACAACATGTGGAACCTCTCCGGAAAAGCCTTCCCACCTCAAGCAACTCCTTTTGATTAATCTTTCACATAGACAATACACGTTATATACACCGACACACCCCCCCGGCCTTTGCCTCCACAGATCCTGTGGTTGGCTAATTAAAGGAGGAGGTGTAACTATCAATCTAATCTGGCTTGTTCTCAAATTTACCATAATTTCCACACTTGAGAGGCTGGTGAAA
This sequence comes from Vanellus vanellus, assembly GCF_965231255.1. Lineage (NCBI taxonomy): Eukaryota > Metazoa > Chordata > Aves > Charadriiformes > Charadriidae > Vanellus > Vanellus vanellus. The sequence goes on from NW_028127955.1 coordinate 1,334,516, forward strand.
TGAAACAGCACTACTACACTTTCCCATTCATCAGCCGGAAGCAGAACAACTCCGAGAACCGGGCGAAAAATAATTAGGATGCGGGATCAGGTGTTGCGCGCGTGCATCTGTGCCTGTACAGGGGCACGCAGGCACATGAGCATTCACGGGAGGCAGCAGCAGTAGCACGGGGGGAGATGAGCACCACCAGTCATTTGACCTCGACAGGTGAATGCTTGCAGATGTACTCACAGCACACTTATTAGAAGAGGCCCAAATGCCCGAGAAAACTGCCGTCAGATTACGCCGGAAACAACAACGGTATTTTAAACAACTACAGCCGCCAGAACGGTACCGGCGGCAGCACTGCAGGAGCTGCTCAGGAACCGCTGGGGCAACCCCAGCGCACCGGGTGCTCAGCGCGTGGCCCTGACCCCACCGCATGGCATGTCACCCTTGGGCAGGAAGCTTGACATTTTCTGGAAGCACCGGTGTCATTTCACGGGCTTTGCCGTCGCTTTGCGCTTGTGGGGTAACACTATAGAGTTTTTCAGAAAGTGTTGGAGCAACTTTGGTACCTTTTCCATTCAGGCACACTGGGAGTGAGCTGTGGGGCTGCTGCCAGGGGCTCTGCTCAGCACAGCATAGCTGGAGCTGGCCCAGGACCTCCTTCGAAAGACAGACTGGTCAGACACACAGCTATCCTGAATCATCAAGGATAATCCTATGTTCAAGTTCAAGTTCCTACCTTCCAGTTCAAGTTCAAGTTCCTACGTTCCAATTGGTGCCCGTTACCTCTTGTCCTGGATCATCAAAGATGATCCAGGACAAGAGGTAACGGGTACAAACTGGAACCTAGGAACTTCTATCAAAGCATGAGGAGGAACTTCTTTACTTTGAGGGTGGCAGAGCGCTGGAACAGGCTGCCCGGGGAGGCGGTAGAGTCTCCCACCCCAGAGACATTCAAAACCCGCCTGGAGGTCATCCTGTGCAACCTGCTGTAGGTGACCCTGCTCTGGCAGGGGGGTTGGGCTGGATGATCTCCAGAGCTCCTTTCCAACCCTAACCAATCTGTGATTCTGTGATCAGAGCTGTTCTTCGAAATCTGTTCCTAGGAAATCGCTGCGAGAAGGAGGATGCACCTGAGGAGCAGGCCTAAGATGGAGGATTGAACAAACAAGTAGCTCTTACCTGAGGAATCGGCTATCCCATGGAACAACTTCTGAGAAAGATTCTGCAACATTACTAGGGGTCCGCCAAAACATACAATTACTTGCCATGTTCCAGTTAAAGCCTAAACTATCGAGTTGGCATTTCTTTTTAAAAGTGTATAAAGAAGCGGTAATGGGCCAAATCCTCAAGCCACTGTAAATCAACACGATTTGCTTGCCTCCGCTGGAACACCCGCTCTCTATTTCAGTTCAGGAGCTAACACACAGTATCTTAATATGCATTTAGGTTAATATTTGCACTTTGCAGGGCTAGGTAGATTGCACGGCTGGCACATATCAGACTAAATGTCACTTCCGAAAGCTAAGGGACCGAACCGGAAGCTGCCATTCAGAGGGACTACCTGACAACATGTGGAACCTCTCCGGAAAAGCCTTCCCACCTCAAGCAACTCCTTTTGATTAATCTTTCACATAGACAATACACGTTATATACACCGACACACCCCCCCGGCCTTTGCCTCCACAGATCCTGTGGTTGGCTAATTAAAGGAGGAGGTGTAACTATCAATCTAATCTGGCTTGTTCTCAAATTTACCATAATTTCCACACTTGAGAGGCTGGTGAAATGAAACAGCACTACTACACTTTCCCATTCATCAGCCGGAAGCAGAACAACTCCGAGAACCGGGCGAAAAATAATTAGGATGCGGGATCAGGTGTTGCGCGCGTGCATCTGTGCCTGTACAGGGGCACGCAGGCACATGAGCATTCACGGGAGGCAGCAGCAGTAGCACGGGGGCAGATGAGCACCACCAGTCATTTGACCTCGACAGGTGAATGCTTGCAGATGTACTCACAGCACACTTATTAGAAGAGGCCCAAATGCCCGAGAAAACTGCCGTCAGATTACGCCGGAAACAACAACGGCTTTTTAAACAACTACAGCCGCCAGAACGGTACCGGCGGCAGCACTGCAGGAGCTGCTCAGGAACCGCTGGGGCAACCCCAGCGCACCGGGTGCTCAGCGCGTGGCCCTGACCCCACCGCATGGCATGTCACCCTTGGGCAGGAAGCTTGACATTTTCTGGAAGCACCGGTGTCATTTCACGGGCTTTGCCGTCGCTTTGCGCTTGTGGGGTAACACTATAGAGTTTTTCAGAAAGTGTTGGAGCAACTTTGGTACCTTTTCCATTCAGGCACACTGGGAGTGAGCTGTGGGGCTGCTGCCAGGGGCTCTGCTCAGCACAGCATAGCTGGAGCTGGCCCAGGACCTCCTTCGAAAGACAGACTGGTCAGACACACAGCTATCCTGAATCATCAAGGATAATCCTATGTTCAAGTTCAAGTTCCTACCTTCCAGTTCAAGTTCAAGTTCCTACGTTCCAATTGGTGCCCGTTACCTCTTGTCCTGGATCATCAAAGATGATCCAGGACAAGAGGTAACGGGTACAAACTGGAACCTAGGAACTTCTATCAAAGCATGAGGAGGAACTTCTTTACTTTGAGGGTGGCAGAGCGCTGGAACAGGCTGCCCGGGGAGGCGGTAGAGTCTCCCACCCCAGAGACATTCAAAACCCGCCTGGAGGTCATCCTGTGCAACCTGCTGTAGGTGACCCTGCTCTGGCAGGGGGGTTGGGCTGGATGATCTCCAGAGCTCCTTTCCAACCCTAACCAATCTGTGATTCTGTGATCAGAGCTGTTCTTCGAAATCTGTTCCTAGGAAATCGCTGCGAGAAGGAGGATGCACCTGAGGAGCAGGCCTAAGATGGAGGATTGAACAAACAAGTAGCTCTTACCTGAGGAATCGGCTATCCCATGGAACAACTTTAGAGAAAGATTCTGCAACATTACTAGGGGTCCGCCAAAACATACAATTACTTGCCATGTTCCAGTTAAAGCCTAAACTATCGAGTTGGCATTTCTTTTTAAAAGTGTATAAAGAAGCGGTAATGGGCCAAATCCTCAAGCCACTGTAAATCAACACGATTTGCTTGCCTCCGCTGGAACACCCGCTCTCTATTTCAGTTCAGGAGCTAACACACAGTATCTTAATATGCATTTAGGTTAATATTTGCACTTTGCAGGGCTAGGTAGATTGCACGGCTGGCACATATCAGACTAAATGTCACTTCCGAAAGCTAAGGGACCGAACCGGAAGCTGCCATTCAGAGGGACTACCTGACAACATGTGGAACCTCTCCGGAAAAGCCTTCCCACCTCAAGCAACTCCTTTTGATTAATCTTTCACATAGACAATACACGTTATATACACCGACACACCCCCCCGGCCTTTGCCTCCACAGATCCTGTGGTTGGCTAATTAAAGGAGGAGGTGTAACTATCAATCTAATCTGGCTTGTTCTCAAATTTACCATAATTTCCACACTTGAGAGGCTGGTGAAATGAAACAGCACTACTACACTTTCCCATTCATCAGCCGGAAGCAGAACAACTCCGAGAACCGGGCGAAAAATAATTAGGATGCGGGATCAGGTGTTGCGCGCGTGCATCTGTGCCTGTACAGGGGCACGCAGGCACATGAGCATTCACGGGAGGCAGCAGCAGTAGCACGGGGGCAGATGAGCACCACCAGTCATTTGACCTCGACAGGTGAATGCTTGCAGATGTACTCACAGCACACTTATTAGAAGAGGCCCAAATGCCCGAGAAAACTGCCGTCAGATTACGCCGGAAACAACAACGGCTTTTTAAACAACTACAGCCGCCAGAACGGTACCGGCGGCAGCACTGCAGGAGCTGCTCAGGAACCGCTGGGGCAACCCCAGCGCACCGGGTGCTCAGCGCGTGGCCCTGACCCCACCGCATGGCATGTCACCCTTGGGCAGGAAGCTTGACATTTTCTGGAAGCACCGGTGTCATTTCACGGGCTTTGCCGTCGCTTTGCGCTTGTGGGGTAACACTATAGAGTTTTTCAGAAAGTGTTGGAGCAACTTTGGTACCTTTTCCATTCAGGCACACTGGGAGTGAGCTGTGGGGCTGCTGCCAGGGGCTCTGCTCAGCACAGCATAGCTGGAGCTGGCCCAGGACCTCCTTCGAAAGACAGACTGGTCAGACACACAGCTATCCTGAATCATCAAGGATAATCCTATGTTCAAGTTCAAGTTCCTACCTTCCAGTTCAAGTTCAAGTTCCTACGTTCCAATTGGTGCCCGTTACCTCTTGTCCTGGATCATCAAAGATGATCCAGGACAAGAGGTAACGGGTACAAACTGGAACCTAGGAACTTCTATCAAAGCATGAGGAGGAACTTCTTTACTTTGAGGGTGGCAGAGCGCTGGAACAGGCTGCCCGGGGAGGCGGTAGAGTCTCCCACCCCAGAGACATTCAAAACCCGCCTGGAGGTCATCCTGTGCAACCTGCTGTAGGTGACCCTGCTCTGGCAGGGGGGTTGGGCTGGATGATCTCCAGAGCTCCTTTCCAACCCTAACCAATCTGTGATTCTGTGATCAGAGCTGTTCTTCGAAATCTGTTCCTAGGAAATCGCTGCGAGAAGGAGGATGCACCTGAGGAGCAGGCCTAAGATGGAGGATTGAACAAACAAGTAGCTCTTACCTGAGGAATCGGCTATCCCATGGAACAACTTCTGAGAAAGATTCTGCAACATTACTAGGGGTCCGCCAAAACATACAATTACTTGCCATGTTCCAGTTAAAGCCTAAACTATCGAGTTGGCATTTCTTTTTAAAAGTGTATAAAGAAGCGGTAATGGGCCAAATCCTCAAGCCACTGTAAATCAACACGATTTGCTTGCCTCCGCTGGAACACCCGCTCTCTATTTCAGTTCAGGAGCTAACACACAGTATCTTAATATGCATTTAGGTTAATATTTGCACTTTGCAGGGCTAGGTAGATTGCACGGCTGGCACATATCAGACTAAATGTCACTTCCGAAAGCTAAGGGACCGAACCGGAAGCTGCCATTCAGAGGGACTACCTGACAACATGTGGAACCTCTCCGGAAAAGCCTTCCCACCTCAAGCAACTCCTTTTGATTAATCTTTCACATAGACAATACACGTTATATACACCGACACACCCCCCCGGCCTTTGCCTCCACAGATCCTGTGGTTGGCTAATTAAAGGAGGAGGTGTAACTATCAATCTAATCTGGCTTGTTCTCAAATTTACCATAATTTCCACACTTGAGAGGCTGGTGAAATGAAACAGCACTACTACACTTTCCCATTCATCAGCCGGAAGCAGAACAACTCAGAGAACCGGGCAAAAAATAATTAGGATGCGGGATCAGGTGTTGCGCGCGTGCATCTGTGCCTGTACAGGGGCACGCAGGCACATGAGCATTCACGGGAGGCAGCAGCAGTAGCACGGGGGCAGATGAGCACCACCAGTCATTTGACCTCGACAGGTGAATGCTTGCAGATGTACTCACAGCACACTTATTAGAAGAGGCCCAAATGCCCGAGAAAACTGCCGTCAGCTTACGCCGGAAACAACAACGGCTTTTTAAACAACTACAGCCGCCAGAACGGTACCGGCGGCAGCACTGCAGGAGCTGCTCAGGAACCGCTGGGGCAACCCCAGCGCACCGGGTGCTCAGCGCGTGGCCCTGACCCCACCGCATGGCATGTCACCCTTGGGCAGGAAGCTTGACATTTTCTGGAAGCACCGGTGTCATTTCACGGGCTTTGCCGTCGCTTTGCGCTTGTGGGGTAACACTATAGAGTTTTTCAGAAAGTGTTGGAGCAACTTTGGTACCTTTTCCATTCAGGCACACTGGGAGTGAGCTGTGGGGCTGCTGCCAGGGGCTCTGCTCAGCACAGCATGGCTGGAGCTGGCCCAGGACCTCCTTCGAAAGACAGACTGGTCAGACACACAGCTATCCTGAATCATCAAGGATAATCCTATGTTCAAGTTCAAGTTCCTACCTTCCAGTTCAAGTTCAAGTTCCTACGTTCCAATTGGTGCCCGTTACCTCTTGTCCTGGATCATCAAAGATGATCCAGGACAAGAGGTAACGGGTACAAACTGGAACCTAGGAACTTCTATCAAAGCATGAGGAGGAACTTCTTTACTTTGAGGGTGGCAGAGCGCTGGAACAGGCTGCCCAGGGAGGCGGTAGAGTCTCCCACCCCAGAGACATTCAAAACCCGCCTGGAGGTCATCCTGTGCAACCTGCTGTAGGTGACCCTGCTCTGGCAGGGGGGTTGGGCTGGATGATCTCCAGAGCTCCTTTCCAACCCTAACCAATCTGTGATTCTGTGATCAGAGCTGTTCTTCGAAATCTGTTCCTAGGAAATCGCTGCGAGAAGGAGGATGCACCTGAGGAGCAGGCCTAAGATGGAGGATTGAACAAACAAGTAGCTCTTACCTGAGGAATCGGCTATCCCATGGAACAACTTCTGAGAAAGATTCTGCAACATTACTAGGGGTCCGCCAAAACATACAATTACTTGCCATGTTCCAGTTAAAGCCTAAACTATCGAGTTGGCATTTCTTTTTAAAAGTGTATAAAGAAGCGGTAATGGGCCAAATCCGCAAGCCACTGTAAATCAACACGATTTGCTTGCCTCCGCTGGAACACCCGCTCTCTATTGCAGTTCAGGAGCTAACACACAGTATCTTAATATGCATTTAGGTTAATATTTGCACTTTGCAGGGCTAGGTAGATTGCACGGCTGGCACATATCAGACTAAATGTCACTTCCGAAAGCTAAGGGACCGAACCGGAAGCTGCCATTCAGAGGGACTACCTGACAACATGTGGAACCTCTCCGGAAAAGCCTTCCCACCTCAAGCAACTCCTTTTGATTAATCTTTCACATAGACAATACACGTTATATACACCGACACACCCCCCCGGCCTTTGCCTCCACAGATCCTATGGTTGGCTAATTAAAGGAGGAGGTGTAACTATCAATCTAATCTGGCTTGTTCTCAAATTTACCATAATTTCCACACTTGAGAGGCTGGTGAAATGAAACAGCACTACTACACTTTCCCATTCATCAGCCGGAAGCAGAACAACTCCGAGAACCGGGCGAAAAATAATTAGGATGCGGGATCAGGTGTTGCGCGCGTGCTTCTGTGCCTGTACAGGGGCACGCAGGCACATGAGCATTCACGGGAGGCAGCAGCAGTAGCACGGGGGCAGATGAGCACCACCAGTCATTTGACCTCGACAGGTGAATGCTTGCAGATGTACTCACAGCACACTTATTAGAAGAGGCCCAAATGCCCGAGAAAACTGCCGTCAGATTACGCCGGAAACAACAACGGCTTTTTAAACAACTACAGCCGCCAGAACGGTACCGGCGGCAGCACTGCAGGAGCTGCTCAGGAACCGCTGGGGCAACCCCAGCGCACCGGGTGCTCAGCGCGTGGCCCTGACCCCACCGCATGGCATGTCACCCTTGGGCAGGAAGCTTGACATTTTCTGGAAGCACCGGTGTCATTTCACGGGCTTTGCCGTCGCTTTGCGCTTGTGGGGTAACACTGTAGAGTTTTTCAGAAAGTGTTGGAGCAACTTTGGTACCTTTTCCATTCAGGCACACTGGGAGTGAGCTGTGGGGCTGCTGCCAGGGGCTCTGCTCAGCACAGCATGGCTGGAGCTGGCCCAGGACCTCCTTCGAAAGACAGACTGGTCAGACACACAGCTATCCTGAATCATCAAGGATAATCCTATGTTCAAGTTCCTACTTTCCAGTTCAAGTTCAGGTTCCTACGTTCCAATTGGTGCCCGTTACCTCTTGTCCTGGATCATCAAAGATGATCCAGGACAAGAGGTAACGGGTACAAACTGGAACGTAGGAACTTCTATCAAAGCATGAGGAGGAACTTCTTTACTTTGAGGGTGGCAGAGCGCTGGAACAGGCTGCCCAGGGAGGCGGTAGAGTCTTCCACCCCAGAGACATTCAAAACCCGCCTGGAGGTCATCCTGTGCAACCTGCTGTAGGTGACCCTGCTCTGGCAGGGGGGTTGGACTGGATGATCTCCAGAGCTCCTTTCCAACCCTAACCAATCTGTGATTCTGTGATCAGAGCTGTTCTTCGAAATCTGTTCCTAGGAAATCGCTGCGAGAAGGAGGATGCACCTGAGGAGCAGGCCTAAGATGGAGGATTGAACAAACAAGTAGCTCTTACCTGAGGAATCGGCTATCCCATGGAACAACTTCTGAGAAAGATTCTGCAACATTACTAGGGGTCCGCCAAAACACAGAATTACTTGCCATGTTCCAGTTAAAGCCTAAACTATCGAGTTGGCATTTCTTTTTAAAAGTGTATAAAGAAGCGGTAATGGGCCAAATCCTCAAGCCACTGTAAATCAACACGATTTGCTTGCCTCCGCTGGAACACCCGCTCTCTATTTCAGTTCAGGAGCTAACACACAGTATCTTAATATGCATTTAGGTTAATATTTGCACTTTGCAGGGCTAGGTAGATTGCACGGCTGGCACATATCAGACTAAATGTCACTTCCGAAAGCTAAGGGACCGAACCGGAAGCTGCCATTCAGAGGGACTACCTGACAACATGTGGAACCTCTCCGGAAAAGCCTTCCCACCTCAAGCAACTCCTTTTGATTAATCTTTCACATAGACAATACACGTTATATACACCGACACACCCCCCCGGCCTTTGCCTCCACAGATCCTGTGGTTGGCTAATTAAAGGAGGAGGTGTAACTATCAATCTAATCTGGCTTGTTCTCAAATTTACCATAATTTCCACACTTGAGAGGCTGGTGAAATGAAACAGCACTACTACACTTTCCCATTCATCAGCCGGAAGCAGAACAACTCCGAGAACCGGGCGAAAAATAATTAGGATGCGGGATCAGTTGTTGCGCGCGTGCATCTGTGCCTGTACAGGGGCACGCAGGCACATGAGCATTCACGGGAGGCAGCAGCAGTAGCACGGGGGCAGATGAGCACCACCAGTCATTTGACCTCGACAGGTGAATGCTTGCAGATGTACTCACAGCACACTTATTAGAAGAGGCCCAAATGCCCGAGAAAACTGCCGTCAGCTTACGCCGGAAACAACAACGGCTTTTTAAACAACTACAGCCGCCAGAACGGTACCGGCGGCAGCACTGCAGGAGCTGCTCAGGAACCGCTGGGGCAACCCCAGCGCACCGGGTGCTCAGCGCGTGGCCCTGACCCCACCGCATGGCATGTCACCCTTGGGCAGGAAGCTTGACATTTTCTGGAAGCACCGGTGTCATTTCACGGGCTTTGCCGTCGCTTTGCGCTTGTGGGGTAACACTATAGAGTTTTTCAGAAAGTGTTGGAGCAACTTTGGTACCTTTTCCATTCAGGCACACTGGGAGTGAGCTGTGGGGCTGCTGCCAGGGGCTCTGCTCAGCACAGCATGGCTGGAGCTGGCCCAGGACCTCCTTCGAAAGACAGACTGGTCAGACACACAGCTATCCTGAATCATCAAGGATAATCCTATGTTCAAGTTCAAGTTCCTACGTTCCAGTTCAAGTTCAAGTTCCTACGTTCCAATTGGTGCCCGTTACCTCTTGTCCTGGATCATCAAAGATGATCCAGGACAAGAGGTAACGGGTACAAACTGGAACGTAGGAACTTCTATCAAAGCATGAGGAGGAACTTCTTTACTTTGAGGGTGGCAGAGCGCTGGAACAGGCTGCCCAGTGAGGCGGTAGAGTCTTCCACCCCAGAGACATTCAAAACCCGCCTGGAGGTCATCCTGTGCAACCTGCTGTAGGTGACCCTGCTCTGGCAGGGGGGTTGGACTGGATGATCTCCAGAGGTCCTTTCCAACCCTAACCAATCTGTGATTCTGTGATCAGAGCTGTTCTTCGAAATCTGTTCCTAGGAAATCGCTGCGAGAAGGAGGATGCACCTGAGGAGCAGGCCTAAGATGGAGGATTGAACAAACAAGTAGCTCTTACCTGAGGAATCGGCTATCCCATGGAACAACTTCTGAGAAAGATTCTGCAACATTACTAGGGGTCCGCCAAAACACAGAATTACTTGCCATGTTCCAGTTAAAGCCTAAACTATCGAGTTGGCATTTCTTTTTAAAAGTGTATAAAGAAGTGGTAATGGGCCAAATCCTCAAGCCACTGTAAATCAACACGATTTGCTTGCCTCCGCTGGAACACCCGCTCTCTATTTCAGTTCAGGAGCTAACACACAGTATCTTAATATGCATTTAGGTTAATATTTGCACTTTGCAGGGCTAGGTAGATTGCACGGCTGGCACATATCAGACTAAATGTCACTTCCGAAAGCTAAGGGACCGAACCGGAAGCTGCCATTCAGAGGGACTACCTGACAACATGTGGAACCTCTCCGGAAAAGCCTTCCCACCTCAAGCAACTCTTTTTGATTAATCTTTCACATAGACAATACACGTTATATACACCGACACACCCCCCCGGCCTTTGCCTCCACAGGTCCTGTGGTTGGCTAATTAAAGGAGGAGGTGTAACTATCAATCTAATCTGGCTTGTTCTCAAATTTACCATAATTTCCACACTTGAGAGGCTGGTGAAATGAAACAGCACTACTACACTTTCCCATTCATCAGCCGGAAGCAGAACAACTCAGAGAACCGGGCGAAAAATAATTAGGATGCGGGATCAGGTGTTGCGCGCGTGCATCTGTGCCTGTACAGGGGCACGCAGGCACATGAGCATTCACGGGAGGCAGCAGCAGTAGCTGGGGGCAGATGAGCACCACCAGTCATTTGACCTCGACAGGTGAATGCTTGCAGATGTACTCACAGCACACTTATTAGAAGAGGCCCAAATGCCCGAGAAAACTGCCGTCAGATTACGCCGGAAACAACAACGGCTTTTTAAACAACTACAGCCGCCAGAACGGTACCGGCGGCAGCACTGCAGGAGCTGCTCAGGAACCGCTGGGGCAACCCCAGCGCACCGGGTGCTCAGCGCGTGGCCCTGACCCCACCGCATGGCATGTCACCCTTGGGCAGGAAGCTTGACATTTTCTGGAAGCACCGGCGTCATTTCACGGGCTTTGCCATCGCTTTGCGCTTGTGGGGTAACACTATAGAGTTTTTCAGAAAGTGTTGGAGCAACTTTGGTACCTTTTCCATTCAGGCACACTGGGAGTGAGCTGTGGGGCTGCTGCCAGGGGCTCTGCTCAGCACAGCATGGCTGGAGCTGGCCCAGGACCTCCTTCGAAAGTCAGACTGGTCAGACACACAGCTATCCTGAATCATCAAGGATAATCCTATGTTCAAGTTCAAGTTCCTACCTTCCAGTTCAAGTTCAAGTTCCTACGTTCCAATTGGTGCCCGTTACCTCTTGTCCTGGATCATCAAAGATGATTTTTGATGATCCAGGACAAGAGGTAACGGGTACAAACTGGAACGTAGGAACTTCTATCAAAGCATGAGGAGGAACTTCTTTACTTTGAGGGTGGCAGAGCGCTGGAACAGGCTGCCCAGGGAGGCGGTAGAGTCTCCCACCCCAGAGACATTCAAAACCCGCCTGGAGGTCATCCTGTGCAACCTGCTGAAGGTGACCCTGCTCTGGCAGGGGGGTTGGACTGGATGATCTCCAGAGCTCCTTTCCAACCCTAACCAATCTGTGATTCTGTGATCAGAGCTGTTCTTCGAAATCTGTTCCTAGGAAATCGCTGCGAGAAGGAGGATGCACCTGAGGAGCAGGCCTAAGATGGAGGATTGAACAAACAAGTAGCTCTTACCTGAGGAATCGGCTATCCCATGGAACAACTTCTGAGAAAGATTCTGCAACATTACTAGGGGTCCGCCAAAACATACAATTACTTGCCATGTTCCAGTTAAAGCCTAAACTATCGAGTTGGCATTTCTTTTTAAAAGTGTATAAAGAAGCGGTAATGGGCCAAATCCTCAAGCCACTGTAAATCAACACGATTTGCTTGCCTCCGCTGGAACACCCACTCTCTATTTCAGTTCAGGAGCTAACACACAGTATCTTAATATGCATTTAGGTTAATATTTGCACTTTGCAGGGCTAGGTAGATTGCACGGCTGGCACATATCAGACTAAATGTCACTTCCGAAAGCTAAGGGACCGAACCGGAAGCTGCCATTCAGAGGGACTACCTGACAACATGTGGAACCTCTCCGGAAAAGCCTTCCCACCTCAAGCAACTCCTTTTGATTCATCTTTCACATAGACAATACACGTTATATACACCGACACACCCCCCCGGCCTTTGCCTCCACAGATCCTGTGGTTGGCTAATTAAAGGAGGAGGTGTAACTATCAATCTAATCTGGCTTGTTCTCAAATTTACCATAATTTCCACACTTGAGAGGCTGGTGAAATGAAACAGCACTACTACACTTTCCCATTCATCAGCCGGAAGCAGAACAACTCAGAGAACCGGGCGAAAAATACTTAGGATGCGGGATCAGGTGTTGCGCGCGTGCATCTGTGCCTGTACAGGGGCACGCAGGCACATGAGCATTCACGGGAGGCAGCAGCAGTAGCACGGGGGCAGATGAGCACCACCAGTCATTTGACCTCGACAGGTGAATGCTTGCAGATGTACTCACAGCACACTTATTAGAAGAGGCCCAAATGCCCGAGAAAACTGCCGTCAGATTACGCCGGAAACAACAACGGCTTTTTAAACAACTACAGCCGCCAGAACAGTACCGGCAGCAGCACTGCAGGAGCTGCTCAGGAACCGCTGGGGCAACCCCAGCGCACCGGGTGCTCAGCGCGTGGCCCTGACCCCACCGCATGGCATGTCACCCTTGGGCAGGAAGCTTGACATTTTCTGGAAGCACCGGTGTCATTTCACGGGCTTTGCCGTCGCTTTGCGCTTGTGGGGTAACACTATAGAGTTTTTCAGAAAGTGTTGGAGCAACTTTGGTACCTTTTCCATTCAGGCACACTGGGAGTGAGCTGTGGGGCTGCTGCCAGGGGCTCTGCTCAGCACAGCATGGCTGGAGCTGGCCCAGGACCTCCTTCGAAAGACAGACTGGTCAGACACACAGCTATCCTGAATCATCAAGGATAATCCTATGTTCAAGTTCAAGTTCCTACCTTCCAGTTCAAGTTCAAGTTCCTACGTTCCAATTGGTGCCCGTTACCTCTTGTCCTGGATCATCAAAGATGATTTTTGATGATCCAGGACAAGAGGTAACGGGTACAAACTGGAACGTAGGAACTTCTATCAAAGCATGAGGAGGAACTTCTTTACTTTGAGGGTGGCAGAGCGCTGGAACAGGCTGCCCAGGGAGGCGGTAGAGTCTTCCACCCCAGAGACATTCAAAACCCGCCTGGAGGTCATCCTGTGCAACCTGCTGAAGGTGACCCTGCTCTGGCAGGGGGGTTGGACTGGATGATCTCCAGAGCTCCTTTCCAACCCTAACCAATCTGTGATTCTGTGATCAGAGCTGTTCTTCGAAATCTGTTCCTAGGAAATCGCTGCGAGAAGGAGGATGCACCTGAGGAGCAGGCCTAAGATGGAGGATTGAACAAACAAGTAGCTCTTACCTGAGGAATCGGCTATCCCATGGAACAACTTCTGAGAAAGATTCTGCAACATTACTAGGGGTCCGCCAAAACATACAATTACTTGCCATGTTCCAGTTAAAGCCTAAACTATCGAGTTGGCATTTCTTTTTAAAAGTGTATAAAGAAGCGGTAATGGGCCAAATCCTCAAGCCACTCTAAATCAACACGATTTGCTTGCCTCCGCTGGAACACCCGCTCTCTATTTCAGTTCAGGAGCTAACACACAGTATCTTAATATGCATTTAGGTTAATATTTGCACTTTGCAGGGCTAGGTAGATTGCACGGCTGGCACATATCAGACTAAATGTCACTTCCGAAAGCTAAGGGACCGAACCGGAAGCTGCCATTCAGAGGGACTACCTGACAACATGTGGAACCTCTCCGGAAAAGCCTTCCCACCTCAAGCAACTCCTTTTGATTAATCTTTCACATAGACAATACACGTTATATACACCGACACACCCCCCCGGCCTTTGCCTCCACAGATCCTGTGGTTGGCTAATTAAAGGAGGAGGTGTAACTATCAATCTAATCTGGCTTGTTCTCAAATTTACCATAATTTCCACACTTGAGAGGCTGGTGAAATGAAACAGCACTACTACACTTTCCCATTCATCAGCCGGAAGCAGAACAACTCAGAGAACCGGGCGAAAAATACTTAGGATGCGGGATCAGGTGTTGCGCGCGTGCATCTGTGCCTGTACAGGGGCACGCAGGCACATGAGCATTCACGGGAGGCAGCAGCAGTAGCACGGGGGCAGATGAGCACCACCAGTCATTTGACCTCGACAGGTGAATGCTTGCAGATGTACTCACAGCACACTTATTAGAAGAGGCCCAAATGCCCGAGAAAACTGCCGTCAGATTACGCCGGAAACAACAACGGCTTTTTAAACAACTACAGCCGCCAGAACAGTACCGGCGGCAGCACTGCAGGAGCTGCTCAGGAACCGCTGGGGCAACCCCAGCGCACCGGGTGCTCAGCGCGTGGCCCTGACCCCACCGCATGGCATGTCACCCTTGGGCAGGAAGCTTGACATTTTCTGGAAGCACCGGTGTCATTTCACGGGCTTTGCCGTCGCTTTGCGCTTGTGGGGTAACACTATAGAGTTTTTCAGAAAGTGTTGGAGCAACTTTGGTACCTTTTCCATTCAGGCACACTGGGAGTGAGCTGTGGGGCTGCTGCCAGGGGCTCTGCTCAGCACAGCATGGCTGGAGCTGGCCCAGGACCTCCTTCGAAAGACAGACTGGTCAGACACACAGCTATCCTGAATCATCAAGGATAATCCTATGTTCAAGTTCAAGTTCCTACCTTCCAGTTCAAGTTCAAGTTCCTACGTTCCAATCGGTGCCCGTTACCTCTTGTCCTGGATCATCAAAGATGATCCAGGACAAGAGGTAACGGGTACAAACTGGAACCTAGGAACTTCTATCAAAGCATGAGGAGGAACTTCTTTACTTTGAGGGTGGCAGAGCGCTGGAACATGCTGCCCAGGGAGGCAGTAGAGTCTCCCACCCCAGAGACATTCAAAACCCGCCTGGAGGTCATCCTGTGCAACCTGCTGTAGGTGACCCTGCTCTGGCAGGGGGGTTGGGCTGGATGATCTCCAGAGCTCCTTTCCAACCCTAACCAATCTGTGATTCTGTGATCAGAGCTGTTCTTCGAAATCTGTTCCTAGGAAATCGCTGCGAGAAGGAGGATGCACCTGAGGAGCAGGCCTAAGATGGAGGATTGAACAAACAAGTAGCTCTTACCTGAGGAATCGGCTATCCCATGGAACAACTTCTGAGAAAGATTCTGCAACATTACTAGGGGTCCGCCAAAGCATACAATTACTTGCCATGTTCCAGTTAAAGCCTAAACTATCGAGTTGGCATTTCTTTTTAAAAGTGTATAAAGAAGCGGTAATGGGCCAAATCCTCAAGCCACTCTAAATCAACACGATTTGCTTGCCTCCGCTGGAACACCCGCTCTCTATTTCAGTTCAGGAGCTAACACACAGTATCTTAATATGCATTTAGGTTAATATTTGCACTTTGCAGGGCTAGGTAGATTGCACGGCTGGCACATATCAGACTAAATGTCACTTCCGAAAGCTAAGGGACCGAACCGGAAGCTGCCATTCAGAGGGACTACCTGAAAACATGTGGAACCTCTCCGGAAAAGCCTTCCCACCTCAAGCAACTCCTTTTGATTCATCTTTCACATAGACAATACACGTTATATACACCGACACACCCCCCGGCCTTTGCCTCCACAGATCCTGTGGTTGGCTAATTAAAGGAGGAGGTGTAACTATCAATCTAATCTCGCTTGTTCTCAAATTTACCATAATTTCCACACTTGAGAGGCTGGTGAAATGAAACAGCACTACTACACTTTCCCATTCATCAGCCGGAAGCAGAACAACTCCGAGAACCGGGCGAAAAATAATTAGGATGCGGGATCAGGTGTTGCGCGCGTGCATCTGTGCCTGTACAGGGGCACGCAGGCACATGAGCATTCACGGGAGGCAGCAGCAGTAGCACGGGGGCAGATGAGCACCACCAGTCATTTGACCTCGACAGGTGAATGCTTGCAGATGTACTCACAGCACACTTATTAGAAGAGGCCCAAATGCCCGAGAAAACTGCCGTCAGATTACGCCGGAAACAACAACGGCTTTTTAAACAACTACAGCCGCCAGAACGGTACCGGCGGCAGCACTGCAGGAGCTGCTCAGGAACCGCTGGGGCAACCCCAGCGCACCGGGTGCTCAGCACGTGGCCCTGACCCCACCGCATGGCATGTCACCCTTGGGCAGGAAGCTTGACATTTTCTGGAAGCACCGGTGTCATTTCACGGGCTTTGCCGTCGCTTTGCGCTTGTGGGGTAACACTATAGAGTTTTTCAGAAAGTGTTGGAGCAACTTTGGTACCTTTTCCATTCAGGCACACTGGGAGTGAGGTGTGGGGCTGCTGCCAGGGGCTCTGCTCAGCACAGCATGGCTGGAGCTGGCCCAGGACCTCCTTCGAAAGACAGACTGGTCAGACACACAGCTATCCTGAATCATCAAGGATAATCCTATGTTCAAGTTCAAGTTCCTACCTTCCAGTTCAAGTTCAAGTTCCTACGTTCCAATTGGTGCCCGTTACCTCTTGTCCTGGATCATCAAAGATGATTTTTGATGATCCAGGACAAGAGGTAACGGGTACAAACTGGAACGTAGGAACTTCTATCAAAGCATGAGGAGGAACTTCTTTACTTTGAGGGTGGCAGAGCGCTGGAACATGCTGCCCAGGGAGGCAGTAGAGTCTCCCACCCCAGAGACATTCAAAACCCGCCTGGAGGTCATCCTGTGCAACCTGCTGTAGGTGACCCTGCTCTGGCAGGGGGGTTGGGCTGGATGATCTCCAGAGCTCCTTTCCAACCCTAACCAATCTGTGATTCTGTGATCAGAGCTGTTCTTCGAAATCTGTTCCTAGGAAATCGCTGCGAGAAGGAGGATGCACCTGAGGAGCAGGCCTAAGATGGAGGATTGAACAAACAAGTAGCTCTTACCTGAGGAATCGGCTATCCCATGGAACAACTTCTGAGAAAGATTCTGCAACATTACTAGGGGTCCGCCAAAACATACAATTACTTGCCATGTTCCAGTTAAAGCCTAAACTATCGAGTTGGCATTTCTTTTTAAAAGTGTATAAAGAAGCGGTAATGGGCCAAATCCTCAAGCCACTCTAAATCAACACGATTTGCTTGCCTCCGCTGGAACACCCGCTCTCTATTTCAGTTCAGGAGCTAACACACAGTATCTTAATATGCATTTAGGTTAATATTTGCACTTTGCAGGGCTAGGTAGATTGCACGGCTGGCACATATCAGACTAAATGTCACTTCCGAAAGCTAAGGGACCGAACCGGAAGCTGCCATTCAGAGGGACTACCTGAAAACATGTGGAACCTCTCCGGAAAAGCCTTCCCACCTCAAGCAACTCCTTTTGATTCATCTTTCACATAGACAATACACGTTATATACACCGACACACCCCCCCGGCCTTTGCCTCCACAGATCCTGTGGTTGGCTAATTAAAGGAGGAGGTGTAACTATCAATCTAATCTCGCTTGTTCTCAAATTTACCATAATTTCCACACTTGAGAGGCTGGTGAAATGAAACAGCACTACTACACTTTCCCATTCATCAGCCGGAAGCAGAACAACTCCGAGAACCGGGCGAAAAATAATTAGGATGCGGGATCAGGTGTTGCGCGCCTGCATCTGTGCCTGTACAGGGGCACGCAGGCACATGAGCATTCACGGGAGGCAGCAGCAGTAGCACGGGGGCAGATGAGCACCACCAGTCATTTGACCTCGACAGGTGAATGCTTGCAGATGTACTCACAGCACACTTATTAGAAGAGGCCCAAATGCCCGAGAAAACTGCCGTCAGATTACGCCGGAAACAACAACGGCTTTTTAAACAACTACAGCCGCCAGAACGGTACCAGCGGCAGCACTGCAGGAGCTGCTCAGGAACCGCTGGGGCAACCCCAGCGCACCGGGTGCTCAGCACGTGGCCCTGACCCCACCGCATGGCATGTCACCCTTGGGCAGGAAGCTTGACATTTTCTGGAAGCACCGGTGTCATTTCACGGGCTTTGCCGTCGCTTTGCGCTTGTGGGGTAACACTATAGAGTTTTTCAGAAAGTGTTGGAGCAACTTTGGTACCTTTTCCATTCAGGCACACTGGGAGTGAGCTGTGGGGCTGCTGCCAGGGGCTCTGCTCAGCACAGCATGGCTGGAGCTGGCCCAGGACCTCCTTCGAAAGACAGACTGGTCAGACACATAGCTATCCTGAATCATCAAGGATAATCCTATGTTCAAGTTCAAGTTCCTACCTTCCAGTTCAAGTTCAAGTTCCTACGTTCCAATTGGTGCCCGTTACCTCTTGGCCTGGATCATCAAAGATGATCCAGGCCAAGAGGTAACGGGTACAAACTGGAACCTAAGAACATCTATCAAATCATGAGGAGGAACTTCTTTACTTTGAGGGTGGCAGAGCGCTGGAACAGGCTGCCCAGGGAGGCGGTAGAGTCTCCCACCCCAGAGACATTCAAAACCCGCCTGGAGGTCATCCTGTGCAACCTGCTGTAGGTGACCCTGCTCTGGCAGGGGGGTTGGACTGGATGATCTCCAGAGCTCCTTTCCAACCCTAACCAATCTGTGATTCTGTGATCAGAGCTGTTCTTCGAAATCTGTTCCTAGGAAATCGCTGCGAGAAGGAGGATGCACCTGAGGAGCAGGCCTAAGATGGAGGATTGAACAAACAAGTTGCTCTTACCTGAGGAATCGGCTATCCCATGGAACAACTTCTGAGAAAGATTCTGCAACATAACTAGGGGTCCGCCAAAACACAGAATTACTTGCCATGTTCCAGTTAAAGCCTAAACTATCGAGTTGGCATTTCTTTTTAAAAGTGTATAAAGAAGCGGTAATGGGCCAAATCCTCAAGCCACTGTAAATCAACAGGATTTGCTTGCCTCCGCTGGAACACCCGCTCTCTATTTCAGTTCAGGAGCTAACACACAGTATCTTAATATGCATTTAGGTTAATATTTGTGTTATAAGTTGATCTCACAAAATTGACGTGAGACAGAGTCAATTAAAATTTGGAGTATTTATAAAACTATCGAGTTGGCATTTCTTTTTAAAAGTGTATAAAGAAGCGGTAATGGGCCAAATCCTCAAGCCACTGTAAATCAACACGATTTGCTTGCCTCCGCTGGAACACCCGCTCTCTATTTCAGTTCAGGAGCTAACACACAGTATCTTAATATGCATTTAGGTTAATATTTGCACTTTGCAGGGCTAGGTAGATTGCACGGCTGGCACATATCAGACTAAATGTCACTTCCGAAAGCTAAGGGACCGAACCGGAAGCTGCCATTCAGAGGGACTACCTGACAACATGTGGAACCTCTCCGGAGAAGCCTTCCCACCTCAAGCAACTCCTTTTGATTCATCTTTCACATAGACAATACACGTTATATACACCGACACAACCCCCGGCCTTTGCCTCCACAGATCCTGTGGTTGGCTAATTAAAGGAGGAGGTGTAACTATCAATCTAATCTGGCTTGTTCTCAAATTTACCATAATTTCCACACTTGAGAGGCTGGTGAAATGAAACAGCACTACTACACTTTCCCATTCATCAGCCGGAAGCAGAACAACTCCGAGAACCGGTCGAAAAATAATTAGGATGCGGGATCAGGTGTTGCGCGCGTGCATCTGTGCCTGTACAGGGGCACGCAGGCACATGAGCATTCACGGGAGGCAGCAGCAGTAGCACGGGGGCAGATGAGCACCACCAGTCATTTGACCTCGACAGGTGAATGCTTGCAGATGTACTCACAGCACACTTATTAGAAGAGGCCCAAATGCCCGAGAAAACTGCCGTCAGATTACGCCGGAAACAACAACGGCTTTTTAAACAACTACAGCCGCCAGAACGGTACCGGCGGCAGCACTGCAGGAGCTGCTCAGGAACCGCTGGGGCAACCCCAGCGCACCGGGTGCTCAGCGCGTGGCCCTGACCCCACCGCATGGCATGTCACCCTTGGGCAGGAAGCTTGGCATTTTCTGGAAGCACCGGTGTCATTTCACGGGCTTTGCCGTCGCTTTGCGCTTGTGGGGTAACACTATAGAGTTTTTCAGAAAGTGTTGGAGCAACTTTGGTACCTTTTCCATTCAGGCACACTGGGAGTGAGCTGTGGGGCTGCTGCCAGGGGCTCTGCTCAGCACAGCATGGCTGGAGCTGGCCCAGGACCTCCTTCGAAAGACAGACTGGTCAGACACACAGCTATCCTGAATCATCAAGGATAATCCTATGTTCAAGTTCAAGTTCCTACGTTCCAGTTCAAGTTCAAGTTCCTACGTTCCAATTGGTGCCCGTTACCTCTTGTCCTGGATCATCAAAGATGATCCAGGACAAGAGGTAACGGGTACAAACTGGAACGTAGGAACTTCTATCAAAGCATGAGGAGGAACTTCTTTACTTTGAGGGTGGCAGAGCGCTGGAACAGGCTGCCCAGTGAGGCGGTAGAGTCTTCCACCCCAGAGACATTCAAAACCCGCCTGGAGGTCATCCTGTGCAACCTGCTGTAGGTGACCCTGCTCTGGCAGGGGGGTTGGACTGGATGATCTCCAGAGGTCCTTTCCAACCCTAACCAATCTGTGATTCTGTGATCAGAGCTGTTCTTCGAAATCTGTTCCTAGGAAATCGCTGCGAGAAGGAGGATGCACCTGAGGAGCAGGCCTAAGATGGAGGATTGAACAAACAAGTAGCTCTTACCTGAGGAATCGGCTATCCCATGGAACAACTTCTGAGAAAGATTCTGCAACATTACTAGGGGTCCGCCAAAACACAGAATTACTTGCCATGTTCCAGTTAAAGCCTAAACTATCGAGTTGGCATTTCTTTTTAAAAGTGTATAAAGAAGTGGTAATGGGCCAAATCCTCAAGCCACTGTAAATCAACACGATTTGCTTGCCTCCGCTGGAACACCCGCTCTCTATTTCAGTTCAGGAGCTAACACACAGTATCTTAATATGCATTTAGGTTAATATTTGCACTTTGCAGGGCTAGGTAGATTGCACGGCTGGCACATATCAGACTAAATGTCACTTCCGAAAGCTAAGGGACCGAACCGGAAGCTGCCATTCAGAGGGACTACCTGAAAACATGTGGAACCTCTCCGGAAAAGCCTTCCCACCTCAAGCAACTCCTTTTGATTCATCTTTCACATAGACAATACACGTTATATACACCGACACACCCCCCCGGCCTTTGCCTCCACAGATCCTGTGGTTGGCTAATTAAAGGAGGAGGTGTAACTATCAATCTAATCTCGCTTGTTCTCAAATTTACCATAATTTCCACACTTGAGAGGCTGGTGAAATGAAACAGCACTACTACACTTTCCCATTCATCAGCCGGAAGCAGAACAACTCCGAGAACCGGGCGAAAAATAATTAGGATGCGGGATCAGGTGTTGCGCGCCTGCATCTGTGCCTGTACAGGGGCACGCAGGCACATGAGCATTCACGGGAGGCAGCAGCAGTAGCACGGGGGCAGATGAGCACCACCAGTCATTTGACCTCGACAGGTGAATGCTTGCAGATGTACTCACAGCACACTTATTAGAAGAGGCCCAAATGCCCGAGAAAACTGCCGTCAGATTACGCCGGAAACAACAACGGCTTTTTAAACAACTACAGCCGCCAGAACGGTACCAGCGGCAGCACTGCAGGAGCTGCTCAGGAACCGCTGGGGCAACCCCAGCGCACCGGGTGCTCAGCACGTGGCCCTGACCCCACCGCATGGCATGTCACCCTTGGGCAGGAAGCTTGACATTTTCTGGAAGCACCGGTGTCATTTCACGGGCTTTGCCGTCGCTTTGCGCTTGTGGGGTAACACTATAGAGTTTTTCAGAAAGTGTTGGAGCAACTTTGGTACCTTTTCCATTCAGGCACACTGGGAGTGAGCTGTGGGGCTGCTGCCAGGGGCTCTGCTCAGCACAGCATGGCTGGAGCTGGCCCAGGACCTCCTTCGAAAGACAGACTGGTCAGACACATAGCTATCCTGAATCATCAAGGATAATCCTATGTTCAAGTTCAAGTTCCTACCTTCCAGTTCAAGTTCAAGTTCCTACGTTCCAATTGGTGCCCGTTACCTCTTGGCCTGGATCATCAAAGATGATCCAGGCCAAGAGGTAACGGGTACAAACTGGAACCTAAGAACATCTATCAAATCATGAGGAGGAACTTCTTTACTTTGAGGGTGGCAGAGCGCTGGAACAGGCTGCCCAGGGAGGCGGTAGAGTCTCCCACCCCAGAGACATTCAAAACCCGCCTGGAGGTCATCCTGTGCAACCTGCTGTAGGTGACCCTGCTCTGGCAGGGGGGTTGGACTGGATGATCTCCAGAGCTCCTTTCCAACCCTAACCAATCTGTGATTCTGTGATCAGAGCTGTTCTTCGAAATCTGTTCCTAGGAAATCGCTGCGAGAAGGAGGATGCACCTGAGGAGCAGGCCTAAGATGGAGGATTGAACAAACAAGTTGCTCTTACCTGAGGAATCGGCTATCCCATGGAACAACTTCTGAGAAAGATTCTGCAACATAACTAGGGGTCCGCCAAAACACAGAATTACTTGCCATGTTCCAGTTAAAGCCTAAACTATCGAGTTGGCATTTCTTTTTAAAAGTGTATAAAGAAGCGGTAATGGGCCAAATCCTCAAGCCACTGTAAATCAACAGGATTTGCTTGCCTCCGCTGGAACACCCGCTCTCTATTTCAGTTCAGGAGCTAACACACAGTATCTTAATATGCATTTAGGTTAATATTTGTGTTATAAGTTGATCTCACAAAATTGACGTGAGACAGAGTCAATTAAAATTTGGAGTATTTATAAAACTATCGAGTTGGCATTTCTTTTTAAAAGTGTATAAAGAAGCGGTAATGGGCCAAATCCTCAAGCCACTGTAAATCAACACGATTTGCTTGCCTCCGCTGGAACACCCGCTCTCTATTTCAGTTCAGGAGCTAACACACAGTATCTTAATATGCATTTAGGTTAATATTTGCACTTTGCAGGGCTAGGTAGATTGCACGGCTGGCACATATCAGACTAAATGTCACTTCCGAAAGCTAAGGGACCGAACCGGAAGCTGCCATTCAGAGGGACTACCTGACAACATGTGGAACCTCTCCGGAGAAGCCTTCCCACCTCAAGCAACTCCTTTTGATTCATCTTTCACATAGACAATACACGTTATATACACCGACACAACCCCCGGCCTTTGCCTCCACAGATCCTGTGGTTGGCTAATTAAAGGAGGAGGTGTAACTATCAATCTAATCTGGCTTGTTCTCAAATTTACCATAATTTCCACACTTGAGAGGCTGGTGAAATGAAACAGCACTACTACACTTTCCCATTCATCAGCCGGAAGCAGAACAACTCCGAGAACCGGTCGAAAAATAATTAGGATGCGGGATCAGGTGTTGCGCGCGTGCATCTGTGCCTGTACAGGGGCACGCAGGCACATGAGCATTCACGGGAGGCAGCAGCAGTAGCACGGGGGCAGATGAGCACCACCAGTCATTTGACCTCGACAGGTGAATGCTTGCAGATGTACTCACAGCACACTTATTAGAAGAGGCCCAAATGCCCGAGAAAACTGCCGTCAGATTACGCCGGAAACAACAACGGCTTTTTAAACAACTACAGCCGCCAGAACGGTACCGGCGGCAGCACTGCAGGAGCTGCTCAGGAACCGCTGGGGCAACCCCAGCGCACCGGGTGCTCAGCGCGTGGCCCTGACCCCACCGCATGGCATGTCACCCTTGGGCAGGAAGCTTGGCATTTTCTGGAAGCACCGGTGTCATTTCACGGGCTTTGCCGTCGCTTTGCGCTTGTGGGGTAACACTATAGAGTTTTTCAGAAAGTGTTGGAGCAACTTTGGTACCTTTTCCATTCAGGCACACTGGGAGTGAGCTGTGGGGCTGCTGCCAGGGGCTCTGCTCAGCACAGCATGGCTGGAGCTGGCCCAGGACCTCCTTCGAAAGACAGACTGGTCAGACACACAGCTATCCTGAATCATCAAGGATAATCCTATGTTCAAGTTCAAGTTCCTACGTTCCAGTTCAAGTTCAAGTTCCTACGTTCCAATTGGTGCCCGTTACCTCTTGTCCTGGATCATCAAAGATGATCCAGGACAAGAGGTAACGGGTACAAACTGGAACCTAGGAACTTCTATCAAAGCATGAGGAGGAACTTCTTTACTTTGAGGGTGGCAGAGCGCTGGAACAGGCTGCCCAGGGAGGCGGTAGAGTCTCCCACCCCAGAGACATTCATAACCCGCCTGGAGGTCATCCTGTGCAACCTGCTGTAGGTGACCCTGCTCTGGCAGGGGGTTGGACTGGATGATCTCCAGAGCTCCTTTCCAACCCTAACCAATCTGTGATTCTGTGATCAGAGCTGTTCTTCGAAATCTGTTCCTAGGAAATCGCTGCGAGAAGGAGGATGCACCTGAGGAGCAGGCCTAAGATGGAGGATTGAACAAACAAGTAGCTCTTACCTGAGGAATCGGCTATCCCATGGAACAACTTCTGAGAAAGTTTCTGCAACATTACTAGGGGTCCGCCAAAACATACAATTACTTGCCATGTTCCAGTTAAAGCCTAAACTATCGAGTTGGCATTTCTTTTTAAAAGTGTATAAAGAAGCGGTAATGGGCCAAATCCTCAAGCCACTGTAAATCAACACGATTTGCTTGCCTCCGCTGGAACACCCGCTCTCTATTTCAGTTCAGGAGCTAACACACACTATCTTAATATGCATTTAGGTTAATATTTGCACTTTGCAGGGCTAGGTAGATTGCACGGCTGGCACATATCAGACTAAATGTCACTTCCGAAAGCTAAGGGACCGAACCGGAAGCTGCCATTCAGAGGGACTACCTGACAACATGTGGAACCTCTCCGGAAAAGCCTTCCCACCTCAAGCAACTCCTTTTGATTAATCTTTCACATAGACAATACATGTTATATACACCGACACACCCCCCCGGCCTTTGCCTCCACAGATCCTGTGGTTGGCTAATTAAAGGAGGAGGTGTAACTATCAATCTAATCTGGCTTGTTCTCAAATTTACCATAATTTCCACACTTGAGAGGCTGGTGAAATGAAACAGCACTACTACACTTTCCCATTCATCAGCCGGAAGCAGAACAACTCCGAGAACCGGGCGAAAAATAATTAGGATGCGGGATCAGGTGTTGCGCGCGTGCATCTGTGCCTGTACAGGGGCACGCAGGCACATGAGCATTCACGGGAGGCAGCAGCAGTAGCACGGGGGCAGATGAGCACCACCAGTCATTTGACCTCGACAGGTGAATGCTTGCAGATGTACTCACAGCACACTTATTTGAAGAGGCCCAAATGCCCGAGAAAACTGCCGTCAGATTACGCCGGAAACAACAACGGCTTTTTAAACAACTACAGCCGCCAGAACGGTACCGGCGGCAGCACTGCAGGAGCTGCTCAGGAACCGCTGGGGCAACCCCAGCGCACCGGGTGCTCAGCGCGTGGCCCTGACCCCACCGCATGGCATGTCACCCTTGGGCAGGAAGCTTGACATTTTCTGGAAGCACCGGTGTCATTTCACGGGCTTTGCCGTCGCTTTGCGCTTGTGGGGTAACACTATAGAGTTTTTCAGAAAGTGTTGGAGCAACTTTGGTACCTTTTCCATTCAGGCACACTGGGAGTGAGCTGTGGGGCTGCTGCCAGGGGCTCTGCTCAGCACAGCATGGCTGGAGCTGGCCCAGGACCTCCTTCGAAAGACAGACTGGTCAGACACACAGCTATCCTGAATCATCAAGGATAATCCTATGTTCAAGTTCCTACGTTCCAGTTCAAGTTCAAGTTCCTACGTTCCAATTGGTGCCCGTTACCTCTTGTCCTGGATCATCAAAGATGATCCAGGACAAGAGGTAACGGGTACAAACTGGAACCTAGGAACTTCTATCAAAGCATGAGGAGGAACTTCTTTACTTTGAGGGTGGCAGAGCGCTGGAACAGGCTGCCCAGGGAGGCGGTAGAGTCTCCGACCCCAGAGACATTCAAAACCCGCCTGGAGGTCATCCTGTGCAACCTGCTGTAGGTGACCCTGCTCTGGCAGGGGGGTTGGGCTGGATGATCTCCAGAGGTCCTTTCCAACCCTAACCAATCTGTGATTCTGTGATCAGAGCTGTTCTTCGAAATCTGTTCCTAGGAAATAGCTGCGAGAAGGAGGATGCACCTGAGGAGCAGGCCTAAGATGGAGGATTGAACAAACAAGTAGCTCTTACCTGAGGAATCGGCTATCCCATGGAACAACTTCTGAGAAAGATTCTGCAACATTACTAGGGGTCCGCCAAAACATACAATTACTTGCCATGTTCCAGTTAAAGCCTAAACTATCAAGTTGGCATTTCTTTTTAAAAGTGTATAAAGAAGCGGTAATGGGCCAAATCCGCAAGCCACTGTAAATCAACACGATTTGCTTGCCTCCGCTGGAACACCCGCTCTCTATTTCAGTTCAGGAGCTAACACACAGTATCTTAATATGCATTTAGGTTAATATTTGCACTTTGCAGGGCTAGGTAGATTGCACGGCTGGCACATATCAGACTAAATGTCACGTCCGAAAGCTAAGGGACCGAACCGGAAGCTGCCATTCAGAGGGACTACCTGACAACATGTGGAACCTCTCCGGAAAAGCCTTCCCACCTCAAGCAACTCCTTTTGATTAATCTTTCACATAGACAATACACGTTATATACACCGACACACCCCCACGGCCTTTGCCTCCACAGATCCTGTGGTTGGCTAATTAAAGGAGGAGGTGTAACTATCAATCTAATCTGGCTTGTTCTCAAATTTACCATAATTTCCACACTTGAGAGGCTGGTGAAATGAAACAGCACTAATACACTTTCCCATTCATCAGCCGGAAGCAGAACAACTCAGAGAACCGGGCGAAAAATAATTAGGATGCGGGATCAGGTGTTGCGCGCGTGCATCTGTGCCTGTACAGGGGCACGCAGGCACATGAGCATTCACGGGAGGCAGCAGCAGTAGCACGGGGGCAGATGAGCACCACCAGTCATTTGACCTCGACAGGTGAATGCTTGCAGATGTACTCACAGCACACTTATTAGAAGAGGCCCAAATGCCCGAGAAAACTGCCGTCAGATTACGCCGGAAACAACAACGGCTTTTTAAACAACTACAGCCGCCAGAACGGTACCGGCGGCAGCACTGCAGGAGCTGCTCAGGAACCGCTGGGGCAACCCCAGCGCACCGGGTGCTCAGCGCGTGGCCCTGACCCCACCGCATGGCATGTCACCCTTGGGCAGGAAGCTTGACATTTTCTGGAAGCACCGGTGTCATTTCACGGGCTTTGCCGTCGCTTTGCGCTTGTGGGGTAACACTATAGAGTTTTTCAGAAAGTGTTGGAGCAACTTTGGTACCTTTTCCATTCAGGCACACTGGGAGTGAGCTGTGGGGCTTCTGCCAGGGGCTCTGCTCAACACAGCATGGCTGGAGCTGGCCCAGGACCTCCTTCGAAAGACAGACTGGTCAGACACACAGCTATCCTGAATCATCAAGGATAATCCTATGTTCAAGTTCCTACGTTCCAGTTCAAGTTCAAGTTCCTACGTTCCAATTGGTGCCCGTTACCTCTTGTCCTGGATCATCAAAGATGATCCAGGACAAGAGGTAACGGGTACAAACTGGAACCTAGGAACTTCTATCAAAGCATGAGGAGGAACTTCTTTACTTTGAGGGTGGCAGAGCGCTGGAACAGGCTGCCCAGGGAGGCAGTAGAGTCTCCCACCCCAGAGACATTCAAAACCCGCCTGGAGGTCATCCTGTGCAACCTGCTGTAGGTGACCCTGCTCTGGCAGGGTGGTTGGACTGGATGATCTCCAGACCTCCTTTCCAACCCAAAGCAATCTGTGATTCTGTGATCAGAGCTGTTCTTCGAAATCTGTTCCTAGGAAATCGCTGCGAGAAGGAGGATGCACCTGAGGAGCAGGCCTAAGATGGAGGATTGAACAAACAAGTAGCTCTTACCTGAGGAATCGGCTATCCCATGGAACAACTTCTGAGAAAGATTCTGCAACATTACTAGGGGTCCGCCAAAACATACAATTACTTGCCATGTTCCAGTTAAAGCCTAAACTATCAAGTTGGCATTTCTTTTTAAAAGTGTATAAAGAAGCGGTAATGGGCCAAATCCTCAAGCCACTGTAAGTCAACACGATTTGCTTGCCTCCGCTGGAACACCCGCTCTCTATTTCAGTTCAGGAGCTAACACACAGTATCTTAATATGCATTTAGGTTAATATTTGCACTTTGCAGGGCTAGGTAGATTGCATGGCTGGCACATATCAGACTAAATGTCACTTCCGAAAGCTAAGGGACCGAACCGGAAGCTGCCATTCAGAGGGACTACCTGACAACATGTGGAACCTCTCCGGAAAAGCCTTCCCACCTCAAGCAACTCCTTTTGATTAATCTTTCACATAGACAATACACGTTATATACACCGACACACCCCCCCGGCCTTTGCCTCCACAGATCCTGTGGTTGGCTAATTAAAGGAGGAGGTGTAACTATCAATCTAATCTGGCTTGTTCTCAAATTTACCATAATTTCCACACTTGAGAGGCTGGTGAAATGAAACAGCACTACTACACTTTCCCATTCATCAGCCGGAAGCAGAACAACTCCGAGAACCGGGCGAAAAATAATTAGGATGCGGGATCAGGTGTTGCGCGCGTGCATCTGTGCCTGTACAGGGGCACGCAGGCACATGAGCATTCACGGGAGGCAGCAGCAGTAGCACGGGGGCAGATGAGCACCACCAGTCATTTGACCTCGACAGGTGAATGCTTGCAGATGTACTCACAGCACACTTATTAGAAGAGGCCCAAATGCCCGAGAAAACTGCCGTCAGATTACGCCGGAAACAACAACGGCTTTTTAAACAACTACAGCCGCCAGAACGGTACCGGCGGCAGCACTGCAGGAGCTGCTCAGGAACCGCTGGGGCAACCCCAGCGCACCGGGTGCTCAGCGCGTGGCCCTGACCCCACCGCATGGCATGTCACCCTTGGGCAGGAAGCTTGACATTTTCTGGAAGCACCGGTGTCATTTCACGGGCTTTGCCGTCGCTTTGCGCTTGTGGGGTAACACTATAGAGTTTTTCAGAAAGTGTTGGAGCAACTTTGGTACCTTTTCCATTCAGGCACACTGGGAGTGAGCTGTGGGGCTGCTGCCAGGGGCTCTGCTCAGCACAGCATGGCTGGAGCTGGTCCAGGACCTCCTTCGAAAGACAGACTGGTCAGACACACAGCTATCCTGAATCATCAAGGATAATCCTATGTTCAAGTTCCTACGTTCCAGTTCAAGTTCAAGTTCCTACGTTCCAATTGGTGCCCGTTACCTCTTGTCCTGGATCATCAAAGATGATCCAGGACAAGAGGTAACGGGTACAAACTGGAACGTAGGAACTTCTATCAAAGCATGAGGAGGAACTTCTTTACTTTGAGGGTGGCAGAGCGCTGGAACAGGCTGCCCAGGGAGGCGGTAGAGTCTCCGACCCCAGAAACATTCAAAACCCGCCTGGAGGTCATCCTGTGCAACCTGCTGTAGGTGACCCTGCTCTGGCAGGGGGGTTGGGCTGGATGATCTCCAGAGCTCCTTTCCAACCCTAACCAATCTGTGATTCTGTGATCAGAGCTGTTCTTCGAAATCTGTTCCTAGGAAATCGCTGCGAGAAGGAGGATGCACCTGAGGAGCAGGCCTAAGATGGAGGATTGAACAAACAAGTAGCTCTTACCTGAGGAATCGGCTATCCCATGGAACAACTTCTGAGAAAGTTTCTGCAACATTACTAGGGGTCCGCCAAAACATACAATTTCTTGCCATGTTCCAGTTAAAGCCTAAACTATCGAGTTGGCATTTCTTTTTAAAAGTGTATAAAGAAGCGGTAATGGGCCAAATCCTCAAGCCACTGTAAATCAACACGATTTGCTTGCCTCCGCTGGAACACCCGCTCTCTATTTCAGTTCAGGAGCTAACACACAGTATCTTAATATGCATTTATGTTAATATTTGCACTTTGCAGGGCTAGGTAGATTGCACGGCTGGCACATATCAGACTAAATGTCACGTCCGAAAGCTAAGGGACCGAACCGGAAGCTGCCATTCAGAGGGACTACCTGACAACATGTGGAACCTCTCCGGAAAAGCCTTCCCACCTCAAGCAACTCCTTTTGATTAATCTTTCACATAGACAATACACGTTATATACACCGACACACCCCCCCGGCCTTTGCCTCCACAGATCCTGTGGTTGGCTAATTAAAGGAGGAGGTGTAACTATCAATCTAATCTGGCTTGTTCTCAAATTTACCATAATTTCCACACTTGAGAGGCTGGTGAAATGAAACAGCACTAATACACTTTCCCATTCATCAGGCGGAAGCAGAACAACTCAGAGAACCGGGCGAAAAATAATTAGGATGCGGGATCAGGTGTTGCGCGCGTGCATCTGTGCCTGTACAGGGGCACGCAGGCACATGAGCATTCACGGGAGGCAGCAGCAGTAGCACGGGGGCAGATGAGCACCACCAGTCATTTGACCTCGACAGGTGAATGCTTGCAGATGTACTCACAGCACACTTATTAGAAGAGGCCCAAATGCCCGAGAAAACTGCCGTCAGATTACGCCGGAAACAACAACGGCTTTTTAAACAACTACAGCCGCCAGAACGGTACCGGCGGCAGCACTGCAGGAGCTGCTCAGGAACCGCTGGGGCAACCCCAGCGCACCGGGTGCTCAGCGTGTGGCCCTGACCCCACCGCATGGCATGTCACCCTTGGGCAGGAAGCTTGACATTTTCTGGAAGCACCGGTGTCATTTCACGGGCTTTGCCGTCGCTTTGCGCTTGTGGGGTAACACTATAGAGTTTTTCAGAAAGTGTTGGAGCAACTTTGGTACCTTTTCCATTCAGGCACACTGGGAGTGAGCTGTGGGGCTACTGCCAGGGGCTCTGCTCAGCATAGCATGGCTGGAGCTGGTCCGGGACCTCCTTCGAAAGACAGACTGGTCAGACACACAGCTATCCTGAATCATCAAGGATAATCCTATGTTCAAGTTCAAGTTCCTACCTTCCAGTTCAAGTTTAAGTTCCTACGTTCCAATTGGTGCCCGTTACCTCTTGTCCTGGATCATCAAAGATGATCCAGGACAAGAGGTAACGGGTACAAACTGGAACCTAGGAACTTCTATCAAAGCATGAGGAGGAACTTCTTTACTTTGAGGGTGGCAGAGCGCTGGAACAGGCTGCCCAGGGAGGCAGTAGAGTCTCCCACCCCAGAGACATTCAAAACCCGCCTGGAGGTCATCCTGTGCAACCTGCTGTAGGTGACCCTGCTCTGGCAGGGGGGTTGGGCTGGATGATCTCCAGACCTCCTTTCCAACCCAAAGCAATCTGTGATTCTGTGATCAGAGCTGTTCTTCGAAATCTGTTCCTAGGAAATCGCTGCGAGAAGGAGGACGCACCTGAGGAGCAGGCCTAAGATGGAGGATTGAACAAACAAGTAGCTCTTACCTGAGGAATCGGCTATCCCATGGAACAACTTCTGAGAAAGATTCTGCAACATTACTAGGGGTCCGCTAAAACATACAATTACTTGCCATGTTCCAGTTAAAGCCTAAACTATCGAGTTGGCATTTCTTTTTAAAAGTGTATAAAGAAGCGGTAATGGGCCAAATCCTCAAGCCACTGTAAGTCAACACGATTTGCTTGCCTCCGCTGGAACACCCGCTCTCTATTTCAGTTCAGGAGCTAACACACAGTATCTTAATATGCATTTAGGTTAATATTTGCACTTTGCAGGGCTAGGTAGATTGCACGGCTGGCACATATCAGACTAAATGTCACTTCCGAAAGCTAAGGGACCGAACCGGAAGCTGCCATTCAGAGGGACTACCTGACAACATGTGGAACCTCTCCGGAAAAGCCTTCCCACCTCAAGCAACTCCTTTTGATTAATCTTTCACATAGACAATACACGTTATATACACCGACACACCCCCCCGGCCTTTGCCTCCACAGATCCTGTGGTTGGCTAATTAAAGGAGGAGGTGTAACTATCAATCTAATCTGGCTTGTTCTCAAATTTACCATAATTTCCACACTTGAGAGGCTGGTGAAATGAAACAGCACTACTACACTTTCCCATTCATCAGCCGGAAGCAGAACAACTCCGAGAACCGGGCGAAAAATAATTAGGATGCGGGATCAGGTGTTGCGCGCGTGCATCTGTGCCTGTACAGGGGCACGCAGGCACATGAGCATTCACGGGAGGCAGCAGCAGTAGCACTGGGGCAGATGAGCACCACCAGTCATTTGACCTCGACAGGTGAATGCTTGCAGATGTACTCACAGCACACTTATTAGAAGAGGCCCAAATGCCCGAGAAAACTGCCGTCAGATTACGCCGGAAACAACAACGGCTTTTTAAACAACTACAGCCGCCAGAACGGTACCGGCGGCAGCACTGCAGGAGCTGCTCAGGAACCGCTGGGGCAACCCCAGCGCACCGGGTGCTCAGCGCGTGGCCCTGACCCCACCGCATGGCATGTCACCCTTGGGCAGGAAGCTTGACATTTTCTGGAAGCACCGGTGTCATTTCACGGGCTTTGCCGTCGCTTTGCGCTTGTGGGGTAACACTATAGAGTTTTTCAGAAAGTGTTGGAGCAACTTTGGTACCTTTTCCATTCAGGCACACTGGGAGTGAGCTCTGGGGCTGCTGCCAGGGGCTCTGCTCAGCACAGCATGGCTGGAGCTGGTCCAGGACCTCCTTCGAAAGACAGACTGGTCAGACACACAGCTATCCTGAATCATCAAGGATAATCCTATGTTCAAGTTCCTACGTTCCAGTTCAAGTTCAAGTTCCTACGTTCCAATTGGTGCCCGTTACCTCTTGTCCTGGATCATCAAAGATGATCCAGGACAAGAGGTAACGGGTACAAACTGGAACGTAGGAACTTCTATCAAAACATGAGGAGGAACTTCTTTACTTTGAGGGTGGCAGAGCGCTGGAACAGGCTGCCCAGGGAGGCGGTAGAGTCTCCGACCCCAGAAACATTCAAAACCCGCCTGGAGGTCATCCTGTGCAACCTGCTGTAGGTGACCCTGCTCTGGCAGGGGGGTTGGGCTGGATGATCTCCAGAGGTCCTTTCCAACCCTAACCAATCTGTGATTCTGTGATCAGAGCTGTTCTTCGAAATCTGTTCCTAGGAAATCGCTGCGAGAAGGAGGATGCACCTGAGGATCAGGCCTAAGATGGAGGATTGAACAAACAAGTAGCTCTTACCTGAGGAATCGGCTATCCCATGGAACAACTTCTGAGAAAGATTCTGCAACATTACTAGGGGTCCGCCAAAACATACAATTACTTGCCATGTTCCAGTTAAAGCCTAAACTATCGAGTTGGCATTTCTTTTTAAAAGTGTATAAAGAAGCGGTAATGGGCCAAATCCTCAAGCCACTGTAAATCAACACGATTTGCTTGCCTCCGCTGGAACACCCGCTCTCTATTTCAGTTCAGGAGCTAACACACAGTATCTTAATATGCATTTATGTTAATATTTGCACTTTGCAGGGCTAGGTAGATTGCACGGCTGGCACATATCAGACTAAATGTCACGTCCGAAAGCTAAGGGACCGAACCGGAAGCTGCCATTCAGAGGGACTACCTGACAACATGTGGAACCTCTCCGGAAAAGCCTTCCCACCTCAAGCAACTCCTTTTGATTAATCTTTCACATAGACAATACACGTTATATACACCGACACACCCCCCCGGCCTTTGCCTCCACAGATCCTGTGGTTGGCTAATTAAAGGAGGAGGTGTAACTATCAATCTAATCTGGCTTGTTCTCAAATTTACCATAATTTCCACACTTGAGAGGCTGGTGAAATGAAACAGCACTAATACACTTTCCCATTCATCAGCCGGAAGCAGAACAACTCCGAGAACCGGGCGAAAAATAATTAGGATGCGGGATCAGGTGTTGCGCGCGTGCATCTGTGCCTGTACAGGGGCACGCAGGCACATGAGCATTCACGGGAGGCAGCAGCAGTAGCACGGGGGCAGATGAGCACCACCAGTCATTTGACCTCGACAGGTGAATGCTTGCAGATGTACTCACAGCACACTTATTAGAAGAGGCCCAAATGCCCGAGAAAACTGCCGTCAGATTACGCCGGAAACAACAACGGCTTTTTAAACAACTACAGCCGCCAGAACGGTACCGGCGGCAGCACTGCAGGAGCTGCTCAGGAACCGCTGGGGCAACCCCAGCGCACCGGGTGCTCAGCGTGTGGCCCTGACCCCACCGCATGGCATGTCACCCTTGGGCAGGAAGCTTGACATTTTCTGGAAGCACCGGTGTCATTTCATGGGCTTTGCCGTCGCTTTGCGCTTGTGGGGTAACACTATAGAGTTTTTCAGAAAGTGTTGGAGCAACTTTGGTACCTTTTCCATTCAGGCACACTGGGAGTGAGCTGTGGGGCTACTGCCAGGGGCTCTGCTCAGCATAGCATGGCTGGAGCTGGTCCGGGACCTCCTTCGAAAGACAGACTGGTCAGACACACAGCTATCCTGAATCATCAAGGATAATCCTATGTTCAAGTTCAAGTTCCTACCTTCCAGTTCAAGTTTAAGTTCCTACGTTCCAATTGGTGCCCGTTACCTCTTGTCCTGGATCATCAAAGATGATCCAGGACAAGAGGTAACGGGTACAAACTGGAACGTAGGAACTTCTATCAAAGCATGAGGAGGAACTTCTTTACTTTGAGGGTGGCAGAGCGCTGGAACAGGCTGCCCAGGGAGGCAGTAGAGTCTCCCA
This sequence comes from Vanellus vanellus, assembly GCF_965231255.1. NCBI lineage: Eukaryota > Metazoa > Chordata > Aves > Charadriiformes > Charadriidae > Vanellus > Vanellus vanellus. The sequence goes on from NW_028127955.1 coordinate 1,369,678, forward strand.
CCCCAGAGACATTCAAAACCCGCCTGGAGGTCATCCTGTGCAACATGCTGTAGGTGACCCTGCTCTGGCAGGGGGGTTGGGCTGGATGATCTCCAGACCTCCTTTCCAACACAAAGCAATCTGTGATTCTGTGATCAGAGCTGTTCTTCGAAATCTGTTCCTAGGAAATCGCTGCGAGAAGGAGGACGCACCTGAGGAGCAGGCCTAAGATGGAGGATTGAACAAACAAGTAGCTCTTACCTGAGGAATCGGCTATCCCATGGAACAACTTCTGAGAAAGATTCTGCAACATTACTAGGGGTCCGCCAAAACATACAATTACTTGCCATGTTCCAGTTAAAGCCTAAACTATCGAGTTGGCATTTCTTTTTAAAAGTGTATAAAGAAGCGGTAATGGGCCAAATCCTCAAGCCACTGTAAGTCAACACGATTTGCTTGCCTCCGCTGGAACACCCGCTCTCTATTTCAGTTCAGGAGCTAACACACAGTATCTTAATATGCATTTAGGTTAATATTTGCACTTTGCAGGGCTAGGTAGATTGCACGGCTGGCACATATCAGACTAAATGTCACTTCCGAAAGCTAAGGGACCGAACCGGAAGCTGCCATTCAGAGGGACTATCTGACAACATGTGGAACCTCTCCGGAAAAGCCTTCCCACCTCAAGCAACTCCTTTTGATTAATCTTTCACATAGACAATACATGTTATATACACCGACACACCCCCCCGGCCTTTGCCTCCACAGATCCTGTGGTTGGCTAATTAAAGGAGGAGGTGTAACTATCAATCTAATCTGGCTTGTTCTCAAATTTACCATAATTTCCACACTTGAGAGGCTGGTGAAATGAAACAGCACTACTACACTTTCCCATTCATCAGCCGGAAGCAGAACAACTCCGAGAACCGGGCGAAAAATAATTAGGATGCGGGATCAGGTGTTGCGCGCGTGCATCTGTGCCTGTACAGGGGCACGCAGGCACATGAGCATTCACGGGAGGCAGCAGCAGTAGCAAGGGGGCAGATGAGCACCACCACTCATTTGACCTCGACAGGTGAATGCTTGCAGATGTACTCACAGCACACTTATTAGAAGAGGCCCAAATGCCCGAGAAAACTGCCGTCAGATTACGCCGGAAACAACAACGGCTTTTTAAACAACTACAGCCGCCAGAACGGTACCGGCGGCAGCACTGCAGGAGCTGCTCAGGAACCGCTGGGGCAACCCCAGCGCACCGGGTGCTCAGCGCGTGGCCCTGACCCCACCGCATGGCATGTCACCCTTGGGCAGGAAGCTTGACATTTTCTGGAAGCACCGGTGTCATTTCACGGGCTTTGCCGTCGCTTTGCGCTTGTGGGGTAACACTATAGAGTTTTTCAGAAAGTGTTGGAGCAACTTTGGTACCTTTTCCATTCAGGCACACTGGGAGTGAGCTGTGGGGCTGCTGCCAGGGGCTCTGCTCAGCACAGCATGGCTGGAGCTGGCCCAGGACCTCCTTCGAAAGACAGACTGGTCAGACACACAGCTATCCTGAATCATCAAGGATAATCCTATGTTCAAGTTCCTACGTTCCAGTTCAAGTTCAAGTTCCTACGTTCCAATTGGTGCCCGTTACCTCTTGTCCTGGATCATCAAAGATGATCCAGGACAAGAGGTAACGGGTACAAACTGGAACGTAGGAACTTCTATCAAAACATGAGGAGGAACTTCTTTACTTTGAGGGTGGCAGAGCGCTGGAACAGGCTGCCCAGGGAGGCGGTAGAGTCTCCGACCCCAGAAACATTCAAAACCCGCCTGGAGGTCATCCTGTGCAACCTGCTGTAGGTGACCCTGCTCTGGCAGGGGGGTTGGGCTGGATGATCTCCAGAGGTCCTTTCCAACCCTAACCAATCTGTGATTCTGTGATCAGAGCTGTTCTTCGAAATCTGTTCCTAGGAAATCGCTGCGAGAAGGAGGATGCACCTGAGGAGCAGGCCTAAGATGGAGGATTGAACAAACAAGTAGCTCTTACCTGAGGAATCGGCTATCCCATGGAACAACTTCTGAGAAAGATTCTGCAACATTACTAGGGGTCCGCCAAAACATACAATTACTTGCCATGTTCCAGTTAAAGCCTAAACTATCGAGTTGGCATTTCTTTTTAAAAGTGTATAAAGAAGCGGTAATGGGCCAAATCCTCAAGCCACTGTAAATCAACACGATTTGCTTGCCTCCGCTGGAACACCCGCTCTCTATTTCAGTTCAGGAGCTAACACACAGTATCTTAATATGCATTTATGTTAATATTTGCACTTTGCGGGGCTAGGTAGATTGCACGGCTGGCACATATCAGACTAAATGTCACTTCCGAAAGCTAAGGGACCGAACCGGAAGCTGCCATTCAGAGGGACTACCTGACAACATGTGGAACCTCTCCGGAAAAGCCTTCCCACCTCAAGCAACTCCTTTTGATTAATCTTTCACATGGACAATACACGTTATATACACCGACACACCCCCCCGGCCTTTGCCTCCACAGATCCTGTGGTTGGCTAATTAAAGGAGGAGGTGTAACTACTAATCTAATCTGGCTTGTTCTCAAATTTACCATAATTTCCACACTTGAGAGGCTGGTGAAATGAAACAGCACTACTACACTTTCCCATTCATCAGCCGGAAGCAGAACAACTCCGAGAACCGGGCGAAAAATAATTAGGATGCGGGATCAGGTGTTGCGCGCGTTCATCTGTGCCTGTACAGGGGCACGCAGGCACATGAGCATTCACGGGAGGCAGCAGCAGTAGCACGGGGGCAGATGAGCACCACCAGTCATTTGACCTCGACAGGTGAATGCTTGCAGATGTACTCACAGCACACTTATTAGAAGAGGCCCAAATGCCCGAGAAAACTGCCGTCAGATTACGCCGGAAACAACAACGGCTTTTTAAACAACTACAGCCGCCAGAACGGTACCGGCGGCAGCACTGCAGGAGCTGCTCAGGAACCGCTGGGGCAACCCCAGCGCACCGGGTGCTCAGCGCGTGGCCCTGACCCACCGCATGGCATGTCACCCTTGGGCAGGAAGCTTGACATTTTCTGGAAGCACCGGTGTCATTTCACGGGCTTTGCCGTCGCTTTGCGCTTGTGGGGTAACACTATAGAGTTTTTCAGAAAGTGTTGGAGCAACTTTGGTACCTTTTCCATTCAGGCACACTGGGAGTGAGCTGTGGGGCTGCTGCCAGGGGCTCTGCTCAGCACAGCATGGCTGGAGCTGGCCCAGGACCTCCTTCGAAAGACAGACTGGTCAGACACACAGCTATCCTGAATCATCAAGGATAATCCTATGTTCAAGTTCCTACGTTCCAGTTCAAGTTCAAGTTCCTACGTTCCAATTGGTGCCCGTTACCTCTTGTCCTGGATCATCAAAGATGATCCAGGACAAGAGGTAACGGGTACAAACTGGAACCTAGGAACTTCTATCAAAGCATGAGGAGGAACTTCTTTACTTTGAGGGTGGCAGAGCGCTGGAACAGGCTGCCCGGGGAGGCGGTAGAGTCTCCGACCCCAGAGACATTCAAAACCCGCCTGGAGGTCATCCTGTGCAACCTGCTGTAGGTGACCCTGCTCTGGCAGGGGGGTTGGGCTGGATGATCTCCAGAGCTCCTTTCCAACCCTAACTAATCTGTGATTCTGTGATCAGAGCTGTTCTTCGAAATCTGTTCCTAGGAAATCGCTGCGAGAAGGAGGATGCACCTGAGGAGCAGGCCTAAGATGGAGGATTGAACAAACAAGTAGCTCTTACCTGAGGAATCGGCTATCCCATGGAACAACTTCTGAGAAAGATTCTGCAACATTACTAGGGGTCCGCCAAAACATACAATTACTTGCCATGTTCCAGTTAAAGCCTAAACTATCGAGTTGGCATTTCTTTTTAAAAGTGTATAAAGAAGCGGTAATGGGCCAAATCCTCAAGCCACTGTAAATCAACACGATTTGCTTGCCTCCGCTGGAACACCCGCTCTCTATTTCAGTTCAGGAGCTAACACACAGTATCTTAATATGCATTTAGGTTAATATTTGCACTTTGCAGGGCTAGGTAGATTGCACGGCTGGCACATATCAGACTAAATGTCACTTCCGAAAGCTAAGGGACCGAACCGGAAGCTGCCATTCAGAGGGACTACCTGACAACATGTGGAACCTCTCCGGAAAAGCCTTCCCACCTCAAGCAACTCCTTTTGATTAATCTTTCACATAGACAATACACCTTATATACACCGACACACCCCCCCGGCCTTTGCCTCCACAGATCCTGTGGTTGGCTAATTAAAGGAGGAGGTGTAACTATCAATCTAATCTGGCTTGTTCTCAAATTTACCATAATTTCCACACTTGAGAGGCTGGTGAAATGAAACAGCACTACTACACTTTCCCATTCATCAGCCGGAAGCAGAACAACTCCGAGAACCGGGCGAAAAATAATTAGGATGCGGGATCAGGTGTTGCGCGCGTGCATCTGTGCCTGTACAGGGGCACGCAGGCACATGAGCATTCACGGGAGGCAGCAGCAGTAGCACGGGGGCAGATGAGCACCACCAGTCATTTGACCTCGACAGGTGAATGCTTGCAGATGTACTCACAGCACACTTATTAGAAGAGGCCCAAATGCCCGAGAAAACTGCCGTCAGATTACGCCGGAAACAACAACGGCTTTTTAAACAACTACAGCCGCCAGAACGGTACCGGCGGCAGCACTGCAGGAGCTGCTCAGGAACCGCTGGGGCAACCCCAGCGCACCGGGTGCTCAGCGCGTGGCCCTGACCCCACCGCATGGCATGTCACCCTTGGGCAGGAAGCTTGACATTTTCTGGAAGCACCGGTGTCATTTCACGGGCTTTGCCGTCGCTTTGCGCTTGTGGGGTAACACTATAGAGTTTTTCAGAAAGTGTTGGAGCAACTTTGGTACCTTTTCCATTCAGGCACACTGGGAGTGAGCTGTGGGGCTGCTGCCAGGGGCTCTGCTCAGCACAGCATGGCTGGAGCTGGCCCAGGACCTCCTTCGAAAGACAGACTGGTCAGACACACAGCTATCCTGAATCATCAAGGATAATCCTATGTTCAAGTTCCTACGTTCCAGTTCAAGTTCAAGTTCCTACGTTCCAATTGGTGCCCGTTACCTCTTGTCCTGGATCATCAAAGATGATCCAGGACAAGAGGTAACGGGTACAAACTGGAACGTAGGAACTTCTATCAAAGCATGAGGAGGAACTTCTTTACTTTGAGGGTGGCAGAGCGCTGGAACAGGCTGCCCGGGGAGGCGGTAGAGTCTCCGACCCCAGAGACATTCAAAACCCGCCTGGAGGTCATCCTGTGCAACCTGCTGTAGGTGACCCTGCTCTGGCAGGGGGGTTGGACTAGATGATCTCCAGAGCCCCTTTCCAACCCTAACCAATCTGTGATTCTGTGATCAGAGCTGTTCTTCGAAATCTGTTCCTAGGAAATCGCTGCGAGAAGGAGGATGCACCTGAGGAGCAGGCCTAAGATGGAGGATTGAACAAACAAGTAGCTCTTACCTGAGGAATCGGCTATCCCATGGAACAACTTCTGAGAAAGATTCTGCAACATTACTAGGGGTCCGCCAAAACATACAATTACTTGCCATGTTCCAGTTAAAGCCTAAACTATCGAGTTGGCATTTCTTTTTAAAAGTGTATAAAGAAGCGGTAATGGGCCAAATCCGCAAGCCACTGTAAATCAACACGATTTGCTTGCCTCCGCTGGAACACCCGCTCTCTATTTCAGTTCAGGAGCTAACACACACTATCTTAATATGCATTTAGGTTAATATTTGCACTTTGCAGGGCTAGGTAGATTGCACGGCTGGCACATATCAGACTAAATGTCACTTCCGAAAGCTAAGGGACCGAACCGGAAGCTGCCATTCAGAGGGACTACCTGACAACATGTGGAACCTCTCCGGAAAAGCCTTCCCACCTCAAGCAACTCCTTTTGATTAATCTTTCACATAGACAATACACGTTATATACACCGACACACCCCCCCGGCCTTTGCCTCCAGAGATCCTGTGGTTGGCTAATTAAAGGAGGAGGTGTAACTATCAATCTAATCTGGCTTGTTCTCAAATTTACCATAATTTCCACACTTGAGAGGCTGGTGAAATGAAACAGCACTACTACACTTTCCCATTCATCAGCCGGAAGCAGAACAACTCCGAGAACCGGGCGAAAAATAATTAGGATGCGGGATCAGGTGTTGCGCGCGTGCATCTGTGCCTGTACAGGGGCACGCAGGCACATGAGCATTCACGGGAGGCAGCAGCAGTAGCACGGGGGCAGATGAGCACCACCAGTCATTTGACCTCGACAGGTGAATGCTTGCAGATGTACTCACAGCACACTTATTAGAAGAGGCCCAAATGCCCGAGAAAACTGCCGTCAGATTACGCCGGAAACAACAACGGCTTTTTAAACAACTACAGCCGCCAGAACGGTACCGGCGGCAGCACTGCAGGAGCTGCTCAGGAACCGCTGGGGCAACCTCAGCGCACCGGGTGCTCAGCGCGTGGCCCTGACCCCACCGCATGGCATGTCACCCTTGGGCAGGAAGCTTGACATTTTCTGGAAGCACCGGTGTCATTTCACGGGCTTTGCCGTCGCTTTGCGCTTGTGGGGTAACACTATAGAGTTTTTCAGAAAGTGTTGGAGCAACTTTGGTACCTTTTCCATTCAGGCACACTGGGAGTGAGCTGTGGGGCTGCTGCCAGGGGCTCTGCTCAGCACAGCATGGCTGGAGCTGGCCCAGGACCTCCTTCGAAAGACAGACTGGTCAGACACACAGCTATCCTGAATCATCAAGGATAATCCTATGTTCAAGTTCAAGTTCCTACCTTCCAGTTCAAGTTCAAGTTCCTACCTTCCAATTGGCGCCCGTTACCTCTTGTCCTGGATCATCAAAGATGATCCAGGACAAGAGGTAACGGGTACAAACTGGAACGTAGGAACTTCTATCAAAGCATGAGGAGGAACTTCTTTACTTTGAGGGTGGCAGAGCGCTGGAACAGGCTGCCCGGGGAGGCGGTAGAGTCTCCGACCCCAGAGACATTCAAAACCCGCCTGGAGATCATCCTGTGCAACCTGCTGTAGGTGACCCTGCTCTGGCAGGGGGGTTGGGCTGGATGATCTCCAGAGCTCCTTTCCAACCCTAACCAATCTGTGATTCTGTGATCAGAGCTGTTCTTCGAAATCTGTTCCTAGGAAATCGCTGCGAGAAGGAGGATGCACCTGAGGAGCAGGCCTAAGATGGAGGATTGAACAAACAAGTAGCTCTTACCTGAGGAATCGGCTATCCCATGGAACAACTTCTGAGAAAGATTCTGCAACATTACTAGGGGTCCGCCAAAACATACAATTACTTGCCATGTTCCAGTTAAAGCCTAAACTATCGAGTTGGCATTTCTTTTTAAAAGTGTATAAAGAAGCGGTAATGGGCCAAATCCGCAAGCCACTGTAAATCAACACGATTTGCTTGCCTCCGCTGGAACACCCGCTCTCTATTTCAGTTCAGGAGCTAACACACAGTATCTTAATATGCATTTATGTTAATATTTGCACTTTGCGGGGCTAGGTAGATTGCACGGCTGGCACATATCAGACTAAATGTCACTTCCGAAAGCTAAGGGACCGAACCGGAAGCTGCCATTCAGAGGGACTACCTGACAACATGTGGAACCTCTCCGGAAAAGCCTTCCCACCTCAAGCAACTCCTTTTGATTAATCTTTCACATAGACAATACACGTTATATACACCGACACACCCCCCCGGCCTTTGCCTCCACAGATCCTGTGGTTAGCTAATTAAAGGAGGAGGTGTAACTATCAATCTAATCTGGCTTGTTCTCAAATTTACCATAATTTCCACACTTGAGAGGCTGGTGAAATGAAACAGCACTACTACACTTTCCCATTCATCAGCCGGAAGCAGAACAACTCCGAGAACCGGGCGAAAAATAATTAGGATGCGGGATCAGGTGTTGCGCGCGTGCATCTGTGCCTGTACAGGGGCACGCAGGCACATGAGCATTCACGGGAGGCAGCAGCAGTAGCACGGGGGCAGATGAGCACCACCAGTCATTTGACCTCGACAGGTGAATGCTTGCAGATGTACTCACAGCACACTTATTCGAAGAGGCCCAAATGCCCGAGAAAACTGCCGTCAGATTACGCCGGAAACAACAACGGCTTTTTAAACAACTACAGCCGCCAGAACGGTACCGGCGGCAGCACTGCAGGAGCTGCTCAGGAACCGCTGGGGCAACCCCAGCGCACCGGGTGCTCAGCGCGTGGCCCTGACCCCACCGCATGGCATGTCACCCTTGGGCAGGAAGCTTGACATTTTCTGGAAGCACCGGTGTCATTTCACGGGCTTTGCCGTCGCTTTGCGCTTGTGGGGTAACACTGTAGTATTTTTCAGAAAGTGTTGGAGCAACTTTGGTACCTTTTCCATTCAGGCACACTGGGAGTGAGCTGTGGGGCTGCTGCCAGGGGCTCTGCTCAGCACAGCATGGCTGGAGCTGGCCCAGGACCTCCTTCGAAAGACAGACTGGTCAGACACACAGCTATCCTGAATCATCAAGGATAATCCTATGTTCAAGTTCCTACGTTCCAGTTCAAGTTCAAGTTCCTACGTTCCAATTGGTGCCCGTTACCTCTTGTCCTGGATCATCAAAGATGAACCAGGACAAGAGGTAACGGGTACAAACTGGAACGTAGGAACTTCTATCAAAGCATGAGGAGGAACTTCTTTACTTTGAGGGTGGCAGAGCGCTGGAACAGGCTGCCCAGGGAGGCGGTAGAGTCTCCCACCCCAGAAACATTCAAAACCCGCCTGGAGGTCATCCTGTGCAACCTGCTGTAGGTGACCCTGCTCTGGCAGGGGGGTTTAGCTGGATGATCTCCAGAGCTCCTTTCCAACCCTAACCAATCTGTGATTCTGTGATCATAGCTGTTCTTCAAAATCTGTTCGTAGGAAATCGCTGCGAGAAGGAGGATGCACCTGAGGAGCAGGCCTAAGATGGAGGATTGAACAAACAAGTAGCTCTTACCTGAGGAATCGGCTATCCCATGGAACAACTTCTGAGAAAGATTCTGCAACATTACTAGGGGTCCGCCAAAACATACAATTACTTGCCATGTTCCAGTTAAAGCCTAAACTATCGAGTTGGCATTTCTTTTTAAAAGTGTATAAAGAAGCGGTAATGGGCCAAATCCGCAAGCCACTGTAAATCAACACGATTTGCTTGCCTCCGCTGGAACACCCGCTCTCTATTTCAGTTCAGGAGCTAACACACAGTATCTTAATATGCATTTATGTTAATATTTGCACTTTGCGGGGCTAGGTAGATTGCACGGCTGGCACATATCAGACTAAATGTCACTTCCGAAAGCTAAGGGACCGAACCGGAAGCTGCCATTCAGAGGGACTACCTGACAACATGTGGAACCTCTCCGGAAAAGCCTTCCCACCTCAAGCAACTCCTTTTGATTAATCTTTCACATAGACAATACACGTTATATACACCGACACACCCCCCCGGCCTTTGCCTCCAGAGATCCTGTGGTTGGCTAATTAAAGGAGGAGGTGTAACTATCAATCTAATCTGGCTTGTTCTCAAATTTACCATAATTTCCACACTTGAGAGGCTGGTGAAATGAAACAGCACTACTACACTTTCCCATTCATCAGCCGGAAGCAGAACAACTCCGAGAACCGGGCGAAAAATAATTAGGATGCGGGATCAGGTGTTGCGCGCGTGCATCTGTGCCTGTACAGGGGCACGCAGGCACATGAGCATTCACGGGAGGCAGCAGCAGTAGCACGGGGGCAGATGAGCACCACCAGTCATTTGACCTCGACAGGTGAATGCTTGCAGATGTACTCACAGCACACTTATTCGAAGAGGCCCAAATGCCCGAGAAAACTGCCGTCAGCTTACGCCGGAAACAACAACGGCTTTTTAAACAACTACAGCCGCCAGAACGGTACCGGCGGCAGCACTGCAGGAGCTGCTCAGGAACCGCTGGGGCAACCCCAGCGCACCGGGTGCTCAGCGCGTGGCCCTGACCCCACCGCATGGCATGTCACCCTTGGGCAGGAAGCTTGACATTTTCTGGAAGCACCGGTGTCATTTCACGGGCTTTGCCGTCGCTTTGCGCTTGTGGGGTAACACTGTAGAGTTTTTCAGAAAGTGTTGGAGCAACTTTGGTACCTTTTCCATTCAGGCACACTGGGAGTGAGCTGTGGGGCTGCTGCCAGGGGCTCTGCTCAGCACAGCATGGCTGGAGCTGGCCCAGGACCTCCTTCGAAAGACAGACTGGTCAGACACACAGCTATCCTGAATCATCAAGGATAATCCTATGTTCAAGTTCCTACGTTCCAGTTCAAGTTCAAGTTCCTACGTTCCAATTGGTGCCCGTTACCTCTTGTCCTGGATCATCAAAGATGATCCAGGACAAGAGGTAACGGGTACAAACTGGAACGTAGGAACTTCTATCAAAGCATGAGGAGGAACTTCTTTACTTTGAGGGTGGCAGAGCGCTGGAACAGGCTGCCCAGGGAGGCGGTAGAGTCTCCGACCCCAGAGACATTCAAAACCCGCCTGGAGGTCATCCTGTGCAACCTGCTGTAGGTGACCCTGCTCTGGCAGGGGCGTTTAACTGGATGATCTCCAGAGCTCCTTTCCAACCCTAACCAATCTGTGATTCTGTGATCAGAGCTGTTCTTCGAAATCTGTTCGTAGGAAATCGCTGCGAGAAGGAGGATGCACCTGAGGAGCAGGCCTAAGATGGAGGATTGAACAAACAAGTAGCTCTTACCTGAGGAATCGGCTATCCCATGGAACAACTTCTGAGAAAGATTCTGCAACATTACTAGGGGTCCGCCAAAACATACAATTACTTGCCATGTTCCAGTTAAAGCCTAAACTATCGAGTTGGCATTTCTTTTTAAAAGTGTATAAAGAAGCGGTAATGGGACAAATCCGCAAGCCACTGTAAATCAACACGATTTGCTTGCCTCCGCTGGAACACCCGCTCTCTATTTCAGTTCAGGAGCTAACACACAGTATCTTAATATGCATTTATGTTAATATTTGCACTTTGCGGGGCTAGGTAGATTGCACGGCTGGCACATATCAGACTAAATGTCACTTCCGAAAGCTAAGGGACCGAACCGGAAGCTGCCATTCAGAGGGACTACCTGACAACATGTGGAACCTCTCCGGAAAAGCCTTCCCACCTCAAGCAACTCCTTTTGATTAATCTTTCACATAGACAATACACGTTATATACACCGACACACCCCCCCGGCCTTTGCCTCCAGAGATCCTGTGGTTGGCTAATTAAAGGAGGAGGTGTAACTATCAATCTAATCTGGCTTGTTCTCAAATTTACCATAATTTCCACACTTGAGAGGCTGGTGAAATGAAACAGCACTACTACACTTTCCCATTCATCAGCCGGAAGCAGAACAACTCCGAGAACCGGGCGAAAAATAATTAGGATGCGGGATCAGGTGTTGCGCGCGTGCATCTGTGCCTGTACAGGGGCACGCAGGCACATGAGCATTCACGGGAGGCAGCAGCAGTAGCACGGGGGCAGATGAGCACCACCAGTCATTTGACCTCGACAGGTGAATGCTTGCAGATGTACTCACAGCACACTTATTAGAAGAGGCCCAAATGCCCGAGAAAACTGCCGTCAGATTACGCCGGAAACAACAACGGCTTTTTAAACAACTACAGCCGCCAGAACGGTACCGGCGGCAGCACTGCAGGAGCTGCTCAGGAACCGCTGGGGCAACCCCAGCGCACCGGGTGCTCAGCGCGTGGCCCTGACCCCACCGCATGGCATGTCACCCTTGGGCAGGAAGCTTGACATTTTCTGGAAGCACCGGTGTCATTTCACGGGCTTTGCCGTCGCTTTGCGCTTGTGGGGTAACACTGTAGAGTTTTTCAGAAAGTGTTGGAGCAACTTTGGTACCTTTTCCATTCAGGCACACTGGGAGTGAGGTGTGGGGCTGCTGCCAGGGGCTCTGCTCAGCACAGCATGGCTGGAGCTGGCCCAGGACCTCCTTCGAAAGACAGACTGGTCAGACACACAGCTATCCTGAATCATCAAGGATAATCCTATGTTCAAGTTCAAGTTCTTACCTTCCAGTTCAAGTTCAAGTTCCTACGTTCCAATTGGTGCCCGTTACCTCTTGTCCTGGATCATCAAAGATGATCCAGGACAAGAGGTAACGGGTACAAACTGGAACCTAGGAACTTCTATCAAAGCATGAGGAGGAACTTCTTTACTTTGAGGGTGGCAGAGCGCTGGAACAGGCTGCCCAGGGAGGCGGTAGAGTCTCCGACCCCAGAAACATTCAAAACCCGCCTGGAGGTCATCCTGTGCAACCTGCTGTAGGTGACCCTGCTCTGGCAGGGGGGTTGGGCTGGATGATCTCCAGAGGTCCTTTCCAACCCTAACCAATCTGTGATTCTGTGATCAGAGCTGTTCTTCGAAATCTGTTCCTAGGAAATCGCTGCGAGAAGGAGGATGCACCTGAGGAGCAGGCCTAAGATGGAGGATTGAACAAACAAGTAGCTCTTACCTGAGGAATCGGCTATCCCATGGAACAACTTCTGAGAAAGATTCTGCAACATTACTAGGGGTCCGCCAAAACATACAATTACTTGCCATGTTCCAGTTAAAGCCTAAACTATCGAGTTGGCATTTCTTTTTAAAAGTGTATAAAGAAGCGGTAATGGGCCAAATCCGCAAGCCACTGTAAATCAACACGATTTGCTTGCCTCCGCTGGAACACCCGCTCTCTATTTCAGTTCAGGAGCTAACACACAGTATCTTAATATGCATTTATGTTAATATTTGCACTTTGTGGGGCTAGGTAGATTGCACGGCTGGCACATATCAGACTAAATGTCACTTCCGAAAGCTAAGGGACCGAACCGGAAGCTGCCATTCAGAGGGACTACCTGACAACATGTGGAACCTCTCCGGAAAAGCCTTCCCACCTCAAGCAACTCCTTTTGATTAATCTTTCACATAGACAATACACGTTATATACACCGACACACCCCCCCGGCCTTTGCCTCCACAGATCCTGTGGTTGGCTAATTAAAGGAGGAGGTGTAACTATCAATCTAATCTGGCTTGTTCTCAAATTTACCATAATTTCCACACTTGAGAGGCTGGTGAAATGAAACAGCACTACTACACTTTCCCATTCATCAGCCGGAAGCAGAACAACTCCGAGAACCGGGCGAAAAATAATTAGGATGCGGGATCAGGTGTTGCGCGCGTGCATCTGTGCCTGTACAGGGGCACGCAGGCACATGAGCATTCACGGGAGGCAGCAGCAGTAGCACGGGGGCAGATGAGCACCACCAGTCATTTGACCTCGACAGGTGAATGCTTGCAGATGTACTCACAGCACACTTATTAGAAGAGGCCCAAATGCCCGAGAAAACTGCCGTCAGCTTACGCCGGAAACAACAACGGCTTCTTAAACAACTACAGCCGCCAGAACGGTACCGGCGGCAGCACTGCAGGAGCTGCTCAGGAACCGCTGGGGCAACCCCAGCGCACCGGGTGCTCAGCGCGTGGCCCTGACCCCACCGCATGGCATGTCACCCTTGGGCAGGAAGCTTGACATTTTCTGGAAGCACCGGTGTCATTTCACGGGCTTTGCCGTCGCTTTGCGCTTGTGGGGTAACACTATAGAGTTTTTCAGAAAGTGTTGGAGCAACTTTGGTACCTTTTCCATTCAGGCACACTGGGAGTGAGCTGGGGGGCTGCTGCCAGGGGCTCTGCTCAGCACAGCATGGCTGGAGCTGGCCCAGGACCTCCTTCGAAAGACAGACTGGTCAGACACACAGCTATCCTGAATCATCAAGGATAATCCTATGTTCAAGTTCCTACCTTCCAGTTCAAGTTCAAGTTCCTACGTTCCAATTGGTGCCCGTTACCTCTTGTCCTGGATCATCAAAGATGATCCAGGACAAGAGGTAACGGGTACAAACTGGAACCTAGGAACTTCTATCAAAGCATGAGGAGGAACTTCTTTACTTTGAGGGTGGCAGAGCGCTGGAACAGGCTGCCCAGGGAGGCGGTAGAGTCTCCCACCCCAGAGACATTCAAAACCCGCCTGGAGGTCATCCTGTGCAACCTGCTGTAGGTGACCCTGCTCTGGCAGGGGGTTGGACTGGATGATCTCCAGAGCTCCTTTCCAACCCTAACCAATCTGTGATTCTGTGATCAGAGCTGTTCTTCGAAATCTGTTCCTAGGAAATCGCTGCGAGAAGGAGGATGCACCTGAGGAGCAGGCCTAAGATGGAGGATTGAACAAACAAGTAGCTCTTACCTGAGGAATCGGCTATCCCATGGAACAACTTCTGAGAAAGATTCTGCAACATTACTAGGGGTCCGCCAAAACATACAATTACTTGCTATGTTCCAGTTAAAGCCTAAACTATCGAGTTGGCATTTCTTTTTAAAAGTGTATAAAGAAGCGGTAATGGGCCAAATCCGCAAGCCACTGTAAATCAACACGATTTGCTTGCCTCCGCTGGAACACCCGCTCTCTATTTCAGTTCAGGAGCTAACACACAGTATCTTAATATGCATTTATGTTAATATTTGCACTTTGCAGGGCTAGGTAGATTGCACGGCTGGCACATATCAGACTAAATGTCACTTCCGAAAGCTAAGGGACCGAACCGGAAGCTGCCATTCAGAGGGACTACCTGACAACATGTGGAACCTCTCCGGAAAAGCCTTCCCACCTCAAGCAACTCCTTTTGATTAATCTTTCACATAGACAATGCACGTTACTATTTTAAAAAGCTGAATTTTTAAGGACAGAATACCTTAACGAACAGAGGAAAATGTGAACCAATTAGCATCTTCAAGCACTCTGAGACGCAGGGAGAGAAGGCCTACATAGAGTAGCCAGGTCCCTTCAGAGACCACAGCTGTAGCCCCTCTCTGCAATGTTGCCTCCTGGCAGCTAGACCGGGTCCAACCCCAGGACCCAGACACACTGCCAGTCACTCCAGAGTGTCATTAAGATGCACGGCACCACGGCGCAATTCAAATCAATGTTTCTTTCCTGCACGTTGCAGCGGGCGAGGTAGCAAAGGTTGACGTGAAAAGTGGGAGAGCTGCCCAGTAACCGTGAGGTTTTGTATCATGCGAACTTACAAAATGGTCTGGAATAAAGAATCTGTGCAGTATTGCCTTTCACACGGTGTCTAATCTCGCACCGCTAGACAACTTCAACTACGAGTATCTGGGAGAACTCGAGATGGTTTCACAAAGACTTGTCATCCTCCTTCACCAGATCACTCTCTGGAAGGCGTGAGGGAGGGGGAGTTGAAATACATCATATTAGAATGAATAGAAATGGTAATGATCGGGCTCTTCCACAACACTTCCGCTCTAAGTAATCAGTTAATTAACCCTGAATCGAGCGGGCTTGCTGGTCAGGAATACAGCAGTTGGATTGACAACAGCTTCCAGACTCCTGCTTCTCAAGGACAAGATTCGGTAACCCTTATTGATGTTAAACATTAGCTTACCCTGTGAGCAACCTCCAGAAATCAAGAGCGATTGTGCTACGTGAGGAAGACTGGCAGAACCTCATACCAATTTACAAGACAAGAAAGAACAGACAAGAAAGAACCTCCAGCAATCTCGCCATGGTAAAATCGTATGCCCCCCCACCGACACGCCCCCCGGCCTTTGCCTCCACAGATCCTGTGGTTGGCTAATTAAAGGAGGAGGTGTAACTATCAATCTAATCTGGCTTGTTCTCAAATTTACCATAATTTCCACACTTGAGAGGCTGGTGAAATGAAACAGCACTACTACACTTTCCCATTCATCAGCCGGAAGCAGAACAACTCCGAGAACCGGGCGAAAAATAATTAGGATGCGGGATCAGGTGTTGCGCGCGTGCATCTGTGCCTGTACAGGGGCACGCAGGCACATGAGCATTCACGGGAGGCAGCAGCAGTAGCACGGGGGCAGATGAGCACCACCAGTCATTTGACCTCGACAGGTGAATGCTTGCAGATGTACTCACAGCACACTTATTAGAAGAGGCCCAAATGCCCGAGAAAACTGCCGTCAGATTACGCCGGAAACAACAACGGCTTTTTAAACAACTACAGCCGCCAGAACGGTACCGGCGGCAGCACTGCAGGAGCTGCTCAGGAACCGCTGGGGCAACCCCAGCGCACCGGGTGCTCAGCGCGTGGCCCTGACCCCACCGCATGGCATGTCACCCTTGGGCAGGAAGCTTGACATTTTCTGGAAGCACCGGTGTCATTTCACGGGCTTTGCCGTTGCTTTGCGCTTGTGGGGTAACACTATAGAGTTTTTCAGAAAGTGTTGGAGCAACTTTGGTACCTTTTCCATTCAGGCACACTGGGAGTGAGCTGTGGGGCTGCTGCCAGGGGCTCTGCTCAGCACAGCATGGCTGGAGCTGGCCCAGGACCTCCTTCGAAAGACAGACTGGTCAGACACACAGCTATCCTGAATCATCAAGGATAATCCTATGTTCAAGTTCAAGTTCCTACGTTCCATTTCAAGTTCAAGTTCCTACGTTCCAATTGGTGCCCGTTACCTCTTGTCCTGGATCATCAAAGATGATCCAGGACAAGAGGTAACGGGTACAAACTGGAACCTAGGAACTTCTATCAAAGCATGAGGAGGAACTTCTTTACTTTGAGGGTGGCAGAGCGCTGGAACAGGCTGCCCAGGGAGGCGGTAGAGTCTCCCACCCCAGAGACATTCAAAACCCGCCTGGAGGTCATCCTGTGCAACCTGCTGTAGGTGACCCTGCTCTGGCAGGGGGTTGGACTGGATGATCTCCAGAGCTCCTTTCCAACCCTAACCAATCTGTGATTCTGTGATCAGAGCTGTTCTTCGAAATCTGTTCCTAGGAAATCGCTGCGAGAAGGAGGATGCACCTGAGGAGCAGGCCTAAGATGGAGGATTGAACAAACAAGTAGCTCTTACCTGAGGAATCGGCTATCCCATGGAACAACTTCTGAGAAAGATTCTGCAACATTACTAGGGGTCCGCCAAAACATACAATTACTTGCTATGTTC
Organism: Vanellus vanellus; assembly: GCF_965231255.1. NCBI lineage: Eukaryota > Metazoa > Chordata > Aves > Charadriiformes > Charadriidae > Vanellus > Vanellus vanellus. The sequence goes on from NW_028127955.1 coordinate 1,386,849, forward strand.
CAGTTAAAGCCTAAACTATCGAGTTGGCATTTCTTTTTAAAAGTGTATAAAGAAGCGGTAATGGGCCAAATCCGCAAGCCACTGTAAATCAACACGATTTGCTTGCCTCCGCTGGAACACCCGCTCTCTATTTCAGTTCAGGAGCTAACACACAGTATCTTAATATGCATTTATGTTAATATTTGCACTTTGCAGGGCTAGGTAGATTGCACGGCTGGCACATATCAGACTAAATGTCACTTCCGAAAGCTAAGGGACCGAACCGGAAGCTGCCATTCAGAGGGACTACCTGACAACATGTGGAACCTCTCCGGAAAAGCCTTCCCACCTCAAGCAACTCCTTTTGATTAATCTTTCACATAGACAATGCACGTTACTATTTTAAAAAGCTGAATTTTTAAGGACAGAATACCTTAACGAACAGAGGAAAATGTGAACCAATTAGCATCTTCAAGCACTCTGAGACGCAGGGAGAGAAGGCCTACATAGAGTAGCCAGGTCCCTTCAGAGACCACAGCTGTAGCCCCTCTCTGCAATGTTGCCTCCTGGCAGCTAGACCGGGTCCAACCCCAGGACCCAGACACACTGCCAGTCACTCCAGAGTGTCATTAAGATGCACGGCACCACGGCGCAATTCAAATCAATGTTTCTTTCCTGCACGTTGCAGCGGGCGAGGTAGCAAAGGTTGACGTGAAAAGTGGGAGAGCTGCCCAGTAACCGTGAGGTTTTGTATCATGCGAACTTACAAAATGGTCTGGAATAAAGAATCTGTGCAGTATTGCCTTTCACACGGTGTCTAATCTCGCACCGCTAGACAACTTCAACTACGAGTATCTGGGAGAACTCGAGATGGTTTCACAAAGACTTGTCATCCTCCTTCACCAGATCACTCTCTGGAAGGCGTGAGGGAGGGGGAGTTGAAATACATCATATTAGAATGAATAGAAATGGTAATGATCGGGCTCTTCCACAACACTTCCGCTCTAAGTAATCAGTTAATTAACCCTGAATCGAGCGGGCTTGCTGGTCAGGAATACAGCAGTTGGATTGACAACAGCTTCCAGACTCCTGCTTCTCAAGGACAAGATTCGGTAACCCTTATTGATGTTAAACATTAGCTTACCCTGTGAGCAACCTCCAGAAATCAAGAGCGATTGTGCTACGTGAGGAAGACTGGCAGAACCTCATACCAATTTACAAGACAAGAAAGAACAGACAAGAAAGAACCTCCAGCAATCTCGCCATGGTAAAATCGTATGCCCCCCCACCGACACGCCCCCTGGCCTTTGCCTCCACAGATCCTGTGGTTGGCTAATTAAAGGAGGAGGTGTAACTATCAATCTAATCTGGCTTGTTCTCAAATTTACCATAATTTCCACACTTGAGAGGCTGGTGAAATGAAACAGCACTACTACACTTTCCCATTCATCAGCCGGAAGCAGAACAACTCCGAGAACCGGGCAAAAAATAATTAGGATGCGGGATCAGGTGTTGCGCGCGTGCATCTGTGCCTGTACAGGGGCACGCAGGCACATGAGCATTCACGGGAGGCAGCAGCAGTAGCACGGGGGCAGATGAGCACCACCAGTCATTTGACCTCGACAGGTGAATGCTTGCAGATGTACTCACAGCACACTTATTAGAAGAGGCCCAAATGCCCGAGAAAACTGCCGTCAGATTACGCCGGAAACAACAACGGCTTTTTAAACAACTACAGCCGCCAGAACGGTACCGGCGGCAGCACTGCAGGAGCTGCTCAGGAACCGCTGGGGCAACCCCAGCGCACCGGGTGCTCAGCGCGTGGCCCTGACCCCACCGCATGGCATGTCACCCTTGGGCAGGAAGCTTGACATTTTCTGGAAGCACCGGTGTCATTTCACGGGCTTTGCCGTTGCTTTGCGCTTGTGGGGTAACACTATAGAGTTTTTCAGAAAGTGTTGGAGCAACTTTGGTACCTTTTCCATTCAGGCACACTGGGAGTGAGGTGTGGGGCTGCTGCCAGGGGCTCTGCTCAGCACAGCATGGCTGGAGCTGGCCCAGGACCTCCTTCGAAAGACAGACTGGTCAGACACACAGCTATCCTGAATCATCAAGGATAATCCTATGTTCAAGTTCAAGTTCCTACGTTCCATTTCAAGTTCAAGTTCCTACGTTCCAATTGGTGCCCGTTACCTCTTGTCCTGGATCATCAAAGATGATCCAGGACAAGAGGTAACGGGTACAAACTGGAACCTAGGAACTTCTATCAAAGCATGAGGAGGAACTTCTTTACTTTGAGGGTGGCAGAGCGCTGGAACAGGCTGCCCAGGGAGGCGGTAGAGTCTCCCACCCCAGAGACATTCAAAACCCGCCTGGAGGTCATCCTGTGCAACCTGCTGTAGGTGACCCTGCTCTGGCAGGGGGTTGGACTGGATGATCTCCAGAGCTCCTTTCCAACCCTAACCAATCTGTGATTCTGTGATCAGAGCTGTTCTTCGAAATCTGTTCCTAGGAAATCGCTGCGAGAAGGAGGATGCACCTGAGGAGCAGGCCTAAGATGGAGGATTGAACAAACAAGTAGCTCTTACCTGAGGAATTGGCTATCCCATGGAACAACTTCTGAGAAAGATTCTGCAACATTACTAGGGGTCCGCCAAAACATACAATTACTTGCCATGTTCCAGTTAAAGCCTAAACTATCGAGTTGGCATTTCTTTTTAAAAGTGTATAAAGAAGCGGTAATGGGCCAAATCCTCAAGCCACTGTAAATCAACACGATTTGCTTGCCTCCGCTGGAACACCCGCTCTCTATTTCAGTTCAGGAGCTAACACACAGTATCTTAATATGCATTTATGTTAATATTTGCACTTTGCAGGGCTAGGTAGATTGCACGGCTGGCACATATCAGACTAAATGTCACTTCCGAAAGCTAAGGGACCGAACCGGAAGCTGCCATTCAGAGGGACTACCTGACAACATGTGGAACCTCTCCGGAAAAGCCTTCCCACCTCAAGCAACTCCTTTTGATTAATCTTTCACATAGACAATACACGTTATATACACCGACACACCCCCCCGGCCTTTGCCTCCACAGATCCTGTGGTTGGCTAATTAAAGGAGGAGGTGTAACTATCAATCTAATCTGGCTTGTTCTCAAATTTACCATAATTTCCACACTTGAGAGGCTGGTGAAATGAAACAGCACTACTACACTTTCCCATTCATCAGCCGGAAGCAGAACAACTCCGAGAACTGGGCGAAAAATAATTAGGATGCGGGATCAGGTGTTGCGCGCGTGCATCTGTGCCTGTACAGGGGCACGCAGGCACATGAGCATTCACGGGAGGCAGCAGCAGTAGCACGGGGGCAGATGAGCACCACCAGTCATTTGACCTCGACAGGTGAATGCTTGCAGATGTACTCACAGCACACTTATTAGAAGAGGCCCAAATGCCCGAGAAAACTGCCGTCAGATTACGCCGGAAACAACAACGGCTTTTTAAACAACTACAGCCGCCAGAACGGTACCGGCGGCAGCACTGCAGGAGCTGCTCAGGAACCGCTGGGGCAACCCCAGCGCACCGGGTGCTCAGCGCGTGGCCCTGACCCCACCGCATGGCATGTCACCCTTGGGCAGGAAGCTTGACATTTTCTGGAAGCACCGGTGTCATTTCACGGGCTTTGCCGTCGCTTTGCGTTTGTGGGGTAACACTATAGAGTTTTTCAGAGAGTGTTGGAGCAACTTTGGTACCTTTTCCATTCAGGCATACTGGGAGTGAGCTGTGGGGCTGCTGCCAGGGGCTCTGCTCAGCACAGCATGGCTGGAGCTGGCCCAGGACCTCCTTCGAAAGACAGACTGGTCAGACACACAGCTATCCTGAATCATCAAGGATAATCCTATGTTCAAGTTCAAGTTCCTACCTTCCAGTTCAAGTTCAAGTTCCTACGTTCCAATTGGTGCCCGTTACCTCTTGTCCTGGATCATCAAAGATGATCCAGGACAAGAGGTAACGGGTACAAACTGGAACCTAGGAACTTCTATCAAAGCATGAGGAGGAACTTCTTTACTTTGAGGGTGGCAGAGCGCTGGAACAGGCTGCCCAGGGAGGTGGTAGAGTCTCCCACCCCAGAGACATTCAAAACCCGCCTGGAGGTCATCCTGTGCAACCTGCTGTAGGTGACCCTGCTCTGGCAGGGGGGTTGCACTACATGATCTCCAGAGCTCCTTTCCAACCCTAACCAATCTGTGATTCTGTGATCAGAGCTGTTCTTCAAAATCTGTTCCTAGGAAATCGCTGCGAGAAGGAGGATGCACCTGAGGAGCAGGCCTAAGATGGAGGATTGAACAAACAAGTAGCTCTTACCTGAGGAATCGGCTATCCCATGGAACAACTTCTGAGAAAGATTCTGCAACATTACTAGGGGTCCGCCAAAACATGCAATTACTTGCCATGTTCCAGTTAAAGCCTAAACTATCGAGTTGGCATTTCTTTTTAAAAGTGTATAAAGAAGCGGTAATGGGCCAAATCCGCAAGCCACTGTAAATCAACACGATTTGCTTGCCTCCGCTGGAACACCCGCTCTCTATTTCATTTCAGGAGCTAACACACAGTATCTTAATATGCATTTAGGTTAATATTTGCACTTTGCAGGGCTAGGTAGATTGCACGGCTGGCACATATCAGACTAAATGTCACTTCCGAAAGCTAAGGGACCGAACCGGAAGCTGCCATTCAGAGGGACTACCTGACAATATGTGGAACCTCTCCGGAAAAGCCTTCCCACCTCAAGCAACTCCTTTTGATTAATCTTTCACATAGACAATACACGTTATATACACCGACACACCCCCCCGGCCTTTGCCTCCACAGATCCTGTGGTTGGCTAATTAAAGGAGGAGGTGTAACTATCAATCTAATCTGGCTTGTTCTCAAATTTACCATAATTTCCACACTTGAGAGGCTGGTGAAATGAAACAGCACTACTACACTTTCCCATTCATCAGCCAGAAGCAGAACAACTCAGAGAACCGGGCGAAAAATAATTAGGATGCGGGATCAGGTGTTGCGCGCGTGCTTCTGTGCCTGTACAGGGGCACGCAGGCACATGAGCATTCACGGGAGGCAGCAGCAGCAGTAGCACGGGGGCAGATGAGCACCACCAGTCATTTGACCTCGACAGGTGAATGCTTGCAGATGTACTCACAGCACACTTATTAGAAGAGGCCCAAATGCCCGAGAAAACTGCCGTCAGATTACGCCGGAAACAACAACGGCTTTTTAAACAACTACAGCCGCCAGAACGGTACCGGCGGCAGCACTGCAGGAGCTGCTCAGGAACCGCTGGGGCAACCCCAGCGCACCGGGTGCTCAGCGTGTGGCCCTGACCCCACCGCATGGCATGTCACCCTTGGGCAGGAAGCTTGACATTTTCTGGAAGCACCGGTGTCATTTCACGGGCTTTGCCGTCGCTTTGCGTTTGTGGGGTAACACTATAGAGTTTTTCAGAGAGTGTTGGAGCAACTTTGGTACCTTTTCCATTCAGGCATACTGGGAGTGAGCTGTGGGGCTGCTGCCAGGGGCTCTGCTCAGCACAGCATGGCTGGAGCTGGCCCAGGACCTCCTTCGAAAGACAGACTGGTCAGACACACAGCTATCCTGAATCATCAAGGATAATCCTATGTTCAAGTTCAAGTTCCTACCTTCCAGTTCAAGTTCAAGTTCCTACGTTCCAATTGGTGCCCGTTACCTCTTGTCCTGGATCATCAAAGATGATCCAGGACAAGAGGTAACGGGTACAAACTGGAACCTAGGAACTTCTATCAAAGCATGAGGAGGAACTTCTTTACTTTGAGGGTGGCAGAGCGCTGGAACAGGCTGCCCAGGGAGGTGGTAGAGTCTCCCACCCCAGAGACATTCATAACCCGCCTGGAGGTCATCCTGTGCAACCTGCTGTAGGTGACCCTGCTCTGGCAGGGGGGTTGCACTACATGATCTCCAGAGCTCCTTTCCAACCCTAACCAATCTGTGATTCTGTGATCAGAGCTGTTCTTCGAAATCTGTTCCTAGGAAATCGCTGCGAGAAGGAGGATGCACCTGAGGAGCAGGCCTAAGATGGAGGATTGAACAAACAAGTAGCTCTTACCTGAGGAATCGGCTATCCCATGGAACAACTTCTGAGAAAGATTCTGCAACATTACTAGGGGTCCGCCAAAACATACAATTACTTGCCATGTTCCAGTTAAAGCCTAAACTATCGAGTTGGCATTTCTTTTTAAAAGTGTATAAAGAAGCGGTAATGGGCCAAATCCTCAAGCCACTCTAAATCAACACGATTTGCTTGCCTCCGCTGGAACACCCGCTCTCTATTTCAGTTCAGGAGCTAACACACAGTATCTTAATATGCATTTATGTTAATATTTGCACTTTGCAGGGCTAGGTAGATTGCACGGCTGGCACATATCAGACTAAATGTCACTTCCGAAAGCTAAGGGACCGAACCGGAAGCTGCCATTCAGAGGGACTACCTGACAACATGTGGAACCTCTCCGGAAAAGCCTTCCCACCTCAAGCAACTCCTTTTGATTAATCTTTCACATAGACAATACACGTTATATACACCGACACACCCCCCCGGCCTTTGCCTCCACAGATCCTGTGGTTGGCTAATTAAAGGAGGAGGTGTAACTATCAATCTAATCTGGCTTGTTCTCAAATTTACCATAATTTCCACACTTGAGAGGCTGGTGAAATGAAACAGCACTACTACACTTTCCCATTCATCAGCCAGAAGCAGAACAACTCAGAGAACCGGGCGAAAAATAATTAGGATGCGGGATCAGGTGTTGCGCGCGTGCTTCTGTGCCTGTACAGGGGCACGCAGGCACATGAGCATTCACGGGAGGCAGCAGCAGCAGTAGCACGGGGGCAGATGAGCACCACCAGTCATTTGACCTCGACAGGTGAATGCTTGCAGATGTACTCACAGCACACTTATTAGAAGAGGCCCAAATGCCCGAGAAAACTGCCGTCAGATTACGCCGGAAACAACAACGGCTTTTTAAACAACTACAGCCGCCAGAACGGTACCGGCGGCAGCACTGCAGGAGCTGCTCAGGAACCGCTGGGGCAACCCCAGCGCACCGGGTGCTCAGCGTGTGGCCCTGACCCCACCGCATGGCATGTCACCCTTGGGCAGGAAGCTTGACATTTTCTGGAAGCACCGGTGTCATTTCACGGGCTTTGCCGTCGCTTTGCGCTTGTGGGGTAACACTATAGAGTTTTTCGGAAAGTGTTGGAGCAACTTTGGTACCTTTTCCATTCAGGCACACTGGGAGTGAGCTGTGGGGCTGCTGCCAGGGGCTCTGCTCAGCACAGCATGGCTGGAGCTGGCCCAGGACCTCCTTCGAAAGACAGACTGGTCAGACACACAGCTATCCTGAATCATCAAGGATAATCCCATATTCAAACTCCTACGTTCCAGTTCAAGTTCAAGTTCCTACGTTCCAATTGGTGCCCGTTACCTCTTGTCCTGGATCATCAAAGATGATCCAGGACAAGAGGTAACGGGTACAAACTGGAACGTAGGAACTTCTATCAAAGCATGAGGAGGAACTTCTTTACTTTGAGGGTGGCAGAGCGCTGGAACAGGCTGCCCAGGGAGGCGGTAGAGTCTCCCACCCCAGAGACATTCAAAACCCGCCTGGAGGTCATCCTGTGCAACCTGCTGTAGGTGACCCTGCTCTGGCAGGGGGGTTGCACTACATGATCTCCAGAGCTCCTTTCCAACCCTAACCAATCTGTGATTCTGTGATCAGAGCTGTTCTTCAAAATCTGTTCCTAGGAAATCGCTGCGAGAAGGAGGATGCACCTGAGGAGCAGGCCTAAGATGGAGGATTGAACAAACAAGTAGCTCTTACCTGAGGAATCGGCTATCCCATGGAACAACTTCTGAGAAAGATTCTGCAACATTACTAGGGGTCCGCCAAAACATGCAATTACTTGCCATGTTCCAGTTAAAGCCTAAACTATCGAGTTGGTATTTCTTTTTAAAAGTGTATAAAGAAGCGGTAATGGGCCAAATCCGCAAGCCACTGTAAATCAACACGATTTGCTTGCCTCCGCTGGAACACCCGCTCTCTATTTCAGTTCAGGAGCTAACACACAGTATCTTAATATGCATTTAGGTTAATATTTGCACTTTGCAGGGCTAGGTAGATTGCACGGCTGGCACATATCAGACTAAATGTCACTTCCGAAAGCTAAGGGACCGAACCGGAAGCTGCCATTCAGAGGGACTACCTGACAATATGTGGAACCTCTCCGGAAAAGCCTTCCCACCTCAAGCAACTCCTTTTGATTAATCTTTCACATAGACAATACACCTTATATACACCGACACACCCCCCCGGCCTTTGCCTCCACAGATCCTGTGGTTGGCTAATTAAAGGAGGAGGTGTAACTATCAATCTAATCTGGCTTGTTCTCAAATTTACCATAATTTCCACACTTGAGAGGCTGGTGAAATGAAACAGCACTACTACACTTTCCCATTCATCAGCCAGAAGCAGAACAACTCAGAGAACCGGGCGAAAAATAATTAGGATGCGGGATCAGGTGTTGCGCGCGTGCTTCTGTGCCTGTACAGGGGCACGCAGGCACATGAGCATTCACGGGAGGCAGCAGCAGCAGTAGCACGGGGGCAGATGAGCACCACCAGTCATTTGACCTCGACAGGTGAATGATTGCAGATGTACTCACAGCACACTTATTAGAAGAGGCCCAAATGCCCGAGAAAACTGCCGTCAGATTACGCCGGAAACAACAACGGCTTTTTAAACAACTACAGCCGCCAGAACGGTACCGGCGGCAGCACTGCAGGAGCTGCTCAGGAACCGCTGGGGCAACCCCAGCGCACCGGGTGCTCAGCGTGTGGCCCAGACCCCACCGCATGGCATGTCACCCTTGGGCAGGAAGCTTGACATTTTCTGGAAGCACCGGTGTCATTTCACGGGCTTTGCCGTCGCTTTGCGTTTGTGGGGTAACACTATAGAGTTTTTCAGAGAGTGTTGGAGCAACTTTGGTACCTTTTCCATTCAGGCATACTGGGAGTGAGCTGTGGGGCTGCTGCCAGGGGCTCTGCTCAGCACAGCATGGCTGGAGCTGGCCCAGGACCTCCTTCGAAAGACAGACTGGTCAGACACACAGCTATCCTGAATCATCAAGGATAATCCTATGTTCAAGTTCAAGTTCCTACCTTCCAGTTCAAGTTCAAGTTCCTACGTTCCAATTGGTGCCCGTTACCTCTTGTCCTGGATCATCAAAGATGATCCAGGACAAGAGGTAACGGGTACAAACTGGAACCTAGGAACTTCTATCAAAGCATGAGGAGGAACTTCTTTACTTTGAGGGTGGCAGAGCGCTGGAACAGGCTGCCCAGGGAGGCGGTAGAGTCTCCCACCCCAGAGACATTCAAAACCCGCCTGGAGGTCATCCTGTGCAACCTGCTGTAGGTGACCCTGCTCTGGCAGGGGGGTTGCACTACATGATCTCCAGAGCTCCTTTCCAACCCTAACCAATCTGTGATTCTGTGATCAGAGCTGTTCTTCAAAATCTGTTCCTAGGAAATCGCTGCGAGAAGGAGGACGCACCTGAGGAGCAGGCCTAAGATGGAGGATTGAACAAACAAGTAGCTCTTACCTGAGGAATCGGCTATCCCATGGAACAACTTCTGAGAAAGATTCTGCAACATTACTAGGGGTCCGCCAAAACATACAATTACTTGCCATGTTCCAGTTAAAGCCTAAACTATCGAGTTGGCATTTCGTTTTAAAAGTGTATAAAGAAGCGGTAATGGGCCAAATCCTCAAGCCACTGTAAATCAACACGATTTGCTTGCCTCCGCTGGAACACCCGCTCTCTATTTCAGTTCAGGAGCTAACACACAGTATCTTAATATGCATTTAGGTTAATATTTGCACTTTGCAGGGCTAGGTAGATTGCACGGCTGGCACATATCAGACTAAATGTCACTTCCGAAAGCTAAGGGACCGAACCGGAAGCTGCCATTCAGAGGGACTACCTGACAACATGTGGAACCTCTCCGGAAAAGCCTTCCCACCTCAAGCAACTCCTTTTGATTAATCTTTCACATAGAAAATACACGTTATATACAACGACACACCCCCCCGGCCTTTGCCTCCACAGATCCTGTGGTTGGCTAATTAAAGGAGGAGGTGTAACTATCAATCTAATCTGGCTTGTTCTCAAATTTACCATAATTTCCACACTTGAGAGGCTGGTGAAATGAAACAGCACTACTACACTTTCCCATTCATCAGCTGGAAGCAGAACAACTCAGAGAACCGGGCGAAAAATAATTAGGATGCGGGATCAGGTGTTGCGCGCGTGCATCTGTGCCTGTACAGGGGCACGCAGGCACATGAGCATTCACGGGAGGCAGCAGCAGTAGCACGGGGGCAGATGAGCACCACCAGTCATTTGACCTCGACATGTGAATGCTTGCAGATGTACTCACAGCACACTTATTAGAAGAGGCCCAAATGCCCGAGAAAACTGCCGTCAGATTACGCCGGAAACAACAACGGCTTTTTAAACAACTACAGCCGCCAGAACGGTACCGGCGGCAGCACTGCAGGAGCTGCTCAGGAACCGCTGGGGCAACCCCAGCGCACCGGGTGCTCAGCGCGTGGCCCTGACCCCACCGCATGGCATGTCACCCTTGGGCAGGAAGCTTGACATTTTCTGGAAGCACCGGTGTCATTTCACGGGCTTTGCCGTCGCTTTGCGCTTGTGGGGTAACACTATAGAGTTTTTCGGAAAGTGTTGGAGCAACTTTGGTACCTTTTCCATTCAGGCACACTGGGAGTGAGGTGTGGGGCTGCTGCCAGGGGCTCTGCTCAGCACAGCATGGCTGGAGCTGGCCCAGGACCTCCTTCGAAAGACAGACTGGTCAGACACACAGCTATCCTGAATCATCAAGGATAATCCCATATTCAAACTCCTACGTTCCAGTTCAAGTTCAAGTTCCTACGTTCCAATTGGTGCCCGTTACCTCTTGTCCTGGATCATCTTTGATGATCCAGGACAAGAGGTAACGGGTGCTAACTGGAACCTAGGAACTTCTATCAAAGCATGAGGAGGAACTTCTTTACTTTGAGGGTGGCAGAGCGCTGGAAGAGGCTGCCCAGCGAGGCGGTAGAGTCTCCCACCCCAGAGACATTCAAAACCCGCCTGGAGGTCATCCTGTGCAACCTGCTGTAGGTGACCCTGCTCTGGCAGGGGGGTTGCACTACATGATCTCCAGAGCTCCTTTCCAACCCTAACCAATCTGTGATTCTGTGATCAGAGCTGTTCTTCGAAATCTGTTCCTAGGAAATCGCTGCGAGAAGGAGGATGCACCTGAGGAGCAGGCCTAAGATGGAGGATTGAACAAACAAGTAGCTCTTACCTGAGGAATCGGCTATCCCATGGAACAACTTCTGAGAAAGATTCTGCAACATTACTAGGGGTCCGCCAAAACATACAATTACTTGCCATGTTCCAGTTAAAGCCTAAACTATCGAGTTGGCATTTCTTTTTAAAAGTGTATAAAGAAGCGGTAATGGGCCAAATCCTCAAGCCACTGTAAATCAACACGATTTGCTTGCCTCCGCTGGAACACCCGCTCTCTATTTCAGTTCAGGAGCTAACACACAGTATCTTAATATGCATTTATGTTAATATTTGCACTTTGCAGGGCTAGGTAGATTGCACGGCTGGCACATATCAGACTAAATGTCACTTCCGAAAGCTAAGGGACCGAACCGGAAGCTGCCATTCAGAGGGACTACCTGACAACATGTGGAACCTCTCCGGAAAAGCCTTCCCACCTCAAGCAACTCCTTTTGATTAATCTTTCACATAGACAATACACGTTATATACACCGACACACCCCCCCGGCCTTTGCCTCCACAGATCCTGTGGTTGGCTAATTAAAGGAGGAGGTGTAACTATCAATCTAATCTGGCTTGTTCTCAAATTTACCATAATTTCCACACTTGAGAGGCTGGTGAAATGAAACAGCACTACTACACTTTCCCATTCATCAGCCAGAAGCAGAACAACTCCGAGAACCGGGCGAAAAATAATTAGGATGCGGGATCAGTTGTTGCGCGCGTGCATCTGTGCCTGTACAGGGGCACGCAGGCACATGAGCATTCACGGGAGGCAGCAGCAGTAGCACGGGGGCAGATGAGCACCACCAGTCATTTGACCTCGACAGGTGAATGCTTGCAGATGTACTCACAGCACACTTATTCGAAGAGGCCCAAATGCCCGAGAAAACTGCCGTCAGATTACGCCGGAAACAACAACGGCTTTTTAAACAACTACAGCCGCCAGAACGGTACCGGCGGCAGCACTGCAGGAGCTGCTCAGGAACCGCTGGGGCAACCCCAGCGCACCGGGTGCTCAGCGCGTGGCCCTGACCCCACCGCATGGCATGTCACCCTTGGGCAGGAAGCTTGACATTTTCTGGAAGCACCGGTGTCATTTCACGGGCTTTGCCGTCGCTTTGCGCTTGTGGGGTAACACTATAGAGTTTTTCGGAAAGTGTTGGAGCAACTTTGGTACCTTTTCCATTCAGGCACACTGGGAGTGAGCTGTGGGGCTGCTGCCAGGGGCTCTGCTCAGCACAGCATGGCTGGAGCTGGTCCAGGACCTCCTTCGAAAGACAGACTGGTCAGACACACAGCTATCCTGAATCATCAAGGATAATCCTATATTCAAACTCCTACGTTCCAGTTCAAGTTCAAGTTCCTACGTTCCAATTGGTGCCCGTTACCTCTTGTCCTGGATCATCAAAGATGATCCAGGACAAGAGGTAACGGGTACAAACTGGAACCTAGGAACTTCTATCAAAGCATGAGGAGGAACTTCTTTACTTTGAGGGTGGCAGAGCGCTGGAACAGGCTGCCCAGGGAGGCGGTAGAGTCTCCGACCCCAGAAACATTCAAAACCCGCCTGGAGGTCATCCTGTGCAACCTGCTGTAGGTGACCCTGCTCTGGCAGGGGGGTTGGACTGGATGATCTCCAGAGCTCCTTTCCAACCCTAACCAATCTGTGATTCTGTGATCAGAGCTGTTCTTCGAAATCTGTTCCTAGGAAATCGCTGCGAGAAGGAGGATGCACCTGAGGAGCAGGCCTAAGATGGAGGATTGAACAAACAAGTAGCTCTTACCTGAGGAATCGGCTATCCCATGGAACAACTTCTGAGAAAGATTCTGCAACATTACTAGGGGTCCGCCAAAACATACAATTACTTGCCATGTTCCAGTTAAAGCCTAAACTATCGAGTTGGCATTTCTTTTTAAAAGTGTATAAAGAAGCGGTAATGGGCCAAATCCTCAAGCCACTCTAAATCAACACGATTTGCTTGCCTCCGCTGGAACACCCGCTCTCTATTTCAGTTCAGGAGCTAACACACAGTATCTTAATATGCATTTAGGTTAATATTTGCACTTTGCAGGGCTAGGTAGATTGCACGGCTGGCACATATCAGACTAAATGTCACTTCCGAAAGCTAAGGGACCGAACCGGAAGCTGCCATTCAGAGGGACTACCTGACAACATGTGGAACCTCTCCGGAAAAGCCTTCCCACCTCAAGCAACTCCTTTTGATTAATCTTTCACATAGACAATACACCTTATATACACCGACACACCCCCCCGGCCTTTGCCTCCACAGATCCTGTGGTTGGCTAATTAAAGGAGGAGGTGTAACTATCAATCTAATCTGGCTTGTTCTCAAATTTACCATAATTTCCACACTTGAGAGGCTGGTGAAATGAAACAGCACTACTACACTTTCCCATTCATCAGCCGGAAGCAGAACAACTCCGAGAACCGGGCGAAAAATAATTAGGATGCGGGATCAGGTGTTGCGCGCGTGCATCTGTGCCTGTACAGGGGCACGCAGGCACATGAGCATTCACGGGAGGCAGCAGCAGTAGCACGGGGGCAGATGAGCACCACCAGTCATTTGACCTCGACAGGTGAATGCTTGCAGATGTACTCACAGCACACTTATTAGAAGAGGCCCAAATGCCCGAGAAAACTGCCGTCAGATTACGCCGGAAACAACAACGGCTTTTTAAACAACTACAGCCGCCAGAACGGTACCGGCGGCAGCACTGCAGGAGCTGCTCAGGAACCGCTGGGGCAACCCCAGCGCACCGGGTGCTCAGCGCGTGGCCCTGACCCCACCGCATGGCATGTCACCCTTGGGCAGGAAGCTTGACATTTTCTGGAAGCACCGGTGTCATTTCACGGGCTTTGCCGTCGCTTTGCGCTTGTGGGGTAACACTATAGAGTTTTTCGGAAAGTGTTGGAGCAACTTTGGTACCTTTTCCATTCAGGCACACTGGGAGTGAGGTGTGGGGCTGCTGCCAGGGGCTCTGCTCAGCACAGCATGGCTGGAGCTGGCCCAGGACCTCCTTCGAAAGACAGACTGGTCAGACACACAGCTATCCTGAATCATCAAGGATAATCCTATATTGAAACTCCTACGTTCCAGTTCAAGTTCAAGTTCCTACGTTCCAATTGGTGCCCGTTACCTCTTGTCCTGGATCATCAAAGATGATCCAGGACAAGAGGTAACGGGTACAAACTGGAACCTAGGAACTTCTATCAAAGCATGAGGAGGAACTTCTTTACTTTGAGGGTGGCAGAGCGCTGGAACAGGCTGCCCAGGGAGGCAGTAGTGTCTCCGACCCCAGAAACATTCAAAACCCGCCTGGAGGTCATCCTGTGCAACCTGCTGTAGGTGACCCTGCTCTGGCAGGGGGGTTGGACTGGATGATCTCCAGAGCTCCTTTCCAACCCTAACCAATCTGTGATTCTGTGATCAGAGCTGTTCTTCGAAATCTGTTCCTAGGAAATCGCTGCGAGAAGGAGGATGCACCTGAGGAGCAGGCCTAAGATGGAGGATTGAACAAACAAGTAGCTCTTACCTGAGGAATCGGCTATCCCATGGAACAACTTTAGAGAAAGATTCTGCAACATTACTAGGGGTCCGCCAAAACATACAATTACTTGCCATGTTCCAGTTAAAGCCTAAACTATCGAGTTGGCATTTCTTTTTAAAAGTGTATAAAGAAGCGGTAATGGGCCAAATCCTCAAGCCACTCTAAATCAACACGATTTGCTTGCCTCCGCTGGAACACCCGCTCTCTATTTCAGTTCAGGAGCTAACACACAGTATCTTAATATGCATTTAGGTTAATATTTGCACTTTGCAGGGCTAGGTAGATTGCACGGCTGGCACATATCAGACTAAATGTCACTTCCGAAAGCTAAGGGACCGAACCGGAAGCTGCCATTCAGAGGGACTACCTGACAACATGTGGAACCTCTCCGGAAAAGCCTTCCCACCTCAAGCAACTCCTTTTGATTAATCTTTCACATAGACAATACACCTTATATACACCGACACACCCCCCCGGCCTTTGCCTCCACAGATCCTGTGGTTGGCTAATTAAAGGAGGAGGTGTAACTATCAATCTAATCTGGCTTGTTCTCAAATTTACCATAATTTCCACACTTGAGAGGCTGGTGAAATGAAACAGCACTACTACACTTTCCCATTCATCAGCCGGAAGCAGAACAACTCCGAGAACCGGGCGAAAAATAATTAGGATGCGGGATCAGTTGTTGCGCGCGTGCATCTGTGCCTGTACAGGGGCACGCAGGCACATGAGCATTCACGGGAGGCAGCAGCAGTAGCACGGGGGCAGATGAGCACCACCAGTCATTTGACCTCGACAGGTGAATGCTTGCAGATGTACTCACAGCACACTTATTAGAAGAGGCCCAAATGCCCGAGAAAACTGCCGTCAGATTACGCCGGAAACAACAACGGCTTTTTAAACAACTACAGCCGCCAGAACGGTACCGGCGGCAGCACTGCAGGAGCTGCTCAGGAACCGCTGGGGCAACCCCAGCGCACCGGGTGCTCAGCGCGTGGCCCTGACCCCACCGCATGGCATGTCACCCTTGGGCAGGAAGCTTGACATTTTCTGGAAGCACCGGTGTCATTTCACGGGCTTTGCCGTCGCTTTGCGCTTGTGGGGTAACACTATAGAGTTTTTCGGAAAGTGTTGGAGCAACTTTGGTACCTTTTCCATTCAGGCACACTGGGAGTGAGGTGTGGGGCTGCTGCCAGGGGCTCTGCTCAGCACAGCATGGCTGGAGCTGGCCCAGGACCTCCTTCGAAAGACAGACTGGTCAGACACACAGCTATCCTGAATCATCAAGGATAATCCTATATTCAAACTCCTACGTTCCAGTTCAAGTTCAAGTTCCTACGTTCCAATTGGTGCCCGTTACCTCTTGTCCTGGATCATCAAAGATGATCCAGGACAAGAGGTAACGGGTACAAACTGGAACCTAGGAACTTCTATCAAAGCATGAGGAGGAACTTCTTTACTTTGAGGGTGGCAGAGCGCTGGAACAGGCTGCCCAGGGAGGCGGTAGAGTCTCCGACCCCAGAAACATTCAAAACCCGCCTGGAGGTCATCCTGTGCAACCTGCTGTAGGTGACCCTGCTCTGGCAGGGGGGTTGGACTGGATGATCTCCAGAGCTCCTTTCCAACCCTAACCAATCTGTGATTCTGTGATCAGAGCTGTTCTTCGAAATCTGTTTCTAGGAAATAGCTGCGAGAAGGAGGATGCACCTGAGGAGCAGGCCTAAGATGGAGGATTGAACAAACAAGTAACTCTTACCTGAGGAATCGGCTATCCCATGGAACAACTTCTGAGAAAGATTCTGCAACATTACTAGGGGTCCGCCAAAACATACAATTACTTGCCATGTTCCAGTTAAAGCCTAAACTATCAAGTTGGCATTTCTTTTTAAAAGTGTATAAAGAAGCGGTAATGGGCCAAATCCTCAAGCCACTGTAAATCAACACGATTTGCTTGCCTCCGCTGGAACACCCGCTCTCTATTGCAGTTCAGGAGCTAACACACAGTATCTTAATATGCATTTATGTTAATATTTGCACTTTGCAGGGCTAGGTAGATTGCACGGCTGGCACATATCAGACTAAATGTCACTTCCGAAAGCTAAGGGATCGAACCGGAAGCTGCCATTCAGAGGGACTACCTGACAACATGTGGAACCTCTCCGGAAAAGCCTTCCCACCTCAAGCAACTCCTTTTGATTAATCTTTCACATAGACAATACACGTTATATACACCGACACACCCCCCCGGCCTTTACCTCCACAGATCCTGTGGTTGGCTAATTAAAGGAGGAGGTGTAACTATCAATCTAATCTGGCTTGTTCCCAAATTTACCATAATTTCCACACTTGAGAGGCTGGTGAAATGAAACAGCACTACTACACTTTCCCATTCATCAGCCGGAAGCAGAACAACTCCGAGAACCGGGCGAAAAATAATTAGGATGCGGGATCAGGTGTTGCGCGCGTGCATCTGTGCCTGTACAGGGGCACGCAGGCACATGAGCATTCACGGGAGGCAGCAGCAGTAGCACGGGGGCAGATGAGCACCACCAGTCATTTGACCTCGACAGGTGAATGCTTGCAGATGTACTCACAGCACACTTATTAGAAGAGGCCCAAATGCCCGAGAAAACTGCCGTCAGATTACGCCGGAAACAACAACGGCTTTTTAAACAACTACAGCCGCCAGAACGGTACCGGCGGCAGCACTGCAGGAGCTGCTCAGGAACCGCTGGGGCAACCCCAGCGCACCGGGTGCTCAGCGCGTGGCCCTGACCCCACCGCATGGCATGTCACCCTTGGGCAGGAAGCTTGACGTTTTCTGGAAGCACCGGTGTCATTTCATGGGCTTTGCCGTCGCTTTGCGCTTGTGGGGTAACACTATAGAGTTTTTCAGAAAGTGTTGGAGCAACTTTGGTACCTTTTCCATTCAGGCACACTGGGAGTGAGCTGTGGGGCTGCTGCCAGGGGCTCTGCTCAGCACAGCATGGCTGGAGCTGGCCCAGGACCTCCTTCGAAAGACAGACTGGTCAGACACACAGCTATCCTGAATCATCAAGGATAATCCTATGTTCAAGTTCCTACGTTCCAGTTCAAGTTCAAGTTCCTACGTTCCAATTGGTGCCCGTTACCTCTTGGCCTGGATCATCAAAGATGATCCAGGACAAGAGGTAACGGGTACAAACTGGAACCTAGGAACTTCTATCAAAGCATGAGGAGGAACTTCTTTACTTTGAGGGTGGCAGAGCGCTGGAACAGGCTGCCCAGGGAGGCGGTAGAGTCTCCGACCCCAGAAACATTCAAAACCCGCCTGGAGGTCATCCTGTGCAACCTGCTGTAGGTGACCCTGCTCTGGCAGGGGGGTTGGGCTGGATGATCTCCAGAGGTCCTTTCCAACCCTAACCAATCTGTGATTCTGTGATCAGAGCTGTTCTTTGAAATCTGTTCCTAGGAAATCGCTGCGAGAAGGAGGATGCACCTGAGGAGCAGGCCTAAGATGGAGGATTGAACAAACAAGTAGCTCTTACCTGAGGAATCGGCTATCCCATGGAACAACTTCTGAGAAAGATTCTGCAACATTACTAGGGGTCCGCCAAAACATACAATTACTTGCCATGTTCCAGTTAAAGCCTAAACTATCGAGTTGGCATTTCTTTTTAAAAGTGTATAAAGAAGCGGTAATGGGCCAAATCCTCAAGCCACTGTAAATCAACACGATTTGCTTGCCTCCGCTGGAACACCCGCTCTCTATTTCAGTTCAGGAGCTAACACACAGTATCTTAATATGCATTTATGTTAATATTTGCACTTTGCAGGGCTAGGTAGATTGCACGGCTGGCACATATCAGACTAAATGTCACTTCCGAAAGCTAAGGGACCGAACCGGAAGCTGCCATTCAGAGGGACTACCTGACAACATGTGGAACCTCTCCGGAAAAGCCTTCCCACCTCAAGCAACTCCTTTTGATTAATCTTTCACATAGACAATACACGTTATATACACCGACACACCCCCCCGGCCTTTGCCTCCACAGATCCTGTGGTTGGCTAATTAAAGGAGGAGGTGTAACTATCAATCTAATCTGGCTTGTTCTCAAATTTACCATAATTTCCACACTTGAGAGGCTGGTGAAATGAAACAGCACTACTACACTTTCCCATTCATCAGCCGGAAGCAGAACAACTCCGAGAACCGGGCGAAAAATAATTAGGATGCGGGATCAGGTGTTGCGCGCGTGCATCTGTGCCTGTACAGGGGCACGCAGGCACATGAGCATTCACGGGAGGCAGCAGCAGTAGCACGGGGGCAGATGAGCACCACCAGTCATTTGACCTCGACAGGTGAATGCTTGCAGATGTACTCACAGCACACTTATTAGAAGAGGCCCAAATGCCCGAGAAAACTGCCGTCAGATTACGCCGGAAACAACAACGGCTTTTTAAACAACTACAGCCGCCAGAACGGTACCGGCGGCAGCACTGCAGGAGCTGCTCAGGAACCGCTGGGGCAACCCCAGCGCACCGGGTGCTCAGCGCGTGGCCCTGACCCCACCGCATGGCATGTCACCCTTGGGCAGGAAGCTTGACATTTTCTGGAAGCACCGGTGTCATTTCACGGGCTTTGCCGTCGCTTTGCGCTTGTGGGGTAACACTATAGAGTTTTTCAGAAAGTGTTGGAGCAACTTTGGTACCTTTTCCATTCAGGCACACTGGGAGTGAGCTGTGGGGCTGCTGCCAGGGGCTCTGCTCAGCACAGCATGGCTGGAGCTGGTCCAGGACCTCCTTCGAAAGACAGACTGGTCAGACACACAGCTATCCTGAATCATCAAGGATAATCCTATGTTCAAGTTCCTACGTTCCAGTTCAAGTTCAAGTTCCTACGTTCCAATTGGTGCCCGTTACCTCTTGGCCTGGATCATCAAAGATGATCCAGGACAAGAGGTAACGGGTACAAACTGGAACGTAGGAACTTCTATCAAAGCATGAGGAGGAACTTCTTTACTTTGAGGGTGGCAGAGCGCTGGAACAGGCTGCCCAGGGAGGCGGTAGAGTCTCCGACCCCAGAAACATTCAAAACCCGCCTGGAGGTCATCCTGTGCAACCTGCTGTAGGTGACCCTGCTCTGGCAGGGGGGTTGGGCTGGATGATCTCCAGAGGTCCTTTCCAACCCTAACCAATCTGTGATTCTGTGATCAGAGCTGTTCTTCGAAATCTGTTCCTAGGAAATCGCTGCGAGAAGGAGGATGCACCTGAGGAGCAGGCCTAAGATGGAGGATTGAACAAACAAGTAGCTCTTACCTGAGGAATCGGCTATCCCATGGAACAACTTCTGAGAAAGATTCTGCAACATTACTAGGGGTCCGCCAAAACATACAATTACTTGCCATGTTCCAGTTAAAGCCTAAACTATCGAGTTGGCATTTCTTTTTAAAAGTGTATAAAGAAGCGGTAATGGGCCAAATCCGCAAGCCACTGTAAATCAACACGATTTGCTTGCCTCCGCTGGAACACCCGCTCTCTATTGCAGTTCAGGAGCTAACACACAGTATCTTAATATGCATTTAGGTTAATATTTGCACTTTGCAGGGCTAGGTAGATTGCACGGCTGGCACATATCAGACTAAATGTCACTTCCGAAAGCTAAGGGACCGAACCGGAAGCTGCCATTCAGAGGGACTACCTGACAACATGTGGAACCTCTCCGGAAAAGCCTTCCCACCTCAAGCAACTCCTTTTGATTAATCTTTCACATAGACAATACACCTTATATACACCGACACACCCCCCCGGCCTTTGCCTCCACAGATCCTGTGGTTGGCTAATTAAAGGAGGAGGTGTAACTATCAATCTAATCTGGCTTGTTCTCAAATTTACCATAATTTCCACACTTGAGAGGCTGGTGAAATGAAACAGCACTACTACACTTTCCCATTCATCAGCCGGAAGCAGAACAACTCCGAGAACCGGGCGAAAAGTAATTAGGATGCGGGATCAGGTGTTGCGCGCGTGCATCTGTGCCTGTACAGGGGCACGCAGGCACATGAGCATTCACGGGAGGCAGCAGCAGTAGCACGGGGTCAGATGAGCACCACCAGTCATTTGACCTCGACAGGTGAATGCTTGCAGATGTACTCACAGCACACTTATTAGAAGAGGCCCAAATGCCCGAGAAAACTGCCGTCAGATTACGCCGGAAACAACAACGGCTTTTTAAACAACTACAGCCGCCAGAACGGTACCGGCGGCAGCACTGCAGGAGCTGCTCAGGAACCGCTGGGGCAACCCCAGCGCACCGGGTGCTCAGCGCGTGGCCCTGACCCCACCGCATGGCATGTCACCCTTGGGCAGGAAGCTTGACATTTTCTGGAAGCACCGGTGTCATTTCACGGGCTTTGCCGTCGCTTTGCGCTTGTGGGGTAACACTATAGAGTTTTTCAGAAAGTGTTGGAGCAACTTTGGTACCTTTTCCATTCAGGCACACTGGGAGTGAGCTGTGGGGCTGCTGCCAGGGGCTCTGCTCAGCACAGCATGGCTGGAGCTGGTCCAGGACCTCCTTCGAAAGACAGACTGGTCAGACACACAGCTATCCTGAATCATCAAGGATAATCCTATGTTCAAGTTCCTACGTTCCAGTTCAAGTTCAAGTTCCTACGTTCCAATTGGTGCCCGTTACCTCTTGGCCTGGATCATCAAAGATGATCCAGGACAAGAGGTAACGGGTACAAACTGGAACGTAGGAACTTCTATCAAAGCATGAGGAGGAACTTCTTTACTTTGAGGGTGGCAGAGCGCTGGAACAGGCTGCCCAGGGAGGCGGTAGAGTCTCCGACCCCAGAAACATTCAAAACCCGCCTGGAGGTCATCCTGTGCAACCTGCTGTAGGTGACCCTGCTCTGGCAGGGGGGTTGGGCTGGATGATCTCCAGAGGTCCTTTCCAACCCTAACCAATCTGTGATTCTGTGATCAGAGCTGTTCTTCGAAATCTGTTCCTAGGAAATCGCTGCGAGAAGGAGGATGCACCTGAGGAGCAGGCCTAAGATGGAGGATTGAACAAACAAGTAGCTCTTACCTGAGGAATCGGCTATCCCATGGAACAACTTCTGAGAAAGATTCTGCAACATTACTAGGGGTCCGCCAAAACATACAATTACTTGCCATGTTCCAGTTAAAGCCTAAACTATCGAGTTGGCATTTCTTTTTAAAAGTGTATAAAGAAGCGGTAATGGGCCAAATCCTCAAGCCACTCTAAATCAACACGATTTGCTTGCCTCCGCTGGAACACCCGCTCTCTATTTCAGTTCAGGAGCTAACACACAGTATCTTAATATGCATTTAGGTTAATATTTGCACTTTGCAGGGCTAGGTAGATTGCACGGCTGGCACATATCAGACTAAATGTCACTTCCGAAAGCTAAGGGACCGAACCGGAAGCTGCCATTCAGAGGGACTACCTGACAACATGTGGAACCTCTCCGGAAAAGCCTTCCCACCTCAAGCAACTCCTTTTGATTAATCTTTCACATAGACAATACACCTTATATACACCGACACACCCCCCCGGCCTTTGCCTCCACAGATCCTGTGGTTGGCTAATTAAAGGAGGAGGTGTAACTATCAATCTAATCTGGCTTGTTCTCAAATTTACCATAATTTCCACACTTGAGAGGCTGGTGAAATGAAACAGCACTACTACACTTTCCCATTCATCAGCCGGAAGCAGAACAACTCAGAGAACCGGGCGAAAAATAATTAGGATGCGGGATCAGGTGTTGCGCGCGTGCATCTGTGCCTGTACAGGGGCACGCAGGCACATGAGCATTCACGGGAGGCAGCAGCAGTAGCACGGGGGCAGATGAGCACCACCAGTCATTTGACCTCGACAGGTGAATGCTTGCAGATGTACTCACAGCACACTTATTAGAAGAGGCCCAAATGCCCGAGAAAACTGCCGTCAGATTACGCCGGAAACAACAACGGCTTTTTAAACAACTACAGCCGCCAGAACGGTACCGGCGGCAGCACTGCAGGAGCTGCTCAGGAACCGCTGGGGCAACCCCAGCGCACCGGGTGCTCAGCGCGTGGCCCTGACCCCACCGCATGGCATGTCACCCTTGGGCAGGAAGCTTGACATTTTCTGGAAGCACCGGTGTCATTTCACGGGCTTTGCCGTCGCTTTGCGCTTGTGGGGTAACACTATAGAGTTTTTCAGAAAGTGTTGGAGCAACTTTGGTACCTTTTCCATTCAGGCACACTGGGAGTGAGCTGTGGGGCTGCTGCCAGGGGCTCTGCTCAGCACAGCATGGCTGGAGCTGGTCCAGGACCTCCTTCGAAAGACAGACTGGTCAGACACACAGCTATCCTGAATCATCAAGGATAATCCTATGTTCAAGTTCCTACGTTCCAGTTCAAGTTCAAGTTCCTACGTTCCAATTGGTGCCCGTTACCTCTTGTCCTGGATCATCAAAGATGATCCAGGACAAGAGGTAACGGGTACAAACTGGAACGTAGGAACTTCTATCAAAGCATGAGGAGGAACTTCTTTACTTTGAGGGTGGCAGAGCGCTGGAACAGGCTGCCCAGGGAGGCGGTAGAGTCTCCGACCCCAGAAACATTCAAAACCCGCCTGGAGGTCATCCTGTGCAACCTGCTGTAGGTGACCCTGCTCTGGCAGGGGGGTTGGGCTGGATGATCTCCAGAGCTCCTTTCCAACCCTAACCAATCTGTGATTCTGTGATCAGAGCTGTTCTTCGAAATCTGTTCCTAGGAAATCGCTGCGAGAAGGAGGATGCACCTGAGGAGCAGGCCTAAGATGGAGGATTGAACAAACAAGTAGCTCTTACCTGAGGAATCGGCTATCCCATGGAACAACTTCTGAGAAAGATTCTGCAACATTACTAGGGGTCCGCCAAAACATACAATTACTTGCCATGTTCCAGTTAAAGCCTAAACTATCGAGTTGGCATTTCTTTTTAAAAGTGTATAAAGAAGCGGTAATGGGCCAAATCCTCAAGCCACTCTAAATCAACACGATTTGCTTGCCTCCGCTGGAACACCCGCTCTCTATTTCAGTTCAGGAGCTAACACACAGTATCTTAATATGCATTTAGGTTAATATTTGCACTTTGCAGGGCTAGGTAGATTGCACGGCTGGCACATATCAGACTAAATGTCACTTCCGAAAGCTAAGGGACCGAACCGGAAGCTGCCATTCAGAGGGACTACCTGACAACATGTGGAACCTCTCCGGAAAAGCCTTCCCACCTCAAGCAACTCCTTTTGATTAATCTTTCACATAGACAATACACCTTATATACACCGACACACCCCCCCGGCCTTTGCCTCCACAGATCCTGTGGTTGGCTAATTAAAGGAGGAGGTGTAACTATCAATCTAATCTGGCTTGTTCTCAAATTTACCATAATTTCCACACTTGAGAGGCTGGTGAAATGAAACAGCACTACTACACTTTCCCATTCATCAGCCGGAAGCAGAACAACTCAGAGAACCGGGCGAAAAATAATTAGGATGCGGGATCAGGTGTTGCGCGCGTGCATCTGTGCCTGTACAGGGGCACGCAGGCACATGAGCATTCACGGGAGGCAGCAGCAGTAGCACGGGGGCAGATGAGCACCACCAGTCATTTGACCTCGACAGGTGAATGCTTGCAGATGTACTCACAGCACACTTATTAGAAGAGGCCCAAATGCCCGAGAAAACTGCCGTCAGATTACGCCGGAAACAACAACGGCTTTTTAAACAACTACAGCCGCCAGAACGGTACCGGCGGCAGCACTGCAGGAGCTGCTCAGGAACCGCTGGGGCAACCCCAGCGCACCGGGTGCTCAGCGCGTGGCCCTGACCCCACCGCATGGCATGTCACCCTTGGGCAGGAAGCTTGACATTTTCTGGAAGCACCGGTGTCATTTCACGGGCTTTGCCGTCGCTTTGCGCTTGTGGGGTAACACTATAGAGTTTTTCAGAAAGTGTTGGAGCAACTTTGGTACCTTTTCCATTCAGGCACACTGGGAGTGAGCTGTGGGGCTGCTGCCAGGGGCTCTGCTCAGCACAGCATGGCTGGAGCTGGTCCAGGACCTCCTTCGAAAGACAGACTGGTCAGACACACAGCTATCCTGAATCATCAAGGATAATCCTATGTTCAAGTTCCTACGTTCCAGTTCAAGTTCAAGTTCCTACGTTCCAATTGGTGCCCGTTACCTCTTGTCCTGGATCATCAAAGATGATCCAGGACAAGAGGTAACGGGTACAAACTGGAACGTAGGAACTTCTATCAAAGCATGAGGAGGAACTTCTTTACTTTGAGGGTGGCAGAGCGCTGGAACAGGCTGCCCAGGGAGGCGGTAGAGTCTCCCACCCCAGAAACATTCAAAACCCGCCTGGAGGTCATCCTGTGCAACCTGCTGTAGGTGACCCTGCTCTGGCAGGGGGGTTGGGCTGGATGATCTCCAGAGCTCCTTTCCAACCCTAACCAATCTGTGATTCTGTGATCAGAGCTGTTCTTCGAAATCTGTTCCTAGGAAATCGCTGCGAGAAGGAGGATGCACCTGAGGAGCAGGCCTAAGATGGAGGATTGAACAAACAAGTAGCTCTTACCTGAGGAAACGGCTATCCCATGGAACAACTTCTGAGAAAGATTCTGCAACATTACTAGGGGTCCGCCAAAACATACAATTACTTGCCATGTTCCAGTTAAAGCCTAAACTATCGAGTTGGCATTTCTTTTTAAAAATGTATAAAGAAGCGGTAATGGGCCAAATCCGCAAGCCACTAAATCAACACGATTTGCTTGCCTCCGCTGGAACACCCGCTCTCTATTGCAGTTCAGGAGCTAACACACAGTATCTTAATATGCATTTAGGTTAATATTTGAACTTTGCGGGGCTAGGTAGATTGCACGGCTGGCACATATCAGACTAAATGTCACTTCCGAAAGCTAAGGGACCGAACCGGAAGCTGCCATTCAGAGGGACTACCTGACAACATGTGGAACCTCTCCGGAAAAGCCTTCCCACCTCAAGCAACTCCTTTTGATTAATCTTTCACATAGACAATACACGTTATATACACCGACACACCCCCCCGGCCTTTGCCTCCACAGATCCTGTGGTTGGCTAATTAAAGGAGGAGGTGTAACTATCAGTCTAATCTGGCTTGTTCTCAAATTTACCATAATTTCCACACTTGAGAGGCTGGTGAAATGAAACAGCACTACTACACTTTCCCATTCATCAGCCGGAAGCAGAACAACTCAGAGAACCGGGCGAAAAATAATTAGGATGCGGGATCAGGTGTTGCGCGCGTGCATCTGTGCCTGTACAGGGGCACGCAGGCACATGAGCATTCACGGGAGGCAGCAGCAGTAGCACGGGGGCAGATGAGCACCACCAGTCATTTGACCTCGACAGGTGAATGCTTGCAGATGTACTCACAGCACACTTATTAGAAGAGGCCCAAATGCCCGAGAAAACTGCCGTCAGATTACGCCGGAAACAACAACGGCTTTTTAAACAACTACAGCCGCCAGAACGGTACCGGCGGCAGCACTGCAGGAGCTGCTCAGGAACCGCTGGGGCAACCCCAGCGCACCGGGTGCTCAGCGCGTGGCCCTGACCCCACCGCATGGCATGTCACCCTTGGGCAGGAAGCTTGACATTTTCTGGAAGCACCGGTGTCATTTCACGGGCTTTGCCGTCGCTTTGCGCTTGTGGGGTAACACTATAGAGTTTTTCAGAAAGTGTTGGAGCAACTTTGGTACCTTTTCCATTCAGGCACACTGGGAGTGAGCTGTGGGGCTGCTGCCAGGGGCTCTGCTCAGCACAGCATGGCTGGAGCTGGTCCAGGACCTCCTTCGAAAGACAGACTGGTCAGACACACAGCTATCCTGAATCATCAAGGATAATCCTATGTTCAAGTTCCTACGTTCCAGTTCAAGTTCAAGTTCCTACGTTCCAATTGGTGCCCGTTACCTCTTGTCCTGGATCATCAAAGATGATCCAGGACAAGAGGTAACGGGTACAAACTGGAACGTAGGAACTTCTATCAAAGCATGAGGAGGAACTTCTTTACTTTGAGGGTGGCAGAGCGCTGGAACAGGCTGCCCAGGGAGGCGGTAGAGTCTCCCACCCCAGAAACATTCAAAACCCGCCTGGAGGTCATCCTGTGCAACCTGCTGTAGGTGACCCTGCTCTGGCAGGGGGGTTGGGCTGGATGATCTCCAGAGGTCCTTTCCAACCCTAACCAATCTGTGATTCTGTGATCAGAGCTGTTCTTTGAAATCTGTTCCTAGGAAATCGCTGCGAGAAGGAGGATGCACCTGAGGAGCAGGCCTAAGATGGAGGATTGAACAAACAAGTAGCTCTTACCTGAGGAATCGGCTATCCCATGGAACAACTTCTGAGAAAGATTCTGCAACATTACTAGGGGTCCGCCAAAACATACAATTACTTGCCATGTTCCAGTTAAAGCCTAAACTATCGAGTTGGCATTTCTTTTTAAAAGTGTATAAAGAAGCGGTAATGGGCCAAATCCGCAAGCCACTGTAAATCAACACGATTTGCTTGCCTCCGCTGGAACACCCGCTCTCTATTTCAGTTCAGGAGCTAACACACAGTATCTTAATATGCATTTAGGTTAATATTTGCACTTTGCAGGGCTAGGTAGATTGCACGGCTGGCACATATCAGACTAAATGTCACTTCCGAAAGCTAAGGGACCGAACCGGAAGCTGCCATTCAGAGGGACTACCTGACAACATGTGGAACCTCTCCGGAAAAGCCTTCCCACCTCAAGCAACTCCTTTTGATTAATCTTTCACATAGACAATACACGTTATATACACCGACACACCCCCCCGGCCTTTGCCTCCACAGATCCTGTGGTTGGCTAATTAAAGGAGGAGGTGTAACTATCAATCTAATCTGGCTTGTTCTCAAATTTACCATAATTTCCACACTTGAGAGGCTGGTGAAATGAAACAGCACTACTACACTTTCCCATTCATCAGCCGGAAGCAGAACAACTCCGAGAACCGGGCGAAAAATAATTAGGATGCGGGATCAGGTGTTGCGCGCGTGCATCTGTGCCTGTACAGGGGCACGCAGGCACATGAGCATTCACGGGAGGCAGCAGCAGTAGCACGGGGGCAGATGAGCACCACCAGTCATTTGACCTCGACAGGTGAATGCTTGCAGATGTACTCACAGCACACTTATTAGAAGAGGCCCAAATGCCCGAGAAAACTGCCGTCAGATTACGCCAGAAACAACAACGGCTTTTTAAACAACTACAGCCGCCAGAACGGTACCGGCGGCAGCACTGCAGGAGCTGCTCAGGAACCGCTGGGGCAACCCCAGCGCACCGGGTGCTCAGCGCGTGGCCCTGACCCCACCGCATGGCATGTCACCCTTGGGCAGGAAGCTTGACATTTTCTGGAAGCACCGGTGTCATTTCACGGGCTTTGCCGTCGCTTTGCGCTTGTGGGGTAACACTATAGAGTTTTTCAGAAAGTGTTGGAGAAACTTTGGTACCTTTTCCATTCAGGCACACTGGGAGTGAGCTGTGGGGCTGCTGCCAGGGGCTCTGCTCAGCACAGCATGGCTGGAGCTGGTCCAGGACCTCCTTCGAAAGACAGACTGGTCAGACACACAGCTATCCTGAATCATCAAGGATAATCCTATGTTCAAGTTCCTACGTTCCAGTTCAAGTTCAAGTTCCTACGTTCCAATTGGTGCCCGTTACCTCTTGTCCTGGATCATCAAAGATGATCCAGGACAAGAGGTAACGGGTACAAACTGGAACCTAGGAACTTCTATCAAAGCATGAGGAGGAACTTCTTTACTTTGAGGGTGGCAGAGCGCTGGAACAGGCTGCCCAGGGAGGCGGTAGAGTCTCCGACCCCAGAAACATTCAAAACCCGCCTGGAGGTCATCCTGTGCAACCTGCTGTAGGTGACCCTGCTCTGGCAGGGGGGTTGGGCTGGATGATCTCCAGAGCTCCTTTCCAACCCTAACCAATCTGTGATTCTGTGATCAGAGCTGTTCTTCGAAATCTGTTCCTAGGAAATCGCTGCGAGAAGGAGGATGCACCTGAGGAGCAGGCCTAAGATGGAGGATTGAACAAACAAGTAGCTCTTACCTGAGGAATCGGTTATCCCATGGAACAACTTCTGAGAAAGATTCTGCAACATTACTAGGGGTCCGCCAAAGCATACAATTACTTGCCATGTTCCAGTTAAAGCCTAAACTATCGAGTTGGCATTTCTTTTTAAAAGTGTATAAAGAAGCGGTAATGGGCCAAATCCTCAAGCCACTATAAATCAACATGATTTGCTTGCCTCCGCTGGAACACCCGCTCTCTATTTCAGTTCAGGAGCTAACACACAGTATCTCAATATGCATTTAGGTTAATATTTGCACTTTGCAGGGCTAGGTAGATTGCACGGCTGGCACATATCAGACTAAATGTCACTTCCGAAAGCTAAGGGACCGAACCGGAAGCTGCCATTCAGAGGGACTACCTGACAACATGTGGAACCTCTCCGGAAAAGCCTTCCCACCTCAAGCAACTCCTTTTGATTAATCTTTCACATAGACAATACACCTTATATACACCGACACACCCCCCCGGCCTTTGCCTCCACAGATCCTGTGGTTGGCTAATTAAAGGAGGAGGTGTAACTATCAATCTAATCTGGCTTGTTCTCAAATTTACCATAATTTCCACACTTGAGAGGCTGGTGAAATGAAACAGCACTACTACACTTTCCCATTCATCAGCCGGAAGCAGAACAACTCCGAGAACCGGGCGAAAAATAATTAGGATGCGGGATCAGGTGTTGCGCGCGTGCATCTGTGCCTGTACAGGGGCACGCAGGCACATGAGCATTCACGGGAGGCAGCAGCAGTAGCACGGGGGCAGATGAGCACCACCAGTCATTTGACCTCGACAGGTGAATGCTTGCAGATGTACTCACAGCACACTTATTCGAAGAGGCCCAAATGCCCGAGAAAACTGCCGTCAGATTACGCCGGAAACAACAACGGCTTTTTAAACAACTACAGCCGCCAGAACGGTACCGGCGGCAGCACTGCAGGAGCTGCTCAGGAACCGCTGGGGCAACCCCAGCGCACCGGGTGCTCAGCGCGTGGCCCTGACCCCACCGCATGGCATGTCACCCTTGGGCAGGAAGCTTGACATTTTCTGGAAGCACCGGTGTCATTTCACGGGCTTTGCCGTCGCTTTGCGCTTGTGGGGTAACACTATAGAGTTTTTCAGAAAGTGTTGGAGCAACTTTGGTACCTTTTCCATTCAGGCACACTGGGAGTGAGCTGTGGGGCTGCTGCCAGGGGCTCTGCTCAGCACAGCATGGCTGGAGCTGGTCCAGGACCTCCTTCGAAAGACAGACTGGTCAGACACACAGCTATCCTGAATCATCAAGGATAATCCTATGTTCAAGTTCCTACGTTCCAGTTCAAGTTCAAGTTCCTACGTTCCAATTGGTGCCCGTTACCTCTTGGCCTGGATCATCAAAGATGATCCAGGACAAGAGGTAACGGGTACAAACTGGAACGTAGGAACTTCTATCAAAGCATGAGGAGGAACTTCTTTACTTTGAGGGTGGCAGAGCGCTGGAACAGGCTGCCCAGGGAGGCGGTAGAGTCTCCGACCCCAGAAACATTCAAAACCCGCCTGGAGGTCATCCTGTGCAACCTGCTGTAGGTGACCCTGCTCTGGCAGGGGGGTTGGGCTGGATGATCTCCAGAGGTCCTTTCCAACCCTAACCAATCTGTGATTCTGTGATCAGAGCTGTTCTTCGAAATCTGTTCCTAGGAAATCGCTGCGAGAAGGAGGATGCACCTGAGGAGCAGGCCTAAGATGGAGGATTGAACAAACAAGTAGCTCTTACCTGAGGAATCGGCTATCCCATGGAACAACTTCTGAGAAAGATTCTGCAACATTACTAGGGGTCCGCCAAAGCATACAATTACTTGCCATGTTCCAGTTAAAGCCTAAACTATCGAGTTGGCATTTCTT
Source organism: Vanellus vanellus (assembly GCF_965231255.1). Classification (NCBI taxonomy): domain Eukaryota; kingdom Metazoa; phylum Chordata; class Aves; order Charadriiformes; family Charadriidae; genus Vanellus; species Vanellus vanellus. Next base: position 1,417,905 of record NW_028127955.1, read on the forward strand.
TTTAAAAGTGTATAAAGAAGCGGTAATGGGCCAAATCCGCAAGCCACTGTAAATCAACACGATTTGCTTGCCTCCGCTGGAACACCCGCTCTCTATTGCAGTTCAGGAGCTAACACACAGTATCTTAATATGCATTTAGGTTAATATTTGCACTTTGCAGGGCTAGGTAGATTGCACGGCTGGCACATATCAGACTAAATGTCACTTCCGAAAGCTAAGGGACCGAACCGGAAGCTGCCATTCAGAGGGACTACCTGACAACATGTGGAACCTCTCCGGAAAAGCCTTCCCACCTCAAGCAACTCCTTTTGATTAATCTTTCACATAGACAATACACGTTATATACACCGACACACCCCCCCGGCCTTTGCCTCCACAGATCCTGTGGTTGGCTAATTAAAGGAGGAGGTGTAACTATCAATCTAATCTGGCTTGTTCTCAAATTTACCATAATTTCCACACTTGAGAGGCTGGTGAAATGAAACAGCACTACTACACTTTCCCATTCATCAGCCGGAAGCAGAACAACTCCGAGAACCGGGCGAAAAATAATTAGGATGCGGGATCAGGTGTTGCGCGCGTGCATCTGTGCCTGTACAGGGGCACGCAGGCACATGAGCATTCACGGGAGGCAGCAGCAGTAGCACGGGGGCAGATGAGCACCACCAGTCATTTGACCTCGACAGGTGAATGCTTGCAGATGTACTCACAGCACACTTATTAGAAGAGGCCCAAACGCCCGAGAAAACTGCCGTCAGATTACGCCGGAAACAACAACGGCTTTTTAAACAACTACAGCCGCCAGAACGGTACCGGCGGCAGCACTGCAGGAGCTGCTCAGGAACCGCTGGGGCAACCCCAGCGCACCGGGTGCTCAGCGCGTGGCCCTGACCCCACCGCATGGCATGTCACCCTTGGGCAGGAAGCTTGACATTTTCTGGAAGCACCGGTGTCATTTCACGGGCTTTGCCGTCGCTTTGCGCTTGTGGGGTAACACTATAGAGTTTTTCAGAAAGTGTTGGAGCAACTTTGGTACCTTTTCCATTCAGGCACACTGGGAGTGAGCTGTGGGGCTGCTGCCAGGGGCTCTGCTCAGCACAGCATGGCTGGAGCTGGCCCAGGACCTCCTTCGAAAGACAGACTGGTCAGACACACAGCTATCCTGAATCATCAAGGATAATCCTATGTTCAAGTTCCTACGTTCCAGTTCAAGTTCAAGTTCCTACGTTCCAATTGGTGCCCGTTACCTCTTGTCCTGGATCATCAAAGATGATCCAGGACAAGAGGTAACGGGTACAAACTGGAACGTAGGAACTTCTATCAAAGCATGAGGAGGAACTTCTTTACTTTGAGGGTGGCAGAGCGCTGGAACAGGCTGCCCAGGGAGGCGGTAGAGTCTCCCACCCCAGAAACATTCAAAACCTGCCTGGAGGTCATCCTGTGCAACCTGCTGTAGGTGACCCTGCTCTGGCAGGGGGGTTGGGCTGGATGATCTCCAGAGCTCCTTTCCAACCCTAACCAATCTGTGATTCTGTGATCAGAGCTGTTCTTCGAAATCTGTTCCTAGGAAATCGCTGCGAGAAGGAGGATGCACCTGAGGAGCAGGCCTAAGATGGAGGATTGAACAAACAAGTAGCTCTTACCTGAGGAAACGGCTATCCCATGGAACAACTTCTGAGAAAGATTCTGCAACATTACTAGGGGTCCGCCAAAAATACAATTACTTGCCATGTTCCAGTTAAAGCCTAAACTATCGAGTTGGCATTTCTTTTTAAAAATGTATAAAGAAGCGGTAATGGGCCAAATCCGCAAGCCACTAAATCAACACGATTTGCTTGCCTCCGCTGGAACACCCGCTCTCTATTTCAGTTCAGGAGCTAACACACAGTATCTTAATATGCATTTAGGTTAATATTTGCACTTTGCAGGGCTAGGTAGATTGCACGGCTGGCACATATCAGACTAAATGTCACTTCCGAAAGCTAAGGGACCGAACCGGAAGCTGCCATTCAGAGGGACTACCTGACAACATGTGGAACCTCTCCGGAAAAGCCTTCCCACCTCAAGCAACTCCTTTTGATTAATCTTTCACATAGACAATACACGTTATATACACCGACACACCCCCCCGGCCTTTGCCTCCACAGATCCTGTGGTTGGCTAATTAAAGGAGGAGGTGTAACTATCAATCTAATCTGGCTTGTTCTCAAATTTACCATAATTTCCACACTTGAGAGGCTGGTGAAATGAAACAGCACTACTACACTTTCCCATTCATCAGCCGGAAGCAGAACAACTCCGAGAACCGGGCGAAAAATAATTAGGATGCGGGATCAGGTGTTGCGCGCGTGCATCTGTGCCTGTACAGGGGCACGCAGGCACATGAGCATTCACGGGAGGCAGCAGCAGTAGCACGGGGGCAGATGAGCACCACCAGTCATTTGACCTCGACAGGTGAATGCTTGCAGATGTACTCACAGCACACTTATTAGAAGAGGCCCAAATGCCCGAGAAAACTGCCGTCAGATTACGCCGGAAACAACAACGGCTTTTTAAACAACTACAGCCGCCAGAACGGTACCGGCGGCAGCACTGCAGGAGCTGCTCAGGAACCGCTGGGGCAACCCCAGCGCACCGGGTGCTCAGCGCGTGGCCCTGACCCCACCGCATGGCATGTCACCCTTGGGCAGGAAGCTTGACATTTTCTGGAAGCACCGGTGTCATTTCACGGGCTTTGCCGTCGCTTTGCGCTTGTGGGGTAACACTATAGAGTTTTTCAGAAAGTGTTGGAGCAACTTTGGTACCTTTTCCATTCAGGCACACTGGGAGTGAGGTGTGGGGCTGCTGCCAGGGGCTCTGCTCAGCACAGCATGGCTGGAGCTGGTCCAGGACCTCCTTCGAAAGACAGACTGGTCAGACACACAGCTATCCTGAATCATCAAGGATAATCCTATGTTCAAGTTCCTACGTTCCAGTTCAAGTTCAAGTTCCTACGTTCCAATTGGTGCCCGTTACCTCTTGTCCTGGATCATCAAAGATGATCCAGGACAAGAGGTAACGGGTACAAACTGGAACCTAGGAACTTCTATCAAAGCATGAGGAGGAACTTCTTTACTTTGAGGGTGGCAGAGCGCTGGAACAGGCTGCCCAGGGAGGCGGTAGAGTCTCCGACCCCAGAAACATTCAAAACCCGCCTGGAGGTCATCCTGTGCAACCTGCTGTAGGTGACCCTGCTCTGGCAGGGGGGTTGGGCTGGATGATCTCCAGAGCTCCTTTCCAACCCTAACCAATCTGTGATTCTGTGATCAGAGCTGTTCTTCGAAATCTGTTCCTAGGAAATCGCTGCGAGAAGGAGGATGCACCTGAGGAGCAGGCCTAAGATGGAGGATTGAACAAACAAGTAGCTCTTACCTGAGGAATCGGCTATCCCATGGAACAACTTCTGAGAAAGATTCTGCAACATTACTAGGGGTCCGCCAAAACATACAATTACTTGCCATGTTCCAGTTAAAGCCTAAACTATCGAGTTGGCATTTCTTTTTAAAAGTGTATAAAGAAGCGGTAATGGGCCAAATCCGCAAGCCACTGTAAATCAACACGATTTGCTTGCCTCCGCTGGAACACCCGCTCTCTATTTCAGTTCAGGAGCTAACACACAGTATCTTAATATGCATTTAGGTTAATATTTGCACTTTGCAGGGCTAGGTAGATTGCACGGCTGGCACATATCAGACTAAATGTCACTTCCGAAAGCTAAGGGACCGAACCGGAAGCTGCCATTCAGAGGGACTACCTGACAACATGTGGAACCTCTCCGGAAAAGCCTTCCCACCTCAAGCAACTCCTTTTGATTAATCTTTCACATAGACAATACACGTTATATACACCGACACACCCCCCCGGCCTTTGCCTCCACAGATCCTGTGGTTGGCTAATTAAAGGAGGAGGTGTAACTATCAATCTAATCTGGCTTGTTCTCAAATTTACCATAATTTCCACACTTGAGAGGCTGGTGAAATGAAACAGCACTACTACACTTTCCCATTCATCAGCCGGAAGCAGAACAACTCCGAGAACCGGGCGAAAAATAATTAGGATGCGGGATCAGGTGTTGCGCGCGTGCATCTGTGCCTGTACAGGGGCACGCAGGCACATGAGCATTCACGGGAGGCAGCAGCAGTAGCACGGGGGCAGATGAGCACCACCAGTCATTTGACCTCGACAGGTGAATGCTTGCAGATGTACTCACAGCACACTTATTAGAAGAGGCCCAAATGCCCGAGAAAACTGCCGTCAGATTACGCCGGAAACAACAACGGCTTTTTAAACAACTACAGCCGCCAGAACGGTACCGGCGGCAGCACTGCAGGAGCTGCTCAGGAACCGCTGGGGCAACCCCAGCGCACCGGGTGCTCAGCGCGTGGCCCTGACCCCACCGCATGGCATGTCACCCTTGGGCAGGAAGCTTGACATTTTCTGGAAGCACCGGTGTCATTTCACGGGCTTTGCCGTCGCTTTGCGCTTGTGGGGTAACACTATAGAGTTTTTCAGAAAGTGTTGGAGCAACTTTGGTACCTTTTCCATTCAGGCACACTGGGAGTGAGCTGTGGGGCTGCTGCCAGGGGCTCTGCTCAGCACAGCATGGCTGGAGCTGGTCCAGGACCTCCTTCGAAAGACAGACTGGTCAGACACACAGCTATCCTGAATCATCAAGGATAATCCTATGTTCAAGTTCCTACGTTCCAGTTCAAGTTCAAGTTCCTACGTTCCAATTGGTGCCCGTTACCTCTTGGCCTGGATCATCAAAGATGATCCAGGACAAGAGGTAACGGGTACAAACTGGAACGTAGGAACTTCTATCAAAGCATGAGGAGGAACTTCTTTACTTTGAGGGTGGCAGAGCGCTGGAACAGGCTGCCCAGGGAGGCGGTAGAGTCTCCCACCCCAGAAACATTCAAAACCCGCCTGGAGGTCATCCTGTGCAACCTGCTGTAGGTGACCCTGCTCTGGCAGGGGGGTTGGGCTGGATGATCTCCAGAGCTCCTTTCCAACCCTAACCAATCTGTGATTCTGTGATCAGAGCTGTTCTTCGAAATCTGTTCCTAGGAAATCGCTGCGAGAAGGAGGATGCACCTGAGGAGCAGGCCTAAGATGGAGGATTGAACAAACAAGTAGCTCTTACCTGAGGAAACGGCTATCCCATGGAACAACTTCTGAGAAAGATTCTGCAACATTACTAGGGGTCCGCCAAAAATACAATTACTTGCCATGTTCCAGTTAAAGCCTAAACTATCGAGTTGGCATTTCTTTTTAAAAATGTATAAAGAAGCGGTAATGGGCCAAATCCGCAAGCCACTAAATCAACACGATTTGCTTGCCTCCGCTGGAACACCCGCTCTCTATTTCAGTTCAGGAGCTAACACACAGTATCTTAATATGCATTTAGGTTAATATTTGCACTTTGCAGGGCTAGGTAGATTGCACGGCTGGCACATATCAGACTAAATGTCACTTCCGAAAGCTAAGGGACCGAACCGGAAGCTGCCATTCAGAGGGACTACCTGACAACATGTGGAACCTCTCCGGAAAAGCCTTCCCACCTCAAGCAACTCCTTTTGATTAATCTTTCACATAGACAATACACGTTATATACACCGACACACCCCCCCGGCCTTTGCCTCCACAGATCCTGTGGTTGGCTAATTAAAGGAGGAGGTGTAACTATCAATCTAATCTGGCTTGTTCTCAAATTTACCATAATTTCCACACTTGAGAGGCTGGTGAAATGAAACAGCACTACTACACTTTCCCATTCATCAGCCGGAAGCAGAACAACTCAGAGAACCGGGCGAAAAATAATTAGGATGCGGGATCAGGTGTTGCGCGCGTGCATCTGTGCCTGTACAGGGGCACGCAGGCACATGAGCATTCACGGGAGGCAGCAGCAGTAGCACGGGGGCAGATGAGCACCACCAGTCATTTGACCTCGACAGGTGAATGCTTGCAGATGTACTCACAGCACACTTATTCGAAGAGGCCCAAATGCCCGAGAAAACTGCCGTCAGATTACGCCGGAAACAACAACGGCTTTTTAAACAACTACAGCCGCCAGAACGGTACCGGCGGCAGCACTGCAGGAGCTGCTCAGGAACCGCTGGGGCAACCCCAGCGCACCGGGTGCTCAGCGCGTGGCCCTGACCCCACCGCATGGCATGTCACCCTTGGGCAGGAAGCTTGACATTTTCTGGAAGCACCGGTGTCATTTCACGGGCTTTGCCGTCGCTTTGCGCTTGTGGGGTAACACTATAGAGTTTTTCAGAAAGTGTTGGAGCAACTTTGGTACCTTTTCCATTCAGGCACACTGGGAGTGAGCTGTGGGGCTGCTGCCAGGGGCTCTGCTCAGCACAGCATGGCTGGAGCTGGTCCAGGACCTCCTTCGAAAGACAGACTGGTCAGACACACAGCTATCCTGAATCATCAAGGATAATCCTATGTTCAAGTTCCTACGTTCCAGTTCAAGTTCAAGTTCCTACGTTCCAATTGGTGCCCGTTACCTCTTGGCCTGGATCATCAAAGATGATCCAGGACAAGAGGTAACGGGTACAAACTGGAACGTAGGAACTTCTATCAAAGCATGAGGAGGAACTTCTTTACTTTGAGGGTGGCAGAGCGCTGGAACAGGCTGCCCAGGGAGGCGGTAGAGTCTCCCACCCCAGAAACATTCAAAACCCGCCTGGAGGTCATCCTGTGCAACCTGCTGTAGGTGACCCTGCTCTGGCAGAGGGGTTGGGCTGGATGATCTCCAGAGCTCCTTTCCAACCCTAACCAATCTGTGATTCTGTGATCAGAGCTGTTCTTCGAAATCTGTTCCTAGGAAATCGCTGCGAGAAGGAGGATGCACCTGAGGAGCAGGCCTAAGATGGAGGATTGAACAAACAAGTAGCTCTTACCTGAGGAATCGGCTATCCCATGGAACAACTTCTGAGAAAGATTCTGCAACATTACTAGGGGTCCGCCAAAACATACAATTACTTGCCATGTTCCAGTTAAAGCCTAAACTATCGAGTTGGCATTTCTTTTTAGAAGTGTATAAAGAAGCGGTAATGGGCCAAATCCTCAAGCCACTGTAAATCAACACGATTTGCTTGCCTCCGCTGGAACACCCGCTCTCTATTTCAGTTCAGGAGCTAACACACAGTATCTTAATATGCATTTAGGTTAATATTTGCACTTTGCAGGGCTAGGTAGATTGCACGGCTGGCACATATCAGACTAAATGTCACTTCCGAAAGCTAAGGGACCGAACCGGAAGCTGCCATTCAGAGGGACTACCTGACAACATGTGGAACCTCTCCGGAAAAGCCTTCCCACCTCAAGCAACTCCTTTTGATTCATCTTTCACATAGACAATACACGTTATATACACCGACACACCCCCCCGGCCTTTGCCTCCACAGATCCTGTGGTTGGCTAATTAAAGGAGGAGGTGTAACTATCAATCTAATCTCGCTTGTTCTCAAATTTACCATAATTTCCACACTTGAGAGGCTGGTGAAATGAAACAGCACTACTACACTTTCCCATTCATCAGCCGGAAGCAGAACAACTCAGAGAACCGGGCGAAAAATAATTAGGATGCGGGATCAGGTGTTGCGCGCGTGCATCTGTGCCTGTACAGGGGCACGCAGGCACATGAGCATTCACGGGAGGCAGCAGCAGTAGCACGGGGGCAGATGAGCACCACCAGTCATTTGACCTCGACAGGTGAATGCTTGCAGATGTACTCACAGCACACTTATTAGAAGAGGCCCAAATGCCCGAGAAAACTGCCGTCAGATTACGCCGGAAACAACAACGGCTTTTTAAACAACTACAGCCGCCAGAACGGTACCGGCGGCAGCACTGCAGGAGCTGCTCAGGAACCGCTGGGGCAACCCCAGCGCACCGGGTGCTCAGCGCGTGGCCCTGACCCCACCGCATGGCATGTCACCCTTGGGCAGGAAGCTTGACATTTTCTGGAAGCACCGGTGTCATTTCACGGGCTTTGCCGTCGCTTTGCGCTTGTGGGGTAACACTATAGAGTTTTTCAGAAAGTGTTGGAGCAACTTTGGTACCTTTTCCATTCAGGCACACTGGGAGTGAGGTGTGGGGCTGCTGCCAGGGGCTCTGCTCAGCACAGCATGGCTGGAGCTGGTCCAGGACCTCCTTCGAAAGACAGACTGGTCAGACACACAGCTATCCTGAATCATCAAGGATAATCCTATGTTCAAGTTCCTACGTTCCAGTTCAAGTTCAAGTTCCTACGTTCCAATTGGTGCCCGTTACCTCTTGTCCTGGATCATCAAAGATGATCCAGGACAAGAGGTAACGGGTACAAACTGGAACCTAGGAACTTCTATCAAAGCATGAGGAGGAACTTCTTTACTTTGAGGGTGGCAGAGCGCTGGAACAGGCTGCCCAGGGAGGCGGTAGAGTCTCCGACCCCAGAAACATTCAAAACCCGCCTGGAGGTCATCCTGTGCAACCTGCTGTAGGTGACCCTGCTCTGGCAGGGGGGTTGGGCTGGATGATCTCCAGAGCTCCTTTCCAACCCTAACCAATCTGTGATTCTGTGATCAGAGCTGTTCTTCGAAATCTGTTCCTAGGAAATCGCTGCGAGAAGGAGGATGCACCTGAGGAGCAGGCCTAAGATGGAGGATTGAACAAACAAGTAGCTCTTACCTGAGGAATCGGCTATCCCATGGAACAACTTCTGAGAAAGATTCTGCAACATTACTAGGGGTCCGCCAAAACATACAATTACTTGCCATGTTCCAGTTAAAGCCTAAACTATCGAGTTGGCATTTCTTTTTAAAAGTGTATAAAGAAGCGGTAATGGGCCAAATCCGCAAGCCACTGTAAATCAACACGATTTGCTTGCCTCCGCTGGAACACCCGCTCTCTATTGCAGTTCAGGAGCTAACACACAGTATCTTAATATGCATTTAGGTTAATATTTGCACTTTGCAGGGCTAGGTAGATTGCACGGCTGGCACATATCAGACTAAATGTCACTTCCGAAAGCTAAGGGACCGAACCGGAAGCTGCCATTCAGAGGGACTACCTGACAACATGTGGAACCTCTCCGGAAAAGCCTTCCCACCTCAAGCAACTCCTTTTGATTAATCTTTCACATAGACAATACACGTTATATACACCGACACACCCCCCCGGCCTTTGCCTCCACAGATCCTGTGGTTGGCTAATTAAAGGAGGAGGTGTAACTATCAATCTAATCTGGCTTGTTCTCAAATTTACCATAATTTCCACACTTGAGAGGCTGGTGAAATGAAACAGCACTACTACACTTTCCCATTCATCAGCCGGAAGCAGAACAACTCCGAGAACCGGGCGAAAAATAATTAGGATGCGGGATCAGGTGTTGCGCGCGTGCATCTGTGCCTGTACAGGGGCACGCAGGCACATGAGCATTCACGGGAGGCAGCAGCAGTAGCACGGGGGCAGATGAGCACCACCAGTCATTTGACCTCGACAGGTGAATGCTTGCAGATGTACTCACAGCACACTTATTCGAAGAGGCCCAAATGCCCGAGAAAACTGCCGTCAGATTACGCCGGAAACAAGAACGGCTTTTTAAACAACTACAGCCGCCAGAACGGTACCGGCGGCAGCACTGCAGGAGCTGCTCAGGAACCGCTGGGGCAACCCCAGCGCACCGGGTGCTCAGCGCGTGGCCCTGACCCCACCGCATGGCATGTCACCCTTGGGCAGGAAGCTTGACATTTTCTGGAAGCACCGGTGTCATTTCACGGGCTTTGCCGTCGCTTTGCGCTTGTGGGGTAACACTATAGAGTTTTTCAGAAAGTGTTGGAGCAACATTTGTACCTTTTCCATTCAGGCACACTGGGAGTGAGGTGTGGGGCTGCTGCCAGGGGCTCTGCTCAGCACAGCATGGCTGGAGCTGGCCCAGGACCTCCTTCGAAAGACAGACTGGTCAGACACACAGCTATCCTGAATCATCAAGGATAATCCTATGTTCAAGTTCCTACGTTCCAGTTCAAGTTCAAGTTCCTACGTTCCAATTGGTGCCCGTTACCTCTTGGCCTGGATCATCAAAGATGATCCAGGACAAGAGGTAACGGGTACAAACTGGAACGTAGGAACTTCTATCAAAGCATGAGGAGGAACTTCTTTACTTTGAGGGTGGCAGAGCGCTGGAACAGGCTGCCCAGGGAGGCGGTAGAGTCTCCGACCCCAGAAACATTCAAAACCCGCCTGGAGGTCATCCTGTGCAACCTGCTGTAGGTGACCCTGCTCTGGCAGGGGGGTTGGGCTGGATGATCTCCAGAGCTCCTTTCCAACCCTAACCAATCTGTGATTCTGTGATCAGAGCTGTTCTTCGAAATCTGTTCCTAGGAAATCGCTGCGAGAAGGAGGATGCACCTGAGGAGCAGGCCTAAGATGGAGGATTGAACAAACAAGTAGCTCTTACCTGAGGAATCGGCTATCCCATGGAACAACTTCTGAGAAAGATTCTGCAACATTACTAGGGGTCCGCCAAAACATACAATTACTTGCCATGTTCCAGTTAAAGCCTAAACTATCGAGTTGGCATTTCTTTTTAAAAGTGTATAAAGAAGCGGTAATGGGCCAAATCCGCAAGCCACTAAATCAACACGATTTGCTTGCCTCCGCTGGAACACCCGCTCTCTATTTCAGTTCAGGAGCTAACACACAGTATCTTAATATGCATTTAGGTTAATATTTGCACTTTGCAGGGCTAGGTAGATTGCACGGCTGGCACATATCAGACTAAATGTCACTTCCGAAAGCTAAGGGACCGAACCGGAAGCTGCCATTCAGAGGGACTACCTGACAACATGTGGAACCTCTCCGGAAAAGCCTTCCCACCTCAAGCAACTCCTTTTGATTAATCTTTCACATAGACAATACACGTTATATACACCGACACACCCCCCCGGCCTTTGCCTCCACAGATCCTGTGGTTGGCTAATTAAAGGAGGAGGTGTAACTATCAATCTAATCTGGCTTGTTCTCAAATTTACCATAATTTCCACACTTGAGAGGCTGGTGAAATGAAACAGCACTACTACACTTTCCCATTCATCAGCCGGAAGCAGAACAACTCAGAGAACCGGGCGAAAAATAATTAGGATGCGGGATCAGGTGTTGCGCGCGTGCATCTGTGCCTGTACAGGGGCACGCAGGCACATGAGCATTCACGGGAGGCAGCAGCAGTAGCACGGGGGCAGATGAGCACCACCAGTCATTTGACCTCGACAGGTGAATGCTTGCAGATGTACTCACAGCACACTTATTAGAAGAGGCCCAAATGCCCGAGAAAACTGCCGTCAGATTACGCCGGAAACAACAACGGCTTTTTAAACAACTACAGCCACCAGAACGGTACCGGCGGCAGCACTGCAGGAGCTGCTCAGGAACCGCTGGGGCAACCCCAGCGCACCGGGTGCTCAGCGCGTGGCCCTGACCCCACCGCATGGCATGTCACCCTTGGGCAGGAAGCTTGACATTTTCTGGAAGCACCGGTGTCATTTCACGGGCTTTGCCGTCGCTTTGCGCTTGTGGGGTAACACTATAGAGTTTTTCAGAAAGTGTTGGAGCAACTTTGGTACCTTTTCCATTCAGGCACACTGGGAGTGAGGTGTGGGGCTGCTGCCAGGGGCTCTGCTCAGCACAGCATGGCTGGAGCTGGTCCAGGACCTCCTTCGAAAGACAGACTGGTCAGACACACAGCTATCCTGAATCATCAAGGATAATCCTATGTTCAAGTTCCTACGTTCCATTTCAAGTTCAAGTTCCTACGTTCCAATTGGTGCCCGTTACCTCTTGTCCTGGATCATCAAAGATGATCCAGGACAAGAGGTAACGGGTACAAACTGGAACGTAGGAACTTCTATCAAAGCATGAGGAGGAACTTCTTTACTTTGAGGGTGGCAGAGCGCTGGAACAGGCTGCCCAGGGAGGCGGTAGAGTCTCCGACCCCAGAAACATTCAAAACCCGCCTGGAGGTCATCCTGTGCAACCTGCTGTAGGTGACCCTGCTCTGGCAGGGGGGTTCGGCTGGATGATCTCCAGAGCTCCTTTCCAACCCTAACCAATCTGTGATTCTGTGATCAGAGCTGTTCTTCAAAATCTGTTCCTAGGAAATCGCTGCGAGAAGGAGGATGCACCTGAGGAGCAGGCCTAAGATGGAGGATTGAACAAACAAGTAGCTCTTACCTGAGGAATCGGCTATCCCATGGAACAACTTCTGAGAAAGATTCTGCAACATTACTAGGGGTCCGCCAAAACATACAATTACTTGCCATGTTCCAGTTAAAGCCTAAACTATCGAGTTGGCATTTCTTTTTAAAAGTGTATAAAGAAGCGGTAATGGGCCAAATCCGCAAGCCACTAAATCAACACGATTTGCTTGCCTCCGCTGGAACACCCGCTCTCTATTTCAGTTCAGGAGCTAACACACAGTATCTTAATATGCATTTAGGTTAATATTTGCACTTTGCAGGGCTAGGTAGATTGCACGGCTGGCACATATCAGACTAAATGTCACTTCCGAAAGCTAAGGGACCGAACCGGAAGCTGCCATTCAGAGGGACTACCTGACAACATGTGGAACCTCTCCGGAAAAGCCTTCCCACCTCAAGCAACTCCTTTTGATTAATCTTTCACATAGACAATACACGTTATATACACCGACACACCCCCCCGGCCTTTGCCTCCACAGATCCTGTGGTTGGCTAATTAAAGGAGGAGGTGTAACTATCAATCTAATCTCGCTTGTTCTCAAATTTACCATAATTTCCACACTTGAGAGGCTGGTGAAATGAAACAGCACTACTACACTTTCCCATTCATCAGCTGGAAGCAGAACAACTCAGAGAACCGGGCGAAAAATAATTAGGATGCGGGATCAGGTGTTGCGCGCGTGCATCTGTGCCTGTACAGGGGCACGCAGGCACATGAGCATTCACGGGAGGCAGCAGCAGTAGCACGGGGGCAGATGAGCACCACCAGTCATTTGACCTCGACAGGTGAATGCTTGCAGATGTACTCACAGCACACTTATTAGAAGAGGCCCAAATGCCCGAGAAAACTGCCGTCAGATTACGCCGGAAACAACAACGGCTTTTTAAACAACTACAGCCGCCAGAACGGTACCGGCGGCAGCACTGCAGGAGCTGCTCAGGAACCGCTGGGGCAACCCCAGCGCACCGGGTGCTCAGCGCGTGGCCCTGACCCCACCGCATGGCATGTCACCCTTGGGCAGGAAGCTTGACATTTTCTGGAAGCACCGGTGTCATTTCACGGGCTTTGCCGTCGCTTTGCGCTTGTGGGGTAACACTATAGAGTTTTTCAGAAAGTGTTGGAGCAACTTTGGTACCTTTTCCATTCAGGCACACTGGGAGTGAGCTGTGGGGCTGCTGCCAGGGGCTCTGCTCAGCACAGCATGGCTGGAGCTGGTCCAGGACCTCCTTCGAAAGACAGACTGGTCAGACACACAGCTATCCTGAATCATCAAGGATAATCCTATGTTCAAGTTCCTACGTTCCAGTTCAAGTTCAAGTTCCTACGTTCCAATTGGTGCCCGTTACCTCTTGGCCTGGATCATCAAAGATGATCCAGGACAAGAGGTAACGGGTACAAACTGGAACGTAGGAACTTCTATCAAAGCATGACGAGGAACTTCTTTACTTTGAGGGTGGCAGAGCGCTGGAACAGGCTGCCCAGGGAGGCGGTAGAGTCTCCGACCCCAGAAACATTCAAAACCCGCCTGGAGGTCATCCTGTGCAACCTGCTGTAGGTGACCCTGCTCTGGCAGAGGGGTTGGGCTGGATGATCTCCAGAGCTCCTTTCCAACCCTAACCAATCTGTGATTCTGTGATCAGAGCTGTTCTTCGAAATCTGTTCCTAGGAAATCGCTGCGAGAAGGAGGATGCACCTGAGGAGCAGGCCTAAGATGGAGGATTGAACAAACAAGTAGCTCTTACCTGAGGAATCGGCTATCCCATGGAACAACTTCTGAGAAAGATTCTGCAACATTACTAGGGGTCCGCCAAAACATACAATTACTTGCCATGTTCCAGTTAAAGCCTAAACTATCGAGTTGGCATTTCTTTTTAAAAGTGTATAAAGAAGCGGTAATGGGCCAAATCCGCAAGCCACTAAATCAACACGATTTGCTTGCCTCCGCTGGAACACCCGCTCTCTATTTCAGTTCAGGAGCTAACACACAGTATCTTAATATGCATTTAGGTTAATATTTGCACTTTGCAGGGCTAGGTAGATTGCACGGCTGGCACATATCAGACTAAATGTCACTTCCGAAAGCTAAGGGACCGAACCGGAAGCTGCCATTCAGAGGGACTACCTGACAACATGTGGAACCTCTCCGGAAAAGCCTTCCCACCTCAAGCAACTCCTTTTGATTAATCTTTCACATAGACAATACACGTTATATACACCGACACACACCCCCGGCCTTTGCCTCCACAGATCCTGTGGTTGGCTAATTAAAGGAGGAGGTGTAACTATCAATCTAATCTGGCTTGTTCTCAAATTTACCATAATTTCCACACTTGAGAGGCTGGTGAAATGAAACAGCACTACTACACTTTCCCATTCATCAGCCGGAAGCAGAACAACTCAGAGAACCGGGCGAAAAATAATTAGGATGCGGGATCAGGTGTTGCGCGCGTGCATCTGTGCCTGTACAGGGGCACGCAGGCACATGAGCATTCACGGGAGGCAGCAGCAGTAGCACGGGGGCAGATGAGCACCACCAGTCATTTGACCTCGACAGGTGAATGCTTGCAGATGTACTCACAGCACACTTATTAGAAGAGGCCCAAATGCCCGAGAAAACTGCCGTCAGATTACGCCGGAAACAACAACGGCTTTTTAAACAACTACAGCCACCAGAACGGTACCGGCGGCAGCACTGCAGGAGCTGCTCAGGAACCGCTGGGGCAACCCCAGCGCACCGGGTGCTCAGCGCGTGGCCCTGACCCCACCGCATGGCATGTCACCCTTGGGCAGGAAGCTTGACATTTTCTGGAAGCACCGGTGTCATTTCACGGGCTTTGCCGTCGCTTTGCGCTTGTGGGGTAACACTATAGAGTTTTTCAGAAAGTGTTGGAGCAACTTTGGTACCTTTTCCATTCAGGCACACTGGGAGTGAGGTGTGGGGCTGCTGCCAGGGGCTCTGCTCAGCACAGCATGGCTGGAGCTGGTCCAGGACCTCCTTCGAAAGACAGACTGGTCAGACACACAGCTATCCTGAATCATCAAGGATAATCCTATGTTCAAGTTCCTACGTTCCATTTCAAGTTCAAGTTCCTACGTTCCAATTGGTGCCCGTTACCTCTTGTCCTGGATCATCAAAGATGATCCAGGACAAGAGGTAACGGGTACAAACTGGAACGTAGGAACTTCTATCAAAGCATGAGGAGGAACTTCTTTACTTTGAGGGTGGCAGAGCGCTGGAACAGGCTGCCCAGGGAGGCGGTAGAGTCTCCGACCCCAGAAACATTCAAAACCCGCCTGGAGGTCATCCTGTGCAACCTGCTGTAGGTGACCCTGCTCTGGCAGGGGGGTTCGGCTGGATGATCTCCAGAGCTCCTTTCCAACCCTAACCAATCTGTGATTCTGTGATCAGAGCTGTTCTTCAAAATCTGTTCCTAGGAAATCGCTGCGAGAAGGAGGATGCACCTGAGGAGCAGGCCTAAGATGGAGGATTGAACAAACAAGTAGCTCTTACCTGAGGAATCGGCTATCCCATGGAACAACTTCTGAGAAAGATTCTGCAACATTACTAGGGGTCCGCCAAAACATACAATTACTTGCCATGTTCCAGTTAAAGCCTAAACTATCGAGTTGGCATTTCTTTTTAAAAGTGTATAAAGAAGCGGTAATGGGCCAAATCCGCAAGCCACTAAATCAACACGATTTGCTTGCCTCCGCTGGAACACCCGCTCTCTATTTCAGTTCAGGAGCTAACACACAGTATCTTAATATGCATTTAGGTTAATATTTGCACTTTGCAGGGCTAGGTAGATTGCACGGCTGGCACATATCAGACTAAATGTCACTTCCGAAAGCTAAGGGACCGAACCGGAAGCTGCCATTCAGAGGGACTACCTGACAACATGTGGAACCTCTCCGGAAAAGCCTTCCCACCTCAAGCAACTCCTTTTGATTAATCTTTCACATAGACAATACACGTTATATACACCGACACACCCCCCCGGCCTTTGCCTCCACAGATCCTGTGGTTGGCTAATTAAAGGAGGAGGTGTAACTATCAATCTAATCTCGCTTGTTCTCAAATTTACCATAATTTCCACACTTGAGAGGCTGGTGAAATGAAACAGCACTACTACACTTTCCCATTCATCAGCTGGAAGCAGAACAACTCAGAGAACCGGGCGAAAAATAATTAGGATGCGGGATCAGGTGTTGCGCGCGTGCATCTGTGCCTGTACAGGGGCACGCAGGCACATGAGCATTCACGGGAGGCAGCAGCAGTAGCACGGGGGCAGATGAGCACCACCAGTCATTTGACCTCGACAGGTGAATGCTTGCAGATGTACTCACAGCACACTTATTAGAAGAGGCCCAAATGCCCGAGAAAACTGCCGTCAGATTACGCCGGAAACAACAACGGCTTTTTAAACAACTACAGCCGCCAGAACGGTACCGGCGGCAGCACTGCAGGAGCTGCTCAGGAACCGCTGGGGCAACCCCAGCGCACCGGGTGCTCAGCGCGTGGCCCTGACCCCACCGCATGGCATGTCACCCTTGGGCAGGAAGCTTGACATTTTCTGGAAGCACCGGTGTCATTTCACGGGCTTTGCCGTCGCTTTGCGCTTGTGGGGTAACACTATAGAGTTTTTCAGAAAGTGTTGGAGCAACTTTGGTACCTTTTCCATTCAGGCACACTGGGAGTGAGCTGTGGGGCTGCTGCCAGGGGCTCTGCTCAGCACAGCATGGCTGGAGCTGGTCCAGGACCTCCTTCGAAAGACAGACTGGTCAGACACACAGCTATCCTGAATCATCAAGGATAATCCTATGTTCAAGTTCCTACGTTCCAGTTCAAGTTCAAGTTCCTACGTTCCAATTGGTGCCCGTTACCTCTTGGCCTGGATCATCAAAGATGATCCAGGACAAGAGGTAACGGGTACAAACTGGAACGTAGGAACTTCTATCAAAGCATGACGAGGAACTTCTTTACTTTGAGGGTGGCAGAGCGCTGGAACAGGCTGCCCAGGGAGGCGGTAGAGTCTCCGACCCCAGAAACATTCAAAACCCGCCTGGAGGTCATCCTGTGCAACCTGCTGTAGGTGACCCTGCTCTGGCAGAGGGGTTGGGCTGGATGATCTCCAGAGCTCCTTTCCAACCCTAACCAATCTGTGATTCTGTGATCAGAGCTGTTCTTCGAAATCTGTTCCTAGGAAATCGCTGCGAGAAGGAGGATGCACCTGAGGAGCAGGCCTAAGATGGAGGATTGAACAAACAAGTAGCTCTTACCTGAGGAATCGGCTATCCCATGGAACAACTTCTGAGAAAGATTCTGCAACATTACTAGGGGTCCGCCAAAACATACAATTACTTGCCATGTTCCAGTTAAAGCCTAAACTATCGAGTTGGCATTTCTTTTTAAAAGTGTATAAAGAAGCGGTAATGGGCCAAATCCGCAAGCCACTAAATCAACACGATTTGCTTGCCTCCGCTGGAACACCCGCTCTCTATTTCAGTTCAGGAGCTAACACACAGTATCTTAATATGCATTTAGGTTAATATTTGCACTTTGCAGGGCTAGGTAGATTGCACGGCTGGCACATATCAGACTAAATGTCACTTCCGAAAGCTAAGGGACCGAACCGGAAGCTGCCATTCAGAGGGACTACCTGACAACATGTGGAACCTCTCCGGAAAAGCCTTCCCACCTCAAGCAACTCCTTTTGATTAATCTTTCACATAGACAATACACGTTATATACACCGACACACACCCCCGGCCTTTGCCTCCACAGATCCTGTGGTTGGCTAATTAAAGGAGGAGGTGTAACTATCAATCTAATCTGGCTTGTTCTCAAATTTACCATAATTTCCACACTTGAGAGGCTGGTGAAATGAAACAGCACTACTACACTTTCCCATTCATCAGCCGGAAGCAGAACAACTCAGAGAACCGGGCGAAAAATAATTAGGATGCGGGATCAGGTGTTGCGCGCGTGCATCTGTGCCTGTACAGGGGCACGCAGGCACATGAGCATTCACGGGAGGCAGCAGCAGTAGCACGGGGGCAGATGAGCACCACCAGTCATTTGACCTCGACAGGTGAATGCTTGCAGATGTACTCACAGCACACTTATTCGAAGAGGCCCAAATGCCCGAGAAAACTGCCGTCAGATTACGCCGGAAACAACAACGGCTTTTTAAACAACTACAGCCGCCAGAACGGTACCGGCGGCAGCACTGCAGGAGCTGCTCAGGAACCGCTGGGGCAACCCCAGCGCACCGGGTGCTCAGCGCGTGGCCCTGACCCCACCGCATGGCATGTCACCCTTGGGCAGGAAGCTTGACATTTTCTGGAAGCACCGGTGTCATTTCACGGGCTTTGCCGTCGCTTTGCGCTTGTGGGGTAACACTATAGAGTTTTTCAGAAAGTGTTGGAGCAACTTTGGTACCTTTTCCATTCAGGCACACTGGGAGTGAGCTGTGGGGCTGCTGCCAGGGGCTCTGCTCAGCACAGCATGGCTGGAGCTGGTCCAGGACCTCCTTCGAAAGACAGACTGGTCAGACACACAGCTATCCTGAATCATCAAGGATAATCCTATGTTCAAGTTCCTACGTTCCAGTTCAAGTTCAAGTTCCTACGTTCCAATTGGTGCCCGTTACCTCTTGGCCTGGATCATCAAAGATGATCCAGGACAAGAGGTAACGGGTACAAACTGGAACGTAGGAACTTCTATCAAAGCATGACGAGGAACTTCTTTACTTTGAGGGTGGCAGAGCGCTGGAACAGGCTGCCCAGGGAGGCGGTAGAGTCTCCGACCCCAGAAACATTCAAAACCCGCCTGGAGGTCATCCTGTGCAACCTGCTGTAGGTGACCCTGCTCTGGCAGAGGGGTTGGGCTGGATGATCTCCAGAGCTCCTTTCCAACCCTAACCAATCTGTGATTCTGTGATCAGAGCTGTTCTTCGAAATCTGTTCCTAGGAAATCGCTGCGAGAAGGAGGATGCACCTGAGGAGCAGGCCTAAGATGGAGGATTGAACAAACAAGTAGCTCTTACCTGAGGAATCGGCTATCCCATGGAACAACTTCTGAGAAAGATTCTGCAACATTACTAGGGGTCCGCCAAAACATACAATTACTTGCCATGTTCCAGTTAAAGCCTAAACTATCGAGTTGGCATTTCTTTTTAAAAGTGTATAAAGAAGCGGTAATGGGCCAAATCCGCAAGCCACTAAATCAACACGATTTGCTTGCCTCCGCTGGAACACCCGCTCTCTATTTCAGTTCAGGAGCTAACACACAGTATCTTAATATGCATTTAGGTTAATATTTGCACTTTGCAGGGCTAGGTAGATTGCACGGCTGGCACATATCAGACTAAATGTCACTTCCGAAAGCTAAGGGACCGAACCGGAAGCTGCCATTCAGAGGGACTACCTGACAACATGTGGAACCTCTCCGGAAAAGCCTTCCCACCTCAAGCAACTCCTTTTGATTAATCTTTCACATAGACAATACACGTTATATACACCGACACACCCCCCCGGCCTTTGCCTCCACAGATCCTGTGGTTGGCTAATTAAAGGAGGAGGTGTAACTATCAATCTAATCTCGCTTGTTCTCAAATTTACCATAATTTCCACACTTGAGAGGCTGGTGAAATGAAACAGCACTACTACACTTTCCCATTCATCAGCCGGAAGCAGAACAACTCCGAGAACCGGGCGAAAAATAATTAGGATGCGGGATCAGGTGTTGCGCGCGTGCATCTGTGCCTGTACAGGGGCACGCAGGCACATGAGCATTCACGGGAGGCAGCAGCAGTAGCACGGGGGCAGATGAGCACCACCAGTCATTTGACCTCGACAGGTGAATGCTTGCAGATGTACTCACAGCACACTTATTAGAAGAGGCCCAAATGCCCGAGAAAACTGCCGTCAGATTACGCCGGAAACAACAACGGCTTTTTAAACAACTACAGCCGCCAGAACGGTACCGGCGGCAGCACTGCAGGAGCTGCTCAGGAACCGCTGGGGCAACCCCAGCGCACCGGGTGCTCAGCGCGTGGCCCTGACCCCACCGCATGGCATGTCACCCTTGGGCAGGAAGCTTGACATTTTCTGGAAGCACCGGTGTCATTTCACGGGCTTTGCCGTCGCTTTGCGCTTGTGGGGTAACACTATAGAGTTTTTCAGAAAGTGTTGGAGCAACTTTGGTACCTTTTCCATTCAGGCACACTGGGAGTGAGCTGTGGGGCTGCTGCCAGGGGCTCTGCTCAGCACAGCATGGCTGGAGCTGGTCCAGGACCTCCTTCGAAAGACAGACTGGTCAGACACACAGCTATCCTGAATCATCAAGGATAATCCTATGTTCAAGTTCCTACGTTCCAGTTCAAGTTCAAGTTCCTACGTTCCAATTGGTGCCCGTTACCTCTTGGCCTGGATCATCAAAGATGATCCAGGACAAGAGGTAACGGGTACAAACTGGAACGTAGGAACTTCTATCAAAGCATGACGAGGAACTTCTTTACTTTGAGGGTGGCAGAGCGCTGGAACAGGCTGCCCAGGGAGGCGGTAGAGTCTCCCACCCCAGAGACATTCAAAACCCGCCTGGAGGTCATCCTGTGCAACCTGCTGTAGGTGACCCTGCTCTGGCAGAGGGGTTGGGCTGGATGATCTCCAGAGCTCCTTTCCAACCCTAACCAATCTGTGATTCTGTGATCAGAGCTGTTCTTCGAAATCTGTTCCTAGGAAATCGCTGCGAGAAGGAGGATGCACCTGAGGAGCAGGCCTAAGATGGAGGATTGAACAAACAAGTAGCTCTTACCTGAGGAATCGGCTATCCCATGGAACAACTTCTGAGAAAGATTCTGCAACATTACTAGGGGTCCGCCAAAACATACAATTACTTGCCATGTTCCAGTTAAAGCCTAAACTATCGAGTTGGCATTTCTTTTTAGAAGTGTATAAAGAAGCGGTAATGGGCCAAATCCTCAAGCCACTGTAAATCAACACGATTTGCTTGCCTCCGCTGGAACACCCGCTCTCTATTTCAGTTCAGGAGCTAACACACAGTATCTTAATATGCATTTAGGTTAATATTTGCACTTTGCAGGGCTAGGTAGATTGCACGGCTGGCACATATCAGACTAAATGTCACTTCCGAAAGCTAAGGGACCGAACCGGAAGCTGCCATTCAGAGGGACTACCTGACAACATGTGGAACCTCTCCGGAAAAGCCTTCCCACCTCAAGCAACTCCTTTTGATTCATCTTTCACATAGACAATACACGTTATATACACCGACACACCCCCCCGGCCTTTGCCTCCACAGATCCTGTGGTTGGCTAATTAAAGGAGGAGGTGTAACTATCAATCTAATCTCGCTTGTTCTCAAATTTACCATAATTTCCACACTTGAGAGGCTGGTGAAATGAAACAGCACTACTACACTTTCCCATTCATCAGCCGGAAGCAGAACAACTCAGAGAACCGGGCGAAAAATAATTAGGATGCGGGATCAGGTGTTGCGCGCGTGCATCTGTGCCTGTACAGGGGCACGCAGGCACATGAGCATTCACGGGAGGCAGCAGCAGTAGCACGGGGGCAGATGAGCACCACCAGTCATTTGACCTCGACAGGTGAATGCTTGCAGATGTACTCACAGCACACTTATTCGAAGAGGCCCAAATGCCCGAGAAAACTGCCGTCAGATTACGCCGGAAACAAGAACGGCTTTTTAAACAACTACAGCCGCCAGAACGGTACCGGCGGCAGCACTGCAGGAGCTGCTCAGGAACCGCTGGGGCAACCCCAGCGCACCGGGTGCTCAGCGCGTGGCCCTGACCCCACCGCATGGCATGTCACCCTTGGGCAGGAAGCTTGACATTTTCTGGAAGCACCGGTGTCATTTCACGGGCTTTGCCGTCGCTTTGCGCTTGTGGGGTAACACTATAGAGTTTTTCAGAAAGTGTTGGAGCAACTTTGGTACCTTTTCCATTCAGGCACACTGGGAGTGAGGTGTGGGGCTGCTGCCAGGGGCTCTGCTCAGCACAGCATGGCTGGAGCTGGTCCAGGACCTCCTTCGAAAGACAGACTGGTCAGACACACAGCTATCCTGAATCATCAAGGATAATCCTATGTTCAAGTTCCTACGTTCCATTTCAAGTTCAAGTTCCTACGTTCCAATTGGTGCCCGTTACCTCTTGGCCTGGATCATCAAAGATGATCCAGGACAAGAGGTAACGGGTACAAACTGGAACGTAGGAACTTCTATCAAAGCATGAGGAGGAACTTCTTTACTTTGAGGGTGGCAGAGCGCTGGAACAGGCTGCCCAGGGAGGCGGTAGAGTCTCCCACCCCAGAAACATTCAAAACCCGCCTGGAGGTCATCCTGTGCAACCTGCTGTAGGTGACCCTGCTCTGGCAGGGGGGTTGGGCTGGATGATCTCCAGAGCTCCTTTCCAACCCTAACCAATCTGTGATTCTGTGATCAGAGCTGTTCTTCGAAATCTGTTCCTAGGAAATCGCTGCGAGAAGGAGGATGCACCTGAGGAGCAGGCCTAAGATGGAGGATTGAACAAACAAGTAGCTCTTACCTGAGGAATCGGCTATCCCATGGAACAACTTCTGAGAAAGATTCTGCAACATTACTAGGGGTCCGCCAAAACATACAATTACTTGCCATGTTCCAGTTAAAGCCTAAACTATCGAGTTGGCATTTCTTTTTAAAAGTGTATAAAGAAGCGGTAATGGGCCAAATCCTCAAGCCACTCTAAATCAACACGATTTGCTTGCCTCCGCTGGAACACCCGCTCTCTATTTCAGTTCAGGAGCTAACACACAGTATCTTAATATGCATTTAGGTTAATATTTGCACTTTGCAGGGCTAGGTAGATTGCACGGCTGGCACATATCAGACTAAATGTCACTTCCGAAAGCTAAGGGACCGAACCGGAAGCTGCCATTCAGAGGGACTACCTGACAACATGTGGAACCTCTCCGGAAAAGCCTTCCCACCTCAAGCAACTCCTTTTGATTCATCTTTCACATAGACAATACACGTTATATACACCGACACACCCCCCCGGCCTTTGCCTCCACAGATCCTGTGGTTGGCTAATTAAAGGAGGAGGTGTAACTATCAATCTAATCTCGCTTGTTCTCAAATTTACCATAATTTCCACACTTGAGAGGCTGGTGAAATGAAACAGCACTACTACACTTTCCCATTCATCAGCCGGAAGCAGAACAACTCCGAGAACCGGGCGAAAAATAATTAGGATGCGGGATCAGGTGTTGCGCGCGTGCATCTGTGCCTGTACAGGGGCACGCAGGCACATGAGCATTCACGGGAGGCAGCAGCAGTAGCACGGGGGCAGATGAGCACCACCAGTCATTTGACCTCGACAGGTGAATGCTTGCAGATGTACTCACAGCACACTTATTAGAAGAGGCCCAAATGCCCGAGAAAACTGCCGTCAGATTACGCCGGAAACAACAACGGCTTTTTAAACAACTACAGCCGCCAGAACGGTACCGGCGGCAGCACTGCAGGAGCTGCTCAGGAACCGCTGGGGCAACCCCAGCGCACCGGGTGCTCAGCGCGTGGCCCTGACCCCACCGCATGGCATGTCACCCTTGGGCAGGAAGCTTGACATTTTCTGGAAGCACCGGTGTCATTTCACGGGCTTTGCCGTCGCTTTGCGCTTGTGGGGTAACACTATAGAGTTTTTCAGAAAGTGTTGGAGCAACTTTGGTACCTTTTTCCATTCAGGCACACTGGGAGTGAGCTGTGGGGCTGCTGCCAGGGGCTCTGCTCAGCACAGCATGGCTGGAGCTGGCCCAGGACCTCCTTCGAAAGACAGACTGGTCAGACACACAGCTATCCTGAATCATCAAGGATAATCCTATGTTCAAGTTCAAGTTCCTACGTTCCAGTTCAAGTTCAAGTTCCTACGTTCCAATTGGTGCCCGTTACCTCTTGTCCTGGATCATCAAAGATGATCCAGGACAAGAGGTAACGGGTACAAACTGGAACGTAGGAACTTCTATCAAAGCATGAGGCGGAACTTCTTTACTTTGAGGGTGGCAGAGCGCTGGAACAGGCTGCCCAGGGAGGCGGTAGAGTCTCCCACCCCAGAGACATTCAAAACCCGCCTGGAGGTCATCCTGTGCAACCTGCTGTAGGTGACCCTGCTCTGGCAGGGGGGTTGGGCTGGATGATCTCCAGAGGTCCTTTCCAACCCTAACCAATCTGTGATTCTGTGATCAGAGCTGTTCTTCGAAATCTGTTCCTAGGAAATCGCTGCGAGAAGGAGGATGCACCTGAGGAGCAGGCCTAAGATGGAGGATTGAACAAACAAGTAGCTCTTACCTGAGGAATCGGCTATCCCATGGAACAACTTCTGAGAAAGATTCTGCAACATTACTAGGGGTCCGCCAAAACATACAATTACTTGCCATGTTCCAGTTAAAGCCTAAACTATCGAGTTGGCATTTCTTTTTAAAAGTGTATAAAGAAGCGGTAATGGGCCAAATCCGCAAGCCACTCTAAATCAACACGATTTGCTTGCCTCCGCTGGAACACCCGCTCTCTATTTCAGTTCAGGAGCTAACACACAGTATCTTAATATGCATTTAGGTTAATATTTGCACTTTGCAGGGCTAGGTAGATTGCACGGCTGGCACATATCAGACTAAATGTCACTTCCGAAAGCTAAGGGACCGAACCGGAAGCTGCCATTCAGAGGGACTACCTGACAACATGTGGAACCTCTCCGGAAAAGCCTTCCCACCTCAAGCAACTCCTTTTGATTAATCTTTCACATAGACAATACACGTTACTATTTTAAAAAGCTGAATTTTTAAGGACAGAATACCTTAACGAACAGAGGAAAATGTGAACCAATTAGCATCTTCAAGCACTCTGAGACGCAGGGAGAGAAGGCCTACATAGAGTAGCCAGGTCCCTTCAGAGACCACAGCTGTAGTCCCTCTCTGCAATGTTGCCTCCTGGCAGCTAGACCGGGTCCAACCCCAGGACCCAGACACACTGCCAGTCACTCCAGAGTGTCATTAAGATGCACGGCACCACGGCGCAATTCAAATCAATGTTTCTTTCCTGCACGTTGCAGCGGGCGAGGTAGCAAAGGTTGACGTGAAAAGTGGGAGAGCTGCCCAGTAACCGTGAGGTTTTGTATCATGCGAACTTACAAAATGGTCTGGAATAAAGAATCTTTGCAGTATTGCCTTTCACACGGTGTCTAATCTCGCACCGCTAGACAACTTCAACTACGAGTATCTGGCAGAACTCGAGATGGTTTCACAAAGACTTGTCATCCTCCTTCACCAGATCACTCTCTGGAAGGCGTGAGGGAGGGGGAGTTGAAATACATCATATTAGAATGAATAGAAATGGTAATGATCGGGCTCTTCCACAACACTTCCGCTCTAAGTAATCAGTTAATTAACCCTGAATCGAGCGGGCTTGCTGGTCAGGAATACAGCAGTTGGATTGACAACAGCTTCCAGACTCCTGCTTCTCAAGGACAAGATTCGGTAACCCTTATTGATGTTAAACATTAGCTTACCCTGTGAGCAACCTCCAGAAATCAAGAGCGATTGTGCTACGTGAGGAAGATTGGTAGAACCTCATACCAATTTACAAGACAAGAAAGAACAGACAAGAAAGAACCTCCAGCAATCTCGCCATGGTAAAATCGTATGCCCCCCCACCGACACGCCCCCCGGCCTTTGCCTCCACAGATCCTGTGGTTGGCTAATTAAAGGAGGAGGTGTAACTATCAATCTAATCTCGCTTGTTCTCAAATTTACCATAATTTCCACACTTGAGAGGCTGGTGAAATGAAACAGCACTACTACACTTTCCCATTCATCAGCCGGAAGCAGAACAACTCCGAGAACCGGGCGAAAAATAATTAGGATGCGGGATCAGGTGTTGCGCGCGTGCATCTGTGCCTGTACAGGGGCACGCAGGCACATGAGCATTCACGGGAGGCAGCAGCAGTAGCACGGGGGCAGATGAGCACCACCAGTCATTTGACCTCGACAGGTGAATGCTTGCAGATGTACTCACAGCACACTTATTAGAAGAGGCCCAAATGCCCGAGAAAACTGCCGTCAGATTACGCCGGAAACAACAACGGCTTTTTAAACAACTACAGCCGCCAGAACGGTACCGGCGGCAGCACTGCAGGAGCTGCTCAGGAACCGCTGGGGCAACCCCAGCGCACCGGGTGCTCAGCGCGTGGCCCTGACCCCACCGCATGGCATGTCACCCTTGGGCAGGAAGCTTGACATTTTCTGGAAGCACCGGTGTCATTTCACGGGCTTTGCCGTCGCTTTGCGCTTGTGGGGTAACACTATAGAGTTTTTCAGAAAGTGTTGGAGCAACTTTGGTACCTTTTCCATTCAGGCACACTGGGAGTGAGCTGTGGGGCTGCTGCCAGGGGCTCTGCTCAGCACAGCATGGCTGGAGCTGGCCCAGGACCTCCTTCGAAAGACAGACTGGTCAGACACACAGCTATCCTGAATCATCAAGGATAATCCTATGTTCAAGTTCAAGTTCCTACCTTCCAGTTCAAGTTCAAGTTCCTACGTTCCAATTGGTGCCCGTTACCTCTTGTCCTGGATCATCAAAGATGATCCAGGACAAGAGGTAACGGGTACAAACTGGAACCTAGGAACTTCTATCAAAGTATGAGGAGGAACTTCTTTACTTTGAGGGTGGCAGAGCGCTAGAACAGGCTGCCCAGGGAGGCAGTAGAGTCTCCGACCCCAGAGACATTCATAACCCGCCTGGAGGTCATCTTGTGTACCTGCTGTAGGTGACCCTGCTCTGGCAGGGGGTTGGACTGGATGATCTCCAGAGCTCCTTTCCAACACTAACCAATCTGTGATTCTGTGATCAGAGCTGTTCTTCGAAATCTGTTCCTAGGAAATCGCTGCGAGAAGGAGGATGCACCTGAGGAGCAGGCCTAAGATGGAGGATTGAACAAACAAGTAGCTCTTACCTGAGGAATCGGCTATCCCATGGAACAACTTCTGAGAAAGATTCTGCAACATTACTAGGGGTCCGCCAAAACATACAATTACTTGCCATGTTCCAGTTAAAGCCTAAACTATCGAGTTGGCATTTCTTTTTAAAAGTGTATAAAGAAGCGGTAATGGGCCAAATCCTCAAGCCACTCTAAATCAACACGATTTGCTTGCCTCCGCTGGAACACCCGCTCTCTATTTCAGTTCAGGAGCTAACACACACTATCTTAATATGCATTTAGGTTAATATTTGCACTTTGCAGGGCTAGGTAGATTGCACGGCTGGCACATATCAGACTAAATGTCACTTCCGAAAGCTAAGGGACCGAACCGGAAGCTGCCATTCAGAGGGACTACCTGACAACATGTGGAACCTCTCCGGAAAAGCCTTCCCACCTCAAGCAACTCCTTTTGATTAATCTTTCACATAGACAATACACGTTATATACACCGACACACCCCCCCGGCCTTTGCCTCCACAGATCCTGTGGTTGGCTAATTAAAGGAGGAGGTGTAACTATCAATCTAATCTGGCTTGTTCTCAAATTTACCATAATTTCCACACTTGAGAGGCTGGTGAAATGAAACAGCACTACTACACTTTCCCATTCATCAGCCGGAAGCAGAACAACTCCGAGAACCGGGCGAAAAATAATTAGGATGCGGGATCAGGTGTTGCGCGCGTGCATCTGTGCCTGTACAGGGGCACGCAGGCACATGAGCATTCACGGGAGGCAGCAGCAGTAGCACGGGGGCAGATGAGCACCACCAGTCATTTGACCTCGACAGGTGAATGCTTGCAGATGTACTCACAGCACACTTATTAGAAGAGGCCCAAATGCCCGAGAAAACTGCCGTCAGATTACGCCGGAAACAACAACGGCTTTTTAAACAACTACAGCCGCCAGAACGGTACCGGCGGCAGCACTGCAGGAGCTGCTCAGGAACCGCTGGGGCAACCCCAGCGCACCGGGTGCTCAGCGCGTGGCCCTGACCCCACCGCATGGCATGTCACCCTTGGGCAGGAAGCTTGACATTTTCTGGAAGCACCGGTGTCATTTCACGGGCTTTGCCGTCGCTTTGCGCTTGTGGGGTAACACTATAGAGTTTTTCAGAAAGTGTTGGAGCATCTTTGGTACCTTTTCCATTCAGGCACACTGGGAGTGAGCTGTGGGGCTGCTGCCAGGGGCTCTGCTCAGCACAGCATAGCTGGAGCTGGCCCAGGACCTCCTTCGAAAGACAGACTGGTCAGACACACAGCTATCCTGAATCATCAAGAATAATCCTGTGTTCAAGTTCAAGTTCCTACCTTCCAGTTCAAGTTCAAGTTCCTACGTTCCAATTGGTGCCCGTTACCTCTTGTCCTGGATCATCAAAGATGATCCAGGACAAGAGGTAACGGGTACAAACTGGAACCTAGGAACTTCTATCAAAGCATGAGGAGGAACTTCTTTACTTTGAGGGTGGCAGAGCCCTGGAACAGGCTGCCCAGGGAGGCGGTAGAGTCTCCGACCCCAGAGACATTCAAAACCCGCCTGGAGGTCATCCTGTGCAACCTGCTGTAGGTGACCCTGCTCTGGCAGGGGGGTTGGACTGGATGATCTCCAGAGCTCCTTTCCAACCCTAACCAAACTGTGATTCTGTGATCAGAGCTGTTCTTCGAAATCTGTTCCTAGGAAATCGCTGCGAGAAGGAGGATGCACCTGAGGAGCAGGCCTAAGATGGAGGATTGAACAAACAAGTAGCTCTTACCTGAGGAATCGGCTATCCCATGGAACAACTTCTGAGAAAGATTCTGCAACATTACTAGGGGTCCGCCAAAACATACAATTACTTGCCATGTTCCAGTTAAAGCCTAAACTATCGAGTTGGCATTTCTTTTTAAAAGTGTATAAAGAAGCGGTAATGGGCCAAATCCTCAAGCCACTGTAAATCAACACGATTTGCTTGCCTCCGCTGGAACACCCGCTCTCTATTTCAGTTCAGGAGCTAACACACAGTATCTTAATATGCATTTAGGTTAATATTTGCACTTTGCAGGGCTAGGTAGATTGCACGGCTGGCACATATCAGACTAAATGTCACTTCCGAAAGCTAAGGGACCGAACCGGAAGCTGCCATTCAGAGGGACTACCTGACAACATGTGGAACCTCTCCGGAAAAGCCTTCCCACCTCAAGCAACTCCTTTTGATTCATCTTTCACATAGACAATACACCTTATATACACCGACACACCCCCCCGGCCTTTGCCTCCACAGATCCTGTGGTTGGCTAATTAAAGGAGGAGGTGTAACTATCAATCTAATCTGGCTTGTTCTCAAATTTACCATAATTTCCACACTTGAGAGGCTGGTGAAATGAAACAGCACTACTACACTTTCCCGTTCATCAGCCGGAAGCAGAACAACTCAGAGAACCGGGCGAAAAATAATTAGGATGCGGGATCAGGTGTTGCGCGCGTGCATCTGTGCCTGTACAGGGGCACGCAGGCACATGAGCATTCACGGGAGGCAGCAGCAGTAGCACGGGGGCAGATGAGCACCACCAGTCATTTGACCTCGACAGGTGAATGCTTGCAGATGTACTCACAGCACACTTATTAGAAGAGGCCCAAATGCCCGAGAAAACTGCCGTCAGATTACGCCGGAATCAACAACGGCTTTTTAAACAACTACAGCCGCCAGAACGGTACCGGCGGCAGCACTGCAGGAGCTGCTCAGGAACCGCTGGGGCAACCCCAGCGCACCGGGTGCTCAGCGCGTGGCCCTGACCCCACCGCATGGCATGTCACCCTTGGGCAGGAAGCTTGACATTTTCTGGAAGCACCGGTGTCATTTCACGGGCTTTGCCGTCGCTTTGCGCTTGTGGGGTAACACTATAGAGTTTTTCGGAAAGTGTTGGAGCAACTTTGGTATCTTTTCCATTCAGGCACACTGGGAGTGAGCTGTGGGGCTGCTGCCAGGGGCTCTGCTCTACACAGCATTGCTGCAGCTGGTCCAGGACCTCCTTCGAAAGACAGACTGGTCAGACACACAGCTATCCTGAATCATCAAGGATAATCCTATGTTCAAGCTCCTACGTTCCAGTTCAAGTTCAAGTTCCTACGTTCCAATTGGTGCCCGTTACGTAACGGTGTAACGGGTACAAACTGGAACCTAGGAACTTCTATCAAAGCATGAGGAGGAACTTCTTTACTTTGAGGGTGGCAGAGCCCTGGAACAGGCTGCCCAGGGAGGCGGTAGAGTCTCCCACCCCAGAGACATTCAAAACCCGCCTGGAGGTCATCCTGTGCAACCTGCTGTAGGTGACCCTGCTCTGGCAGGGGGGTTGGACTGGATGATCTCCAGAGCTCCTTTCCAACCCTAACCAATCTGTGATTCTGTGATCAGAGCTGTTCTTCAAAATCTGTTCCTAGGAAATCGCTTGGAGAAGGAGGACGCACCTGAGGAGCAGGCCTAAGATGGAGGATTGAACAAACAAGTAGCTCTTACCTGAGGAATCGGCTATCCCATGGAACAACTTCTGAGAAAGATTCTGCAACATTACTAGGGGTCCGCCAAAACATACAATTACTTGTCATGTTCCAGTTAAAGCCTAAACTATCGAGTTGGCATTTCTTTTTAAAAGTGTATAAAGAAGCGGTAATGGGCCAAATCCTCAAGCCACTGTAAATCAACACGATTTGCTTGCCTCCGCTGGAACACCCGCTCTCTATTTCAGTTCAGGAGCTAACACACAGTATCTTATTATGCATTTAGGTTAATATTTGCACTTTGCAGGGCTAGGTAGATTGCACGGCTGGCACATATCAGACTAAATGTCACGTCCGAAAGCTAAGGGACCGAACCGGAAGCTGCCATTCAGAGGGACTACCTGACAACATGTGGAACCTCTCCGGAAAAGCCTTCCCACCTCAAGCAACTCCTTTTGATTCATCTTTCACATAGACAATACACGTTATATACACCGACACACACCCCCGGCCTTTGCCTCCACAAATCCTGTGGTTGGCTAATTAAAGGAGGAGGTGTAACTATCAATCTAATCTGGCTTGTTCTCAAATTTACCATAATTTCCACACTTGAGAGGCTGGTGAAATGAAACAGCACTACTACACTTTCCCATTCATCAGCCGGAAGCAGAACAACTCAGAGAACCGGGCGAAAAATAATTAGGATGCGGGATCAGGTGTTGCGCGCGTGCTTCTGTGCCTGTACAGGGGCACGCAGGCACATGAGCATTCACGGGAGGCAGCAGCAGCAGTAGCACGGGGGGAGATGAGCACCACCAGTCATTTGACCTTGACAGGTGAATGCTTGCAGATGTACTCACAGCACACTTATTAGAAGAGGCCCAAATGCCCGAGAAAACTGCCGTCAGATTACGCCGGAAACAACAACGGCTTTTTAAACAACTACAGCCGCCAGAACGGTACCGGCGGCAGCACTGCAGGAGCTGCTCAGGAACCGCTGGGGCAACCCCAGCGCACCGGGTGCTCAGCGCGTGGCCCTGACCCCACCGCATGGCATGTCACCCTTGGGCAGGAAGCTTGACATTTTCTGGAAGCACCGGTGTCATTTCACGGGCTTTGCCGTCGCTTTGCGCTTGTGGGGTAACACTATAGAGTTTTTCAGAAAGTGTTGGAGCAACTTTGGTACCTTTTCCATTCAGGCACACTGGGAGTGAGCTGTGGGGCTGCTGCCAGGGGCTCTGCTCAGCACAGCATGGCTGGAGCTGGCCCAGGACCTCCTTCGAAAGACAGACTGGTCAGACACACAGCTATCCTGAATCATCAAGGATAATCCTATGTTCAAGTTCAAGTTCCTACCTTCCAGTTCAAGTTCAAGTTCCTACGTTCCAATTGGTGCCCGTTACCTCTTGGCCTGGATCATCAAAGATGATCCAGGACAAGAGGTAACGGGTACAAACTGGAACCTAGGAACTTCTATCAAAGCATGAGGAGGAACTTCTTTGCTTTGAGGGTGGCAGAGCGCTGGAACAGGCTGCCCAGGGAGGCGGTAGAGTCTCCCACCCCAGAGACATTCAAAACCCGCCTGGAGGTCATCCTGTGCAACCTGCTGTAGGTGACCCTGCTCTGGCAGGGGGGTTGGACTGGATGATCTCCAGAGCTCCTTTCCAACCCTAACCAATCTGTGATTCTGTGATCAGAGCTGTTCTTCGAAATCTGTTCCTAGGAAATCGCTGCGAGAAGAAGGACGCACCTGAGGAGCAGGCCTAAGATGGAGGATTGAACAAACAAGTAGCTCTTACCTGAGGAATCGGCTATCCCATGGAACAACTTCTGAGAAAGATTCTGCAACATTACTAGGGGTCCGCCAAAACATACAATTACTTGCCATGTTCCAGTTAAAGCCTAAACTATCGAGTTGGCATTTCTTTTTAAAAGTGTATAAAGAAGCGGTAATGGGCCAAATCCTCAAGCCACTGTAAATCAACACGATTTGCTTGCCTCCGCTGGAACACCCGCTCTCTATTTCAGTTCAGGAGCTAACACACAGTATCTTAATATGCATTTAGGTTAATATTTGCACTTTGCAGGGCTAGGTAGATTGCACGGCTGGCACATATCAGACTAAATGTCACGTCCGAAAGCTAAGGGACCGAACCGGAAGCTGCCATTCAGAAGGACTACCTGACAACATGTGGAACCTCTCCGGAAAAGCCTTCCCACCTCAAGCAACTCCTTTTGATTAATCTTTCACATAGACAATACACGTTATATACACCGACACACCCCCCCGGCCTTTGCCTCCACAGATCCTGTGGTTGGCTAATTAAAGGAGGAGGTGTAACTATCAATCTAATCTGGCTTGTTCTCAAATTTACCATAATTTCCACACTTGAGAGGCTGGTGAAATGAAACAGCACTACTACACTTTCCCATTCATCAGCCGGAAGCAGAACAACTCCGAGAACCGGGCGAAAAATAATTAGGATGCGGGATCAGGTGTTGCGCGCGTGCATCTGTGCCTGTACAGGGGCACGCAGGCACATGAGCATTCACGGGAGGCAGCAGCAGTAGCTGGGGGCAGATGAGCACCACCAGTCATTTGACCTCGACAGGTGAATGCTTGCAGATGTACTCACAGCACACTTATTAGAAGAGGCCCAAATGCCCGAGAAAACTGCCGTCAGATTACGCCGGAAACAACAACGGCTTTTTAAACAAATACAGCTGCCAGAACGGTACCAGCAGAAGCACTGCAGGAGCTGCTGAGGAACCGCTGGGGCAACCCCAGCGCACCGGGTGCTCAGCGCGTGGCCCTGACCCCACCGCATGGCATGTCACCCTTGGGCAGGAAGCTTGACATTTTCTGGAAGCACCGGTGTCATTTCACGGGCTTTGCCGTCGCTTTGCGCTTGTGGGGTAACACTATAGAGTTTTTCAGAAAGTGTTGGAGCAACTTTGGTACCTTTTCCATTCAGGCACACTGGGAGTGAGCTCTGGGGCTGCTGCCAGGGGCTCTGCTCAGCACAGCATGGCTGGAGCTGGTCCAGGACCTCCTTCGAAAGACAGACTGGTCAGACACACAGCTATCCTGAATCATCAAGGATAATCCTATGTTCAAGTTCAAGCTCCTACGTTCCAGTTCAAGTTCAAGTTCCTACGTTCCAATTGGTGCCCGTTACCTCTTGTCCTGGATCATCAAAGATGATCCAGGACAAGAGGTAACGGGTACAAACTGGAACCTAGGAACTTCTATCAAAGCATGAGGAGGAACTTCTTTACTTTGAGGGTGGCAGAGCGCTGGAACAGGCTGCCCAGGGAGGCGGTAGAGTCTCCCACCCCAGAGACATTCAAAACCCGCCTGGAGGTCATCCTGTGCAACCTGCTGTAGGTGACCCTGCTCTGGCGGGGGGGTTGCACTACATGATCTCCAGAGCTCCTTTCAAACCCTAACCAATCTGTGATTCTGTGATCAGAGCTGTTCTTCGAAATCTGTTCCTAGGAAATCGCTGCGAGAAGGAGGATGCACCTGAGGAGCAGGCCTAAGATGGAGGATTGAACAAACAAGTAGCTCTTACCTGAGGAATCGGCTATCCCATGGAACAACTTCTGAGAAAGATTCTGCAACATTACTAGGGGTCCGCCAAAACATACAATTACTTGCCATGTTCCAGTTAAAGCCTAAACTATCGAGTTGGCATTTCTTTTTAAAAGTGTATAAAGAAGCGGTAATGGGCCAAATCCTCAAGCCACTGTAAATCAACACGATTTGCTTGCCTCCGCTGGAACACCCGCTCTCTATTTCAGTTCAGGAGCTAACACACAGTATCTTAATATGCATTTAGGTTAATATTTGCACTTTGCAGGGCTAGGTAGATTGCACGGCTGGCACATATCAGACTAAATGTCACTTCCGAAAGCTAAGGGACCGAACCGGAAGCTGCCATTCAGAGGGACTACCTGACAACATGTGGAACCTCTCCGGAAAAGCCTTCCCACCTCAAGCAACTCCTTTTGATTCATCTTTCACATAGACAATACACGTTATATACACCGACACACCCCCCCGGCCTTTGCCTCCACAGATCCTGTGGTTGGCTAATTAAAGGAGGAGGTGTAACTATCAATCTAATCTCGCTTGTTCTCAAATTTACCATAATTTCCACACTTGAGAGGCTGGTGAAATGAAACAGCACTACTACACTTTCCCGTTCATCAGCCGGAAGCAGAACAACTCAGAGAACCGGGCGAAAAATAATTAGGATGCGGGATCAGGTGTTGCGCGCGTGCATCTGTGCCTTTACAGGGGCACGCAGGCACATGAGCATTCACGGGAGGCAGCAGCAGTAGCACGGGGGCAGATGAGCACCACCAGTCATTTGACCTCGACAGGTGAATGCTTGCAGATGTACTCACAGCACACTTATTAGAAGAGGCCCAAATGCCCGAGAAAACTGCCGTCAGATTACGCCGGAATCAACAACGGCTTTTTAAACAACTACAGCCGCCAGAACGGTACAGGCGGCAGCACTGCAGGAGCTGCTCAGGAACTGCTGGGGCAACCCCAGCGCACCGGGTGCTCAGCGCGTGGCCCTGACCCCACCGCATGGCATGTCACCCTTGGGCAGGAAGCTTGACATTTTCTGGAAGCACCGGTGTCATTTCACGGGCTTTGCCGTCGCTTTGCGCTTGTGGGGTAACACTATAGAGTTTTTCGGAAAGTGTTGGAGCAACTTTGGTATCTTTTCCATTCAGGCACACTGGGAGTGAGCTGTGGGGCTGCTGCCAGGGGCTCTGCTCAGCACAGCATGGCTGGAGCTGGTCCAGGACCTCCTTCGAAAGACAGACTGGTCAGACACACAGCTATCCTGAATCATCAAGGATAATCCTATGTTCAAGCTCCTACGTTCCAGTTCAAGTTCAAGTTCCTACGTTCCAATTGGTGCCCGTTACGTAACGGTGTAACGGGTACAAACTGGAACCTAGGAACTTCTATCAAAGCATGAGGAGGAACTTCTTTACTTTGAGGGTGGCAGAGCCCTGGAACAGGCTGCCCAGGGAGGCGGTAGAGTCTCCCACCCCAGAGACATTCAAAACCCGCCTGGAGGTCATCCTGTGCAACCTGCTGTAGGTGACCCTGCTCTGGCAGGGGGGTTGGACTGGATGATCTCCAGAGCTCCTTTCCAACCCTAACCAATCTGTGATTCTGTGATCAGAGCTGTTCTTCAAAATCTGTTCCTAGGAAATCGCTGCGAGAAGGAGGACGCACCTGAGGAGCAGGCCTAAGATGGAGGATTGAACAAACAAGTAGCTCTTACCTGAGGAATCGGCTATCCCATGGAACAACTTCTGAGAAAGATTCTGCAACATTACTAGGGGTCCGCCAAAACATACAATTACTTGTCATGTTCCAGTTAAAGCCTAAACTATCGAGTTGGCATTTCTTTTTAAAAGTGTATAAAGAAGCGGTAATGGGCCAAATCCTCAAGCCACTGTAAATCAACACGATTTGCTTGCCTCCGCTGGAACACCCGCTCTCTATTTCAGTTCAGGAGCTAACACACAGTATCTTATTATGCATTTAGGTTAATATTTGCACTTTGCAGGGCTAGGTAGATTGCACGGCTGGCACATATCAGACTAAATGTCACGTCCGAAAGCTAAGGGACCGAACCGGAAGCTGCCATTCAGAGGGACTACCTGACAACATGTGGAACCTCTCCGGAAAAGCCTTCCCACCTCAAGCAACTCCTTTTGATTCATCTTTCACATAGACAATACACGTTATATACACCGACACACCCCCCCGGCCTTTGCCTCCACAGATCCTGTGGTTGGC
Organism: Vanellus vanellus; assembly: GCF_965231255.1. NCBI lineage: Eukaryota > Metazoa > Chordata > Aves > Charadriiformes > Charadriidae > Vanellus > Vanellus vanellus. Next base: position 1,454,553 of record NW_028127955.1, read on the forward strand.
TAATTAAAGGAGGAGGTGTAACTATCAATCTAATCTCGCTTGTTCTCAAATTTACCATAATTTCCACACTTGAGAGGCTGGTGAAATGAAACAGCACTACTACACTTTCCCGTTCATCAGCCGGAAGCAGAACAACTCAGAGAACCGGGCGAAAAATAATTAGGATGCGGGATCAGGTGTTGCGCGCGTGCATCTGTGCCTTTACAGGGGCACGCAGGCACATGAGCATTCACGGGAGGCAGCAGCAGTAGCACGGGGGCAGATGAGCACCACCAGTCATTTGACCTCGACAGGTGAATGCTTGCAGATGTACTCACAGCACACTTATTAGAAGAGGCCCAAATGCCCGAGAAAACTGCCGTCAGATTACGCCGGAATCAACAACGGCTTTTTAAACAACTACAGCCGCCAGAACGGTACAGGCGGCAGCACTGCAGGAGCTGCTCAGGAACTGCTGGGGCAACCCCAGCGCACCGGGTGCTCAGCGCGTGGCCCTGACCCCACCGCATGGCATGTCACCCTTGGGCAGGAAGCTTGACATTTTCTGGAAGCACCGGTGTCATTTCACGGGCTTTGCCGTCGCTTTGCGCTTGTGGGGTAACACTATAGAGTTTTTCGGAAAGTGTTGGAGCAACTTTGGTATCTTTTCCATTCAGGCACACTGGGAGTGAGCTGTGGGGCTGCTGCCAGGGGCTCTGCTCAGCACAGCATGGCTGGAGCTGGTCCAGGACCTCCTTCGAAAGACAGACTGGTCAGACACACAGCTATCCTGAATCATCAAGGATAATCCTATGTTCAAGCTCCTACGTTCCAGTTCAAGTTCAAGTTCCTACGTTCCAATTGGTGCCCGTTACGTAACGGTGTAACGGGTACAAACTGGAACCTAGGAACTTCTATCAAAGCATGAGGAGGAACTTCTTTACTTTGAGGGTGGCAGAGCCCTGGAACAGGCTGCCCAGGGAGGCGGTAGAGTCTCCCACCCCAGAGACATTCAAAACCCGCCTGGAGGTCATCCTGTGCAACCTGCTGTAGGTGACCCTGCTCTGGCAGGGGGGTTGGACTGGATGATCTCCAGAGCTCCTTTCCAACCCTAACCAATCTGTGATTCTGTGATCAGAGCTGTTCTTCAAAATCTGTTCCTAGGAAATCGCTGCGAGAAGGAGGACGCACCTGAGGAGCAGGCCTAAGATGGAGGATTGAACAAACAAGTAGCTCTTACCTGAGGAATCGGCTATCCCATGGAACAACTTCTGAGAAAGATTCTGCAACATTACTAGGGGTCCGCCAAAACATACAATTACTTGTCATGTTCCAGTTAAAGCCTAAACTATCGAGTTGGCATTTCTTTTTAAAAGTGTATAAAGAAGCGGTAATGCGCCAAATCCTCAAGCCACTGTAAATCAACACGATTTGCTTGCCTCCGCTGGAACACCCGCTCTCTATTTCAGTTCAGGAGCTAACACACAGTATCTTATTATGCATTTAGGTTAATATTTGCACTTTGCAGGGCTAGGTAGATTGCACGGCTGGCACATATCAGACTAAATGTCACGTCCGAAAGCTAAGGGACCGAACCGGAAGCTGCCATTCAGATGGACTACCTGACTACATGTGGAACCTCTCCGGAAAAGCCTTCCCACCTCAAGCAACTCCTTTTGATTAATCTTTCACATAGACAATACACGTTATATACACCGACACACCCCCCCGGCCTTTGCCTCCACAAATCCTGTGGTTGGCTAATTAAAGGAGGAGGTGTAACTATCAATCTAATCTGGCTTGTTCTCAAATTTACCATAATTTCCACACTTGAGAGGCTGGTGAAATGAAACAGCACTACTACACTTTCCCATTCATCAGCCGGAAGCAGAACAACTCAGAGAACCGGGCGAAAAATAATTAGGATGCGGGATCAGGTGTTGCGCGCGTGCTTCTGTGCCTGTACAGGGGCACGCAGGCACATGAGCATTCACGGGAGGCAGCAGCAGCAGTAGCACGGGGGGAGATGAGCACCACCAGTCATTTGACCTTGACAGGTGAATGCTTGCAGATGTACTCACAGCACACTTATTAGAAGAGGCCCAAATGCCCGAGAAAACTGCCGTCAGATTACGCCGGAAACAACAACGGCTTTTTAAACAACTACAGCCGCCAGAACGGTACCGGCGGCAGCACTGCAGGAGCTGCTCAGGAACCGCTGGGGCAACCCCAGCGCACCGGGTGCTCAGCGCGTGGCCCTGACCCCACCGCATGGCATGTCACCCTTGGGCAGGAAGCTTGACATTTTCTGGAAGCACCGGTGTCATTTCACGGGCTTTGCCGTCGCTTTGCGCTTGTGGGGTAACACTATAGAGTTTTTCAGAAAGTGTTGGAGCAACTTTGGTACCTTTTCCATTCAGGCACACTGGGAGTGAGCTGTGGGGCTGCTGCCAGGGGCTCTGCTCAGCACAGCATGGCTGGAGCTGGTCCAGGACCTCCTTCGAAAGACAGACTGGTCAGACACACAGCTATCCTGAATCATCAAGGATAATCCTATGTTCAAGTTCAAGTTCCTACCTTCCAGTTCAAGTTCAAGTTCCTACGTTCCAATTGGTGCCCGTTACCTCTTGGCCTGGATCATCAAAGATGATCCAGGACAAGAGGTAACGGGTACAAACTGGAACCTAGGAACTTCTATCAAAGCATGAGGAGGAACTTCTTTGCTTTGAGGGTGGCAGAGCGCTGGAACAGGCTGCCCAGGGAGGCGGTAGAGTCTCCCACCCCAGAGACATTCAAAACCCGCCTGGAGGTCATCCTGTGCAACCTGCTGTAGGTGACCCTGCTCTGGCAGGGGGGTTGCACTACATGATCTCCAGAGCTCCTTTCCAACCCTAACCAATCTGTGATTCTGTGATCAGAGCTGTTCTTCGAAATCTGTTCCTAGGAAATCGCTGCGAGAAGGAGGACGCACCTGAGGAGCAGGCCTAAGATGGAGGATTGAACAAACAAGTAGCTCTTACCTGAGGAATCGGCTATCCCATGGAACAACTTCTGAGAAAGATTCTGCAACATTACTAGGGGTCCGCCAAAACATACAATTACTTGCCATGTTCCAGTTAAAGCCTAAACTATCGAGTTGGCATTTCTTTTTAAAAGTGTATAAAGAAGCGGTAATGGGCCAAATCCGCAAGCCACTCTAAATCAACACGATTTGCTTGCCTCCGCTGGAACACCCGCTCTCTATTTCAGTTCAGGAGCTAACACACAGTATCTTAATATGCATTTAGGTTAATATTTGCACTTTGCAGGGCTAGGTAGATTGCACGGCTGGCACATATCAGACTAAATGTCACTTCCGAAAGCTAAGGGACCGAACCGGAAGCTGCCATTCAGAGGGACTACCTGACAACATGTGGAACCTCTCCGGAAAAGCCTTCCCACCTCAAGCAACTCCTTTTGATTAATCTTTCACATAGACAATACACGTTACTATTTTAAAAAGCTGAATTTTTAAGGACAGAATACCTTAACGAACAGAGGAAAATGTGAACCAATTAGCATCTTCAAGCACTCTGAGACGCAGGGAGAGAAGGCCTACATAGAGTAGCCAGGTCCCTTCAGAGACCACAGCTGTAGCCCCTCTCTGCAATGTTGCCTCCTGGCAGCTAGACCGGGTCCAACCCCAGGACCCAGACACACTGCCAGTCACTCCAGAGTGTCATTAAGATGCATGGCACCACGGCGCAATTCAAATAAATGTTTCTTTCCTGCACGTTGCAGCGGGCTAGGTAGCAAAGGTTGACGTGAAAAGTGGGAGAGCTGCCCAGTAACCGTGAGGTTTTGTATCACGCGAACTTAGAAAATGGTCTGGAATAAAGAATCTGTGCAGTATTGCCTTTCACACGGTGTCTAATCTCGTACCGCTAGACAACTTCAACTACGAGTATCTGGCAGAACTCGAGATGGTTTCACAAAGACTTGTCATCCTCCTTCACCAGATCACTCTCTAGAAGGCGTGAGGGATGGGGAGTTGAAATACATCATATTAGAATGAATAGAAATGGTAATGATCGGGCTCACCCACAACACTTCCGCTCTAAGTAATCAGTTAATTAACCCTGAATCGAGCGGGCTTGCTGGTCAGGAATACAGCAGTTGGATTGACAAGAGCTTCCAGACTCCTGCTTCTCAAGGACAAGATTCGGTAACCCTTATTGATGTTAAACATTAGCTTACCCTGTGAGGAACCTCCAGAAATCAAGAGGGATTGTGCTACGTGAGGAAGACTGGCAGAATCTCATACCAATTTACAAGACAAGAAAGAACAGACAAGAAAGAACCTCCAGCACTCTCGCCATGGTAAACTCGTATGCCCCCCCTCCGACACCCCCCCCCGCCTTTGCCTCCACAGATCCTGTGGTTGGCTAATTAAAGGAGGAGGTGTAACTATCAATCTAATCTGGCTTGTTCTCAAATTTACCATAATTTCCACACTTGAGAGGCTGGTGAAATGAAACAGCACTACTACACTTTCCCATTCATCAGCCGGAAGCAGAACAACTCCGAGAACCGGGCGAAAACTAATTAGGATGCGGGATCAGGTGTTGCGCGCGTGCATCTGTGCCTGTACAGGGGCACGCAGGCACATGAGCATTCACGGGAGGCAGCAGCAGTAGCACGGGGGCAGATGAGCACCACCAGTCATTTGACCTCGACAGGTGAATGCTTGCAGATGTACTCACAGCACACTTATTAGAAGAGGCCCAAATGCCCGAGAAAACTGCCGTCAGATTATGCCGGAAACAACAACGGCTTTTTAAACAACTACAGCCGCCAGAACGGTACCGGCGGCAGCACTGCAGGAGCTGCTCAGGAACCGCTGGGGCAACCCCAGCGCACCGGGTGCTCAGCGCGTGGCCCTGACCCCACCGCATGGCATGCCACCCTTGGGCAGGAAGCTTGACATTTTCTGGAAGCACCGGTGTCATTTCACGGGCTTTGCTGTCGCTTTGCGCTTGTGGGGTAACACTATAGAGTTTTTCAGAAAGTGTTGGAGCAACTTTGGTACCTTTTCCATTCAGGCACACTGGGAGTGAGCTGTGGGGCTGCTGCCAGGGGCTCTGCTCAGCACAGCATGGCTGGAGCTGGCCCAGGACCTCCTTCGAAAGACAGACTGGTCAGACACACAGCTATCCTGAATCATCAAGGATAATCCTATGTTCAAGTTCAAGTTCCTACCTTCCAGTTCAAGTTCAAGTTCCTACGTTCCAATTGGTGCCCGTTACCTCTTGTCCTGGATCATCAAAGATGATCCAGGACAAGAGGTAACGGGTACAAACTGGAACCTAGGAACTTCTATCAAAGTATGAGGAGGAACTTCTTTACTTTGAGGGTGGCAGAGCGCTAGAACAGGCTGCCCAGGGAGGCAGTAGAGTCTCCGACCCCAGAGACATTCATAACCCGCCTGGAGGTCATCTTGTGTACCTGCTGTAGGTGACCCTGCTCTGGCAGGGGGTTGGACTGGATGATCTCCAGAGCTCCTTTCCAACACTAACCAATCTGTGATTCTGTGATCAGAGCTGTTCTTCGAAATCTGTTCCTAGGAAATCGCTGCGAGAAGGAGGATGCACCTGAGGAGCAGGCCTAAGATGGAGGATTGAACAAACAAGTAGCTCTTACCTGAGGAATCGGCTATCCCATGGAACAACTTCTGAGAAAGATTCTGCAACATTACTAGGGGTCCGCCAAAACATACAATTACTTGCCATGTTCCAGTTAAAGCCTAAACTATCGAGTTGGCATTTCTTTTTAAAAGTGTATAAAGAAGCGGTAATGGGCCAAATCCTCAAGCCACTCTTAATTAACACGATTTGCTTGCCTCCGCTGGAACACCCGCTCTCTATTTCAGTTCAGGAGCTAACACACACTATCTTAATATGCATTTAGGTTAATATTTGCACTTTGCAGGGCTAGGTAGATTGCACGGCTGGCACATATCAGACTAAATGTCACTTCCGAAAGCTAAGGGACCGAACCGGAAGCTGCCATTCAGAGGGACTACCTGACAACATGTGGAACCTCTCCGGAAAAGCCTTCCCACCTCAAGCAACTCCTTTTGATTAATCTTTCACATAGACAATACACGTTATATACACCGACACACCCCCCCGGCCTTTGCCTCCACAGATCCTGTGGTTGGCTAATTAAAGGAGGAGGTGTAACTATCAATCTAATCTGGCTTGTTCTCAAATTTACCATAATTTCCACACTTGAGAGGCTGGTGAAATGAAACAGCACTACTACACTTTCCCATTCATCAGCCGGAAGCAGAACAACTCCGAGAACCGGGCGAAAAATAATTAGGATGCGGGATCAGGTGTTGCGCGCGTGCATCTGTGCCTGTACAGGGGCACGCAGGCACATGAGCATTCACGGGAGGCAGCAGCAGTAGCACGGGGGCAGATGAGCACCACCAGTCATTTGACCTCGACAGGTGAATGCTTGCAGATGTACTCACAGCACACTTATTAGAAGAGGCCCAAATGCCCGAGAAAACTGCCGTCAGATTACGCCGGAAACAACAACGGCTTTTTAAACAACTACAGCCGCCAGAACGGTACCGGCGGCAGCACTGCAGGAGCTGCTCAGGAACCGCTGGGGCAACCCCAGCGCACCGGGTGCTCAGCGCGTGGCCCTGACCCCACCGCATGGCATGTCACCCTTGGGCAGGAAGCTTGACATTTTCTGGAAGCACCGGTGTCATTTCACGGGCTTTGCCGTCGCTTTGCGCTTGTGGGGTAACACTATAGAGTTTTTCAGAAAGTGTTGGAGCATCTTTGGTACCTTTTCCATTCAGGCACACTGGGAGTGAGCTGTGGGGCTGCTGCCAGGGGCTCTGCTCAGCACAGCATAGCTGGAGCTGGCCCAGGACCTCCTTCGAAAGACAGACTGGTCAGACACACAGCTATCCTGAATCATCAAGAATAATCCTGTGTTCAAGTTCAAGTTCCTACCTTCCAGTTCAAGTTCAAGTTCCTACGTTCCAATTGGTGCCCGTTACCTCTTGTCCTGGATCATCAAAGATGATCCAGGACAAGAGGTAACGGGTACAAACTGGAACCTAGGAACTTCTATCAAAGCATGAGGAGGAACTTCTTTACTTTGAGGGTGGCAGAGCCCTGGAACAGGCTGCCCAGGGAGGCGGTAGAGTCTCCGACCCCAGAGACATTCAAAACCCGCCTGGAGGTCATCCTGTGCAACCTGCTGTAGGTGACCCTGCTCTGGCAGGGGGGTTGGACTGGATGATCTCCAGAGCTCCTTTCCAACCCTAACCAAACTGTGATTCTGTGATCAGAGCTGTTCTTCGAAATCTGTTCCTAGGAAATCGCTGCGAGAAGGAGGATGCACCTGAGGAGCAGGCCTAAGATGGAGGATTGAACAAACAAGTAGCTCTTACCTGAGGAATCGGCTATCCCATGGAACAACTTCTGAGAAAGATTCTGCAACATTACTAGGGGTCCGCCAAAACATACAATTACTTGCCATGTTCCAGTTAAAGCCTAAACTATCGAGTTGGCATTTCTTTTTAAAAGTGTATAAAGAAGCGGTAATGGGCCAAATCCTCAAGCCACTGTAAATCAACACGATTTGCTTGCCTCCGCTGGAACACCCGCTCTCTATTTCAGTTCAGGAGCTAACACACAGTATCTTAATATGCATTTAGGTTAATATTTGCACTTTGCAGGGCTAGGTAGATTGCACGGCTGGCACATATCAGACTAAATGTCACTTCCGAAAGCTAAGGGACCGAACCGGAAGCTGCCATTCAGAGGGACTACCTGACAACATGTGGAACCTCTCCGGAAAAGCCTTCCCACCTCAAGCAACTCCTTTTGATTCATCTTTCACATAGACAATACACCTTATATACACCGACACACCCCCCCGGCCTTTGCCTCCACAGATCCTGTGGTTGGCTAATTAAAGGAGGAGGTGTAACTATCAATCTAATCTGGCTTGTTCTCAAATTTACCATAATTTCCACACTTGAGAGGCTGGTGAAATGAAACAGCACTACTACACTTTCCCGTTCATCAGCCGGAAGCAGAACAACTCAGAGAACCGGGCGAAAAATAATTAGGATGCGGGATCAGGTGTTGCGCGCGTGCATCTGTGCCTGTACAGGGGCACGCAGGCACATGAGCATTCACGGGAGGCAGCAGCAGTAGCACGGGGGCAGATGAGCACCACCAGTCATTTGACCTCGACAGGTGAATGCTTGCAGATGTACTCACAGCACACTTATTAGAAGAGGCCCAAATGCCCGAGAAAACTGCCGTCAGATTACGCCGGAATCAACAACGGCTTTTTAAACAACTACAGCCGCCAGAACGGTACCGGCGGCAGCACTGCAGGAGCTGCTCAGGAACCGCTGGGGCAACCCCAGCGCACCGGGTGCTCAGCGCGTGGCCCTGACCCCACCGCATGGCATGTCACCCTTGGGCAGGAAGCTTGACATTTTCTGGAAGCACCGGTGTCATTTCACGGGCTTTGCCGTCGCTTTGCGCTTGTGGGGTAACACTATAGAGTTTTTCAGAAAGTGTTGGAGCAACTTTGGTACCTTTTCCATTCAGGCACACTGGGAGTGAGCTGTGGGGCTGCTGCCAGGGGCTCTGCTCAGCACAGCATGGCTGGAGCTGGCCCAGGACCTCCTTCGAAAGACAGACTGGTCAGACACACAGCTATCCTGAATCATCAAGGATAATCCTATGTTCAAGTTCAAGTTCCTACCTTCCAGTTCAAGTTCAAGTTCCTACGTTCCAATTGGTGCCCGTTACCTCTTGGCCTGGATCATCAAAGATGATCCAGGACAAGAGGTAACGGGTACAAACTGGAACCTAGGAACTTCTATCAAAGCATGAGGAGGAACTTCTTTGCTTTGAGGGTGGCAGAGCGCTGGAACAGGCTGCCCAGGGAGGCGGTAGAGTCTCCCACCCCAGAGACATTCAAAACCCGCCTGGAGGTCATCCTGTGCAACCTGCTGTAGGTGACCCTGCTCTGGCAGGGGGGTTGGACTGGATGATCTCCAGAGCTCCTTTCCAACCCTAACCAATCTGTGATTCTGTGATCAGAGCTGTTCTTCGAAATCTGTTCCTAGGAAATCGCTGCGAGAAGAAGGACGCACCTGAGGAGCAGGCCTAAGATGGAGGATTGAACAAACAAGTAGCTCTTACCTGAGGAATCGGCTATCCCATGGAACAACTTCTGAGAAAGATTCTGCAACATTACTAGGGGTCCGCCAAAACATACAATTACTTGCCATGTTCCAGTTAAAGCCTAAACTATCGAGTTGGCATTTCTTTTTAAAAGTGTATAAAGAAGCGGTAATGGGCCAAATCCTCAAGCCACTGTAAATCAACACGATTTGCTTGCCTCCGCTGGAACACCCGCTCTCTATTTCAGTTCAGGAGCTAACACACAGTATCTTAATATGCATTTAGGTTAATATTTGCACTTTGCAGGGCTAGGTAGATTGCACGGCTGGCACATATCAGACTAAATGTCACGTCCGAAAGCTAAGGGACCGAACCGGAAGCTGCCATTCAGAAGGACTACCTGACAACATGTGGAACCTCTCCGGAAAAGCCTTCCCACCTCAAGCAACTCCTTTTGATTAATCTTTCACATAGACAATACACGTTATATACACCGACACACCCCCCCGGCCTTTGCCTCCACAGATCCTGTGGTTGGCTAATTAAAGGAGGAGGTGTAACTATCAATCTAATCTGGCTTGTTCTCAAATTTACCATAATTTCCACACTTGAGAGGCTGGTGAAATGAAACAGCACTACTACACTTTCCCATTCATCAGCCGGAAGCAGAACAACTCCGAGAACCGGGCGAAAAATAATTAGGATGCGGGATCAGGTGTTGCGCGCGTGCATCTGTGCCTGTACAGGGGCACGCAGGCACATGAGCATTCACGGGAGGCAGCAGCAGTAGCTGGGGGCAGATGAGCACCACCAGTCATTTGACCTCGACAGGTGAATGCTTGCAGATGTACTCACAGCACACTTATTAGAAGAGGCCCAAATGCCCGAGAAAACTGCCGTCAGATTACGCCGGAAACAACAACGGCTTTTTAAACAAATACAGCTGCCAGAACGGTACCAGCAGAAGCACTGCAGGAGCTGCTGAGGAACCGCTGGGGCAACCCCAGCGCACCGGGTGCTCAGCGCGTGGCCCTGACCCCACCGCATGGCATGTCACCCTTGGGCAGGAAGCTTGACATTTTCTGGAAGCACCGGTGTCATTTCACGGGCTTTGCCGTCGCTTTGCGCTTGTGGGGTAACACTATAGAGTTTTTCAGAAAGTGTTGGAGCAACTTTGGTACCTTTTCCATTCAGGCACACTGGGAGTGAGCTCTGGGGCTGCTGCCAGGGGCTCTGCTCAGCACAGCATGGCTGGAGCTGGTCCAGGACCTCCTTCGAAAGACAGACTGGTCAGACACACAGCTATCCTGAATCATCAAGGATAATCCTATGTTCAAGTTCAAGCTCCTACGTTCCAGTTCAAGTTCAAGTTCCTACGTTCCAATTGGTGCCCGTTACCTCTTGTCCTGGATCATCAAAGATGATCCAGGACAAGAGGTAACGGGTACAAACTGGAACCTAGGAACTTCTATCAAAGCATGAGGAGGAACTTCTTTACTTTGAGGGTGGCAGAGCGCTGGAACAGGCTGCCCAGGGAGGCGGTAGAGTCTCCCACCCCAGAGACATTCAAAACCCGCCTGGAGGTCATCCTGTGCAACCTGCTGTAGGTGACCCTGCTCTGGCGGGGGGGTTGCACTACATGATCTCCAGAGCTCCTTTCAAACCCTAACCAATCTGTGATTCTGTGATCAGAGCTGTTCTTCGAAATCTGTTCCTAGGAAATCGCTGCGAGAAGGAGGATGCACCTGAGGAGCAGGCCTAAGATGGAGGATTGAACAAACAAGTAGCTCTTACCTGAGGAATCGGCTATCCCATGGAACAACTTCTGAGAAAGATTCTGCAACATTACTAGGGGTCCGCCAAAACATACAATTACTTGCCATGTTCCAGTTAAAGCCTAAACTATCGAGTTGGCATTTCTTTTTAAAAGTGTATAAAGAAGCGGTAATGGGCCAAATCCTCAAGCCACTGTAAATCAACACGATTTGCTTGCCTCCGCTGGAACACCCGCTCTCTATTTCAGTTCAGGAGCTAACACACAGTATCTTAATATGCATTTAGGTTAATATTTGCACTTTGCAGGGCTAGGTAGATTGCACGGCTGGCACATATCAGACTAAATGTCACGTCCGAAAGCTAAGGGACCGAACCGGAAGCTGCCATTCAGATGGACTACCTGACTACATGTGGAACCTCTCCGGAAAAGCCTTCCCACCTCAAGCAACTCCTTTTGATTAATCTTTCACATAGACAATACACGTTATATACACCGACACACCCCCCCGGCCTTTGCCTCCACAAATCCTGTGGTTGGCTAATTAAAGGAGGAGGTGTAACTATCAATCTAATCTGGCTTGTTCTCAAATTTACCATAATTTCCACACTTGAGAGGCTGGTGAAATGAAACAGCACTACTACACTTTCCCATTCATCAGCCGGAAGCAGAACAACTCAGAGAACCGGGCGAAAAATAATTAGGATGCGGGATCAGGTGTTGCGCGCGTGCTTCTGTGCCTGTACAGGGGCACGCAGGCACATGAGCATTCACGGGAGGCAGCAGCAGCAGTAGCACGGGGGGAGATGAGCACCACCAGTCATTTGACCTTGACAGGTGAATGCTTGCAGATGTACTCACAGCACACTTATTAGAAGAGGCCCAAATGCCCGAGAAAACTGCCGTCAGATTACGCCGGAAACAACAACGGCTTTTTAAACAACTACAGCCGCCAGAACGGTACCGGCGGCAGCACTGCAGGAGCTGCTCAGGAACCGCTGGGGCAACCCCAGCGCACCGGGTGCTCAGCGCGTGGCCCTGACCCCACCGCATGGCATGTCACCCTTGGGCAGGAAGCTTGACATTTTCTGGAAGCACCGGTGTCATTTCACGGGCTTTGCCGTCGCTTTGCGCTTGTGGGGTAACACTATAGAGTTTTTCAGAAAGTGTTGGAGCAACTTTGGTACCTTTTCCATTCAGGCACACTGGGAGTGAGCTGTGGGGCTGCTGCCAGGGGCTCTGCTCAGCACAGCATGGCTGGAGCTGGTCCAGGACCTCCTTCGAAAGACAGACTGGTCAGACACACAGCTATCCTGAATCATCAAGGATAATCCTATGTTCAAGTTCAAGTTCCTACCTTCCAGTTCAAGTTCAAGTTCCTACGTTCCAATTGGTGCCCGTTACCTCTTGGCCTGGATCATCAAAGATGATCCAGGACAAGAGGTAACGGGTACAAACTGGAACCTAGGAACTTCTATCAAAGCATGAGGAGGAACTTCTTTGCTTTGAGGGTGGCAGAGCGCTGGAACAGGCTGCCCAGGGAGGCGGTAGAGTCTCCCACCCCAGAGACATTCAAAACCCGCCTGGAGGTCATCCTGTGCAACCTGCTGTAGGTGACCCTGCTCTGGCAGGGGGGTTGCACTACATGATCTCCAGAGCTCCTTTCCAACCCTAACCAATCTGTGATTCTGTGATCAGAGCTGTTCTTCGAAATCTGTTCCTAGGAAATCGCTGCGAGAAGGAGGACGCACCTGAGGAGCAGGCCTAAGATGGAGGATTGAACAAACAAGTAGCTCTTACCTGAGGAATCGGCTATCCCATGGAACAACTTCTGAGAAAGATTCTGCAACATTACTAGGGGTCCGCCAAAACATACAATTACTTGCCATGTTCCAGTTAAAGCCTAAACTATCGAGTTGGCATTTCTTTTTAAAAGTGTATAAAGAAGCGGTAATGGGCCAAATCCGCAAGCCACTCTAAATCAACACGATTTGCTTGCCTCCGCTGGAACACCCGCTCTCTATTTCAGTTCAGGAGCTAACACACAGTATCTTAATATGCATTTAGGTTAATATTTGCACTTTGCAGGGCTAGGTAGATTGCACGGCTGGCACATATCAGACTAAATGTCACTTCCGAAAGCTAAGGGACCGAACCGGAAGCTGCCATTCAGAGGGACTACCTGACAACATGTGGAACCTCTCCGGAAAAGCCTTCCCACCTCAAGCAACTCCTTTTGATTAATCTTTCACATAGACAATACACGTTACTATTTTAAAAAGCTGAATTTTTAAGGACAGAATACCTTAACGAACAGAGGAAAATGTGAACCAATTAGCATCTTCAAGCACTCTGAGACGCAGGGAGAGAAGGCCTACATAGAGTAGCCAGGTCCCTTCAGAGACCACAGCTGTAGCCCCTCTCTGCAATGTTGCCTCCTGGCAGCTAGACCGGGTCCAACCCCAGGACCCAGACACACTGCCAGTCACTCCAGAGTGTCATTAAGATGCATGGCACCACGGCGCAATTCAAATAAATGTTTCTTTCCTGCACGTTGCAGCGGGCTAGGTAGCAAAGGTTGACGTGAAAAGTGGGAGAGCTGCCCAGTAACCGTGAGGTTTTGTATCACGCGAACTTAGAAAATGGTCTGGAATAAAGAATCTGTGCAGTATTGCCTTTCACACGGTGTCTAATCTCGTACCGCTAGACAACTTCAACTACGAGTATCTGGCAGAACTCGAGATGGTTTCACAAAGACTTGTCATCCTCCTTCACCAGATCACTCTCTAGAAGGCGTGAGGGATGGGGAGTTGAAATACATCATATTAGAATGAATAGAAATGGTAATGATCGGGCTCACCCACAACACTTCCGCTCTAAGTAATCAGTTAATTAACCCTGAATCGAGCGGGCTTGCTGGTCAGGAATACAGCAGTTGGATTGACAAGAGCTTCCAGACTCCTGCTTCTCAAGGACAAGATTCGGTAACCCTTATTGATGTTAAACATTAGCTTACCCTGTGAGGAACCTCCAGAAATCAAGAGGGATTGTGCTACGTGAGGAAGACTGGCAGAATCTCATACCAATTTACAAGACAAGAAAGAACAGACAAGAAAGAACCTCCAGCACTCTCGCCATGGTAAACTCGTATGCCCCCCCTCCGACACCCCCCCCCGCCTTTGCCTCCACAGATCCTGTGGTTGGCTAATTAAAGGAGGAGGTGTAACTATCAATCTAATCTGGCTTGTTCTCAAATTTACCATAATTTCCACACTTGAGAGGCTGGTGAAATGAAACAGCACTACTACACTTTCCCATTCATCAGCCGGAAGCAGAACAACTCCGAGAACCGGGCGAAAACTAATTAGGATGCGGGATCAGGTGTTGCGCGCGTGCATCTGTGCCTGTACAGGGGCACGCAGGCACATGAGCATTCACGGGAGGCAGCAGCAGTAGCACGGGGGCAGATGAGCACCACCAGTCATTTGACCTCGACAGGTGAATGCTTGCAGATGTACTCACAGCACACTTATTAGAAGAGGCCCAAATGCCCGAGAAAACTGCCGTCAGATTATGCCGGAAACAACAACGGCTTTTTAAACAACTACAGCCGCCAGAACGGTACCGGCGGCAGCACTGCAGGAGCTGCTCAGGAACCGCTGGGGCAACCCCAGCGCACCGGGTGCTCAGCGCGTGGCCCTGACCCCACCGCATGGCATGCCACCCTTGGGCAGGAAGCTTGACATTTTCTGGAAGCACCGGTGTCATTTCACGGGCTTTGCTGTCGCTTTGCGCTTGTGGGGTAACACTATAGAGTTTTTCAGAAAGTGTTGGAGCAACTTTGGTACCTTTTCCATTCAGGCACACTGGGAGTGAGCTGTGGGGCTGCTGCCAGGGGCTCTGCTCAGCACAGCATGGCTGGAGCTGGCCCAGGACCTCCTTCGAAAGACAGACTGGTCAGACACACAGCTATCCTGAATCATCAAGGATAATCCTATGTTCAAGTTCAAGTTCCTACCTTCCAGTTCAAGTTCAAGTTCCTACGTTCCAATTGGTGCCCGTTACCTCTTGTCCTGGATCATCAAAGATGATCCAGGACAAGAGGTAACGGGTACAAACTGGAACCTAGGAACTTCTATCAAAGCATGAGGAGGAACTTCTTTACTTTGAGGGTGGCAGAGCGCTGGAACAGGCTGCCCAGGGAGGCGGTAGAGTCTCCCACCCCAGAGACATTCAAAACCCGCCTGGAGGTCATCCTGTGCAACCTGCTGTAGGTGACCCTGCTCTGGCAGGGGGGTTGGGCTGGATGATCTCCAGAGCTCCTTTCCAACCCTAACCAATCTGTGATTCTGTGATCAGAGCTGTTCTTCGAAATCTGTTCCTAGGAAATCGCTGCGAGAAGGAGGATGCACCTGAGGAGCAGGCCTAAGATGGAGGATTGAACAAACAAGTAGCTCTTACCTGAGGAATCGGCTATCCCATGGAACAACTTCAGAGAAAGATTCTGCAACATTACTAGGGGTCCGCCAAAACATACAATTACTTGCCATGTTCCAGTTAAAGCCTAAACTATCGAGTTGGCATTTCTTTTTAAAAGTGTATAAAGAAGCGGTAATGGGCCAAATCCTCAAGCCACTCTAAATCAACACGATTTGCTTGCCTCCACTGGAACACCCGCTCTCTATTTCAGTTCAGGAGCTAACACACAGTATCTTAATATGCATTTAGGTTAATATTTGCACTTTGCAGGGCTAGGTAGATTGCACGGCTGGCACATATCAGACTAAATGTCACTTCCGAAAGCTAAGGGACCGAACCGGAACTGCCATTCAGAGGGACTACCTGACAACATGTGGAACCTCTCCGGAAAAGCCTTCCCACCTCAAGCAACTCCTTTTGATTAATCTTTCACATAGACAATACACGTTACTATTTTAAAAAGCTGAATTTTTAAGGACAGAATACCTTAACGAACAGAGGAAAATGTGAACCAATTAGCATCTTCAAGCACTCTGAGACGCAGGGAGAGAAGGCCTACATAGAGTAGCCAGGTCCCTTCAGAGACCACAGCTGTAGCCCCTCTCTGCAATGTTGCCCCCTGGCAGCTAGACCGGGTCCAACCCCAGGACCCAGACACACTGCCAGTCACTCCAGAGTGTCATTAAGATGCACGGCACCACGGCGCAATTCAAATCAATGTTTCTTTCCTGCACGTTGCAGCGGGCGAGGTAGCAAAGGTTGACATGAAAAGTGGGAGAGCTGCCCAGTAACCGTGAGGTTTTGTATCATGCGAACTTACAAAATGGTCTGGAATAAAGAATCTGTGCAGTATTGCCTTTCACACGGTGTCTAATCTCGCACCGCTAGACAACTTCAACTACGAGTATCTGGCAGAACTCGAGATGGTTTCACAAAGACTTGTCATCCTCCTTCACCAGATCACTCTCTGGAAGGCGTGAGGGAGGGGGAGTTGAAATACATCATATTAGAATGAATAGAAATGGTAATGATCGGGCTCTTCCACAACACTTCCGCTCTAAGTAATCAGTTAATTAACCCTGAATCGAGCGGGCTTGCTGGTCAGGAATACAGCAGTTGGATTGACAACAGCTTCCAGACTCCTGCTTCTCAAGGACAAGATTCGGTAACCCTTATTGATGTTAAACATTAGCTTACCCTGTGAGCAACCTCCAGAAATCAAGAGCGATTGTGCTACGTGAGGAAGACTGGCAGAACCTCATACCAATTTACAAGACAAGAAAGAACAGACAAGAAAGAACCTCCAGCAATCTCGCCATGGTAAAATCGTATGCCCCCCCACCGACACGCCCCCCGGCCTTTGCCTCCACAGATCCTGTGGTTGGCTAATTAAAGGAGGAGGTGTAACTATCAATCTAATCTGGCTTGTTCTCAAATTTACCATAATTTCCACACTTGAGAGGCTGGTGAAATGAAACAGCACTACTACACTTTCCCATTCATCAGCCGGAAGCAGAACAACTCAGAGAACCGGGCGAAAAATAATTAGGATGCGGGATCAGGTGTTGCGCGCGTGCATCTGTGCCTGTACAGGGGCACGCAGGCACATGAGCATTCACGGGAGGCAGCAGCAGTAGCACGGGGGCAGATGAGCACCACCAGTCATTTGACCTCGACAGGTGAATGCTTGCAGATGTACTCACAGCACACTTATTCGAAGAGGCCCAAATGCCCGAGAAAACTGCCGTCAGATTACGCCGGAAACAACAACGGCTTTTTAAACAACTACAGC
Organism: Vanellus vanellus; assembly: GCF_965231255.1. NCBI lineage: Eukaryota > Metazoa > Chordata > Aves > Charadriiformes > Charadriidae > Vanellus > Vanellus vanellus. The sequence continues at coordinate 1,471,792 of NW_028127955.1, forward strand.
CGCCAGAACGGTACCGGCGGCAGCACTGCAGGAGCTGCTCAGGAACCGCTGGGGCAACCCCAGCGCACCGGGTGCTCAGCGCGTGGCCCTGACCCCACCGCATGGCATGTCACCCTTGGGCAGGAAGCTTGACATTTTCTGGAAGCACCGGTGTCATTTCACGGGCTTTGCCGCCGCTTTGCGCTTGTGGGGTAACACTATAGAGTTTTTCAGAAAGTGTTGGAGCAACTTTGGTACCTTTTCCATTCAGGCACACTGGGAGTGAGGTGTGGGGCTGCTGCCAGGGGCTCTGCTCAGCACAGCATGGCTGGAGCTGGCCCAGGACCTCCTTCGAAAGACAGACTGGTCAGACACACAGCTATCCTGAATCATCAAGGATAATCCTATGTTCAAGTTCCTACGTTCCAGTTCAAGTTCAAGTTCCTACGTTCCAATTGGTGCCCGTTACCTCTTGTCCTGGATCATCAAAGATGATCCAGGACAAGAGGTAACGGGTACAAACTGGAACGTAGGAACTTCTATCAAAGCATGAGGAGGAACTTCTTTACTTTGAGGGTGGCAGAGCGCTGGAACAGGCTGCCCAGGGAGGCGGTAGAGTCTCCCACCCCAGAAACATTCAAAACCCGCCTGGAGGTCATCCTGTGCAACCTGCTGTAGGTGACCCTGCTCTGGCAGGGGGGTTGGGCTGGATGATCTCCAGAGCTCCTTTCCAACCCTAACCAATCTGTGATTCTGTGATCAGAGCTGTTCTTCAAAATCTGTTCCTAGGAAATCGCTGCGAGAAGGAGGATGCACCTGAGGAGCAGGCCTAAGATGGAGGATTGAACAAACAAGTAGCTCTTACCTGAGGAATCGGCTATCCCATGGAACAACTTCTGAGAAAGATTCTGCAACATTACTAGGGGTCTGCCAAAACATACAATTACTTGCCATGTTCCAGTTAAAGCCTAAACTATCGAGTTGGCATTTCTTTTTAAAAGTGTATAAAGAAGCGGTAATGGGCCAAATCCTCAAGCCACTGTAAATCAACACGATTTGCTTGCCTCCGCTGGAACACCTGCTCTCTATTTCAGTTCAGGAGCTAACACACAGTATCTTAATATGCATTTATGTTAATATTTGCACTTTGCAGGGCTAGGTAGATTGCACGGCTGGCACATATCAGACTAAATGTCACTTCCGAAAGCTAAGGGACCGAACCGGAAGCTGCCATTCAGAGGGACTACCTGACAACATGTGGAACCTCTCCGGAAAAGCCTTCCCACCTCAAGCAACTCCTTTTGATTAATCTTTCACATAGACAATACACATTACTATTTTAAAATCTGAATTGTTAAGGACAGAATACCTTAACGAACAGAGGAAAATGTGAACCAATTAGCATCTTCAAGCACTCTGAGACGCAGGGAGAGAAGGCCTACATAGAGTAGCCAGGCCCCTTCAGAGACCACAGCTGTAGCCCCTCTCTGCAATGTTGCCTCCTGGCAGCTAGACCGGTCCAACCCCAGGACCCAGACACACTGCCTGTCACTCCAGAGTGTCATTAAGATGCACGGCACCACGGCGCAATTCAAATAAATGTTTCTTTCCTGCACGTTGCAGCGGGCGAGGTAGCAAAGGTTGACGTGAAAAGTGGGAGAGCTGCCCAGTAACCGTGAGGTTTTGTATCACGCGAACTTAGAAAATGGTCTGGAATAAAGAATCTGTGCAGTATTGCCTTTCACACGGTGTCTAATCTCGTACCGCTAGACAACTTCAACTACGAGTATCTGGCAGAACTGGAGATGGTTTCACAAAGACTTGTCATCCTCCTTCACCAGATCACTCTCTAGAAGGCGTGAGGGATGGGGAGTTGAAATACATCATATTAGAATGAATAGAAATGGTAATGATCCGGCTCTTCCACAACACTTCCGCTCTAAGTAATCAGTTAATTAACCCTGAATCGAGCGGGCTTGCTGGTCAGGAATACAGCAGTTGGATTGACAACAGCTTCCAGACTCCTGCTTCTCAAGGACAAGATTCGGTAACCCTTATTGATGTTAAACATTAGCTTACCCTGTGAGGAACCTCCAGAAATCAAGAGGGATTGTGCTACGTGAGGAAGACTGGCAGAATCTCATACCAATTTACAAGACAAGAAAGAACAGACAAGAAAGAACCTCCAGCACTCTCGCCATGGTAAACTCGTATGCCCCCCCTCCGACACCCCCCCCCCGCCTTTGCCTCCACAGATCCTGTGGTTGGCTAATTAAAGCAGGAGGTGTAACTATCAATCTAATCTGGCTTGTTCTCAAATTTACCATAATTTCCACACTTGAGAGGCTGGTGAAATGAAACAGCACTACTACACTTTCCCATTCATCAGCCGGAAGCAGAACAACTCCGAGAACCGGGCGAAAAATAATTAGGATGCGGGATCAGGTGTTGCGCGCGTGCATCTGTGCCTGTACAGGGGCACGCAGGCACATGAGCATTCACGGGAGGCAGCAGCAGTAGCACGGGGGCAGATGAGCACCACCAGTCATTTGACCTCGACAGGTGAATGCTTGCAGATGTACTCACAGCACACTTATTAGAAGAGGCCCAAATGCCCGAGAAAACTGCCGTCAGATTACGCCGGAAACAACAACGGCTTTTTAAACAACTACAGCCGCCAGAACGGTACCGGCGGCAGCACTGCAGGAGCTGCTCAGGAACCGCTGGGGCAACCCCAGCGCACCGGGTGCTCAGCGCGTGGCCCTGACCCCACCGCATGGCATGTCACCCTTGGGCAGGAAGCTTGACATTTTCTGGAAGCACCGGTGTCATTTCACGGGCTTTGCCGTCGCTTTGCGCTTGTGGGGTAACACTATAGAGTTTTTCAGAAAGTGTTGGAGCAACTTTGGTACCTTTTCCATTCAGGCACACTGGGAGTGAGCTGTGGGGCTGCTGCCAGGGGCTCTGCTCAGCACAGCATGGCTGGAGCTGGCCCAGGAACTCCTTCGAAAGACAGACTGGTCAGACACACAGCTATCCTGAATCATCAAGGATAATCCTATGTTCAAGTTCAAGTTCCTACGTTCCAGTTCAAGTTCAAGTTCCTACGTTCCAATTGGTGCCCGTTACCTCTTGTCCTGGATCATCAAAGATGATCCAGGACAAGAGGTAACGGGTACAAACTGGAACCTAGGAACTTCTATCAAAGCATGAGGAGGAACTTCTTTACTTTGAGGGTGGCAGAGCGCTGGAACAGGCTGCCCGGGGAGGCGGTAGATTCTCCCACCCCAGAGACATTCAAAACCCGCCTGGAGGTCATCCTGTGCAACCTGCTGTAGGTGACCCTGCTCTGGCAGGGGGGTTGACTGGATGATCTCCAGAGGTCCTTTCCAACCCTAACCAATCTGTGATTCTGTGATCAGAGCTGTTCTTTGAAATCTGTTCCTAGGAAATCGCTGCGAGAAGGAGGATGCACCTGAGGAGCAGGCCTAAGATGGAGGATTGAACAAACAAGTAGCTCTTACCTGAGGAATCGGCTATCCCATGGAACAACTTCTGAGAAAGATTCTGCAACATTACTAGGGGTCCGCCAAAACATACAATTACTTGCCATGTTCCAGTTAAAGCCTAAACTATCGAGTTGCCATTTCTTTTTAAAAGTGTATAAAGAAGCAGTAATGGGCCAAATCCGCAAGCCACTGTAAATCAACACGATTTGCTTGCCTCCGCTGGAACACCCGCTCTCTATTTCAGTTCAGGAGCTAACACACAGTATCTTAATATGCATTTAGGTTAATATTTGCACTTTGCAGGGCTAGGTAGATTGCACGGCTGGCACATATCAGACTAAATGTCACTTCCGAAAGCTAAGGGACCGAACCGGAAGCTGCCATTCAGAGGGACTACCTGACAACATGTGGAACCTCTCCGGAAAAGCCTTCCCACCTCAAGCAACTCCTTTTGATTAATCTTTCACATAGACAATACACGTTATATACACCGACACACCCCCCCAGCCTTTGCCTCCACAGATCCTGTGGTTGGCTAATTAAAGGAGGAGGTGTAACTATCAATCTAATCTGGCTTGTTCTCAGATTTACCATAATTTCCACACTTGAGAGGCTGGTGAAATGAAACAGCACTACTACACTTTCCCATTCATCAGCCGGAAGCAGAACAACTCCGAGAACCGGTCGAAAAATAATTAGGATGCGGGATCAGGTGTTGCGCGCGTGCATCTGTGCCTGTACAGGGGCACGCAGGCACATGAGCATTCACGGGAGGCAGCAGCAGTAGCACGGGGGCAGATGAGCACCACCAGTCATTTGACCTCGACAGGTGAATGCTTGCAGATGTACTCACAGCACACTTATTAGAAGAGGCCCAAATGCCCGAGAAAACTGGCGTCAGATTACGCCGGAAACAACAATGGCTTTTTAAACAACTACAGCCGCCAGAACGGTACCGGCGGCAGCACTGCAGGAGCTGCTCAGGAACCGCTGGGGCAACCCCAGCGCACCGGGTGCTCAGCGCGTGGCCCTGACCCCACCGCATGGCATGCCACCCTTGGGCAGGAAGCTTGACATTTTCTGGAAGCACCGGTGTCATTTCACGGGCTTTGCTGTCGCTTTGCGCTTGTGGGGTAACACTATAGAGTTTTTCAGAAAGTGTTGGAGCAACTTTGGTACCTTTTCCATTCAGGCACACTGGGAGTGAGCTGTGGGGCTGCTGCCAGGGGCTCTGCTCAGCACAGCATGGCTGGAGCTGGCCCAGGACCTCCTTCGAAAGACAGACTGGTCAGACACACAGCTATCCTGAATCATCAAGGATAATCCTATGTTCAAGTTCAAGTTCCTACCTTCCAGTTCAAGTTCAAGTTCCTACGTTCCAATTGGTGCCCGTTACCTCTTGTCCTGGATCATCAAAGATGATCCAGGACAAGAGGTAACGGGTACAAACTGGAACCTAGGAACTTCTATCAAAGCATGAGGAGGAACTTCTTTACTTTGAGGGTGGCAGAGCGCTGGAACAGGCTGCCCAGGGAGGCGGTAGAGTCTCCCACCCCAGAGACATTCATAACCCGCCTGGAGGTCATCCTGTGCAACCTCCTGTAGGTGACCCTGCTCTGGCAGGGGGGTTGCACTACATGATCTCCAGAGCTCCTTTCCAACCCTAACCAATCTGTGATTCTGTGATCAGAGCTGTTCTTCGAAATCTGTTCCTAGGAAATCGCTGCGAGAAGGAGGATGCACCTGAGGAGCAGGCCTAAGATGGAGGATTGAACAAACAAGTAGCTCTTACCTGAGGAATCGGCTATCCCATGGAACAACTTCAGAGAAAGATTCTGCAACATTACTAGGGGTCCGCCAAAACATACAATTACTTGCCATGTTCCAGTTAAAGCCTAAACTATCGAGTTGGCATTTCTTTTTAAAAGTGTATAAAGAAGCGGTAATGGGCCAAATCCTCAAGCCACTGTAAATCAACACGATTTGCTTGCCTCTGCTGGAACACCCGCTCTCTATTTCAGTTCAGGAGCTAACACACAGTATCTTAATATGCATTTAGGTTAATATTTGCACTTTGCAGGGCTAGGTAGATTGCACGGCTGGCACATATCAGACTAAATGTCACTTCCGAAAGCTAAGGGACCGAACCGGAAGCTGCCATTCAGAGGGACTACCTGACAACATGTGGAACCTCTCCGGAAAAGCCTTCCCACCTCAAGCAACTCCTTTTGATTCATCTTTCACATAGACAATACACGTTACTATTTTAAAAAGCTGAATTTTTAAGGACAGAATACCTTAACGAACAGAGGAAAATATGAACCAATTAGCATCTTCAAGCACTCTGAGACGCAGGGAGAGAAGGCCTACATAGAGTAGCCAGGTCCCTTCAGAGACCACAGCTGTAGCCCCTCTCTGCAATGTTGCCTCCTGGCAGCTAGACCGGGTCCAACCCCAGGACCCAGACACACTGCCAGTCACTCCAGAGTGTCATGAAGATGCACGGCACCACGGCGCAATTCAAATCAATGTTTCTTTCCTGCACGTTGCAGCGGGCGAGGTAGCAAAGGTTGACGTGAAAAGTGGGAGAGCTGCCCAGTAACCGTGAGGTTTTGTATCATGCGAACTTACAAAATGGTCTGGAATAAAGAATCTGTGCAGTATTGCCTTTCACACGGTGTCTAATCTCGCACCGCTAGACAACTTCAACTACGAGTATCTGGCAGAACTCGAGATGGTTTCACAAAGACTTGTCATCCTCCTTCACCAGATCACTCTCTGGAAGGCGTGAGGGAGGGGGAGTTGAAATACATCATATTAGAATGAATAGAAATGGTAATGATCGGGCTCTTCCACAACACTTCCGCTCTAAGTAATCAGTTAATTAACCCTGAATCGAGCGGGCTTGCTGGTCAGGAATACAGCAGTTGGATTGACAACAGCTTCCAGACTCCTGCTTCTCAAGGACAAGATTCGGTAACCCTTATTGATGTTAAACATTAGCTTACCCTGTGAGCAACCTCCAGAAATCAAGAGCGATTGTGCTACGTGAGGAAGACTGGCAGAACCTCATACCAATTTACAAGACAAGAAAGAACAGACAAGAAAGAACCTCCAGCAATCTCGCCATGGTAAAATCGTATGCCCCCCCACCGACACGCCCCCCGGCCTTTGCCTCCACAGATCCTGTGGTTGGCTAATTAAAGGAGGAGGTGTAACTATCAATCTAATCTGGCTTGTTCTCAAATTTACCATAATTTCCACACTTGAGAGGCTGGTGAAATGAAACAGCACTACTACACTTTCCCATTCATCAGCCGGAAGCAGAACAACTCAGAGAACCGGGCGAAAAATAATTAGGATGCGGGATCAGGTGTTGCGCGCGTGCATCTGTGCCTGTACAGGGGCACGCAGGCACATGAGCATTCACGGGAGGCAGCAGCAGTAGCACGGGGGCAGATGAGCACCACCAGTCATTTGACCTCGACAGGTGAATGCTTGCAGATGTACTCACAGCACACTTATTAGAAGAGGCCCAAGTGCCCGAGAAAACTGCCGTCAGATTACGCCGGAAACAACAACGGCTTTTTAAACAACTACAGCCGCCAGAACGGTTCCGGCGGCAGCACTGCAGGAGCTGCTCAGGAACCGCTGGGGCAACCCCAGCGCACCGGGTGCTCAGCGCGTGGCCCTGACCCCACCGCATGGCATGTCACCCTTGGGCAGGAAGCTTGACGTTTTCTGGAAGCACCGGTGTCATTTCAGGGGCTTTGCCGTCGCTTTGCGCTTGTGGGGTAACACTATAGATTTTTTCAGAAAGTGTTGGAGCAACTTTTGTACCTTTTCCATTCAGGCACACTGGGAGTGAGGTGTGGGGCTGCTGCCAGGGGCTCTGCTCAGCACAGCATGGCTGGAGCTGGCCCAGGACCTCCTTCGAAAGACAGACTGGTCAGACACACAGCTATCCTGAATCATCAAGGATAATCCTATGTTCAAGTTCAAGTTCCTACCTTCCAGTTCAAGTTCAAGTTCCTACGTTCCAATTGGTGCCCGTTACCTCTTGGCCTGGATCATCAAAGATGATCCAGGACAAGAGGTAACGAGTACAAACTGGAACCTAGGAACTTCTATCAAAGCATGAGGAGGAACTTCTTTACTTTGAGGGTGGCAGAGCGCTGGAACAGGCTGCCCAGGGAGGCGGTAGAGTCTCCCACCCCAGAGACATTCAAAACCCGCCTGGAGGTCATCCTGTGCAACCTGCTGTAGGTGACCCTGCTCTGGCAGGGGGGTTGGACTACATGATCTCCAGAGCTCCTTTCCAACCCTAACCAATCTGTGATTCTGTGATCAGAGCTGTTCTTTGAAATCTGTTCCTAGGAAATCGCTGCGAGAAAGAGGATGCACCTGAGGAGCAGGCCTAAGATGGAGGATTGAACAAACAAGTAGCTCTTACCTGAGGAATCGGCTATCCCATGGAACAACTTCTGAGAAAGATTCTGCAACATTACTAGGGGTCCGCCAAAACATACAATTACTTGCCATGTTCCAGTTAAAGCCTAAACTATCGAGTTGGCATTTCTTTTTAAAAGTGTATAAAGAAGCGGTAATGGGCCAAATCCTCAAGCCACTCTAAATCAACACGATTTGCTTGCCTCCGCTGGAACACCCGCTCTCTATTTCAGTTCAGGAGCTAACACACACTATCTTAATATGCATTTAGGTTAATATTTGCACTTTGCAGGGCTAGGTAGATTGCACGGCTGGCACATATCAGACTAAATGTCACTTCCGAAAGCTAAGGGACCGAACCGGAAGCTGCCATTCAGAGGGACTACCTGACAACGTGTGGAACCTCTCCGGAAAAGCCTTCCCACCTCAAGCAACTCCTTTTGATTAATCTTTCACATAGACAATACACGTTATATACACCGACACACCCCCCCGGCCTTTGCCTCCACAGATCCTGTGGTTGGCTAATTAAAGGAGGAGGTGTAACTATCAATCTAATCTGGCTTGTTCTCAAATTTACCATAATTTCCACACTTGAGAGGCTGGTGAAATGAAACAGCACTACTACACTTTCCCATTCATCAGCCGGAAGCAGAACAACTCCGAGAACCGGGCGAAAAATAATTAGGATGCGGGATCAGGTGTTGCGCGCGTGCATCTGTGCCTGTACAGGGGCACGCAGGCACATGAGCATTCACGGGAGGCAGCAGCAGTAGCACGGGGGCAGATGAGCACCACCAGTCATTTGACCTCGACAGGTGAATGCTTGCAGATGTACTCACAGCACACTTATTAGAAGAGGCCCAAATGCCCGAGAAAACTGCCGTCAGATTACGCCGGAAACAACAACGGCTTTTTAAACAACTACAGCCGCCAGAACGGTACCGGCGGCAGCACTGCAGGAGCTGCTCAGGAACCGCTGGGGCAACCCCAGCGCACCGGGTGCTCAGCGCGTGGCCCTGACCCCACCGCATGGCATGTCACCCTTGGGCAGGAAGCTTGACGTTTTCTGGAAGCACCGGAGTCATTTCACGGGCTTTGCCGTCGCTTTGCGCTTGTGGGGTAACACTATAGAGTTTTTCAGAAAGTGTTGGAGCAACTTTGGTACCTTTTCCATTCAGGCACACTGGGAGTGAGGTGTGGGGCTGCTGCCAGGGGCTCTGCTCAGCACAGCATGGCTGGAGCTGGCCCAGGACCTCCTTCGAAAGACAGACTGGTCAGACACACAGCTATCCTGAATCATCAATGAAAATCCTATGTTCAAGTTCAAGTTCCTACCTTCCAGTTCAAGTTCAAGTTCCTACGTTCCAATTGGTGCCCGTTACCTCTTGTCCTGGATCATCAAAGATGATCCAGGACAAGAGGTAACGGGTACAAACTGGAACGTAGGAACTTCTATCAAAGCATGAGGAGGAACTTCTTTACTTTGAGGGTGGCAGAGCGCTGGAACAGGCTGCCCAGGGAGGCGGTAGAGTCTCCCACCCCAGAGACATTCAAAACCCGCCTGGAGGTCATCCTGTGCAACCTGCTGTAGGTGACCCTGCTCTGGCAGGGGGGTTGGGCTGGATGATCTCCAGAGCTCCTTTCAAACCCTAACCAATCTGTGATTCTGTGATCAGAGCTGTTCTTCGAAATCTGTTCCTAGGAAATCGCTGCGAGAAGGAGGATGCACCTGAGGAGCAGGCCTAAGATGGAGGATTGAACAAACAAGTAGCTCTTACCTGAGGAATCGGCTATCCCATGGAACAACTTCTGAGAAAGATTCTGCAACATTACTAGGGGTCCGCCAAAACATACAATTACTTGCCATGTTCCAGTTAAAGCCTAAACTATCGAGTTGGCATTTCTTTTTAAAAGTGTATAAAGAAGCGGTAATGGGCCAAATCCGCAAGCCACTAAATCAACACGATTTGCTTGCCTCCGCTGGAACACCCGCTCTCTATTTCAGTTCAGGAGCTAACACACAGTATCTTAATATGCATTTAGGTTAATATTTGCACTTTGCAGGGCTAGGTAGATTGCACGGCTGGCACATATCAGACTAAATGTCACTTCCGAAAGCTAAGGGACCGAACCGGAAGCTGCCATTCAGAGGGACTACCTGACAACATGTGGAACCTCTCCGGAAAAGCCTTCCCACCTCAAGCAACTCCTTTTGATTCATCTTTCACATAGACAATACACGTTATATACACCGACACACCCCCCCGGCCTTTGCCTCCACAGATCCTGTGGTTGGCTAATTAAAGGAGGAGGTGTAACTATCAATCTAATCTGGCTTGTTCTCAAATTTACCATAATTTCCACACTTGAGAGGCTGGTGAAATGAAACAGCACTACTACACTTTCCCATTCATCAGCCGGAAGCAGAACAACTCAGAGAACCGGGCGAAAAATAATTAGGATGCGGGATCAGGTGTTGCGTGCGTGCATCTGTGCCTGTACAGGGGCACGCAGGCACATGAGCATTCACGGGAGGCAGCAGCAGCAGCACGGGGGGAGATGAGCACCACCAGTCATTTGACCTCGACAGGTGAATGCTTGCAGATGTACTCACAGCACACTTATTAGAAGAGGCCCAAATGCCCGAGAAAACTGCCGTCAGATTACGCCGGAAACAACAACGGCTTTTTAAACAACTACAGCCGCCAGAACGGTACCGGCGGCAGCACTGCAGGAGCTGCTCAGGAACCGCTGGGGCAACCCCAGCGCACCGGGTGCTCAGCGCGTGGCCCTGACCCCACCGCATGGCATGTCACCCTTGGGCAGGAAGCTTGACATTTTCTGGAAGCACCGGTGTCATTTCACGGGCTTTGCCGTCGCTTTGCGCTTGTGGGGTAACACTATAGAGTTTTTCAGAAAGTGTTGCAGCAACTTTGGTACCTTTTCCATTCAGGCACACTGGGAGTGAGGTGTGGGGCTGCTGCCAGGGGTTCTGCTCAGCACAGCATGGCTGGAGCTGGCCCAGGACCTCCTTCGAAAGACAGACTGGTCAGACACACAGCTATCCTGAATCATCAAGGATAATCCTATGTTCAAGTTCCTACGTTCCAGTTCAAGTTCAAGTTCCTACGTTCCAATTGGTGCCCATTACCTCTTGGCCTGGATCATCAAAGATGATCCAGGACAAGAGGTAACGGGTACAAACTGGAACCTAGGAACTTCTATCAAAGCATGAGGAGGAACTTCTTTACTTTGAGGGTGGCAGAGCGCTGGAACAGGCTGCCCAGGGAGGCGGTAGAGTCTCCCACCCCAGAGACATTCAAAACCCGCCTGGAGGTCATCCTGTGCAACCTGCTGTAGGTGACCCTGCTCTGGCAGGGGGGTTGGACTGGATGATCTCCAGAGCTCCTTTCCAACCCTAACCAATCTGTGATTCTGTGATCAGAGCTGTTCTTCGAAATCTGTTCCTAGGAAATCGCTGCGAGAAGGAGGATGCACCTGAGGAGCAGGCCTAAGATGGAGGATTGAACAAACAAGTAGCTCTTACCTGAGGAATCGGCTATCCCATGGAACAACTTCTGAGAAAGATTCTGCAACATTACTAGGGGTCCGCCAAAGCATACAATTACTTGCCATGTTCCAGTTAAAGCCTAAACTATCGAGTTGGCATTTCTTTTTAAAAGTGTATAAAGAAGCGGTAATGGGCCAAATCCTCAAGCCACTGTAAATCAACACGATTTGCTTGCCTCCGCTGGAACACCCGCTCTCTATTTCAGTTCAGGAGCTAACACACAGTATCTTAATATGCATTTAGGTTAATATTTGCACTTTGCAGGGCTAGGTAGATTGCACGGCTGGCACATATCAGACTAAATGTCACTTCCGAAAGCTAAGGGACCGAACCGGAAGCTGCCATTCAGAGGGACTACCTGACAACATGTGGAACCTCTCCGGAAAAGCCTTCCCACCTCAAGCAACTCCTTTTGATTAATCTTTCACATAGACAATACACGTTATATACACCGACACACCCCCCCGGCCTTTGCCTCCACAGATCCTGTGGTTGGCTAATTAAAGGAGGAGGTGTAACTATCAATCTAATCTGGCTTGTTCTCAAATTTACCATAATTTCCACACTTGAGAGGCTGGTGAAATGAAACAGCACTACTACACTTTCCCATTCATCAGCCGGAAGCAGAACAACTCAGAGAACCGGGCGAAAAATAATTAGGATGCGGGATCAGGTGTTGCGCGCGTGCATCTGTGCCTGTACAGGGGCACGCAGGCACATGAGCATTCACGGGAGGCAGCAGCAGTAGCACGGGGGCAGATGAGCACCACCAGTCATTTGACCTCGACAGGTGAATGCTTGCAGATGTACTCACAGCACACTTATTAGAAGAGGCCCAAATGCCCGAGAAAACTGCCGTCAGATTACGCCGGAAACAACAACGGCTTTTTAAACAACTACAGCCGCCAGAACGGTACCGGCGGCAGCACTGCAGGAGCTGCTCAGGAACCGCTGGGGCAACCCCAGCGCACCGGGTGCTCAGCGCGTGGCCCTGACCCCACCGCATGGCATGTCACCCTTGGGCAGGAAGCTTGACATTTTCTGGAAGCACCGGTGTCATTTCACGGGCTTTGCCGTCGCTTTGCGCTTGTGGGGTAACACTGTAGAGTTTTTCAGAAAGTGTTGGAGCAACTTTGGTACCTTTTCCATTCAGGCACACTGGGAGTGAGCTGTGGGGCTGCTGCCAGGGGCTCTGCTCAGCACAGCATGGCTGGAGCTGGCCCAGGACCTCCTTCGAAAGACGGACTGGTCAGACACACAGCTATCCTGAATCATCAAGGATAATCCTATGTTCAAGTTCAAGTTCCTACATTCCAGTTCAAGCTCAAGTTCCTACGTTCCAATTGGTGCCCGTTACCTCTTGTCCTGGATCATCAAAGATGATCCAGGACAAGAGGTAACGGGTACAAACTGGAACCTAGGAACTTCTATCAAAGCATGAGGAGGGACTTCTTTACTTTGAGGGTGGCAGAGCGCTGGAACAGGCTGCCCAGGGAGGCGGTAGAGTCTCCCACCCCAGAGACATTCAAAACCCGCCTGGAGGTCATCCTGTGCAACCTGCTGTAGGTGACCCTGCTCTGGCAGGGGGGTTGGGCTGGATGATCTCCAGAGCTCCTTTCCAACCCTAACCAATCTGTGATTCTGTGATCAGAGCTGTTCTTCGAAATCTGTTCCTAGGAAATCGCTGCGAGAAGGAGGATGCACCTGAGGAGCAGGCCTAAGATGGAGGATTGAACAAACAAGTAGCTCTTAGCTGAGAAATCGGCTATCCCATGGAACAACTTCTGAGAAAGATTCTGCAATTTTACTAGGGGTCCGTCAAAACACAGAATTACTTGCCATGTTCCAGTTAAAGCCTAAACTATCGAGTTGGCATTTCTTTTTAAAAGTGTATAAAGAAGTGGTAATGGGCCAAATCCTCAAGCCACTGTAAATCAACACGATTTGCTTGCCTCCGCTGGAACACCCGCTCTCTATTTCAGTTCAGGAGCTAACACACAGTATCTTAATATGCATTTAGGTTAATATTTGCACTTTGCAGGGCTAGGTAGATTGCACGGCTGGCACATATCAGACTAAATGTCACTTCCGAAAGCTAAGGGACCGAACCGGAAGCTGCCATTCAGAAGGACTACCTGACAACTTGTGGAACCTCTCCGGAAAAGCCTTCCCACCTCAAGCAACTCCTTTTGATTAATCTTTCACATAGACAATACACGTTATATACACCGACACACCCCCCGGCCTTTGCCTCCACAGATCCTGTGGTTGGCTAATTAAAGGAGGAGGTGTAACTATCAGTCTAATCTGGCTTGTTCTCAAATTTACCATAATTTCCACACTTGAGAGGCTGGTGAAATGAAACAGCACTACTACACTTTCCCATTCATCAGCCGGAAGCAGAACAACTCAGAGAACCGGGCGAAAAATAATTAGGATGCAGGATCAGGTGTTGCGCGCGTGCATCTGTGCCTGTACAGGGGCACGCAGGCACATGAGCATTCATGGGAGGCAGCAGCAGTAGCACGGGGGCAGATGAGCACCACCAGTCATTTGACCTCGACAGGTGAATGCTTGCAGATGTACTCACAGCACACTTATTAGAAGAGGCCCAAATGCCCGAGAAAACTGCCGTCAGATTACGCCGGAAACAACAACGGCTTTTTAAACAACTACAGCCGCCAGAACGGTACCGGCGGCAGCACTGCAGGAGCTGCTCAGGAACCGCTGGGGCAACCCCAGCGCACCGGGTGCTCAGCGCGTGGCCCTGACCCCACCGCATGGCATGTCACCCTTGGGCAGGAAGCTTGACATTTTCTGGAAGCACCGGTGTCATTTCACGGGCTTTGCCGTCGCTTTGCGCTTGTGGGGTAACACTATAGAGTTTTTCAGAAAGTGTTGGAGCAACTTTGGTACCTTTTCCATTCAGGCACACTGGGAGTGAGCTGTGGGGCTGCTGCCAGGGGCTCTGCTCAGCACAGCATGGCTGGAGCTGGTCCAGGACCTCCTTCGAAAGACAGACTGGTCAGACACACAGCTATCCTGAATCATCAAGGATAATCCTATGTTCAAGCTCCTACGTTCCAGTTCAAGTTCAAGTTCCTACGTTCCAATTGGTGCCCGTTACCTCTTGTCCTGGATCATCAAAGATGATCCAGGACAAGAGGTAACGGGTACAAACTGGAACCTAGGAACTTCTATCAAAGCATGAGGAGGAACTTCTTTACTTTGAGGGTGGCAGAGCGCTGGAACAGGCTGCCCAGGGAGGCGGTAGAGTCTCCCACCCCAGAAACATTCAAAACCCGCCTGGAGGTCATCCTGTGCAACCTGCTGTAGGTGACCCTGCTCTGGCAGGGGGGTTGCACTACATGATCTCCAGAGCTCCTTTCCAACCCTAACCAATCTGTGATTCTGTGATCAGAGCTGTTCTTCGAAATCTGTTCCTAGGAAATCGCTGCGAGAAGGAGGACGCACCTGAGGAGCAGGCCTAAGATGGAGGATTGAACAAACAAGTAGCTCTTACCTGAGGAATCGGCTATCCCATGGAACAACTTCTGAGAAAGATTCTGCAACATTACTAGGGGTCCGCCAAAACATACAATTACTTGCCATGTTCCAGTTAAAGCCTAAACTATCGAGTTGGCATTTCTTTTTAAAAGTGTATAAAGAAGCGGTAATGGGCCAAATCCTCAAGCCACTCTAAATCAACACGATTTGCTTGCCTCCGCTGGAACACCCGCTCTCTATTTCAGTTCAGGAGCTAACACACAGTATCTTAATATGCATTTAGGTTAATATTTGCACTTTGCAGGGCTAGGTAGATTGCACGGCTGGCACATATCAGACTAAATGTCACTTCCGAAAGCTAAGGGACCGAACCGGAAGCTGCCATTCAGAGGGACTACCTGACAACATGTGGAACCTCTCCGGAAAAGCCTTCCCACCTCAAGCAACTCCTTTTGATTCATCTTTCACATAGACAATACACGTTATATACACCGACACACCCCCCCGGCCTTTGCCTCCACAGATCCTGTGGTTGGCTAATTAAAGGAGGAGGTGTAACTATCAATCTAATCTGGCTTGTTCTCAAATTTACCATAATTTCCACACTTGAGAGGCTGGTGAAATGAAACAGCACTACTACACTTTCCCATTCATCAGCCGGAAGCAGAACAACTCAGAGAACCGAGCGAAAAATAATTAGGATGCGGGATCAGGTGTTGCGCGCGTGCATCTGTGCCTGTACAGGGGCACGCAGGCACATGAGCATTCACGGGAGGCAGCAGCAGCAGCACGGGGGGAGATGAGCACCACCAGTCATTTGACCTCGACAGGTGAATGCTTGCAGATGTACTCACAGCACACTTATTAGAAGAGGCCCAAATGCCCGAGAAAACTGCCGTCAGATTACGCCGGAAACAACAACGGCTTTTTAAACAACTACAGCCGCCAGAACGGTACCGGCGGCAGCACTGCAGGAGCTGCTCAGGAACCGCTGGGGCAACCCCAGCGCACCGGGTGCTCAGCGCGTGGCCCTGACCCCACCGCATGGCATGTCACCCTTGGGCAGGAAGCTTGACATTTTCTGGAAGCACCGGTGTCATTTCACGGGCTTTGCCGTCGCTTTGCGCTTGTGGGGTAACACTATAGAGTTTTTCAGAAAGTGTTGCAGCAACTTTGGTACCTTTTCCATTCAGGCACACTGGGAGTGAGGTGTGGGGCTGCTGCCAGGGGTTCTGCTCAGCACAGCATGGCTGGAGCTGGCCCAGGACCTCCTTCGAAAGACAGACTGGTCAGACACACAGCTATCCTGAATCATCAAGGATAATCCTATGTTCAAGTTCCTACGTTCCAGTTCAAGTTCAAGTTCCTACGTTCCAATTGGTGCCCGTTACCTCTTGTCCTGGATCATCAAAGATGATCCAGGACAAGAGGTAACGGGTACAAACTGGAACGTAGGAACTTCTATCAAAGCATGAGGAGGAACTTCTTTACTTTGAGGGTGGCAGAGCGCTGGAACAGGCTGCCCAGGGAGGCGGTAGAGTCTCCCACCCCAGAGACATTCAAAACCCGCCTGGAGGTCATCCTGTGCAACCTGCTGTAGGTGACCCTGCTCTGGCAGGGGGGTTGGACTGGATGATCTCCAGAGCTCCTTTCCAACCCTAACCAATCTGTGATTCTGTGATCAGAGCTGTTCTTCGAAATCTGTTCCTAGGAAATCGCTGCGAGAAGGAGGATGCACCTGAGGAGCAGGCCTAAGATGGAGGATTGAACAAACAAGTAGCTCTTACCTGAGGAATCGGCTATCCCATGGAACAACTTCTGAGAAAGATTCTGCAACATTACTAGGGGTCCGCCAAAGCATACAATTACTTGCCATGTTCCAGTTAAAGCCTAAACTATCGAGTTGGCATTTCTTTTTAAAAGTGTATAAAGAAGCGGTAATGGGCCAAATCCTCAAGCCACTGTAAATCAACACGATTTGCTTGCCTCCGCTGGAACACCCGCTCTCTATTTCAGTTCAGGAGCTAACACACAGTATCTTAATATGCATTTAGGTTAATATTTGCACTTTGCAGGGCTAGGTAGATTGCACGGCTGGCACATATCAGACTAAATGTCACTTCCGAAAGCTAAGGGACCGAACCGGAAGCTGCCATTCAGAGGGACTACCTGACAACATGTGGAACCTCTCCGGAAAAGCCTTCCCACCTCAAGCAACTCCTTTTGATTAATCTTTCACATAGACAATACACGTTATATACACCGACACACACCCCCGGCCTTTGCCTCCACAGATCCTGTGGTTGGCTAATTAAAGGAGGAGGTGTAACTATCAATCTAATCTGGCTTGTTCTCAAATTTACCATAATTTCCACACTTGAGAGGCTGGTGAAATGAAACAGCACTACTACACTTTCCCATTCATCAGCCGGAAGCAGAACAACTCCGAGAACCGGGCGAAAAATAATTAGGATGCGGGATCAGGTGTTGCGCGCGTGCATCTGTGCCTGTACAGGGGCACGCAGGCACATGAGCATTCACGGGAGGCAGCAGCAGTAGCACGGGGGCAGATGAGCACCACCAGTCATTTGACCTCGACAGGTGAATGCTTGCAGATGTACTCACAGCACACTTATTAGAAGAGGCCCAAATGCCCGAGAAAACTGCCGTCAGATTACGCCGGAAACAACAACGGCTTTTTAAACAACTACAGCCGCCAGAACGGTACCGGCGGCAGCACTGCAGGAGCTGCTCAGGAACCGCTGGGGCAACCCCAGCGCACCGGGTGCTCAGCGCGTGGCCCTGACCCCACCGCATGGCATGTCACCCTTGGGCAGGAAGCTTGACATTTTCTGGAAGCACCGGTGTCATTTCACGGGCTTTGCCGTCGCTTTGCGCTTGTGGGGTAACACTGTAGAGTTTTTCAGAAAGTGTTGGAGCAACTTTGGTACCTTTTCCATTCAGGCACACTGGGAGTGAGCTGTGGGGCTGCTGCCAGGGGCTCTGCTCAGCACAGCATGGCTGGAGCTGGCCCAGGACCTCCTTCGAAAGACGGACTGGTCAGACACACAGCTATCCTGAATCATCAAGGATAATCCTATGTTCAAGTTCAAGTTCCTACATTCCAGTTCAAGCTCAAGTTCCTACGTTCCAATTGGTGCCCGTTACCTCTTGTCCTGGATCATCAAAGATGATCCAGGACAAGAGGTAACGGGTACAAACTGGAACCTAGGAACTTCTATCAAAGCATGAGGAGGGACTTCTTTACTTTGAGGGTGGCAGAGCGCTGGAACAGGCTGCCCAGGGAGGCGGTAGAGTCTCCCACCCCAGAGACATTCAAAACCCGCCTGGAGGTCATCCTGTGCAACCTGCTGTAGGTGACCCTGCTCTGGCAGGGGGGTTGGGCTGGATGATCTCCAGAGCTCCTTTCCAACCCTAACCAATCTGTGATTCTGTGATCAGAGCTGTTCTTCGAAATCTGTTCCTAGGAAATCGCTGCGAGAAGGAGGATGCACCTGAGGAGCAGGCCTAAGATGGAGGATTGAACAAACAAGTAGCTCTTACCTGAGGAATCGGCTATCCCATGGAACAACTTCTGAGAAAGATTCTGCAACATTACTAGGGGTCCGCCAAAACATACAATTACTTGCCATGTTCCAGTTAAAGCCTAAACTATCGAGTTGGCATTTCTTTTTAAAAGTGTATAAAGAAGCGGTAATGGGCCAAATCCTCAAGCCACTGTAAATCAACACGATTTGCTTGCCTCCGCTGGAACACCCGCTCTCTATTTCAGTTCAGGAGCTAACACACAGTATCTTAATATGCATTTAGGTTAATATTTGCACTTTGCAGGGCTAGGTAGATTGCACGGCTGGCACATATCAGACTAAATGTCACTTCCGAAAGCTAAGGGACCGAACCGGAAGCTGCCATTCAGAAGGACTACCTGACAACTTGTGGAACCTCTCCGGAAAAGCCTTCCCACCTCAAGCAACTCCTTTTGATTAATCTTTCACATAGACAATACACGTTATATACACCGACACACCCCCCGGCCTTTGCCTCCACAGATCCTGTGGTTGGCTAATTAAAGGAGGAAGTGTAACTATCAGTCTAATCTGGCTTGTTCTCAAATTTACCATAATTTCCACACTTGAGAGGCTGGTGAAATGAAACAGCACTACTACACTTTCCCATTCATCAGCCGGAAGCAGAACAACTCCGAGAACCGGGCGAAAAATAATTAGGATGCAGGATCAGGTGTTGCGCGCGTGCATCTGTGCCTGTACAGGGGCACGCAGGCACATGAGCATTCATGGGAGGCAGCAGCAGTAGCACGGGGGCAGATGAGCACCACCAGTCATTTGACCTCGACAGGTGAATGCTTGCAGATGTACTCACAGCACACTTATTAGAAGAGGCCCAAATGCCCGAGAAAACTGCCGTCAGATTACGCCGGAAACAACAACGGCTTTTTAAACAACTACAGCCGCCAGAACGGTACCGGCGGCAGCACTGCAGGAGCTGCTCAGGAACCGCTGGGGCAACCCCAGCGCACCGGGTGCTCAGCGCGTGGCCCTGACCCCACCGCATGGCATGTCACCCTTGGGCAGGAAGCTTGACATTTTCTGGAAGCACCGGTGTCATTTCACGGGCTTTGCCGTCGCTTTGCGCTTGTGGGGTAACACTATAGAGTTTTTCAGAAAGTGTTGGAGCAACTTTGGTACCTTTTCCATTCAGGCACACTGGGAGTGAGCTGTGGGGCTGCTGCCAGGGGCTCTGCTCAGCACAGCATGGCTGGAGCTGGTCCAGGACCTCCTTCGAAAGACAGACTGGTCAGACACACAGCTATCCTGAATCATCAAGGATAATCCTATGTTCAAGCTCCTACGTTCCAGTTCAAGTTCAAGTTCCTACGTTCCAATTGGTGCCCGTTACCTCTTGTCCTGGATCATCAAAGATGATCCAGGACAAGAGGTAACGGGTACAAACTGGAACCTAGGAACTTCTATCAAAGCATGAGGAGGAACTTCTTTACTTTGAGGGTGGCAGAGCGCTGGAACAGGCTGCCCAGGGAGGCGGTAGAGTCTCCCACCCCAGAAACATTCAAAACCCGCCTGGAGGTCATCCTGTGCAACCTGCTGTAGGTGACCCTGCTCTGGCAGGGGGGTTGCACTACATGATCTCCAGAGCTCCTTTCCAACCCTAACCAATCTGTGATTCTGTGATCAGAGCTGTTCTTCGAAATCTGTTCCTAGGAAATCGCTGCGAGAAGGAGGATGCACCTGAGGAGCAGGCCTAAGATGGAGGATTGAACAAACAAGTAGCTCTTACCTGAGGAATCGGCTATCCCATGGAACAACTTCTGAGAAAGATTCTGCAACATTACTAGGGGTCCGCCAAAACATACAATTACTTGCCATGTTCCAGTTAAAGCCTAAACTATCGAGTTGGCATTTCTTTTTAAAAGTGTATAAAGAAGCGGTAATGGGCCAAATCCTCAAGCCACTGTAAATCAACACGATTTGCTTGCCTCCGCTGGAACACCCGCTCTCTATTTCAGTTCAGGAGCTAACACACAGTATCTTAATATGCATTTAGGTTAATATTTGCACTTTGCAGGGCTAGGTAGATTGCACGGCTGGCACATATCAGACTAAATGTCACTTCCGAAAGCTAAGGGACCAAACCGGAAGCTGCCATTCAGACGGACTACCTGACAACATGTGGAACCTCTCCGGAAAAGCCTTCCCACCTCAAGCAACTCCTTTTGATTAATCTTTCACATAGACAATACACGTTATATACACCGACACACACCCCCGGCCTTTGCCTCCACAGATCCTGTGGTTGGCTAATTAAAGGAGGAGGTGTAACTATCAATCTAATCTGGCTTGTTCTCAAATTTACCATAATTTCCACACTTGAGAGGCTGGTGAAATGAAACAGCACTACTACACTTTCCCGTTCATCAGCCGGAAGCAGAACAACTCCGAGAACCGGGCGAAAAATAATTAGGATGCGGGATCAGGTGTTGCGCGCGTGCATCTGTGCCTGTACAGGGGCACGCAGGCACATGAGCATTCACGGGAGGCAGCAGCAGTAGCACGGGGGCAGATGAGCACCACCAGTCATTTGACCTCGACAGGTGAATGCTTGCAGATGTACTCACAGCACACTTATTCGAAGAGGCCCAAATGCCCGAGAAAACTGCCGTCAGATTACGCCGGAAACAACAACGGCTTTTTAAACAACTACAGCCGCCAGAACGGTACCGGCGGCAGCACTGCAGGAGCTGCTCAGGAACCGCTGGGGCAACCCCAGCGCACCGGGTGCTCAGCGTGTGGCCCTGACCCCACCGCATGGCATGTCACCCTTGGGCAGGAAGCTTGACATTTTCTGGAAGCACCGGTGTCATTTCACGGGCTTTGCCGTCGCTTTGCGTTTGTGGGTTAACACTATAGAGTTTTTCAGAAAGTGTTGGAGCAACTTTGGTACCTTTTCCATTCAGGCACACTGGGAGTGAGCTGTGGGGCTGCTGCCAGGGGCTCTGCTCAGCACAGCATGGCTGGAGCTGGCCCAGGACCTCCTTCGAAAGACAGACTGGTCAGACACACAGCTATCCTGAATCATCAAGGATAATCCTATGTTCAAGTTCCTACGTTCCAGTTCAAGTTCAAGTTCCTACGTTCCAATTGGTGCCCGTTACCTCTTGGCCTGGATCATCAAAGATGATCCAGGACAAGAGGTAACGGGTACAAACTGGAACGTAGGAACTTCTATCAAAGCATGAGGAGGAACTTCTTTACTTTGAGGGTGGCAGAGCGCTGGAACAGGCTGCCCAGGGAGGCGGTAGAGTCTCCCACCCCAGAGACATTCAAAACCCGCCTGGAGGTCATCCTGTGCAACCTGCTGTAGGTGACCCTGCTCTGGCAGTGGGGTTGGGCTGGATGATCTCCAGAGCTCCTTTCCAACCCTAACCAATCTGTGATTCTGTGATCAGAGCTGTTCTTCGAAATCTGTTCCTAGGAAATCGCTGCGAGAAGGAGGATGCACCTGAGGAGCAGGCCTAAGATGGAGGATTGAACAAACAAGTAGCTCTTACCTGAGGAATCGGCTATCCCATGGAACAACTTCTGAGAAAGATTCTGCAACATTACTAGGGGTCCGCCAAAACATACAATTACTTGCCATGTTCCAGTTAAAGCCTAAACTATCGAGTTGGCATTTCTTTTTAAAAGTGTATAAAGAAGCGGTAATGGGCCAAATCCTCAAGCCACTGTAAATCAACACGATTTGCTTGCCTCCGCTGGAACACCCGCTCTCTATTTCAGTTCAGGAGCTAACACACAGTATCTTAATATGCATTTAGGTTAATATTTGCACTTTGCAGGGCTAGGTAGATTGCACGGCTGGCACATATCAGACTAAATGTCACTTCCGAAAGCTAAGGGACCAAACCGGAAGCTGCCATTCAGAAGGACTACCTGACAACATGTGGAACCTCTCCGGAAAAGCCTTCCCACCTCAAGCAACTCCTTTTGATTAATCTTTCACATAGACAATACACGTTATATACACCGACACACACCCCCGGCCTTTGCCTCCACAGATCCTGTGGTTGGCTAATTAAAGGAGGAGGTGTAACTATCAATCTAATCTGGCTTGTTCTCAAATTTACCATAATTTCCACACTTGAGAGGCTGGTGAAATGAAACAGCACTACTACACTTTCCCGTTCATCAGCCGGAAGCAGAACAACTCCGAGAACCGGGCGAAAAATAATTAGGATGCGGGATCAGGTGTTGCGCGCGTGCATCTGTGCCTGTACAGGGGCACGCAGGCACATGAGCATTCACGGGAGGCAGCAGCAGTAGCACGGGGGCAGATGAGCACCACCAGTCATTTGACCTCGACAGGTGAATGCTTGCAGATGTACTCACAGCACACTTATTCGAAGAGGCCCAAATGCCCGAGAAAACTGCCGTCAGATTACGCCGGAAACAACAACGGCTTTTTAAACAACTACAGCCGCCAGAACGGTACCGGCGGCAGCACTGCAGGAGCTGCTCAGGAACCGCTGGGGCAACCCCAGCGCACCGGGTGCTCAGCGTGTGGCCCTGACCCCACCGCATGGCATGTCACCCTTGGGCAGGAAGCTTGACATTTTCTGGAAGCACCGGTGTCATTTCACGGGCTTTGCCGTCGCTTTGCGTTTGTGGGTTAACACTATAGAGTTTTTCAGAAAGTGTTGGAGCAACTTTGGTACCTTTTCCATTCAGGCACACTGGGAGTGAGCTCTGGGGCTGCTGCCAGGGGCTCTGCTCAGCACAGCATGGCTGGAGCTGGCCCAGGACCTCCTTCGAAAGACAGACTGGTCAGACACACAGCTATCCTGAATCATCAAGGATAATCCTATGTTCAAGTTCCTACGTTCCAGTTCAAGTTCAAGTTCCTACGTTCCAATTGGTGCCCGTTACCTCTTGGCCTGGATCATCAAAGATGATCCAGGACAAGAGGTAACGGGTACAAACTGGAACGTAGGAACTTCTATCAAAGCATGAGGAGGAACTTCTTTACTTTGAGGGTGGCAGAGCGCTGGAACAGGCTGCCCAGGGAGGCGGTAGAGTCTCCCACCCCAGAGACATTCAAAACCCGCCTGGAGGTCATCCTGTGCAACCTGCTGTAGGTGACCCTGCTCTGGCAGGGGGGTTGGGCTGGATGATCTCCAGAGCTCCTTTCCAACCCTAACCAATCTGTGATTCTGTGATCAGAGCTGTTCTTCGAAATCTGTTCCTAGGAAATCGCTGCGAGAAGGAGGATGCACCTGAGGAGCAGGCCTAAGATGGAGGATTGAACAAACAAGTAGCTCTTACCTGAGGAATCGGCTATCCCATGGAACAACTTCTGAGAAAGATTCTGCAACATTACTAGGGGTCCGCCAAAACATACAATTACTTGCCATGTTCCAGTTAAAGCCTAAACTATCGAGTTGGCATTTCTTTTTAAAAGTGTATAAAGAAGCGGTAATGGGCCAAATCCTCAAGCCACTGTAAATCAACACGATTTGCTTGCCTCCGCTGGAACACCCGCTCTCTATTTCAGTTCAGGAGCTAACACACAGTATCTTAATATGCATTTAGGTTAATATTTGCACTTTGCAGGGCTAGGTAGATTGCACGGCTGGCACATATCAGACTAAATGTCACTTCCGAAAGCTAAGGGACCAAACCGGAAGCTGCCATTCAGAAGGACTACCTGACAACATGTGGAACCTCTCCGGAAAAGCCTTCCCACCTCAAGCAACTCCTTTTGATTAATCTTTCACATAGACAATACACGTTATATACACCGACACACCCCCCCGGCCTTTGCCTCCACAGATCCTGTGGTTGGCTAATTAAAGGAGGAGGTGTAACTATCAATCTAATCTGGCTTGTTCTCAAATTTACCATAATTTCCACACTTGAGAGGCTGGTGAAATGAAACAGCACTACTACACTTTCCCGTTCATCAGCCGGAAGCAGAACAACTCAGAGAACCGGGCGAAAAATAATTAGGATGCGGGATCAGGTGTTGCGCGCGTGCATCTGTGCCTGTACAGGGGCACGCAGGCACATGAGCATTCACGGGAGGCAGCAGCAGTAGCACGGGGGCAGATGAGCACCACCAGTCATTTGACCTCGACAGGTGAATGCTTGCAGATGTACTCACAGCACACTTATTAGAAGAGGCCCAAATGCCCGAGAAAACTGCCGTCAGATTACGCCGGAAACAACAACGGCTTTTTAAACAACTACAGCCGCCAGAACGGTACCGGCGGCAGCACTGCAGGAGCTGCTCAGGAACCGCTGGGGCAACCCCAGCGCACCGGGTGCTCAGCGCGTGGCCCTGACCCCACCGCATGGCATGTCACCCTTGGGCAGGAAGCTTGACATTTTCTGGAAGCACCGGTGTCATTTCACGGGCTTTGCCGTCGCTTTGCGTTTGTGGGGTAACACTATAGAGTTTTTCAGAAAGTGTTGGAGCAACTTTGGTACCTTTTCCATTCAGGCACACTGGGAGTGAGCTCTGGGGCTGCTGCCAGGGGCTCTGCTCAGCACAGCATGGCTGGAGCTGGCCCAGGACCTCCTTCGAAAGACAGACTGGTCAGACACACAGCTATCCTGAATCATCAAGGATAATCCTATGTTCAAGTTCCTACGTTCCATTTCAAGTTCAAGTTCCTACGTTCCAATTGGTGCCCGTTACCTCTTGTCCTGGATCATCAAAGATGATCCAGGACAAGAGGTAACGGGTACAAACTGGAACCTAGGAACTTCTATCAAAGCATGAGGAGGAACTTCTTTACTTTGAGGGTGGCAGAGCGCTGGAACAGGCTGCCCAGGGAGGCGGTAGAGTCTCCCACCCCAGAGACATTCAAAACCCGCCTGGAGGTCATCCTGTGCAACCTGCTGTAGGTGACCCTGCTCTGGCAGGGGGGTTGGACTGGATGATCTCCAGAGCTCCTTTCTAACCCTAACTAATCTGTGATTCTGTGATCAGAGCTGTTCTTCGAAATCTGTTCCTAGGAAATCGCTGCGAGAAGGAGGATGCACCTGAGGAGCAGGCCTAAGATGGAGGATTGAACAAACAAGTAGCTCTTACCTGAGGAATCGGCTATCCCATGGAACAACTTCTGAGAAAGATTCTGCAACATTACTAGGGGTCCGCCAAAACATACAATTACTTGCCATGTTCCAGTTAAAGCCTAAACTATCGAGTTGGCATTTCTTTTTAAAAGTGTATAAAGAAGCGGTAATGGGCCAAATCCTCAAGCCACTGTAAATCAACACGATTTGCTTGCCTCCGCTGGAACACCCGCTCTCTATTTCAGTTCAGGAGCTAACACACAGTATCTTAATATGCATTTAGGTTAATATTTGCACTTTGCAGGGCTAGGTAGATTGCACGGCTGGCACATATCAGACTAAATGTCACTTCCGAAAGCTAAGGGACCAAACCGGAAGCTGCCATTCAGAAGGACTACCTGACAACATGTGGAACCTCTCCGGAAAAGCCTTCCCACCTCAAGCAACTCCTTTTGATTAATCTTTCACATAGACAATACACGTTATATACACCGACACACACCCCCGGCCTTTGCCTCCACAGATCCTGTGGTTGGCTAATTAAAGGAGGAGGTGTAACTATCAATCTAATCTGGCTTGTTCTCAAATTTACCATAATTTCCACACTTGAGAGGCTGGTGAAATGAAACAGCACTACTACACTTTCCCGTTCATCAGCCGGAAGCAGAACAACTCAGAGAACCGGGCGAAAAATAATTAGGATGCGGGATCAGGTGTTGCGCGCGTGCATCTGTGCCTGTACAGGGGCACGCAGGCACATGAGCATTCACGGGAGGCAGCAGCAGTAGCACGGGGGCAGATGAGCACCACCAGTCATTTGACCTCGACAGGTGAATGCTTGCAGATGTACTCACAGCACACTTATTAGAAGAGGCCCAAATGCCCGAGAAAACTGCCGTCAGATTACGCCGGAAACAACAACGGCTTTTTAAACAACTACAGCCGCCAGAACGGTACCGGCGGCAGCACTGCAGGAGCTGCTCAGGAACCGCTGGGGCAACCCCAGCGCACCGGGTGCTCAGCGCGTGGCCCTGACCCCACCGCATGGCATGTCACCCTTGGGCAGGAAGCTTGACATTTTCTGGAAGCACCGGTGTCATTTCACGGGCTTTGCCGTCGCTTTGCGCTTGTGGGGTAACACTATAGAGTTTTTCGGAAAGTGTTGGAGCAACTTTGGTACCTTTTCCATTCAGGCACACTGGGAGTGAGCTGTGGGGCTGCTGCCAGGGGCTCTGCTCAGCACAGCATGGCTGGAGCTGGCCCAGGACCTCCTTCGAAAGACAGACTGGTCAGACACACAGCTATCCTGAATCATCAAGGATAATCCTATGTTCAAGTTCCTACGTTCCAGTTCAAGTTCAAGTTCCTACGTTCCAATTGGTGCCTGTTACCTCTTGGCCTGGATCATCAAAGATGATCCAGGACAAGAGGTAACGGGTACAAACTGGAACGTAGGAACTTCTATCAAAGCATGAGGAGGAACTTCTTTACTTTGAGGGTGGCAGAGCGCTGGAACAGGCTGCCCAGGGAGGCGGTAGAGTCTCCCACCCCAGAGACATTCAAAACCCGCCTGGAGGTCATCCTGTGCAACCTGCTGTAGGTGACCCTGCTCTGGCAGGGGGGTTGGGCTGGATGATCTCCAGAGGTCCTTTCCAACCCTAACCAATCTGTGATTCTGTGATCAGAGCTGTTCTTCGAAATCTGTTCCTAGGAAATCGCTGCGAGAAGGAGGATGCACCTGAGGAGCAGGCCTAGATGGAGGATTGAACAAACAAGTAGCTCTTACCTGAGGAATCGGCTATCCCATGGAACAACTTCTGAGAAAGATTCTGCAACATTACTAGGGGTCCGCCAAAACATACAATTACTTGCCATGTTCCAGTTAAAGCCTAAACTATCGAGTTGGCATTTCTTTTTAAAAGTGTATAAAGAAGCGGTAATGGGCCAAATCCTCAAGCCACTGTAAATCAACACGATTTGCTTGCCTCCGCTGGAACACCCGCTCTCTATTGCAGTTCAGGAGCTAACACACACTATCTTAATATGCATTTAGGTTAATATTTGCACTTTGCAGGGCTAGGTAGATTGCACGGCTGGCACATATCAGACTAAATGTCACTTCCGAAAGCTAAGGGACCGAACCGGAAGCTGCCATTCAGAGGGACTACCTGACAACATGTGGAACCTCTCCGGAAAAGCCTTCCCACCTCAAGCAACTCCTTTTGATTAATCTTTCACATAGACAATACACGTTATATACACCGACACACCCCCCCGGCCTTTGCCTCCACAGATCCTGTGGTTGGCTAATTAAAGGAGGAGGTGTAACTATCAATCTAATCTGGCTTGTTCTCAAATTTACCATAATTTCCACACTTGAGAGGCTGGTGAAATGAAACAGCACTACTACACTTTCCCAATCATCAGCTGGAAGCAGATCAACTCAGAGAACCGGGCGAAAAATAATTAGGATGCGGGATCAGGTGTTGCGCGCGTGCATCTGTGCCTGTACAGGGGCACGCAGGCACATGAGCATTCACGGGAGGCAGCAGCAGTAGCACGGGGGGAGATGAGCACCACCAGTCATTTGACCTCGACAGGTGAATGCTTGCAGATGTACTCACAGCACACTTATTAGAAGAGGCCCAAATGCCCGAGAAAACTGCCGTCAGATTACGCCGGAAACAACAACGGCTTTTTAAACAACTACAGCCGCCAGAACGGTACCGGCGGCAGCACTGCAGGAGCTGCTCAGGAACCGCTGGGGCAACCCCAGCGCACCGGGTGCTCAGCGCGTGGCCCTGACCCCACCGCATGGCATGTCACCCTTGGGCAGGAAGCTTGACATTTTCTGGAAGCACCGGTGTCATTTCACGGGCTTTGCCGTCGCTTTGCGCTTGTGGGGTAACACTATAGAGTTTTTCAGAAAGTGTTGGAGCAACTTTGGTACCTTTTCCATTCAGGCACACTGGGAGTGAGCTGTGGGGCTGCTGCCAGGGGCTCTGCTCAGCACAGCATGGCTGGAGCTGGCCCAGGACCTCCTTCGAAAGACAGACTGGTCAGACACACAGCTATCCTGAATCATCAAGGATAATCCTATGTTCAAGTTCAAGTTCCTACCTTCCAGTTCAAGTTCAAGTTCCTACGTTCCAATTGGTGCCCGTTACCTCTTGTCCTGGATCATCAAAGATGATTTTTGATGATCCAGGACAAGAGGTAACGGGTACAAACTGGAACCTAGGAACTTCTTTCAAAGCATGAGGAGGAACTTCTTTACTTTGAGGGTGGCAGAGCGCTGGAACAGGCTGCCCAGGGAGGCGGTAGAGTCTCCGACCCCAGAAACATTCAAAACCTGCCTGGAGGTCATCCTGTGCAACCTGCTGTAGGTGACCCTGCTCTGGCAGGGGGGTTGGACTGGATGATCTCCAGAGCTCCTTTCCAACCCTAACCAATCTGTGATTCTGTGATCAGAGCTGTTCTTCGAAATCTGTTCCTAGGAAATCGCTGCGAGAAGGAGGATGCACCTGAGGAGCAGGCCTAAGATGGAGGATTGAACAAACAAGTAGCTCTTACCTGAGGAATCGGCTATCCCATGGAACAACTTCTGAGAAAGATTCTGCAACATTACTAGGGGTCCGCCAAAACATACAATTACTTGCCATGTTCCAGTTAAAGCCTAAACTATCGAGTTGGCATTTCTTTTTAAAAGTGTATAAAGAAGCGGTAATGGGCCAAATCCGCAAGCCACTGTAAATCAACACGATTTGCTTGCCTCCGCTGGAACACCCGCTCTCTATTTCAGTTCAGGAGCTAACACACAGTATCTTAATATGCATTTAGGTTAATATTTGCACTTTGCAGGGCTAGGTAGATTGCACGGCTGGCACATATCAGACTAAATGTCACTTCCGAAAGCTAAGGGACCGAACCGGAAGCTGCCATTCAGAGGGACTACCTGACAACATGTGGAACCTCTCCGGAAAAGCCTTCCCACCTCAAGCAACTCCTTTTGATTAATCTTTCACATAGACAATACACCTTATATACACCGACACACCCCCCCGTCCTTTGCCTCCACAGATCCTGTGGTTGGCTAATTAAAGGAGGAGGTGTAACTATCAATCTAATCTGGCTTGTTCTCAAATTTACCATAATTTCCACACTTGAGAGGCTGGTGAAATGAAACAGCACTACTACACTTTCCCATTCATCAGCCGGAAGCAGAACAACTCAGAGAACCGGGCGAAAAA
The DNA here is from genome assembly GCF_965231255.1 of Vanellus vanellus. Classification (NCBI taxonomy): domain Eukaryota; kingdom Metazoa; phylum Chordata; class Aves; order Charadriiformes; family Charadriidae; genus Vanellus; species Vanellus vanellus. The sequence goes on from NW_028127955.1 coordinate 1,501,691, forward strand.
TAATTAGGATGCGGGATCAGGTGTTGCGCGCGTGCATCTGTGCCTGTACAGGGGCACGCAGGCACATGAGCATTCACGGGAGGCAGCAGCAGTAGCACGGGGGCAGATGAGCACCACCAGTCATTTGACCTCGACAGGTGAATGCTTGCAGATGTACTCACAGCACACTTATTAGAAGAGGCCCAAATGCCCGAGAAAACTGCCGTCAGATTACGCCGGAAACAACAACGGCTTTTTAAACAACTACAGCCGCCAGAACGGTACCGGCGGCAGCACTGCAGGAGCTGCTCAGGAACCGCTGGGGCAACCCCAGCGCACCGGGTGCTCAGCGCGTGGCCCTGACCCCACCGCATGGCATGTCACCCTTGGGCAGGAAGCTTGACATTTTCTGGAAGCACCGGTGTCATTTCACGGGCTTTGCCGTCGCTTTGCGCTTGTGGGGTAACACTATAGAGTTTTTCACAAAGTGTTGGAGCAACTTTGGTACCTTTTCCATTCAGGCACACTGGGAGTGAGCTGTGGGGCTGCTGCCAGGGGCTCTGCTCAGCACAGCATGGCTGGAGCTGGCCCAGGACCTCCTTCGAAAGACAGACTGGTCAGACACACAGCTATCCTGAATCATCAAGGATAATCCTATGTTCAAGTTCAAGTTCCTACATTCCAGTTCAAGTTCAAGTTCCTACGTTCCAATTGGTGCCCGTTACCTCTTGTCCTGGATCATCAAAGATGACTTTTGATGATCCAGGACAAGAGGTAACGGGTACAAACTGGAACCTAGGAACTTCTATCAAAGCATGAGGAGGAACTTCTTTACTTTGAGGGTGGCAGAGCGCTGGAACAGGCTGCCCAGGGAGGCGGTAGAGTCTCCCACCCCAGAGACATTCAAAACCCGCCTGGAGGTCATCCTGTGCAACCTGCTGTAGGTGACCCTGCTCTGGCAGGGGGGTTGGACTGGATGATCTCCAGAGCTCCTTTCCAACCCTAACCAATCTGTGATTCTGTGATCAGAGCTGTTCTTCGAAATCTGTTCCTAGGAAATCGCTGCGAGAAGGAGGATGCACCTGAGGAGCAGGCCTAAGATGGAGGATTGAACAAACAAGTAGCTCTTACCTGAGGAATCGGCTATCCCATGGAACAACTTCTGAGAAAGATTCTGCAACATTACTAGGGGTCCGCCAAAACATACAATTACTTGCCATGTTCCAGTTAAAGCCTAAACTATCGAGTTGGCATTTCTTTTTAAAAGTGTATAAAGAAGCGGTAATGGGCCAAATCCTCAAGCCACTGTAAATCAACACGATTTGCTTGCCTCCGCTGGAACACCCGCTCTCTATTTCAGTTCAGGAGCTAACACACAGTATCTTAATATGCATTTAGGTTAATATTTGCACTTTGCAGGGCTAGGTAGATTGCACGGCTGGCACATATCAGACTAAATGTCACTTCCGAAAGCTAAGGGACCGAACCGGAAGCTGCCATTCAGAGGGACTACCTGACAACATGTGGAACCTCTCCGGAAAAGCCTTCCCACCTCAAGCAACTCCTTTTGATTCATCTTTCACATAGACAATACACGTTATATACACCGACACACCCCCCCGGCCTTTGCCTCCACAGATCCTGTGGTTGGCTAATTAAAGGAGGAGGTGTAACTATCAATCTAATCTGGCTTGTTCTCAAATTTACCATAATTTCCACACTTGAGAGGCTGGTGAAATGAAACAGCACTACTACACTTTCCCATTCATCAGCCGGAAGCAGAACAACTCCGAGAACCGGGCGAAAAATAATTAGGATGCGGGATCAGGTGTTGCGCGCGTGCATCTGTGCCTGTACAGGGGCACGCAGGCACATGAGCATTCACAGGAGGCAGCAGCAGTAGCACGGGGGGAGATGAGCACCACCAGTCATTTGACCTCGACAGGTGAATGCTTGCAGATGTACTCACAGCACACTTATTAGAAGAGGCCCAAATGCCCGAGAAAACTGCCGTCAGATTACGCCGGAAACAACAACGGCTTTTTAAACAACTACAGCCGCCAGAACGGTACCGGCGGCAGCACTGCAGGAGCTGCTCAGGAACCGCTGGGGCAACCCCAGCGCACCGGGTGCTCAGCGCGTGGCCCTGACCCCACCGCATGGCATGTCACCCTTGGGCAGGAAGCTTGACATTTTCTGGAAGCACCGGTGTCATTTCACGGGCTTTGCCGTCGCTTTGCGCTTGTGGGGTAACACTATAGAGTTTTTCAGAAAGTGTTGGAGCAACTTTGGTACCTTTTCCATTCAGGCACACTGGGAGTGAGCTGGGGGGCTGCTGCCAGGGGCTCTGCTCAGCACAGCATGGCTGGAGCTGGCCCAGAACCTCCTTCAAAAGACAGACTGGTCAGACACACAGCTATCCTGAATCATCAAGGATAATCCTATGTTCAAGTTCAAGTTCCTACCTTCCAGTTCAAGTTCAAGTTCCTACGTTCCAATTGGTGCCCGTTACCTCTTGTCCTGGATCATCAAAGATGATCCAGGACAAGAGGTAACGGGTACAAACTGGAACCTAGAAACTTCTGTCAAAGCATGAGGAGGAACTTCTTTACTTTGAGGGTGGCAGAGCGCTGGAACAGGCTGCCCAGGGAGGCGGTAGAGTCTCCCACCCCAGAGACATTCAAAACCCGCCTGGAGGTCATCCTGTGCAACCTGCTGTAGGTGACCCTGCTCTGGCAGGGGGGTTGGACTGGATGATCTCCAGAGCTCCTTTCCAACCCTAACCAATCTGTGATTCTGTGATCAGAGCTGTTCTTCGAAATCTGTTCCTAGGAAATCGCTGCGAGAAGGAGGATGCTCCTGAGGAGCAGGCCTAAGATGGAGGATTGAACAAACAAGTAGCTCTTACCTGAGGAATCGGCTATCCCATGGAACAACTTCTGAGAAAGATTCTGCAACATTACTAGGGGTCCGCCAAAACATACAATTACTTGCCATGTTCCAGTTAAAGCCTAAACTATCGAGTTGGCATTTCTTTTTAAAAGTGTATAAAGAAGCGGTAATGGGCCAAATCCTCAAGCCACTGTAAATCAACACGATTTGCTTGCCTCCGCTGGAACACCCGCTCTCTATTTCAGTTCAGGAGCTAACACACACTATCTTAATATGCATTTAGGTTAATATTTGCACTTTGCAGGGCTAGGTAGATTGCACGGCTGGCACATATCAGACTAAATGTCACTTCCGAAAGCTAAGGGACCGAACCGGAAGCTGCCATTCAGAGGGACTACCTGACAACATGTGGAACCTCTCCGGAAAAGCCTTCCCACCTCAAGCAACTCCTTTTGATTAATCTTTCACATAGACAATACACCTTATATACACCGACACACACCCCCGGCCTTTGCCTCCACAGATCCTGTGGTTGGCTAATTAAAGGAGGAGGTGTAACTATCAATCTAATCTCGCTCGTTCTCAAATTTACCATAATTTCCACACTTGAGAGGCTGGTGAAATGAAACAGCACTACTACACTTTCCCATTCATCAGCCGGAAGCAGAACAACTCAGAGAACCGGGCGAAAAATAATTAGGATGCGGGATCAGGTGTTGCGCGCGTGCATCTGTGCCTGTACAGGGGCACGCAGGCACATGAGCATTCACGGGAGGCAGCAGCAGTAGCACGGGGGGAGATGAGCACCACCAGTCATTTGACCTCGACAGGTGAATGCTTGCAGATGTACTCACAGCACACTTATTTGAAGAGGCCCAAATGCCCGAGAAAACTGCCGTCAGATTACGCCGGAAACAACAACGGCTTTTTAAACAACTACAGCCGCCAGAACGGTACCGGCAGCAGCACTGCAGGAGCTGCTCAGGAACCGCTGGGGCAACCCCAGCGCACCGGGTGCTCAGCGCGTGGCCCTGACCCCACCGCATGGCATGTCATCCTTGGGCAGGAAGCTTGACATTTTCTGGAAGCACCGGTGTCATTTCACGGGCTTTGCCGTCGCTTTGCGCTTGTGGGGTAACACTATAGAGTTTTTCAGAAAGTGTTGGAGCAACTTTGGTACCTTTTCCATTCAGGCACACTGGGAGTGAGCTGTGGGGCTGCTGCCAGGGGCTCTGCTCAACACAGCATGGCTGGAGCTGGCCCAGGACCTCCTTCGAAAGACAGACTGGTCAGACACACAGCTATCCTGAATCATCAAGGATAATCCTATGTTCAAGTTCAAGTTCCTACCTTCCAGTTCAAGTTCAAGTTCCTACGTTCCAATTGGTGCCCGTTACCTCTTGTCCTGGATCATCAAAGATGATTTTTGATGATCTAGGACAAGAGGTAACGGGTACAAACTGGAACCTAGGAACTTCTATCAAAGCATGAGGAGGAACTTCTTTACTTTGAGGGTGGCAGAGCGCTGGAACAGGCTGCCCAGGGAGGCGGTAGAGTCTCCCACCCCAGAGACATTCAAAACCCGCCTGGAGGTCATCCTGTGCAACCTGCTGTAGGTGACCCTGCTCTGGCAGGGGGGTTGGACTGGATGATCTCCAGAGCTCCTTTCCAACCCTAACCAATCTGTGATTCTGTGATCAGAGCTGTTCTTCAAAATCTGTTCCTAGGAAATCGCTGCGAGAAGGAGGATGCACCTGAGGAGCAGGCCTAAGATGGAGGATTGAACAAACAAGTAGCTCTTACCTGAGGAATCGGCTATCCCATGGAACAACTTCTGAGAAAGATTCTGCAACATTACTAGGGGTCCGCCAAAACATACAATTACTTGCCATGTTCCAGTTAAAGCCTAAACTATCGAGTTGGCATTTCTTTTTAAAAGTGTATAAAGAAGCGGTAATGGGCCAAATCCTCAAGCCACTGTAAATCAACACGATTTGCTTGCCTCCGCTGGAACACCCGCTCTCTATTTCAGTTCAGGAGCTAACACACACTATCTTAATATGCATTTAGGTTAATATTTGCACTTTGCAGGGCTAGGTAGATTGCACGGCTGGCACATATCAGACTAAATGTCACTTCCGAAAGCTAAGGGACCGAACCGGAAGCTGCCATTCAGAGGGACTACCTGACAACATGTGGAACCTCTCCGGAAAAGCCTTCCCACCTCAAGCAACTCCTTTTGATTCATCTTTCACATAGACAATACACCTTATATACACCGACACACCCCCCCGGCCTTTGTCTCCACAGATCCTGTGGTTGGCTAATTAAAGGAGGAGGTGTAACTATCAATCTAATCTGGCTTGTTCTCAAATTTACCATAATTTCCACACTTGAGAGGCTGGTGAAATGAAACAGCACTACTACACTTTCCCATTCATCAGCCGGAAGCAGAACAACTCAGAGAACCGGGCGAAAAATAATTAGGATGCGGGATCAGGTGTTGCGCGCGTGCATCTGTGCCTGTACAGGGGCACGCGGGCACATGAGCATTCACAGGAGGCAGCAGCAGTAGCACGGGGGGAGATGAGCACCACCAGTCATTTGACCTCGACAGGTGAATGCTTGCAGATGTACTCACAGCACACTTATTAGAAGAGGCCCAAATGCCCGAGAAAACTGCCGTCAGATTACGCCGGAAACAACAACGGCTTTTTAAACAACTACAGCCGCCAGAACGGTACCGGCGGCAGCACTGCAGGAGCTGCTCAGGAACCGCTGGGGCAACCCCAGCGCACCGGGTGCTCAGCGCGTGGCCCTGACCCCACCGCATGGCATGTCACCCTTGGGCAGGAAGCTTGACATTTTCTGGAAGCACCGGTGTCATTTCACGGGCTTTGCCGTCGCTTTGCGCTTGTGGGGTAACACTGTAGAGTTTTTCAGAAAGTGTTGGAGCAACTTTGGTACCTTTTCCATTCAGGCACACTGGGAGTGAGCTGTGGGGCTGCTGCCAGGGGCTCTGCTCAGCACAGCATGGCTGGAGCTGGCCCAGGACCTCCTTCGAAAGACAGACTGGTCAGACACACAGCTATCCTGAATCATCAAGGATAATCCTATGTTCAAGTTCAAGTTCCTACCTTCCAGTTCAAGTTCAAGTTCCTACGTTCCAATTGGTGCCCGTTACCTCTTGGCCTGGATCATCAAAGATGATGATCATCAAAGATGATCCAGGACAAGAGGTAACGGGTACAAACTGGAACGTAGGAACTTCTATCAAAGCATGAGGAGGAACTTCTTTACTTTGAGGGTGGCAGAGCGCTGGAACAGGCTGCCCAGGGAGGCGGTAGAGTCTCCCACCCCAGAGACATTCAAAACCCGCCTGGAGGTCATCCTGTGCAACCTGCTGTAGGTGACCCTGCTCTGGCAGGGGGGTTGGACTGGATGATCTCCAGAGCTCCTTTCCAACCCTAACCAATCTGTGATTCTGTGATCAGAGCTGTTCTTCGAAATCTGTTCCTAGGAAATCGCTGCGAGAAGGAGGATGCACCTGAGGAGCAGGCCTAAGATGGAGGATTGAACAAACAAGTAGCTCTTACCTGAGGAATCGGCTATCCCATGGAACAACTTCTGAGAAAGATTCTGCAACATTACTAGGGGTCCGCCAAAACATACAATTTCTTGCCATGTTCCAGTTAAAGCCTAAACTATCGAGTTGGCATTTCTTTTTAAAAGTGTATAAAGAAGCGGTAATGGGCCAAATCCTCAAGCCACTGTAAATCAACACGATTTGCTTGCCTCTGCTGGAACACCCGCTCTCTATTTCAGTTCAGGAGCTAACACACAGTATCTTAATATGCATTTAGGTTAATATTTGCACTTTGCAGGGCTAGGTAGATTGCACGGCTGGCACATATCAGACTAAATGTCACTTCCGAAAGCTAAGGGACCGAACCGGAAGCTGCCATTCAGAGGGACTACCTGACAACATGTGGAACCTCTCCGGAAAAGCCTTCCCACCTCAAGCAACTCCTTTTGATTCATCATTCACATAGACAATACACGTTATATACACCGACACACCCCCCCGGCCTTTGCCTCCACAGATCCTGTGGTTGGCTAATTAAAGGAGGAGGTGTAACTATCAATCTAATCTCGCTTGTTCTCAAATTTACCATAATTTCCACACTTGAGAGGCTGGTGAAATGAAACAGCACTACTACACTTTCCCATTCATCAGCCGGAAGCAGAACAACTCCGAGAACCGGGCGAAAAATAATTAGGATGCGGGATCAGGTGTTGCGCGCGTGCATCTGTGCCTGTACAGGGGCACGCAGGCACATGAGCATTCACGGGAGGCAGCAGCAGTAGCACGGGGGCAGATGAGCACCACCAGTCATTTGACCTCGACAGGTGAATGCTTGCAGATGTACTCACAGCACACTTATTAGAAGAGGCCCAAATGCCCGAGAAAACTGCCGTCAGATTACGCCGGAAACAACAACGGCTTTTTAAACAACTACAGCCGCCAGAACGGTACCGGCGGCAGCACTGCAGGAGCTGCTCAGGAACCGCTGGGGCAACTCCAGCGCACCGGGTGCTCAGCACGTGGCCCTGACCCCACCGCATGGCATGTCACCCTTGGGCAGGAAGCTTGACATTTTCTGGAAGCACCGGTGTCATTTCACGGGCTTTGCCGTCGCTTTGCGCTTGTGGGGTAACACTATAGAGTTTTTCAGAAAGTGTTGGAGCAACTTTGGTACCTTTTCCATTCAGGCACACTGGGAGTGAGCTGTGGGGCTGCTGCCAGGGGCTCTGCTCAACACAGCATGGCTGGAGCTGGCCCAGGACCTCCTTCGAAAGACAGACTGGTCAGACACACAGCTATCCTGAATCATCAAGGATAATCCTATGTTCAAGTTCAAGTTCCTACCTTCCAGTTCAAGTTCAAGTTCCTACGTTCCAATTGGTGCCCGTTACCTCTTGGCCTGGATCATAAAAGATGATGATCATCAAAGATGATCCAGGACAAGAGGTAACGGGTACAAACTGGAACCTAGGAACTTCTATCAAAGCATGAGGAGGAACTTCTTTACTTTGAGGGTGGCAGAGCGCTGGAACAGGCTGCCCAGGGAGGCGGTAGAGTCTCCCACCCCAGAGACATTCAAAACCCGCCTGGAGGTCATCCTGTGCAACCTGCTGTAGGTGACCCTGCTCTGGCAGGGGGTTGGACTGGATGATCTCCAGAGCTCCTTTCCAACCCTAACCAATCTGTGATTCTGTGATCAGAGCTGTTCTTCAAAATCTGTTCCTAGGAAATCGCTGCGAGAAGGAGGATGCACCTGAGGAGCAGGCCTAAGATGGAGGATTGAACAAACAAGTAGCTCTTACCTGAGGAATCGGCTATCCCATGGAACAACTTCTGAGAAAGATTCTGCAACATTACTAGGGGTGCGCCAAAACACAGAAATACTTGCCATGTTCCAGTTAAAGCCTAAACTATCGAGTTGGCATTTCTTTTTAAAAGTGTATAAAGAAGCGGTAATGGGCCAAATCCTCAAGCCACTCTAAATCAACACGATTTGCTTGCCTCCGCTGGAACACCCGCTCTCTATTTCAGTTCAGGAGCTAACACACAGTATCTTAATATGCATTTAGGTTAATATTTGCACTTTGCAGGGCTAGGTAGATTGCACGGCTGGCACATATCAGACTAAATGTCACTTCCGAAAGCTAAGGGACCGAACCGGAAGCTGCCATTCAGAGGGACTACCTGACAACATGTGGAACCTCTCCGGAAAAGCCTTCCCACCTCAAGCAACTCCTTTTGATTAATCTTTCACATAGACAATACACGTTATATACACCGACACACCCCCCCGGCCTTTGCCTCCACAGATCCTGTGGTTGTCTAATTAAAGGAGGAGGTGTAACTATCAATCTAATCTGGCTTGTTCTCAAATTTACCATAATTTCCACACTTGAGAGGCTGGTGAAATGAAACAGCACTACTACACTTTCCCATTCATCAGCCGGAAGCAGAACAACTCCGAGAACCGGGCGAAAAATAATTAGGATGCGGGATCAGGTGTTGCGCGTGTGCATCTGTGCCTGTACAGGGGCACGCAGGCACATGAGCATTCACGGGAGGCAGCAGCAGTAGCACGGGGGCAGATGAGCACCACCAGTCATTTGACCTCGACAGGTGAATGCTTGCAGATGTACTCACAGCACACTTATTAGAAGAGGCCCAAATGCCCGAGAAAACTGCCGTCAGATTACGCCGGAAACAACAACGGCTTTTTAAACAACTACAGCCGCCAGAACGGTACCGGCGGCAGCACTGCAGGAGCTGCTCAGGAACCGCTGGGTCAACTCCAGCGCACCGGGTGCTCAGCACGTGGCCCTGACCACACCGCATGTCATGTCACCCTTGGGCAGGAAGCTTGACATTTTCTGGAAGCACCGGTGTCATTTCACGGGCTTTGCCGTCGCTTTGCGCTTGTGGGGTAACACTATAGAGTTTTTCAGAAAGTGTTGGAGCAACTTTGGTACCTTTTCCATTCAGGCACACTGGGAGTGAGCTGTGGGGCTGCTGCCAGGGGCTCTGCTCAGCACAGCATGGCTGGAGCTGGCCCAGGACCTCCTTCGAAAGACAGACTGGTCAGACACACAGCTATCCTGAATCATCAAGGATAATCCTATGTTCAAGTTCAAGTTCCTACCTTCCAGTTCAAGTTCAAGTTCCTACGTTCCAATTGGTGCCCGTTACCTCTTGTCCTGGATCATCAAAGATGATCCAGGACAAGAGGTAACGGGTACAAACTGGAACCTAGGAACTTCTATCAAAGCATGATGAGGAACTTCTTTACTTTGAGGGTGGCAGAGCGCTGGAACAGGCTGCCCAGGGAGGCGATAGAGTCTCCGACCCCAGAGACATTCATAACCCGCCTGGAGGTCATCCTGTGCAACCTGCTGTAGGTGACCCTGCTCTGGCAGGGGGTTGGACTGGATGATCTCCAGAGCTCCTTTCCAACCCTAACCAATCTGTGATTCTGTGATCAGAGCTGTTCTTCGAAATCTGTTCCTAGGAAATCGCTGCGAGAAGGAGGATGCACCTGAGGAGCAGGCCTAAGATGGAGGATTGAACAAACAAGTAGCTCTTACCTGAGGAATCGGCTATCCCATGGAACAACTTCTGAGAAAGATTCTGCAACATTACTAGGGGTCCGCCAAAGCATACAATTACTTGCCATGTTCCAGTTAAAGCCTAAACTATCGAGTTGGCATTTCTTTTTAAAAGTGTATAAAGAAGCGGTAATGGGCCAAATCCTCAAGCCACTATAAATCAACATGATTTGCTTGCCTCCGCTGGAACACCCGCTCTCTATTTCAGTTCAGGAGCTAACACACAGTATCTTAATATGCATTTAGGTTAATATTTGCACTTTGCAGGGCTAGGTAGATTGCACGGCTGGCACATATCAGACTAAATGTCACTTCCGAAAGCTAAGGGACCGAACCGGAAGCTGCCATTCAGAGGGACTACCTGACAACATGTGGAACCTCTCCGGAAAAGCCTTCCCACCTCAAGCAACTCCTTTTGATTTATCTTTCACATAGACAATACACCTTATATACACCGACACACCCCCCCGGCCTTTGCCTCCACAGATCCTGTGGTTGGCTAATTAAAGGAGGAGGTGTAACTATCAATCTAATCTGGCTTGTTCTCAAATTTACCATAATTTCCACACTTGAGAGGCTGGTGAAATGAAACAGCACTACTACACTTTCCCATTCATCAGCCGGAAGAAGAACAACTCAGAGAACCGGGCGAAAAATAATTAGGATGCGGGATCAGGTGTTGCGCGCGTGCATCTGTGCCTGTACAGGGGCACGCAGGCACATGAGCATTCACGGGAGGCAGCAGCAGTAGCACGGGGGCAGATGAGCACCACCAGTCATTTGACCTCGACAGGTGAATGCTTGCAGATGTACTCACAGCACACTTATTAGAAGAGGCCTAAATGCCCGAGAAAACTGCCGTCAGATTACGCCGGAAACAACAACGGCTTTTTAAACAACTACAGCCGCCAGAACGGTACCGGCGGCAGCACTGCAGGAGCTGCTCAGGAACCGCTGGGGCAACTCCAGCGCACCGGGTGCTCAGCACGTGGCCCTGACCACACCGCATGGCATGTCACCCTTGGGCAGGAAGCTTGACATTTTCTGGAAGCACCGGTGTCATTTCACGGGCTTTGCCGTCGCTTTGCGCTTGTGGGTTAACACTATAGCGTTTTTCAGAAAGTGTTGGAGCAACTTTGGTACCTTTTCCATTCAGGCACACTGGGAGTGAGGTGTGGGGCTGCTGCCAGGGGCTCTGCTCAGCACAGCATGGCTGGAGCTGGCCCAGGACCTCCTTCGAAAGACAGACTGGTCAGACACACAGCTATCCTGAATCATCAAGGATAATCCTATGTTCAAGTTCAAGTTCCTACCTTCCAGTTCAAGTTCAAGTTCCTACGTTCCAATTGGTGCCCGTTACCTCTTGTCCTGGATCATCAAAGATGATCCAGGACAAGAGGTAACGGGTACAAACTGGAACGTAGGAACTTCTATCAAAGCATGAGGAGGAACTTCTTTACTTTGAGGGTGGCAGAGCGCTGGAACAGGCTGCCCAGGGAGGCGGTAGAGTCTCCCACCCCAGAGACATTCAAAACCCGCCTGGAGGTCATCCTGTGCAACCTGCTGTAGGTGACCCTGCTCTGGCAGGGGGTTGGACTGGATGATCTCCAGACCTCCTTTCCAACCCTAACCAATCTGTGATTCTGTGATCAGAGCTGTTCTTCAAAATCTGTTCCTAGGAAATCGCTGCGAGAAGGAGGATGCACCTGAGGAGCAGGCCTAAGATGGAGGATTGAACAAACAAGTAGCTCTTACCTGAGGAATCGGCTATCCCATGGAACAACTTCTGAGAAAGATTCTGCAACATAACTAGGGGTCCGCCAAAACACAGAATTACTTGCCATGTTCCAGTTAAAGCCTAAACTATCGAGTTGGCATTTCTTTTTAAAAGTGTATAAAGAAGCGGTAATGGGCCAAATCCTCAAGCCACTCTAAATCAACACGATTTGCTTGCCTCCGCTGGAACACCCGCTCTCTATTTCAGTTCAGGAGCTAACACACAGTATCTTAATATGCATTTATGTTAATATTTGCACTTTGCAGGGCTAGGTAGATTGCATGGCTGGCACATATCAGACTAAATGTCACTTCCAAAAGCTAAGGGACCGAACCGGAAGCTGCCATTCAGAGGGACTACCTGACAACATGTGGAACCTCTCCGGAAAAGCCTTCCCACCTCAAGCAACTCCTTTTGATTAATCTTTCACATAGACAATACACGTTATATACACCGACACACCCCCCCGGCCTTTGCCTCCACAGATCCTGTGGTTGTCTAATTAAAGGAGGAGGTGTAACTATCAATCTAATCTGGCTTGTTCTCAAATTTACCATAATTTCCACACTTGAGAGGCTGGTGAAATGAAACAGCACTACTACACTTTCCCATTCATCAGCCGGAAGCAGAACAACTCCGAGAACCGGGCGAAAAATAATTAGGATGCGGGATCAGGTGTTGCGCGTGTGCATCTGTGCCTGTACAGGGGCACGCAGGCACATGAGCATTCACGGGAGGCAGCAGCAGTAGCACGGGGGCAGATGAGCACCACCAGTCATTTGACCTCGACAGGTGAATGCTTGCAGATGTACTCACAGCACACTTATTAGAAGAGGCCCAAATGCCCGAGAAAACTGCCGTCAGATTACGCCGGAAACAACAACGGCTTTTTAAACAACTACAGCCGCCAGAACGGTACCGGCGGCAGCACTGCAGGAGCTGCTCAGGAACCGCTGGGTCAACTCCAGCGCACCGGGTGCTCAGCACGTGGCCCTGACCACACCGCATGTCATGTCACCCTTGGGCAGGAAGCTTGACATTTTCTGGAAGCACCGGTGTCATTTCACGGGCTTTGCCGTCGCTTTGCGCTTGTGGGGTAACACTATAGAGTTTTTCAGAAAGTGTTGGAGCAACTTTGGTACCTTTTCCATTCAGGCACACTGGGAGTGAGCTGTGGGGCTGCTGCCAGGGGCTCTGCTCAGCACAGCATGGCTGGAGCTGGCCCAGGACCTCCTTCGAAAGACAGACTGGTCAGACACACAGCTATCCTGAATCATCAAGGATAATCCTATGTTCAAGTTCAAGTTCCTACCTTCCAGTTCAAGTTCAAGTTCCTACGTTCCAATTGGTGCCCGTTACCTCTTGTCCTGGATCATCAAAGATGATCCAGGACAAGAGGTAACGGGTACAAACTGGAACCTAGGAACTTCTATCAAAGCATGATGAGGAACTTCTTTACTTTGAGGGTGGCAGAGCGCTGGAACAGGCTGCCCAGGGAGGCGATAGAGTCTCCGACCCCAGAGACATTCATAACCCGCCTGGAGGTCATCCTGTGCAACCTGCTGTAGGTGACCCTGCTCTGGCAGGGGGTTGGACTGGATGATCTCCAGAGCTCCTTTCCAACCCTAACCAATCTGTGATTCTGTGATCAGAGCTGTTCTTCGAAATCTGTTCCTAGGAAATCGCTGCGAGAAGGAGGATGCACCTGAGGAGCAGGCCTAAGATGGAGGATTGAACAAACAAGTAGCTCTTACCTGAGGAATCGGCTATCCCATGGAACAACTTCTGAGAAAGATTCTGCAACATTACTAGGGGTCCGCCAAAGCATACAATTACTTGCCATGTTCCAGTTAAAGCCTAAACTATCGAGTTGGCATTTCTTTTTAAAAGTGTATAAAGAAGCGGTAATGGGCCAAATCCTCAAGCCACTATAAATCAACATGATTTGCTTGCCTCCGCTGGAACACCCGCTCTCTATTTCAGTTCAGGAGCTAACACACAGTATCTTAATATGCATTTAGGTTAATATTTGCACTTTGCAGGGCTAGGTAGATTGCACGGCTGGCACATATCAGACTAAATGTCACTTCCGAAAGCTAAGGGACCGAACCGGAAGCTGCCATTCAGAGGGACTACCTGACAACATGTGGAACCTCTCCGGAAAAGCCTTCCCACCTCAAGCAACTCCTTTTGATTTATCTTTCACATAGACAATACACCTTATATACACCGACACACCCCCCCGGCCTTTGCCTCCACAGATCCTGTGGTTGGCTAATTAAAGGAGGAGGTGTAACTATCAATCTAATCTGGCTTGTTCTCAAATTTACCATAATTTCCACACTTGAGAGGCTGGTGAAATGAAACAGCACTACTACACTTTCCCATTCATCAGCCGGAAGCAGAACAACTCCGAGAACCGGGCGAAAAATAATTAGGATGCGGGATCAGGTGTTGCGCGCGTGCATCTGTGCCTGTACAGGGGCACGCAGGCACATGAGCATTCACGGGAGGCAGCAGCAGTAGCACGGGGGCAGATGAGCACCACCAGTCATTTGACCTCGACAGGTGAATGCTTGCAGATGTACTCACAGCACACTTATTAGAAGAGGCCCAAATGCCCGAGAAAACTGCCGTCAGATTACGCCGGAAACAACAACGGCTTTTTAAACAACTACAGCCGCCAGAACGGTACCGGCGGCAGCACTGCAGGAGCTGCTCAGGAACCGCTGGGGCAACTCCAGCGCACCGGGTGCTCAGCACGTGGCCCTGACCACACCGCATGGCATGTCACCCTTGGGCAGGAAGCTTGACATTTTCTGGAAGCACCGGTGTCATTTCACGGGCTTTGCCGTCGCTTTGCGCTTGTGGGTTAACACTATAGCGTTTTTCAGAAAGTGTTGGAGCAACTTTGGTACCTTTTCCATTCAGGCACACTGGGAGTGAGGTGTGGGGCTGCTGCCAGGGGCTCTGCTCAGCACAGCATGGCTGGAGCTGGCCCAGGACCTCCTTCGAAAGACAGACTGGTCAGACACACAGCTATCCTGAATCATCAAGGATAATCCTATGTTCAAGTTCAAGTTCCTACCTTCCAGTTCAAGTTCAAGTTCCTACGTTCCAATTGGTGCCCGTTACCTCTTGTCCTGGATCATCAAAGATGATCCAGGACAAGAGGTAACGGGTACAAACTGGAACGTAGGAACTTCTATCAAAGCATGAGGAGGAACTTCTTTACTTTGAGGGTGGCAGAGCGCTGGAACAGGCTGCCCAGGGAGGCGGTAGAGTCTCCCACCCCAGAGACATTCAAAACCCGCCTGGAGGTCATCCTGTGCAACCTGCTGTAGGTGACCCTGCTCTGGCAGGGGGTTGGACTGGATGATCTCCAGACCTCCTTTCCAACCCTAACCAATCTGTGATTCTGTGATCAGAGCTGTTCTTCAAAATCTGTTCCTAGGAAATCGCTGCGAGAAGGAGGATGCACCTGAGGAGCAGGCCTAAGATGGAGGATTGAACAAACAAGTAGCTCTTACCTGAGGAATCGGCTATCCCATGGAACAACTTCTGAGAAAGATTCTGCAACATAACTAGGGGTCCGCCAAAACACAGAATTACTTGCCATGTTCCAGTTAAAGCCTAAACTATCGAGTTGGCATTTCTTTTTAAAAGTGTATAAAGAAGCGGTAATGGGCCAAATCCTCAAGCCACTCTAAATCAACACGATTTGCTTGCCTCCGCTGGAACACCCGCTCTCTATTTCAGTTCAGGAGCTAACACACAGTATCTTAATATGCATTTATGTTAATATTTGCACTTTGCAGGGCTAGGTAGATTGCATGGCTGGCACATATCAGACTAAATGTCACTTCCAAAAGCTAAGGGACCGAACCGGAAGCTGCCATTCAGAGGGACTACCTGACAACATGTGGAACCTCTCCGGAAAA
This sequence comes from Vanellus vanellus, assembly GCF_965231255.1. Classification (NCBI taxonomy): domain Eukaryota; kingdom Metazoa; phylum Chordata; class Aves; order Charadriiformes; family Charadriidae; genus Vanellus; species Vanellus vanellus. The sequence goes on from NW_028127955.1 coordinate 1,517,465, forward strand.
GCCTTCCCACCTCAAGCAACTCCTTTTGATTAATCTTTCACATAGACAATACACGTTATATACACCGACACACCCCCCCGGCCTTTGCCTCCACAGATCCTGTGGTTGGCTAATTAAAGGAGGAGGTGTAACTATCAATCTAATCTGGCTTGTTCTCAAATTTACCATAATTTCCACACTTGAGAGGCTGGTGAAATGAAACAGCACTACTACACTTTCCCATTCATCAGCCGGAAGCAGAACAACTCCGAGAACCGTGCGAAAAATAATTAGGATGCGGGATCAGGTGTTGCGCGCGTGCATCTGTGCCTGTACAGGGGCACGCAGGCACATGAGCATTCACGGGAGGCAGCAGCAGTAGCACGGGGGCAGATGAGCACCACCAGTCATTTGACCTCGACAGGTGAATGCTTGCAGATGTACTCACAGCACACTTATTCGAAGAGGCCCAAATGCCCGAGAAAACTGCCGTCAGATTACGCCGGAAACAACAACGGCTTTTTAAACAACTACAGCCGCCAGAACGGTACCGGCGGCAGCACTGCAGGAGCTGCTCAGGAACCGCTGGGGCAACCCCAGCGCACCGGGTGCTCAGCGCGTGGCCCTGACCCCACCGCATGGCATGTCACCCTTGGGCAGGAAGCTTGACATTTTCTGGAAGCACCGGTGTCATTTCACGGGCTTTGCCGTCGCTTTGCGCTTGTGGGGTAACACTATAGAGTTTTTCAGAAAGTGTTGGAGCAACTTTGGTACCTTTTCCATTCAGGCACACTGGGAGTGAGCTGTGGGGCTGCTGCCAGGGGCTCTGCTCAGCACAGCATGGCTGGAGCTGGCCCAGGACCTCCTTCGAAAGACAGACTGGTCAGACACACAGCTATCCTGAATCATCAAGGATAATCCTATGTTCAAGTTCAAGTTCCTACCTTCCAGTTCAAGTTCAAGTTCCTACGTTCCAATTGGTGCCCGTTACCTTCTTGCCTGGATCATCAAAGATGATGATCATCAAAGATGATCCAGGACAAGAGGTAACGGGTACAAACTGGAACCTAGGAACTTCTATCAAAGCATGAGGAGGAACTTCTTTACTTTGAGGGAGGCAGAGCGCTGGCACAGGCTGCCCAGGGAGGCGGTAGAGTCTCCCACCCCAGAGACATTCAAAACCCGCCTGGAGGTCATCCTGTGCAACCTGCTGTAGGTGACCCTGCTCTGGCAGGGGGGTTGCACTACATGATCTCCAGAGCTCCTTTCCAACCCTAACCAATCTGTGATTCTGTGATCAGAGCTGTTCTTCAAAATCTGTTCCTAGGAAATCGCTGCGAGAAGGAGGATGCACCTGAGGAGCAGGCCTAAGATGGAGGATTGAACAAACAAGTAGCTCTTACCTGAGGAATCGGCTATCCCATGGAACAACTTCTGAGAAAGATTCTGCAACATTACTAGGGGTCCGCCAAAACATACAATTACTTGCCATGTTCCAGTTAAAGCCTAAACTATCGAGTTGGCATTTCTTTTTAAAAGTGTATAAAGAAGCGGTAATGGGCCAAATCCTCAAGCCACTGTAAATCAACACGATTTGCTTGCCTCCGCTGGAACACCCGCTCTCTATTGCAGTTCAGGAGCTAACACACAGTATCTTAATATGCATTTAGGTTAATATTTGCACTTTGCAGGGCTAGGTAGATTGCACGGCTGGCACATATCAGACTAAATGTCACTTCCGAAAGCTAAGGGACCGAACCGGAAGCTGCCATTCAGAGGGACTACCTGACAACATGTGGAACCTCTCCGGAAAAGCCTTCCCACCTCAAGCAACTCCTTTTGATTAATCTTTCACATAGACAATACACCTTATATACACCGACACACCCCCCCGGCCTTTGCCTCCACAGATCCTGTGGTTGGCTAATTAAAGGAGGAGGTGTAACTATCAATCTAATCTGGCTTGTTCTCAAATTTACCATAATTTCCACACTTGAGAGGCTGGTGAAATGAAACAGCACTACTACACTTTCCCATTCATCAGCCGGAAGCAGAACAACTCCGAGAACCGGGCGAAAAATAATTAGGATGCGGGATCAGGTGTTGCGCGCGTGCATCTGTGCCTGTACAGGGGCACGCAGGCACATGAGCATTCACGGGAGGCAGCAGCAGTAGCACGGGGGCAGATGAGCACCACCAGTCATTTGACCTCGACAGGTGAATGCTTGCAGATGTACTCACAGCACACTTATTAGAAGAGGCCCAAATGCCCGAGAAAACTGCCGTCAGATTACGCCGGAAACAACAACGGCTTTTTAAACAACTACAGCCGCCAGAACGGTACCGGCGGCAGCACTGCAGGAGCTGCTCAGGAACCGCTGGGGCAACCCCAGCGCACCGGGTGCTCAGCGCGTGGCCCTGACCCCACCGCATGGCATGTCACCCTTGGGCAGGAAGCTTGACATTTTCTGGAAGCACCGGTGTCATTTCACGGGCTTTGCCGTCGCTTTGCGCTTGTGGGGTAACACTATAGAGTTTTTCAGAAAGTGTTGGAGCAACTTTGGTACCTTTTCCATTCGGGCACACTGGGAGTGAGGTGTGGGGCTGCTGCCAGGGGCTCTGCTCAGCACAGCATGGCTGGAGCTGGCCCAGGACCTCCTTCGAAAGACAGACTGGTCAGACACACAGCTATCCTGAATCATCAAGGATAATCCTATGTTCAAGTTCAAGTTCCTACCTTCCAGTTCAAGTTCAAGTTCCTACGTTCCAATCGGTGCCCGTTACCTCTTGTCCTGGATCATCAAAGATGATCCAGGAAAAGAGGCAACGGGTACAAACTGGAACCTAGGAACTTCTATCAAAGCATGAGGAGGAACTTCTTTACTTTGAGGGTGGCAGAGCGCTGGAACAGGCTGCCCAGGGAGGCGGTAGAGTCTCCCACCCCAGAGACATTCATAACCCGCCTGGAGGTCATCCTGTGCAACCTGCTGTAGGTGACCCTGCTCTGGCAGGGGGTTGGACTGGATGATCTCCAGAGCTCCTTTCCAACCCTAACCAATCTGTGATTCTGTGATCAGAGCTGTTCTTCGAAATCTGTTCCTAGGAAATCGCTGCGAGAAGGAGGATGCACCTGAGGAGCAGGCCTAAGATGGAGGATTGAACAAACAAGTAGCTCTTACCTGAGGAATCGGCTATCCCATGGAACAACTTCTGAGAAAGATTCTGCAACATTACTAGGGGTCCGCCAAAGCATACAATTACTTGCCATGTTCCATGTAAAGCCTAAACTATCGAGTTGGCATTTCTGTTTAAAAGTGTATAAAGAAGCGGTAATGGGCCAAATCCTCAAGCCACTGTAAATCAACACGATTTGCTTGCCTCCGCTGGAACACCCGCTCTCTATTTCAGTTCAGGAGCTAACACACAGTATCTTAATATGCATTTAGGTTAATATTTGCACTTTGCCGGGCTAGGTAGATTGCACGGCTGGCACATATCAGACTAAATGTCACTTCCGAAAGCTAAGGGACCGAACCGGAAGCTGCCATTCAGAGGGACTACCTGACAACATGTGGAACCTCTCCGGAAAAGCCTTCCCACCTCAAGCAACTCCTTTTGATTAATCTTTCACATAGACAATACACGTTATATACACCGACACACCCCCCCGGCCTTTGCCTCCACAGATCCTGTGGTTGGCTAATTAAAGGAGGAGGTGTAACTATCAATCTAATCCGGCTTGTTCTCAAATTTACCATAATTTCCACACTTGAGAGGCTGGTGAAATGAAACAGCACTACTACACTTTCCCATTCATCAGCCGGAAGCAGAACAACTCCGAGAACCGGGCGAAAAATAATTAGGATGCGGGATCAGGTGTTGCGCGCGTGCATCTGTGCCTGTACAGGGGCACGCAGGCACATGAGCATTCACGGGAGGCAGCAGCAGTAGCACGGGGGCAGATGAGCACCACCAGTCATTTGACCTCGACATGTGAATGCTTGCAGATGTACTCACAGCACACTTATTAGAAGAGGCCCAAATGCCCGAGAAAACTGCCGTCAGATTACGCCGGAAACAACAACGGCTTTTTAAACAACTACAGCCGCCAGAACGGTACCGGCGGCAGCACTGCAGGAGCTGCTCAGGAACCGCTGGGGCAACCCCAGCGCACCGGGTGCTCAGCGCGTGGCCCTGACCCCACCGCATGGCATGTCACCCTTGGGCAGGAAGCTTGACATTTTCTGGAAGCACCGGTGTCATTTCACGGGCTTTGCCGTCGCTTTGCGCTTGTGGGGTAACACTATAGAGTTTTTCAGAAAGTGTTGGAGCAACTTTGGTACCTTTTCCATTCAGGCACACTGGGAGTGAGCTGTGGGGCTGCTGCCAGGGGCTCTGCTCAGCACAGCATGGCTGGAGCTGGCCCAGGACCTCCTTCGAAAGACAGACTGGTCAGACACACAGCTATCCTGAATCATCAAGGATAATCCTATGTTCAAGTTCCTACGTTCCAGTTGAAGTTCAAGTTCCTACGTTCCAATTGGTGCCCGTTACCTCTTGTCCTGGATTATCAAAGATGATGATCATCAAAGATGATCCAGGACAAGAGGTAACGGGTACAAACTGGAACCTAGGAATTTCTATCAAAGCATGAGGAGGAACTTCTTTACTTTGAGGGTGGCAGAGCGCTGGAACAGGCTGCCCGGGGAGGCGGTAGAGTCTCCGACCCCACAGACATTCAAAACCCGCCTGGAGGTCATCCTGTGGAACCTGCTGTAGGTGACCCTGCTCTGGCAGGGGGGTTGGACTGGATGATCTCCAGAGCTCCTTTCCAACCCTAACCAATCTGTGATTCTGTGATCAGAGCTGTTCTTCGAAATCTGTTCCTAGGAAATCGCTGCGAGAAGGAGGATGCACCTGAGGAGCAGGCCTAAGATGGAGGATTGAACAAACAAGTAGCTCTTACCTGAGGAATCGGCTATCCCATGGAACAACTTCTGAGAAAGATTCTGCAACATTACTAGGGGTCCGCCAAAACATACAATTACTTGCCATGTTCCAGTTAAAGCCTAAACTATCGAGTTGGCATTTCTTTTTAAAAGTGTATAAAGAAGCGGTAATGGGCCAAATCCTCAAGCCACTCTAAATCAACACGATTTGCTTGCCTCCGCTGGAACACCCGCTCTCTATTTCAGTTCAGGAGCTAACACACACTATCTTAATATGCATTTAGGTTAATATTTGCACTTTGCAGGGCTAGGTAGATTGCACGGCTGGCACATATCAGACTAAATGTCACTTCCGAAAGCTAAGGGACCGAACCGGAAGCTGCCATTCAGAGGGACTACCTGACAACATGTGGAACCTCTCCGGAAAAGCCTTCCCACCTCAAGCAACTCCTTTTGATTTATCTTTCACATAGACAATACACCTTATATACACCGACACACCCCCCCGGCCTTTGCCTCCACAGATCCTGTGGTTGGCTAATTAAAGGAGGAGGTGTAACTATCAATCTAATCTGGCTTGTTCTCAAATTTACCATAATTTCCACACTTGAGAGGCTGGTGAAATGAAACAGCACTACTACACTTTCCCATTCATCAGCCGGAAGAAGAACAACTCAGAGAACCGGGCGAAAAATAATTAGGATGCGGGATCAGGTGTTGCGCGCGTGCCTGTACAGGGGCACGCAGGCACATGAGCATTCACGGGAGGCAGCAGCAGTAGCAAGGGGGCAGATGAGCACCACCACTCATTTGACCTCGACAGGTGAATGCTTGCAGATGTACTCACAGCACACTTATTAGAAGAGGCCCAAATGCCCGAGAAAACTGCCGTCAGATTACGCCGGAAACAACAACGGCTTTTTAAACAACTACAGCCGCCAGAACGGTACCGGCGGCAGCACTGCAGGAGCTGCTCAGGAACCGCTGGGGCAACCCCAGCGCACCGGGTGCTCAGCGCGTGGCCCTGACCCCACCGCATGGCATGTCACCCTTGGGCAGGAAGCTTGACATTTTCTGGAAGCACCGGTGTCATTTCACGGGCTTTGCCGTCGCTTTGCGCTTGTGGGTTAACACTATAGAGTTTTTCAGAAAGTGTTGGAGCAACTTTGGTACCTTTTCCATTCAGGCACACTGGGAGTGAGCTGTGGGGCTGCTGCCAGGGGCTCTGCTCAGCACAGCATGGCTGGAGCTGGCCCAGGACCTCCTTCGAAAGACCGACTGGTCAGACACACAGCTATCCTGAATCATCAAGGATAATCCTATGTTCAAGTTCCTACGTTCCAATTGGTGCCCGTTACCTCTTGTCCTGGATCATCAAAGATGATCCAGGACAAGAGGTAACGGGTACAAACTGGAACCTAGGAACTTCTATCAAAGCATGAGGAGGAACTTCTTTACTTTGAGGGTGGCAGAGCGCTGGAACAGGCTGCCCAGGGAGGCGGTAGAGTCTCCGACCCCAGAAACATTCAAAACCCGCCTGGAGGTCATCCTGTGCAACCTACTGTAGGTGACCCTGCTCTGGCAGGGGGGTTGGGCTGGATGATCTCCAGAGGTCCTTTCCAACCCTAACCAATCTGTGATTCTGTGATCAGAGCTGTTCTTCGAAATCTGTTCCTAGGAAATCGCTGCGAGAAGGAGGATGCACCTGAGGAGCAGGCCTAAGATGGAGGATTGAACAAACAAGTAGCTCTTACCTGAGGAATCGGCTATCCCATGGAACAACTTCTGAGAAAGATTCTGCAACATTACTAGGGGTCCGCCAAAACATACAATTACTTGCCATGTTCCAGTTAAAGCCTAAACTATCGAGTTGGCATTTCTTTTTAAAAGTGTATAAAGAAGCGGTAATGGGCCAAATCCTCAAGCCACTCTAAATCAACACGATTTGCTTGCCTCCGCTGGAACACCCGCTCTCTATTTCAGTTCAGGAGCTAACACACACTATCTTAATATGCATTTAGGTTAATATTTGCACTTTGCAGGGCTAGGTAGATTGCACGGCTGGCACATATCAGACTAAATGTCACTTCCGAAAGCTAAGGGACCGAACCGGAAGCTGCCATTCAGAGGGACTACCTGACAACATGTGGAACCTCTCCGGAAAAGCCTTCCCACCTCAAGCAACTCCTTTTGATTTATCTTTCACATAGACAATACACCTTATATACACCGACACACCCCCCCGGCCTTTGCCTCCACAGATCCTGTGGTTGGCTAATTAAAGGAGGAGGTGTAACTATCAATCTAATCTGGCTTGTTCTCAAATTTACCATAATTTCCACACTTGAGAGGCTGGTGAAATGAAACAGCACTACTACACTTTCCCATTCATCAGCCGGAAGAAGAACAACTCAGAGAACCGGGCGAAAAATAATTAGGATGCGGGATCAGGTGTTGCGCGCGTGCCTGTACAGGGGCACGCAGGCACATGAGCATTCACGGGAGGCAGCAGCAGTAGCAAGGGGGCAGATGAGCACCACCACTCATTTGACCTCGACAGGTGAATGCTTGCAGATGTACTCACAGCACACTTATTAGAAGAGGCCCAAATGCCCGAGAAAACTGCCGTCAGATTACGCCGGAAACAACAACGGCTTTTTAAACAACTACAGCCGCCAGAACGGTACCGGCGGCAGCACTGCAGGAGCTGCTCAGGAACCGCTGGGGCAACCCCAGCGCACCGGGTGCTCAGCGCGTGGCCCTGACCCCACCGCATGGCATGTCACCCTTGGGCAGGAAGCTTGACATTTTCTGGAAGCACCGGTGTCATTTCACGGGCTTTGCCGTCGCTTTGCGCTTGTGGGTTAACACTATAGAGTTTTTCAGAAAGTGTTGGAGCAACTTTGGTACCTTTTCCATTCAGGCACACTGGGAGTGAGCTGTGGGGCTGCTGCCAGGGGCTCTGCTCAGCACAGCATGGCTGGAGCTGGCCCAGGACCTCCTTCGAAAGACCGACTGGTCAGACACACAGCTATCCTGAATCATCAAGGATAATCCTATGTTCAAGTTCCTACGTTCCAATTGGTGCCCGTTACCTCTTGTCCTGGATCATCAAAGATGATCCAGGACAAGAGGTAACGGGTACAAACTGGAACCTAGGAACTTCTATCAAAGCATGAGGAGGAACTTCTTTACTTTGAGGGTGGCAGAGCGCTGGAACAGGCTGCCCAGGGAGGCGGTAGAGTCTCCGACCCCAGAAACATTCAAAACCCGCCTGGAGGTCATCCTGTGCAACCTACTGTAGGTGACCCTGCTCTGGCAGGGGGGTTGGGCTGGATGATCTCCAGAGGTCCTTTCCAACCCTAACCAATCTGTGATTCTGTGATCAGAGCTGTTCTTCGAAATCTGTTCCTAGGAAATCGCTGCGAGAAGGAGGATGCACCTGAGGAGCAGGCCTAAGATGGAGGATTGAACAAACAAGTAGCTCTTACCTGAGGAATCGGCTATCCCATGGAACAACTTCTGAGAAAGATTCTGCAACATTACTAGGGGTCCGCCAAAACATACAATTACTTGCCATGTTCCAGTTAAAGCCTAAACTATCGAGTTGGCATTTCTTTTTAAAAGTGTATAAAGAAGCGGTAATGGGCCAAATCCTCAAGCCACTGTAAATCAACACGATTTGCTTGCCTCCGCTGGAACACCCGCTCTCTATTTCAGTTCAGGATCTAACACACACTATCTTAAAATGCATTTAGGTTAATATTTGCACTTTGCAGGGCTAGGTAGATTGCACGGCTGGCACATATCAGACTAAATGTCACTTCCGAAAGCTAAGGGACCGAACCGGAAGCTGCCATTCAGAGGGACTACCTGACAACATGTGGAACCTCTCCGGAAAAGCCTTCCCACCTCAAGCAACTCCTTTTGATTCATCTTTCACATAGACAATACACGTTATATACACCGACACACCCCCCCGGCCTTTGCCTCCACAGATCCTGTGGTTGGCTAATTAAAGGAGGAGGTGCAACTATCAATCTAATCTGGCTTGTTCTCAAATTTACCATAATTTCCACACTTGAGAGGCTGGTGAAATGAAACAGCACTACTACACTTTCCCATTCATCAGGCGGAAGCAGAACAACTCCGAGAACCGGGCGAAAAATAATTAGGATGCGGGATCAGGTGTTGCGCGCGTGCATCTGTGCCTGTACAGGGGCACGCAGGCACATGAGCATTCACGGGAGGCAGCAGCAGTAGCACGGGGGCAGATGAGCACCACCAGTCATTTGACCTCGACAGGTGAATGCTTGCAGATGTACTCACAGCACACTTATTAGAAGAGGCCCAAATGCCCGAGAAAACTGCCGTCAGATTACGCCGGAAACAACAACGGCTTTTTAAACAACTACAGCCGCCAGAACGGTACCGGCGGCAGCACTGCAGGAGCTGCTCAGGAACCGCTGGGGCAACCCCAGCGCACCGGGTGCTCAGCGCGTGGCCCTGACCCCACCGCATGGCATGTCACCCTTGGGCAGGAAGCTTGACATTTTCTGGAAGCACCGGTGTCATTTCACGGGCTTTGCCGTCGCTTTGCGCTTGTGGGGTAACACTATAGAGTTTTTCAGAAAGTGTTGGAGCAACTTTGATACCTTTTCCATTCAGGCACACTGGGAGTGAGCTGTGGGGCTGCTGCCAGGGGCTCTGCTCAGCACAGCATGGCTGGAGCTGGTCCAGGACCTCCTTCGAAAGACAGACTGGTCAGACACACAGCTATCCTGAATCATCAAGGATAATCCTATGTTCAAGTTCCTACCTTCCAGTTCAAGTTCAAGTTCCTACGTTCCAATTGGTGCCCGTTACCTCTTGTCCTGGATCATCAAAGATGATCCAGGACAAGAGGTAACGGGTACAAACTGGAACCTAGGAACTTCTATCAAAGCATGAGGAGGAACTTCTTTACTTTGAGGGTGGCAGAGCGCTGGAACAGGCTGCCCAGGGAGGCGGTAGAGTCTCCGACCCCAGAAACATTCAAAACCCGCCTGGAGGTCATCCTGTGCAACCTGCTGTAGGTGACCCTGCTCTGGCAGGGGGGTTGGGCTGGATGATCTCCAGAGCTCCTTTCCAACCCTAACCAATCTGTGATTCTGTGATCAGAGCTGTTCTTCGAAATCTGTTCCTAGGAAATCGCTGCGAGAAGGAGGATGCACCTGAGGAGCAGGCCTAAGATGGAGGATTGAACAAACAAGTAGCTCTTACCTGAGGAATCGGCTATCCCATGGAACAACTTCTGAGAAAGATTCTGCAACATTACTAGGGGTCCGCCAAAACATACAATTACTTGCCATGTTCCAGTTAAAGCCTAAACTATCGAGTTGGCATTTCTTTTTAAAAGTGTATAAAGAAGCGGTAATGGGCCAAATCCTCAAGCCACTGTAAATCAACACGATTTGCTTGCCTCCGCTGGAACACCCGCTCTCTATTTCAGTTCAGGAGCTAACACACACTATCTTAAAATGCATTTAGGTTAATATTTGCACTTTGCAGGGCTAGGTAGATTGCACGGCTGGCACATATCAGACTAAATGTCACTTCCGAAAGCTAAGGGACCGAACCGGAAGCTGCCATTCAGAGGGACTACCTGACAACATGTGGAACCTCTCCGGAAAAGCCTTCCCACCTTAAGCAACTCCTTTTGATTCATCTTTCACATAGACAATACACGTTATATCCACCGACACAACCCCCCGGCCTTTGCCTCCACAGATCCTGTGGTTGGCTAATTAAAGGAGGAGGTGTAACTATCAATCTAATCTGGCTTGTTCTCAAATTTACCATAATTTCCACACTTGAGAGGCTGGTGAAATGAAACAGCACTACTACACTTTCCCATTCATCAGCCGGAAGCAGAACAACTCCGAGAACCGGGCGAAAAATAATTAGGATGCGGGATCAGGTGTTGCGCGCGTGCATCTGTGCCTGTACAGGGGCACGCAGGCACATGAGCATTCACGGGAGGCAGCAGCAGTAGCACGGGGGCAGATGAGCACCACCAGTCATTTGACCTCGACAGGTGAATGCTTGCAGATGTACTCACAGCACACTTATTAGAAGAGGCCCAAATGCCCGAGAAAACTGCCGTCAGATTACGCCGGAAACAACAACGGCTTTTTAAACAACTACAGCCGCCAGAACGGTACCGGCGGCAGCACTGCAGGAGCTGCTCAGGAACCGCTGGGGCAACCCCAGCGCACCGGGTGCTCAGCGCGTGGCCCTGACCCCACCGCATGGCATGTCACCCTTGGGCAGGAAGCTTGACATTTTCTGGAAGCACCGGTGTCATTTCACGGGCTTTGCCGTCGCTTTGCGCTTGTGGGGTAACACTATAGAGTTTTTCAGAAAGTGTTGGAGCAACTTTGGTACCTTTTCCATTCAGGCACACTGGGAGTGAGCTGTGGGGCTGCTGCCAGGGGCTCTGCTCAGCACAGCATGGCTGGAGCTGGTCCAGGACCTCCTTCGAAAGACAGACTGGTCAGACACACAGCTATCCTGAATCATCAAGGATAATCCTATGTTCAAGTTCCTACGTTCCAGTTGAAGTTCAAGTTCCTACGTTCCAATTGGTGCCCGTTACCTCTTGTCCTGGATCATCAAAGATGATCCAGGACAAGAGGTAACGGGTACAAACTGGAACCTAGGAACTTCTATCAAAGCATGAGGAGGAACTTCTTTACTTTGAGGGTGGCAGAGCGCTGGAACAGGCTGCCCAGGGAGGCGGTAGAGTCTCCGACCCCAGAAACATTCAAAACCCGCCTGGAGGTCATCCTGTGCAACCTGCTGTAGGTGACCCTGCTCTGGCAGGGGGGTTGGGCTGGATGATCTCCAGAGCTCCTTTCCAACCCTAACCAATCTGTGATTCTGTGATCAGAGCTGTTCTTCGAAATCTGTTCCTAGGAAATCGCTGCGAGAAGGAGGATGCACCTGAGGAGCAGGCCTAAGATGGAGGATTGAACAAACAAGTAGCTCTTACCTGAGGAATCGGCTATCCCATGGAACAACTTCTGAGAAAGATTCTGCAACATTACTAGGGGTCCGCCAAAACATACAATTACTTGCCATGTTCCAGTTAAAGCCTAAACTATCGAGTTGGCATTTCTTTTTAAAAGTGTATAAAGAAGCGGTAATGGGCCAAATCCTCAAGCCACTCTAAATCAACACGATTTGCTTGCCTCCGCTGGAACACCCGCTCTCTATTTCAGTTCAGGAGCTAACACACACTATCTTAATATGCATTTAGGTTAATATTTGCACTTTGCGGGGCTAGGTAGATTGCACGGCTGGCACATATCAGACTAAATGTCACTTCCGAAAGCTAAGGGACCGAACCGGAAGCTGCCATTCAGAGGGACTACCTGACAACATGTGGAACCTCTCCGGAAAAGCCTTCCCACCTCAAGCAACTCCTTTTGATTAATCTTTCACATAGACAATACACGTTATATACACCGACACACCCCCCCGGCCTTTGCCTCCACAGATCCTGTGGTTGGCTAATTAAAGGAGGAGGTGTAACTATCAATCTAATCTGGCTTGTTCTCAAATTTACCATAATTTCCACACTTGAGAGGCTGGTGAAATGAAACAGCACTACTAAACTTTCCCATTCATCAGCCGGAAGCAGAACAACTCAGAGAACTGGGCGAAAAATAATTAGGATGCGGGATCCGGTGTTGCGCGCGTGCATCTGTGCCTGTACAGGGGCACGCAGGCACATGAGCATTCACGGGAGGCAGCAGCAGTAGCACGGGGGCAGATGAGCACCACCAGTCATTTGACCTCGACAGGTGAATGCTTGCAGATGTACTCACAGCACACTTATTGGAAGAGGCCCAAATGCCCGAGAAAACTGCTGTCAGATTACGCCGGAAACAACAACGGCTTTTTAAACAACTACAGCCGCCAGAACGGTACCGGCGGCAGCACTGCAGGAGCTGCTCAGGAACCGCTGGGGCAACCCCAGCGCACCGGGTGCTCAGCGCGTGGCCCTGACCCCACCGCATGGCATGTCACCCTTGGGCAGGAAGCTTGACATTTTCTGGAAGCACCGGTGTCATTTCACGGGCTTTGCCGTCGCTTTGCGCTTGTGGGGTAACACTATAGAGTTTTTCAGAAAGTGTTGGAGCAACTTTGGTACCTTTTCCATTCAGGCACACTGGGAGTGAGCTGTGGGGCTGCTGCCAGGGGCTCTGCTCAACACAGCATGGCTGGAGCTGGCCCAGGACCTCCTTCGAAAGACAGACTGGTCAGACACACAGCTATCCTGAATCATCAAGGATAATCCTATGTTCAAGTTCCTACGTTCCAGTTCAAGTTCAAGTTCCTACGTTCCAATTGGTGCCCGTTACCTCTTGTCCTGGATCATCAAAGATGATCCAGGACAAGAGGTAACGGGTACAAACTGGAACGTAGGAACTTCTATCAAAGCATGAGGAGGAACTTCTTTACTTTGAGGGTGGCAGAGCGCTGGAACAGGCTGCCCAGGGAGGCGGTAGAGTCTCCGACCCCAGAGACATTCAAAACCCGCCTGGAGGTCATCCTGTGCAACCTGCTGTAGGTGACCCTGCTCTGGCAGGGGGGTTGGGCTGGATGATCTCCAGAGCTCCTTTCCAACCCTAACCAATCTGTGATTCTGTGATCAGAGCTGTTCTTTGAAATCTGTTCCTAGGAAATCGCTGCGAGAAGGAGGACGCACCTGAGGAGCAGGCCTAAGATGGAGGATTGAACAAACAACTAGCTCTTACCTGAGGAATCGGCTATCCCATGGAACAACTTCTGAGAAAGATTCTGCAACATTACTAGGGGTCCGCCAAAACATACAATTACTTGCCATGTTCCAGTTAAAGCCTAAACTATCGAGTTGGCATTTCTTTTTAAAAGTGTATAAAGAAGCGGTAATGGGCCAAATCCTCAAGCCACTCTAAATCAACACGATTTGCTTGCCTCCGCTGGAACACCCGCTCTCTATTTCAGTTCAGGAGCTAACACACAGTATCTTAATATGCATTTAGGTTAATATTTGCACTTTGCAGGGCTAGGTAGATTGCACGGCTGGCACATATCAGACTAAATGTCACTTCCGAAAGCTAAGGGACCGAACCGGAAGCTGCCATTCAGAGGGACTACCTGACAACATGTGGAACCTCTCCGGAAAAGCCTTCCCACCTCAAGCAACTCCTTTTGATTAATCTTTCACATAGACAATACACGTTATATACACCGACACACCCCCCCGGCCTTTGCCTCCACAGATCCTGTGGTTGGCTAATTAAAGGAGGAGGTGTAACTATCAATCTAATCTGGCTTGTTCTCAAATTTACCATAATTTCCACACTTGAGAGGCTGGTGAAATGAAACAGCACTACTACACTTTCCCATTCATCAGCCGGAAGCAGAACAACTCAGAGAACCGGGCGAAAAATAATTAGGATGCGGGATCAGGTGTTGCGCGCGTGCATCTGTGCCTGTACAGGGGCACGCAGGCACATGAGCATTCACGGGAGGCAGCAGCAGTAGCACGGGGGCAGATGAGCACCACCAGTCATTTGACCTCGACAGGTGAATGCTTGCAGATGTACTCACAGCACACTTATTAGAAGAGGCCCAAATGCCCGAGAAAACTGCCGTCAGATTACGCCGGAAACAACAACGGCTTTTTAAACAACTACAGCCGCCAGAACGGTACCGGCGGCAGCACTGCAGGAGCTGCTCAGGAACCGCTGGGGCAACCCCAGCGCACCGGGTGCTCAGCGCGTGGCCCTGACCCCACCGCATGGCATGTCACCCTTGGGCAGGAAGCTTGACATTTTCTGGAAGCACCGGTGTCATTTCACGGGCTTTGCCGTCGCTTTGCGCTTGTGGGGTAACACTATAGAGTTTTTCAGAAAGTGTTGGAGCAACTTTGGTACCTTTTCCATTCAGGCACACTGGGAGTGAGCTGTGGGGCTGCTGCCAGGGGCTCTGCTCAACACAGCATGGCTGGAGCTGGCCCAGGACCTCCTTCGAAAGACAGACTGGTCAGACACACAGCTATCCTGAATCATCAAGGATAATCCTATGTTCAAGTTCCTACGTTCCAGTTCAAGTTCAAGTTCCTACGTTCCAATTGGTGCCCGTTACCTCTTGTCCTGGATCATCAAAGATGATCCAGGACAAGAGGTAATGGGTACAAACTGGAACGTAGGAACTTCTATCAAAGCATGAGGAGGAACTTCTTTACTTTGAGGGTGGCAGAGCGCTGGAACAGGCTGCCCAGGGAGGCGGTAGAGTCTCCGACCCCAGAGACATTCAAAACCCGCCTGGAGGTCATCCTGTGCAACCTGCTGTAGGTGACCCTGCTCTGGCAGGGGGGTTGGGCTGGATGATCTCCAGAGCTCCTTTCCAACCCTAACCAATCTGTGATTCTGTGATCAGAGCTGTTCTTCGAAATCTGTTCCTAGGAAATCGCTGCGAGAAGGAGGACGCACCTGAGGAGCAGGCCTAAGATGGAGGATTGAACAAACAACTAGCTCTTACCTGAGGAATCGGCTATCCCATGGAACAACTTCTGAGAAAGATTCTGCAACATTACTAGGGGTCCGCCAAAACATACAATTACTTGCCATGTTCCAGTTAAAGCCTAAACTATCGAGTTGGCATTTCTTTTTAAAAGTGTATAAAGAAGCGGTAATGGGCCAAATCCTCAAGCCACTGTAAATCAACAGGATTTGCTTGCCTCCGCTGGAACACCCGCTCTCTATTTCAGTTCAGGAGCTAACACACAGTATCTTAATATGCATTTAGGTTAATATTTGCACTTTGCAGGGCTAGGTAGATTGCACGGCTGGCACATATCAGACTAAATGTCACTTCCGAAAGCTAAGGGACCGAACCGGAAGCTGCCATTCAGAGGGACTACCTGACAACATGTGGAACCTCTCCGGAAAAGCCTTCCCACCTCAAGCAACTCCTTTTGATTAATCTTTCACATAGACAATACACGTTATATACACCGACACACCCCCCCGGCCTTTGCCTCCACAGATCCTGTGGTTGGCTAATTAAAGGAGGAGGTGTAACTATCAATCTAATCTGGCTTGTTCTCAAATTTACCATAATTTCCACACTTGAGAGGCTGGTGAAATGAAACAGCACTACTACACTTTCCCATTCATCAGCCGGAAGCAGAACAACTCAGAGAACCGGGCGAAAAATAATTCGGATGCGGGATCAGGTGTTGCGCGCGTGCATCTGTGCCTGTACAGGGGCACGCAGGCACATGAGCATTCACGGGAGGCAGCAGCAGTAGCACGGGGGCAGATGAGCACCACCAGTCATTTGACCTCGACAGGTGAATGCTTGCAGATGTACTCACAGCACACTTATTAGAAGAGGCCCAAATGCCCGAGAAAACTGCCGTCAGATTACGCCGGAAACAACAACGGCTTTTTAAACAACTACAGCCGCCAGAACGGTACCGGCGGCAGCACTGCAGGAGCTGCTCAGGAACCGCTGGGGCAACCCCAGCGCACCGGGTGCTCAGCGCGTGGCCCTGACCCCACCGCATGGCATGTCACCCTTGGGCAGGAAGCTTGACATTTTCTGGAAGCACCGGTGTCATTTCACGGGCTTTGCCGTCGCTTTGCGCTTGTGGGGTAACACTATAGAGTTTTTCAGAAAGTGTTGGAGCAACTTTGGTACCTTTTCCATTCAGGCACACTGGGAGTGAGCTGTGGGGTCGCTGCCAGGGGCTCTGCTCAACACAGCATGGCTGGAGCTGGCCCAGGACCTCCTTCTAAAGACAGACTGGTCAGACACACAGCTATCCTGAATCATCAAGGATAATCCTATGTTCAAGTTCCTACGTTCCAGTTGAAGTTCAAGTTCCTACGTTCCAATTGGTGCCCGTTACCTCTTGTCCTGGATCATCAAAGATGATCCAGGACAAGAGGTAACGGGTACAAACTGGAACCTAGGAACTTCTATCAAAGCATGAGGAGGAACTTCTTTACTTTGAGGGTGGCAGAGCACTGGAACAGGCTGCCCAGGGAGGCGGTAGAGTCTCCGACCCCAGAAACATTCAAAACCCGCCTGGAGGTCATCCTGTGCAACCTGCTGTAGGTGACCCTGCTCTGGCAGGGGGGTTGGGCTGGATGATCTCCAGAGCTCCTTTCCAACCCTAACCAATCTGTGATTCTGTGATCAGAGCTGTTCTTCGAAATCTGTTCCTAGGAAATCGCTGCGAGAAGGAGGATGCACCTGAGGAGCAGGCCTAAGATGGAGGATTGAACAAACAAGTAGCTCTTACCTGAGGAATCGGCTATCCCATGGAACAACTTCTGAGAAAGATTCTGCAACATTACTAGGGGTCCGCCAAAACATACAATTACTTGCCATGTTCCAGTTAAAGCCTAAACTATCGAGTTGGCATTTCTTTTTAAAAGTGTATAAAGAAGCGGTAATGGGCCAAATCCGCAAGCCACTGTAAATCAACACGATTTGCTTGCCTCCGCTGGAACACCCGCTCTCTATTTCAGTTCAGGAGCTAACACACAGTATCTTAATATGCATTTATGTTAATATTTGCACTTTGCGGGGCTAGGTAGATTGCACGGCTGGCACATATCAGACTAAATGTCACTTCCGAAAGCTAAGGGACCGAACCGGAAGCTGCCATTCAGAGGGACTACCTGACAACATGTGGAACCTCTCCGGAAAAGCCTTCCCACCTCAAGCAACTCCTTTTGATTCATCTTTCACATAGACAATACACGTTATATACACCGATACACACCCCCGGCCTTTGCCTCCACAGATCCTGTGGTTGGCTAATTAAAGGAGGAGGTGTAACTATCAATCTAATCTGGCTTGTTCTCAAATTTACCATAATTTCCACACTTGAGAGGCTGGTGAAATGAAACAGCACTACTACACTTTCCCATTCATCAGCCGGAAGCAGAACAACTCCGAGAACCGGGCGAAAAATAATTAGGATGCGGGATCAGGTGTTGCGCGCGTGCATCTGTGCCTGTACAGGGGCACGCAGGCACATGAGCATTCACGGGAGGCAGCAGCAGTAGCACGGGGGCAGATGAGCACCACCAGTCATTTGACCTCGACAGGTGAATGCTTGCAGATGTACTCACAGCACACTTATTAGAAGAGGCCCAAATGCCCGAGAAAACTGCCGTCAGATTACGCCGGAAACAACAACGGCTTTTTAAACAACTACAGCCGCCAGAACGGTACCGGCGGCAGCACTGCAGGAGCTGCTCAGGAACCGCTGGGGCAACCCCAGCGCACCGGGTGCTCAGCGCGTGGCCCTGACCCCACCGCATGGCATGTCACCCTTGGGCAGAAAGCTTGGCATTTTCTGGAAGCACCGGTGTCATTTCACGGGCTTTGCCGTCGCTTTGCGCTTGTGGGGTAACACTATAGAGTTTTTCAGAAAGTGTTGGAGCAACTTTGGTACCTTTTCCATTCAGGCACACTGGGAGTGAGCTGTGGGGCTGCTGCCAGGGGCTCTGCTCAACACAGCATGTCTGGAGCTGGCCCAGGACCTCCTTCTAAAGACAGACTGGTCAGACACACAGCTATCCTGAATCATCAAGGATAATCCTATGTTCAAGTTCCTACGTTCCAGTTCAAGTTCAAGTTCCTACGTTCCAATTGGTGCCCGTTACCTCTTGGCCTGGATCATCAAAGATGATCCAGGACAAGAGGTAACGGGTACAAACTGGAACCTAGGAACTTCTATCAAAGCATGAGGAGGAACTTCTTTACTTTGAGGGTGGCAGAGCGCTGGAACAGGCTGCCCAGGGAGGCGGTAGAGTCTCCGACCCCAGAAACATTCAAAACCCGCCTGGAGGTCATCCTGTGCAACCTGCTGTAGGTGACCCTGCTCTGGCAGGGGGGTTGGGCTGGATGATCTCCAGAGCTCCTTTCCAACCCTAACCAATCTGTGATTCTGTGATCAGAGCTGTTCTTCGAAATCTGTTCCTAGGAAATCGCTGCGAGAAGGAGGATGCACCTGAGGAGCAGGCCTAAGATGGAGGATTGAACAAACAAGTAGCTCTTACCTGAGGAATCGGCTATCCCATGGAACAACTTCTGAGAAAGATTCTGCAACATTACTAGGGGTCCGCCAAAACATACAATTACTTGCCATGTTCCAGTTAAAGCCTAAACTATCGAGTTGGCATTTCTTTTTAAAAGTGTATAAAGAAGCGGTAATGGGCCAAATCCTCAAGCCACTGTAAATCAACACGATTTGCTTGCCTCCGCTGGAACACCCGCTCTCTATTTCAGTTCAGGAGCTAACACACACTATCTTAAAATGCATTTAGGTTAATATTTGCACTTTGCAGGGCTAGGTAGATTGCACGGCTGGCACATATCAGACTAAATGTCACTTCCGAAAGCTAAGGGACCGAACCGGAAGCTGCCATTCAGAGGGACTACCTGACAACATGTGGAACCTCTCCGGAAAAGCCTTCCCACCTCAAGCAACTCCTTTTGATTAATCTTTCACATAGACAATACACGTTATATACACCGACACACCCCCCCGGCCTTTGCCTCCACAGATCCTGTGGTTGGCTAATTAAAGGAGGAGGTGTAACTATCAATCTAATCTGGCTTGTTCTCAAATTTACCATAATTTCCACACTTGAGAGGCTGGTGAAATGAAACAGCACTACTACACTTTCCCATTCATCAGCCGGAAGCAGAACAACTCAGAGAACCGGGCGAAAAATAATTAGGATGCGGGATCAGGTGTTGCGCGCGTGTATCTGTGCCTGTACAGGGGCACGCAGGCACATGAGCATTCACGGGAGGCAGCAGCAGTAGCACGGGGGCAGATGAGCACCACCAGTCATTTGACCTCGACAGGTGAATGCTTGCAGATGTACTCACAGCACACTTATTAGAAGAGGCCCAAATGCCCGAGAAAACTGCCGTCAGATTACGCCGGAAACAACAACGGCTTTTTAAACAACTACAGCCGCCAGAACGGTACCGGCGGCAGCACTGCAGGAGCTGCTCAGGAACCGCTGGGGCAACCCCAGCGCACCGGGTGCTCAGCGCGTGGCCCTGACCCCACCGCATGGCATGTCACCCTTGGGCAGGAAGCTTGACATTTTCTGGAAGCACCGGTGTCATTTCACGGGCTTTGCCGTCGCTTTGCGCTTGTGGGGTAACACTATAGAGTTTTTCAGAAAGTGTTGGAGCAACTTTGGTACCTTTTCCATTCAGGCACACTGGGAGTGAGCTGTGGGGCTGCTGCCAGGGGCTCTGCTCAGCACAGCATGGCTGGAGCTGGCCCAGGACCTCCTTCGAAAGACAGACTGGTCAGACACACAGCTATCCTGAATCATCAAGGATAATCCTATGTTCAAGTTCAAGTTCCTACGTTCCAGTTCAAGTTCAAGTTCCTACGTTCCAATTGGTGCCCGTTACCTCTTGTCCTGGATCATCAAAGATGATCCAGGACAAGAGGTAACGGGTACAAACTGGAACCTAGGAACTTCTATCAAAGCATGAGGAGGAACTTCTTTACTTTGAGGGTGGCAGAGCGCTGGAACAGGCTGCCCAGGGAGGCGGTAGAGTCTCCGACCCCAGAAACATTCAAAACCCGCCTGGAGGTCATCCTGTGCAACCTGCTGTAGGTGACCCTGCTCTGGCAGGGGGGTTGGGCTGGATGATCTCCAGAGCTCCTTTCCAACCCTAACCAATCTGTGATTCTGTGATCAGAGCTGTTCTTCGAAATCTGTTCCTAGGAAATCGCTGCGAGAAGGAGGATGCACCTGAGGAGCAGGCCTAAGATGGAGGATTGAACAAACAAGTAGCTCTTACCTGAGGAATCGGCTATCCCATGGAACAACTTCTGAGAAAGATTCTGCAACATTACTAGGGGTCCGCCAAAACATACAATTACTTGCCATGTTCCAGTTAAAGCCTAAACTATAGAGTTGGCATTTCTTTTTAAAAGTGTATAAAGAAGCGGTAATGGGCCAAATCCTCAAGCCACTCTAAATCAACACGATTTGCTTGCCTCCGCTGGAACACCCGCTCTCTATTTCAGTTCAGGAGCTAACACACAGTATCTTAATATGCATTTAGGTTAATATTTGCACTTTGCGGGGCTAGGTAGATTGCACGGCTGGCACATATCAGACTAAATGTCACTTCCGAAAGCTAAGGGACCGAACCGGAAGCTGCCATTCAGAGGGACTACCTGACAACATGTGGAACCTCTCCGGAAAAGCCTTCCCACCTCAAGCAACTCCTTTTGATTAATCTTTCACATAGACAATACACGTTATATACACCGACACCCCCCCCCGGCCTTTGCCTCCACAGATCCTGTGGTTGGCTAATTAAAGGAGGAGGTGTAACTATCAATCTAATCTGGCTTGTTCTCAAATTTACCATAATTTCCACACTTGAGAGGCTGGTGAAATGAAACAGCACTACTACACTTTCCCATTCATCAGCCGGAAGCAGAACAACTCCGAGAACCGGGCGAAAAATAATTAGGATGCGGGATCAGGTGTTGCGCGCGTGCATCTGTGCCTGTACAGGGGCACGCAGGCACATGAGCATTCACGGGAGGCAGCAGCAGTAGCACGGGGGGAGATGAGCACCACCAGTCATTTGACCTCGACAGGTGAATGCTTGCAGATGTACTCACAGCACACTTATTAGAAGAGGCCCAAATGCCCGAGAAAACTGCCGTCAGATTACGCCGGAAACAACAACGGCTTTTTAAACAACTACAGCCGCCAGAACGGTACCGGCGGCAGCACTGCAGGAGCTGCTCAGGAACCGCTGGGGCAACCCCAGCGCACCGGGTGCTCAGCGCGTGGCCCTGACCCCACCGCATGGCATGTCACCCTTGGGCAGGAAGCTTGACATTTTCTGGAAGCACCGGTGTCATTTCACGGGCTTTGCCGTCGCTTTGCGCTTGTGGGGTAACACTATAGAGTTTTTCAGAAAGTGTTGGAGCAACTTTGGTACCTTTTCCATTCAGGCACACTGGGAGTGAGCTGTGGGGCTGCTGCCAGGGGCTCTGCTCAGCACAGCATGGCTGGAGCTGGCCCAGGACCTCCTTCGAAAGACAGACTGGTCAGACACACAGCTATCCTGAATCATCAAGGATAATCCTATGTTCAAGTTCCTACGTTCCAGTTGAAGTTCAAGTTCCTACGTTCCAATTGGTGCCCGTTACATCTTGGCCTGGATCATCAAAGATGATCCAGGACAAGAGGTAACGGGTACAAACTGGAACCTAGGAACTTCTATCAAAGCATGAGGAGGAACTTCTTTACTTTGAGGGTGGCAGAGCGCTGGAACAGGCTGCCCAGGGAGGCGGTCGAGTCTCCGACCCCAGAAACATTCAAAACCCGCCTGGAGGTCATCCTGTGCAACCTGCTGTAGGTGACCCTGCTCTGGCAGGGGGGTTGGGCTGGATGATCTCCAGAGCTCCTTTCCAACCCTAACCAATCTGTGATTCTGTGATCAGAGCTGTTCTTCGAAATCTGTTCCTAGGAAATCGCTGCGAGAAGGAGGATGCACCTGAGGAGCAGGCCTAAGATGGAGGATTGAACAAACAAGTAGCTCTTACCTGAGGAATCGGCTATCCCATGGAACAACTTCTGAGAAAGATTCTGCAACATTACTAGGGGTCCGCCAAAACATACAATTACTTGCCATGTTCCAGTTAAAGCCTAAACTATCGAGTTGGCATTTCTTTTTAAAAGTGTATAAAGAAGCGGTAATGGGCCAAATCCGCAAGCCACTGTAAATCAACACGATTTGCTTGCCTCCGCTGGAACACCCGCTCTCTATTTCAGTTCAGGAGCTAACACACAGTATCTTAATATGCATTTATGTTAATATTTGCACTTTGCGGGGCTAGGTAGATTGCACGGCTGGCACATATCAGACTAAATGTCACTTCCGAAAGCTAAGGGACCGAACCGGAAGCTGCCATTCAGAGGGACTACCTGACAACATGTGGAACCTCTCCGGAAAAGCCTTCCCACCTCAAGCAACTCCTTTTGATTAATCTTTCACATAGACAATACACATTATATACACCGACACACCCCCCTGGCCTTTGCCTCCACAGATCCTGTGGTTGGCTAATTAAAGGAGGAGGTGTAACTATCAATCTAATCTGGCTTGTTCTCAAATTTACCATAATTTCCACACTTGAGAGGCTGGTGAAATGAAACAGCACTACTACACTTTCCCATTCATCAGCCGGAAGCAGAACAACTCAGAGAACCGGGCGAAAAATAATTAGGATGCGGGATCAGGTGTTGCGCGCGTGCATCTGTGCCTGTACAGGGGCACGCAGGCACATGAGCATTCACGGGAGGCAGCAGCAGTAGCACGGGGGCAGATGAGCACCACCAGTCATTTGACCTCGACAGGTGAATGCTTGCAGATGTACTCACAGCACACTTATTAGAAGAGGCCCAAATGCCCGAGAAAACTGCCGTCAGATTACGCCGGAAACAACAACGGCTTTTTAAACAACTACAGCCGCCAGAACGGTACCGGCGGCAGCACTGCAGGAGCTGCTCAGGAACCGCTGGGGCAACCCCAGCGCACCGGGTGCTCAGCGCGTGGCCCTGACCCCACCGCATGGCATGTCACCCTTGGGCAGGAAGCTTGACATTTTCTGGAAGCACCGGTGTCATTTCACGGGCTTTGCCGTCGCTTTGCGCTTGTGGGGTAACACTATAGAGTTTTTCAGAAAGTGTTGGAGCAACTTTTGTACCTTTTCCATTCAGGCACACTGGGAGTGAGGTGTGGGGCTGCTGCCAGGGGCTCTGCTCAGCACAGCATGGCTGGAGCTGGCCCAGGACCTCCTTCGAAAGACAGACTGGTCAGACACACAGCTATCCTGAATCATCAAGGATAATCCTATGTTCAAGTTCAAGTTCCTACCTTCCAGTTCAAGTTCAAGTTCCTACGTTCCAATTGGTGCCCGTTACCTCTTGTCCTGGATCATCAAAGATGATCCAGGACAAGAGGTAACGGGTACAAACTGGAACCTAGGAACTTCTATCAAAGCATGAGGAGGAACTTCTTTACTTTGAGGGTGGCAGAGCACTGGAACAGGCTGCCCAGGGAGGCGGTAGAGTCTCCCACACCAGAAACATTCAAAACCCGCCTGGAGGTCATCCTGTGCAACCTGCTGTAGGTGACCCTGCTCTGGCAGGGGGGTTGGGCTGGATGATCTCCAGAGCTCCTTTCCAACCCTAACCAGTCTGTGATTCTGTGATCAGAGCTGTTCTTCGAAATCTGTTCCTAGGAAATCGCTGCGAGAAGGAGGATGCACCTGAGGAGCAGGCCTAAGATGGAGGATTGAACAAACAAGTAGCTCTTACCTGAGGAATCGGCTATCCCATGGAACAACTTCTGAGAAAGATTCTGCAACATTACTAGGGGTCCGCCAAAACATACAATTACTTGCCATGTTCCAGTTAAAGCCTAAACTATCGAGTTGGCATTTCTTTTTAAAAGTGTATAAAGAAGCGGTAATGGGCCAAATCCGCAAGCCACTGTAAATCAACACGATTTGCTTGCCTCCGCTGGAACACCCGCTCTCTATTGCAGTTCAGGAGCTAACACACAGTATCTTAATATGCATTTATGTTAATATTTGCACTTTGCAGGGCTAGGTAAATTGCACGGCTGGCACATATCAGACTAAATGTCACTTCCGAAAGCTAAGGGACCGAACCGGAAGCTGCCATTCAGAGGGACTACCTGACAACATGTGGAACCTCTCCGGAAAAGCCTTCCCACCTCAAGCAACTCCTTTTGATTAATCTTTCACATAGACAATACACGTTATATACACCGACACACCCCCCCGGCCTTTGCCTCCACAGATCCTGTGGTTGGCTAATTAAAGGAGGAGGTGTAACTATCAATCTAATCTGGCTTGTTCTCAAATTTACCATAATTTCCACACTTGAGAGGCTGGTGAAATGAAACAGCACTACTACACTTTCCCATTCATCAGCCGGAAGCAGAACAACTCCGAGAACCGGGCGAAAAATAATTAGGATGCGGGATCAGGTGTTGCGCGCGTGCATCTGTGCCTGTACAGGGGCACGCAGGCACATGAGCATTCACGGGAGGCAGCAGCAGTAGCACGGGGGCAGATGAGCACCACCAGTCATTTGACCTCGACAGGTGAATGCTTGCAGATGTACTCACAGCACACTTATTAGAAGAGGCCCAAATGCCCGAGAAAACTGCCGTCAGATTACGCCGGAAACAACAACGGCTTTTTAAACAACTACAGCCGCCAGAACGGTACCGGCGGCAGCACTGCAGGAGCTGCTCAGGAACCGCTGGGGCAACCCCAGCGCACCGGGTGCTCAGCGCGTGGCCCTGACCCCACCGCATGGCATGTCACCCTTGGGCAGGAAGCTTGACATTTTCTGGAAGCACCGGTGTCATTTCACGGGCTTTGCCGTCGCTTTGCGCTTGTGGGGTAACACTATAGAGTTTTTCAGAAAGTGTTGGAGCAACTTTGGTACCTTTTCCATTCAGGCACACTGGGAGTGAGCTGTGGGGCTGCTGCCAGGGGCTCTGCTCAGCACAGCATGGCTGGAGCTGGCCCAGGACCTCCTTCGAAAGACAGACTGGTCAGACACACAGCTATCCTGAATCATCAAGGATAATCCTATGTTCAAGTTCAAGTTCCTACCTTCCAGTTCAAGTTCAAGTTCCTACCTTCCAATTGGTGCCCGTTACCTCTTGGCCTGGATCATCAAAGATGATCCAGGACAAGAGGTAACGGGTACAAACTGGAACCTAGGAACTTCTATCAAATCATGAGGAGGAACTTCTTTACTTTGAGGGTGGCAGAGCGCTGGAACAGGCTGCCCAGGGAGGCGGTAGAGTCTCCCACCCCAGAGACATTCAAAACCCGCCTGGAGGTCATCCTGTGCAACCTGCTGTAGGTGACCCTGCTCTGGCAGGGGGGTTGGACTGGATGATCTCCAGAGCTCCTTTCCAACCCTAACCAATCTGTGATTCTGTGATCAGAGCTGTTCTTCGAAATCTGTTCCTAGGAAATCGCTGCGAGAAGGAGGATGCACCTGAGGAGCAGGCCTAAGATGGAGGATTGAACAAACAAGTAGCTCTTACCTGAGGAATCGGCTATCCCATGGAACAACTTCTGAGAAAGATTCTGCAACATTACTAGGGGTCCGCCAAAACATACAATTACTTGCCATGTTCCAGTTAAAGCCTAAACTATCGAGTTGGCATTTCTTTTTAAAAGTGTATAAAGAAGCGGTAATGGGCCAAATCCTGAAGCCACTGTAAATCAACACGATTTGCTTGCCTCCGCTGGAACACCCGCTCTCTATTTCAGTTCAGGAGCTAACACACACTATCTTAATATGCATTTAGGTTAATATTTGCACTTTGCAGGGCTAGGTAGATTGCACGGCTGGCACATATCAGACTAAATGTCACTTCCGAAAGCTAAGGGACCGAACCGGAAGCTGCCATTCAGAGGGACTACCTGACAACATGTGGAACCTCTCCAGAAAAGCCTTCCCACCTCAAGCAACTCCTTTTGATTAATCTTTCACATAGACAATACACGTTATATACACCGACACACCCCCCCGGCCTTTGCCTCCACAGATCCTGTGATTGGCTAATTAAAGGAGGAGGTGTAACTATCAATCTAATCTGGCTTGTTCTCAAATTTACCATAATTTCCACACTTGAGAGGCTGGTGAAATGAAACAGCACTACTACACTTTCCCATTCATCAGCCGGAAGCAGAACAACTCCGAGAACCGGGCGAAAAATAATTAGGATGCGGGATCAGGTGTTGCGCGCGTGCATCTGTGCCTGTACAGGGGCACGCAGGCACATGAGCATTCACGGGAGGCAGCAGCAGTAGCACGGGGGCAGATGAGCACCACCAGTCATTTGACCTCGACAGGTGAATGCTTGCAGATGTACTCACAGCACACTTATTAGAAGAGGCCCAAATGCCCGACAAAACTGCCATCAGATTACGCCGGAAACAACAATGGCTTTTGAAACAACTACAGCCGCCAGAACGGTACCGGCGGCAGCACTGCAGGAGCTGCTCAGGAACCGCTGGGGCAACCCCAGCGCACCGGGTGCTCAGCGCGTGGCCCTGACCCCACCGCATGGCATGTCACCCTTGGGCAGGAAGCTTGACATTTTCTGGAAGCACCGGTGTCATTTCACGGGCTTTGCCGTCGCTTTGCGCTTGTGGGGTAACACTATAGAGTTTTTCAGAAAGTGTTGGAGCAACTTTTGTACCTTTTCCATTCAGGCACACTGGGAGTGAGGTGTGGGGCTGCTGCCAGGGGCTCTGCTCAGCACAGCATGGCTGGAGCTGGCCCAGGACCTCCTTCGAAAGACAGACTGGTCAGACACACAGCTATCCTGAATCATCAAGGATAATCCTATGTTCAAGTTCAAGTTCCTACCTTCCAGTTCAAGTTCAAGTTCCTACGTTCCAATTGGTGCCCGTTACCTCTTGTCCTGGATCATCAAAGATGATCCAGGACAAGAGGTAACGGGTACAAACTGGAACCTAGGAACTTCTATCAAAGCATGAGGAGGAACTTCTTTACTTTGAGGGTGGCAGAGCACTGGAACAGGCTGCCCAGGGAGGCGGTAGAGTCTCCCACACCAGAAACATTCAAAACCCGCCTGGAGGTCATCCTGTGCAACCTGCTGTAGGTGACCCTGCTCTGGCAGGGGGGTTGGGCTGGATGATCTCCAGAGCTCCTTTCCAACCCTAACCAGTCTGTGATTCTGTGATCAGAGCTGTTCTTCGAAATCTGTTCCTAGGAAATCGCTGCGAGAAGGAGGATGCACCTGAGGAGCAGGCCTAAGATGGAGGATTGAACAAACAAGTAGCTCTTACCTGAGGAATCGGCTATCCCATGGAACAACTTCTGAGAAAGATTCTGCAACATTACTAGGGGTCCGCCAAAACATACAATTACTTGCCATGTTCCAGTTAAAGCCTAAACTATCGAGTTGGCATTTCTTTTTAAAAGTGTATAAAGAAGCGGTAATGGGCCAAATCCGCAAGCCACTGTAAATCAACACGATTTGCTTGCCTCCGCTGGAACACCCGCTCTCTATTGCAGTTCAGGAGCTAACACACAGTATCTTAATATGCATTTATGTTAATATTTGCACTTTGCAGGGCTAGGTAAATTGCACGGCTGGCACATATCAGACTAAATGTCACTTCCGAAAGCTAAGGGACCGAACCGGAAGCTGCCATTCAGAGGGACTACCTGACAACATGTGGAACCTCTCCGGAAAAGCCTTCCCACCTCAAGCAACTCCTTTTGATTAATCTTTCACATAGACAATACACGTTATATACACCGACACACCCCCCCGGCCTTTGCCTCCACAGATCCTGTGGTTGGCTAATTAAAGGAGGAGGTGTAACTATCAATCTAATCTGGCTTGTTCTCAAATTTACCATAATTTCCACACTTGAGAGGCTGGTGAAATGAAACAGCACTACTACACTTTCCCATTCATCAGCCGGAAGCAGAACAACTCCGAGAACCGGGCGAAAAATAATTAGGATGCGGGATCAGGTGTTGCGCGCGTGCATCTGTGCCTGTACAGGGGCACGCAGGCACATGAGCATTCACGGGAGGCAGCAGCAGTAGCACGGGGGCAGATGAGCACCACCAGTCATTTGACCTCGACAGGTGAATGCTTGCAGATGTACT
The DNA here is from genome assembly GCF_965231255.1 of Vanellus vanellus. Classification (NCBI taxonomy): domain Eukaryota; kingdom Metazoa; phylum Chordata; class Aves; order Charadriiformes; family Charadriidae; genus Vanellus; species Vanellus vanellus. Next base: position 1,546,224 of record NW_028127955.1, read on the forward strand.
CACAGCACACTTATTAGAAGAGGCCCAAATGCCCGAGAAAACTGCCGTCAGATTACGCCGGAAACAACAACGGCTTTTTAAACAACTACAGCCGCCAGAACGGTACCGGCGGCAGCACTGCAGGAGCTGCTCAGGAACCGCTGGGGCAACCCCAGCGCACCGGGTGCTCAGCGCGTGGCCCTGACCCCACCGCATGGCATGTCACCCTTGGGCAGGAAGCTTGACATTTTCTGGAAGCACCGGTGTCATTTCACGGGCTTTGCCGTCGCTTTGCGCTTGTGGGGTAACACTATAGAGTTTTTCAGAAAGTGTTGGAGCAACTTTGGTACCTTTTCCATTCAGGCACACTGGGAGTGAGCTGTGGGGCTGCTGCCAGGGGCTCTGCTCAGCACAGCATGGCTGGAGCTGGCCCAGGACCTCCTTCGAAAGACAGACTGGTCAGACACACAGCTATCCTGAATCATCAAGGATAATCCTATGTTCAAGTTCAAGTTCCTACCTTCCAGTTCAAGTTCAAGTTCCTACCTTCCAATTGGTGCCCGTTACCTCTTGGCCTGGATCATCAAAGATGATCCAGGACAAGAGGTAACGGGTACAAACTGGAACCTAGGAACTTCTATCAAATCATGAGGAGGAACTTCTTTACTTTGAGGGTGGCAGAGCGCTGGAACAGGCTGCCCAGGGAGGCGGTAGAGTCTCCCACCCCAGAGACATTCAAAACCCGCCTGGAGGTCATCCTGTGCAACCTGCTGTAGGTGACCCTGCTCTGGCAGGGGGGTTGGACTGGATGATCTCCAGAGCTCCTTTCCAACCCTAACCAATCTGTGATTCTGTGATCAGAGCTGTTCTTCGAAATCTGTTCCTAGGAAATCGCTGCGAGAAGGAGGATGCACCTGAGGAGCAGGCCTAAGATGGAGGATTGAACAAACAAGTAGCTCTTACCTGAGGAATCGGCTATCCCATGGAACAACTTCTGAGAAAGATTCTGCAACATTACTAGGGGTCCGCCAAAACATACAATTACTTGCCATGTTCCAGTTAAAGCCTAAACTATCGAGTTGGCATTTCTTTTTAAAAGTGTATAAAGAAGCGGTAATGGGCCAAATCCTGAAGCCACTGTAAATCAACACGATTTGCTTGCCTCCGCTGGAACACCCGCTCTCTATTTCAGTTCAGGAGCTAACACACACTATCTTAATATGCATTTAGGTTAATATTTGCACTTTGCAGGGCTAGGTAGATTGCACGGCTGGCACATATCAGACTAAATGTCACTTCCGAAAGCTAAGGGACCGAACCGGAAGCTGCCATTCAGAGGGACTACCTGACAACATGTGGAACCTCTCCAGAAAAGCCTTCCCACCTCAAGCAACTCCTTTTGATTAATCTTTCACATAGACAATACACGTTATATACACCGACACACCCCCCCGGCCTTTGCCTCCACAGATCCTGTGATTGGCTAATTAAAGGAGGAGGTGTAACTATCAATCTAATCTGGCTTGTTCTCAAATTTACCATAATTTCCACACTTGAGAGGCTGGTGAAATGAAACAGCACTACTACACTTTCCCATTCATCAGCCGGAAGCAGAACAACTCCGAGAACCGGGCGAAAAATAATTAGGATGCGGGATCAGGTGTTGCGCGCGTGCATCTGTGCCTGTACAGGGGCACGCAGGCACATGAGCATTCACGGGAGGCAGCAGCAGTAGCACGGGGGCAGATGAGCACCACCAGTCATTTGACCTCGACAGGTGAATGCTTGCAGATGTACTCACAGCACACTTATTAGAAGAGGCCCAAATGCCCGACAAAACTGCCATCAGATTACGCCGGAAACAACAATGGCTTTTGAAACAACTACAGCCGCCAGAACGGTACCGGCGGCAGCACTGCAGGAGCTGCTCAGGAACCGCTGGGGCAACCCCAGCGCACCGGGTGCTCAGCGCGTGGCCCTGACCCCACCGCATGGCATGTCACCCTTGGGCAGGAAGCTTGACATTTTCTGGAAGCACCGGTGTCATTTCACGGGCTTTGCCGTCGCTTTGCGCTTGTGGGGTAACACTATAGAGTTTTTCAGAAAGTGTTGGAGCAACTTTGGTACCTTTTCCATTCAGGCACACTGGGAGTGAGGTGTGGGGCTGCTGCCAGGGGCTCTGCTCAGCACAGCATGGCTGGAGCTGGCCCAGGACCTCCTTCGAAAGACAGACTGGTCAGACACACAGCTATCCTGAATCATCAAGGATAATCCTATGTTCAAGTTCAAGTTCCTACCTTCCAGTTCAAGTTCAAGTTCCTACGTTCCAATTGGTGCCCGTTACCTCTTGGCCTGGATCATCAAATATGATTTTTGATGATCCAGGACAAGAGGTAACGGGTACAAACTGGAACCTAGGAACTTCTATCAAAGCATGAGGAGGAACTTCTTTACTTTGAGGGTGGCAGAGCGCTGGAACAGGCTGCCCAGGGAGGCGGTAGAGTCTCCCACCCCAGAGACATTCAAAACCCGCCTGGAGGTCATCCTGTGCAACCTGCTGTAGGTGACCCTGCTCTGGCAGGGGGGTTGGACTACATGATCTCCAGAGCTCCTTTCCAACCCTAACAAATCTGTGATTCTGTGATCAGAGCTGTTCTTCGAAATCTGTTCCTAGAAAATCGCTGCGAGGAGGATGCACCTGAGGAGCAGGCCTAAGATGGAGGATTGAACAAACAAGTAGCTCTTACCTGAGGAATCGGCTATCCCATGGAACAACTTCTGAGAAAGATTCTGCAACATTACTAGGGGTCCGCCAAAACACAGAATTACTTGCCATGTTCCAGTTAAAGCCTAAACTATCGAGTTGGCATTTCTTTTTAAAAGTGTATAAAGAAGCGGTAATGGGCCAAATCCGCAAGCCACTGTAAATCAACACGATTTGCTTGCCTCCGCTGGAACACCCGCTCTCTATTTCAGTTCAGGAGCTAACACACAGTATCTTAATATGCATTTAGGTTAATATTTGCACTTTGCAGGGCTAGGTAGATTGCACGGCTGGCACATATCAGACTAAATGTCACTTCCGAAAGCTAAGGGACCGAACCGGAAGCTGCCATTCAGAGGGACTACCTGACAACATGTGGAACCTCTCCGGAAAAGCCTTCCCACCTCAAGCAACTCCTTTTGATTAATCTTTCACATAGACAATACACCTTATATAAACCGACACACCCCCCCGGCCTTTGCCTCCACAGATCCTGTGGTTGGCTAATTAAAGAAGGAGGTGTAACTATCAATCTAATCTCGCTTGTTCTCAAATTTACCATAATTTCCACACTTGAGAGGCTGGTGAAATGAAACAGCACTACTACACTTTCCCATTCATCAGCCGGAAGCAGAACAACTCAGAGAACCGGGCGAAAAATAATTAGGATGCGGGATCAGGTGTTGCGCGCGTGCATCTGTGCCTGTACAGGGGCACGCAGGCACATGAGCATTCACGGGAGGCAGCAGCAGTAGCACGGGGGGAGATGAGCACCACCAGTCATTTGACCTCGACAGGTGAATGCTTGCAGATGTACTCACAGCACACTTATTAGAAGAGGCCCAAATGCCCGACAAAACTGCCGTCAGATTACGCCGGAAACAACAACGGCTTTTTAAACAACTACAGCCGCCAGAACGGTACCGGCGGCAGCACTGCAGGAGCTGCTCAGGAACCGCTGGGGCAACCCCAGCGCACCGGGAGCTCAGCGTGTAGCCCTGACCCCACCGCATGGCATGTCACCCTTGGGCAGGAAGCTTGACATTTTCTGGAAGCACCGGTGTCATTTCACGGGCTTTGCCGTCGCTTTGCGCTTGTGGGGTAACACTATAGAGTTTTTCAGAAAGTGTTGGAGCAACTTTGGTACTTTTTCCATTCAGGCACACTGGGAGTGAGCTGTGGGGCTGCTGCCAGGGGCTCTGCTCAGCACAGCATGGCTGGAGCTGGCCCAGGACCTCCTTCGAAAGACAGACTGGTCAGACACACAGCTATCCTGAATCATCAAGGATAATCCTATGTTCAAGTTCAAGTTCCTACCTTCCAGTTCAAGTTCAAGTTCCTACGTTCCAATCGGTGCCCGTTACCTCTTGTCCTGGATCATCAAAGATGATCCAGGACAAGAGGTAACGGTTACAAACTGGAACGTAGGAACTTCTATCAAAGCATGAGGAGGAACTTCTTTACTTTGAGGGTGGCAGAGCGCTGGAACAGGCTGCCCAGGGAGGCGGTAGAGTCTCCCACCCCAGAGACATTCAAAACCCGCCTGGAGGTCATCCTGTGCAACCTGCTGTAGGTGACCCTGCTCTGGCAGGGGGGTTGGACTGGATGATCTCCAGAGCTCCTTTCCAACCCTAACCAATCTGTGATTCTGTGATCAGAGCTGTTCTTCGAAATCTGTTCCTAGGAAATCGCTGCGAGAAGGAGGATGCACCTGAGGAGCAGGCCTAAGATGGAGGATTGAACAAACAAGTAGCTCTTACCTGAGGAATCGGCTATCCCATGGAACAACTTCTGAGAAAGATTCTGCAACATTACTAGGGGTCCGCCAAAACATACAATTACTTGCCATGTTCCAGTTAAAGCCTAAACTATCGAGTTGGCATTTCTTTTTAAAAGTGTATAAAGAAGCGGTAATGGGCCAAATCCTCAAGCCACTGTAAATCAACACGATTTGCTTGCCTCCGCTGGAACACCCGCTCTCTATTTCAGTTCAGGAGCTAACACACAGTATCTTAATATGCATTTAGGTTAATATTTGCACTTTGCAGGGCTAGGTAGATTGCACGGCTGGGACATATCAGACTAAATGTCACTTCCGAAAGCTAAGGGACCGAACCGGAAGCTGCCATTCAGAGGGACTACCTGACAACATGTGGAACCTCTCCGGAAAAGCCTTCCCACCTCAAGCAACTCCTTTTGATTCATCTTTCACATAGACAATACACGTTATATACACCGACACACCCCCCCGGCCTTTGCCTCCACAGATCCTGTGGTTGGCTAATTAAAGGAGGAGGTGTAACTATCAATCTAATCTGGCTTGTTCTCAAATTTACCATAATTTCCACACTTGAGAGGCTGGTGAAATGAAACAGCACTACTACACTTTCCCATTCATCAGCCGGAAGCAGAACAACTCCGAGAACCGGGCGAAAAATAATTAGGATGCGGGATCAGGTGTTGCGCGCGTGCATCTGTGCCTGTACAGGGGCACGCAGGCACATGAGCATTCACAGGAGGCAGCAGCAGTAGCACGGGGGGAGATGAGCACCACCAGTCATTTGACCTCGACAGGTGAATGCTTGCAGATGTACTCACAGCACACTTATTAGAAGAGGCCCAAATGCCCGAGAAAACTGCCGTCAGATTACGCCGGAAACAACAACGGCTTTTTAAACAACTACAGCCGCCAGAACGGTACCGGCGGCAGCACTGCAGGAGCTGCTCAGGAACCGCTGGGGCAACCCCAGCGCACCGGGTGCTCAGCGCGTGGCCCTGACCCCACCGCATGGCATGTCACCCTTGGGCAGGAAGCTTGACATTTTCTGGAAGCACCGGTGTCATTTCACGGGCTTTGCCGTCGCTTTGCGCTTGTGGGGTAACACTATAGAGTTTTTCAGAAAGTGTTGGAGCAACTTTGGTACCTTTTCCATTCAGGCACACTGGGAGTGAGGTGTGGGGCTGCTGCCAGGGGCTCTGCTCAGCACAGCATGGCTGGAGCTGGCCCAGGACCTCCTTCGAAAGACAGACTGGTCAGACACACAGCTATCCTGAATCATCAAGGATAATCCTATGTTCAAGCTCCTACGTTCCAGTTCAAGTTCAAGTTCCTACGTTCCAATTGGTGCCTGTTACCTCTTGTCCTGGATCATCAAAGATGATCCAGGACAAGAGGTAACGGGTACAAACTGGAACCTAGGAACTTCTATCAAAGCATGAGGAGGAACTTCTTTACTTTGAGGGTGGCAGAGCGCTGGAACAGGCTGCCCGGGGAGGCGGGAGAGTCTCCCACCCCAGAGACATTCAAAACACGCCTGGAGGTCATCCTGTGCAACCTGCTGTAGGTGACCCTGCTCTGGCAGGGGGGTTGGACTGGATGATCTCCAGAGCTCCTTTCCAACCCTAACCAATCTGTGATTCTGTGATCAGAGCTGTTCTTCGAAATCTGTTCCTAGGAAATCGCTGCGAGAAGGAGGATGCACCTGAGGAGCAGGCCTAAGATGGAGGATTGAACAAACAAGTAGCTCTTACCTGAGGAATCGGCTATCCCATGGAACAACTTCTGAGAAAGATTCTGCAACATTACTAGGGGTCCGCCAAAACATACAATTACTTGTCATGTTCCAGTTAAAGCCTAAACTATCGAGTTGGCATTTCTTTTTAAAAGTGTATAAAGAAGCGGTAATGGGCCAAATCCTCAAGCCACTGTAAATCAACACGATTTGCTTGCCTCCGCTGGAACACCCGCTCTCTATTTCAGTTCAGGAGCTAACACACAGTATCTTAATATGCATTTAGGTTAATATTTGCACTTTGCAGGGCTAGGTAGATTGCACGGCTGGCACATATCAGACTAAATGTCACTTCCGAAAGCTAAGGGACCGAACCGGAAGCTGCCATTCAGAGGGACTACCTGACAACATGTGGAACCTCTCCGGAAAAGCCTTCCCACCTCAAGCAACTCCTTTTGATTAATCTTTCACATAGACAATACACCTTATATACACCGACACACCCCCCCGGCCTTTGCCTCCACAGATCCTGTGGTTGGCTAATTAAAGGAGGAGGTGTAACTATCAATCTAATCTGGCTTGTTCTCAAATTTACCATAATTTCCACACTTGAGAGGCTGGTGAAATGAAACAGCACTACTACACTTTCCCATTCATCAGCCGGAAGCAGAACAACTCAGAGAACCGGGCGAAAAATAATTAGGATGCGGGATCAGGTGTTGCGCGCGTGCATCTGTGCCTGTACAGGGGCACGCAGGCACATGAGCATTCACAGGAGGCAGCAGCAGTAGCACGGGGGGAGATGAGCACCACCAGTCATTTGACCTCGACAGGTGAATGCTTGCAGATGTACTCACAGCACACTTATTAGAAGAGGCCCAAATGCCCGAGAAAACTGCCGTCAGATTACGCCGGAAACAAGAACGGCTTTTTAAACAACTACAGCCGCCAGAACGGTACCGGCGGCAGCACTGCAGGAGCTGCTCAGGAACCGCTGGGGCAACCCCAGCGCACCGGGTGCTCAGCGCGTGGCCCTGACCCCACCGCATGGCATGTCACCCTTGGGCAGGAAGCTTGACATTTTCTGGAAGCACCGGTGTCATTTCACGGGCTTTGCCGTCGCTTTGCGCTTGTGGGGTAACACTATAGAGTTTTTCAGAAAGTGTTGGAGCAACTTTGGTACCTTTTCCATTCAGGCACACTGGGAGTGAGCTGGGGGGCTGCTGCCAGGGGCTCTGCTCAGCACAGCATGGCTGGAGCTGGCCCAGGACCTCCTTCGAAAGACAGACTGGTCAGACACACAGCTATCCTGAATCATCAAGGATAATCCTATGTTCAAGTTCCTACGTTCCAGTTCAAGTTCAAGTTCCTACGTTCCAATTGGTGCCCGTTACCTCTTGTCCTGGATCATCAAAGATGATCCAGGACAAGAGGTAACGGGTACAAACTGGAACCTAGGAACTTCTATCAAAGCATGAGGAGGAACTTCTTTACTTTGAGGGTGGCAGAGCGCTGGAACAGGCTGCCCAGGGAGGCGGTAGAGTCTCCCACCCCAGAAACATTCAAAACCCGCCTGGAGGTCATCCTGTGCAACCTGCTGTAGGTGACCCTGCTCTGGCAGGGGGGTTGGGCTGGATGATCTCCAGAGGTCCTTTCCAACCCTAACCAATCTGTGATTCTGTGATCAGAGCTGTTCTTCGAAATCTGTTCCTAGGAAATCGCTGCGAGAAGGAGGATGCACCTGAGGAGCAGGCCTAAGATGGAGGATTGAACAAACAAGTAGCTCTTACCTGAGCAATCGGCTATCCCACGTAACAACTTCTGAGAAAGATTCTGCAACATTACTAGGGGTCCGCCAAAACATACAATTACTTGCCATGTTCCAGTTAAAGCCTAAACTATCGAGTTGGCATTTCTTTTTAAAAGTGTATAAAGAAGCGGTAATGGGCCAAATCCGCAAGCCACTGTAAATCAACACGATTTGCTTGCCTCCGCTGGAACACCCGCTCTCTATTGCAGTTCAGGAGCTAACACACACTATCTTAATATGCATTTAGGTTAATATTTGCACTTTGCAGGGCTAGGTAGATTGCATGGCTGGCACATATCAGACTAAATGTCACTTCCGAAAGCTAAGGGACCGGACCGGAAGCTGCCATTCAGAGGGACTACCTGACAACATGTGGAACCTCTCCGGAAAAGCCTTCCCACCTCAAGCAACTCCTTTTGATTAATCTTTCACATAGACAATACACGTTATATACACCGACACACCCCCCCGGCCTTTGCCTCCACAGATCCTGTGGTTGGCTAATTAAAGGAGGAGGTGTAACTATCAATCTAATCTGGCTTGTTCTCAAATTTACCATAATTTCCACACTTGAGAGGCTGGTGAAATGAAACAGCACTACTACACTTTCCCATTCATCAGCCGGAAGCAGAACAACTCCGAGAACCGGGCGAAAAATAATTAGGATGCGGGATCAGGTGTTGCGCGCGTGCATCTGTGCCTGTACAGGGGCACGCAGGCACATGAGCATTCACGGGAGGCAGCAGCAGTAGCACGGGGGCAGATGAGCACCACCAGTCATTTGACCTCGACAGGTGAATGCTTGCAGATGTACTCACAGCACACTTATTAGAAGAGGCCCAAATGCCCGAGAAAACTGCCGTCAGATTACGCCGGAAACAACAACGGCTTTTTAAACAACTACAGCCGCCAGAACGGTACCGGCGGCAGCACTGCAGGAGCTGCTCAGGAACCGCTGGGGCAACCCCAGCGTACCGGGTGCTCAGCGCGTGGCCCTGACCCAACCGCATGGCATGTCACCCTTGGGCAGGAAGCTTGACATTTTCTGGAAGCACCGGTGTCATTTCACGGGCTTTGCCGTCGCTTTGCGCTTGTGGGGTAACACTATAGAGTTTTTCAGAAAGTGTTGGAGCAACTTTTGTACCTTTTCCATTCAGGCACACTGGGAGTGAGCTGTGGGGCTGCTGCCAGGGGCTCTGCTCAGCACAGCATGGCTGGAGCTGGTCCAGGACCTCCTTCGAAAGACAGACTGGTCAGACACACAGCTATCCTGAATCATCAAGGATAATCCTATGTTCAAGTTCCTACGTTCCAGTTCAAGTTCAAGTTCCTACGTTCCAATTGGTGCCCGTTACCTCTTGTCCTGGATCATCAAAGATGATCCAGGACAAGAGGTAACGGGTACAAACTGGAACCTAGGAACTTCTATCAAAGCATGAGGAGGAACTTCTTTACTTTGAGGGTGGCAGAGCGCTGGAACAGGCTGCCCAGGGAGGCGGTAGAGTCTCCGACCCCAGAAACATTCAAAACCCGCCTGGAGGTCATCCTGTGCAACCTGCTGTAGGTGACCCTGCTCTGGCAGGGGGGTTCGGCTGGATGATCTCCAGAGGTCCTTTCCAACCCTAACCAATCTGTGATTCTGTGATCAGAGCTGTTCTTCGAAATCTGTTCCTAGGAAATCGCTGCGAGAAGGAGGATGCACCTGAGGAGCAGGCCTAAGATGGAGGATTGAACAAACAAGTAGCTCTTACCTGAGGAATCGGCTATCCCATGGAACAACTTCTGAGAAAGATTCTGCAACATTACTAGGGGTCCGCCAAAACATACAATTACTTGCCATGTTCCAGTTAAAGCCTAAACTATCGAGTTGGCATTTCTGTTTAAAAGTGTATAAAGAAGCGGTAATGGGCCAAATCCTCAAGCCACTGTAAATCAACACGATTTGCTTGCCTCCGCTGGAACACCCGCTCTCTATTTCAGTTCAGGAGCTAACACAAAGTATCTTAATATGCATTTAGGTTAATATTTGCACTTTGCAGGGCTAGGTAGATTGCACGGCTGGCACATATCAGACTAAATGTCACTTCCGAAAGCTAAGGGACCGAACCGGAAGCTGCCATTCAGAGGGACTACCTGACAACATGTGGAACCTCTCCGGAAAAGCCTTCCCACCTCAAGCAACTCCTTTTGATTAATCTTTCACATAGACAATACACGTTAGTATTTTAAAAAGCTGAATTTTTAAGGACAGAATACCTTAACGAACAGAGGAAAATGTGAACCAATTAGCATCTTCAAGCACTCTGAGACGCAGGGAGAGAAGGCCTACATAGAGTAGCCAGGCCCCTTCAGAGACCACAGCTGTAGCCCCTCTCTGCAATGTTGCCTCCTGGCAGCTAGACCGGGTCCAACCCCAGGACCCAGACACACTGCCAGTCACTCCAGAGTGTCATTAAGATGCACGGCACCACGGCGCAATTCAAATCAATGTTTCTTTCCTGCACGTTGCAGCAGGCGAGGTAGCAAAGGTTGACGTGAAAAGTGGGAGAGCTGCCCAGTAACCGTGAGGTTTTGTATCATGCGAACTTACAAAATGGTCTGGAATAAAGAATCTGTGCAGTATTGCCTTTCACACGGTGTCTAATCTCGCACCGCTAGACAACTTCAACTACGAGTATCTGGGAGAACTCGAGATGGTTTCACAAAGACTTGTCATCCTCCTTCACCAGATCACTCTCTGGAAGGCGTGAGGGAGGGGGAGTTGAAATACATCATATTAGAATGAATAGAAATGGTAATGATCGGGCTCTTCCACAACACTTCCGCTCTAAGTAATCAGTTAATTAACCCTGAATCGAGCGGGCTTGCTGGTCAGGAATACAGCAGTTGGATTGACAACAGCTTCCAGACTCCTGCTTCTCAAGGACAAGATTCGGTAACCCTTATTGATGTTAAACATTAGCTTACCCTGTGAGCAACCTCCAGAAATCAAGAGCGATTGTGCTACGTGAGGAAGACTGGCAGAACCTCATACCAATTTACAAGACAAGAAAGAACAGACAAGAAAGAACCTCCAGCAATCTCGCCATGGTAAAATCGTATGCCCCCCCACCGACACGACCCCGGCCTTTGCCTCCACAGATCCTGTGGTTGGCTAATTAAAGGAGGAGGTGTAACTATCAATCTAATCAGGCTTGTTCTCAAATTTACCATAATTTCCACACTTGAGAGGCTGGTGAAATGAAACAGCACTACTACACTTTCCCATTCATCAGCCGGAAGCAGAACAACTCAGAGAACCGGGCGAAAAATAATTAGGATGTGGGATCAGGTGTTGCGCGCGTTCATCTGTGCCTGTACAGGGGCACGCAGGCACATGAGCATTCACGGGAGGCAGCAGCAGTAGCACGGGGGCAGATGAGCACCACCAGTCATTTGACCTCGACAGGTGAATGCTTGCAGATGTACTCACAGCACACTTATTAGAAGAGGCCCAAATGCCCGAGAAAACTGCCGTCAGATTACGCCGGAAACAACAACGGCTTTTTAAACAACTACAGCCGCCAGAACGGTACCGGCGGCAGCACTGCAGGAGCTGCTCAGGAACCGCTGGGGCAACCCCAGCGCACCGGGTGCTCAGCGCGTGGCCCTGACCCCACCGCATGGCATGTCACCCTTGGGCAGGAAGCTTGACATTTTCTGGAAGCACCGGTGTCATTTCACGGGCTTTGCCGTCGCTTTGCGCTTGTGGGGTAACACTATAGAGTTTTTCAGAAAGTGTTGGAGCAACTTTGGTACCTTTTCCATTCAGGCACACTGGGAGTGAGCTGGGGGGCTGCTGCCAGGGGCTCTGCTCAGCACAGCATGGCTGGAGCTGGCCCAGGACCTCCTTCGAAAGACAGACTGGTCAGACACACAGCTATCCTGAATCATCAAGGATAATCCTATGTTCAAGTTCCTACGTTCCAGTTCAAGTTCAAGTTCCTACGTTCCAATTGGTGCCCGTTACCTCTTGTCCTGGATCATCAAAGATGATCCAGGACAAGAGGTAACGGGTACAAACTGGAACCTAGGAACTTCTATCAAAGCATGAGGAGGAACTTCTTTACTTTGAGGGTGGCAGAGCGCTGGAACAGGCTGCCCAGGGAGGCGGTAGAGTCTCCCACCCCAGAAACATTCAAAACCCGCCTGGAGGTCATCCTGTGCAACCTGCTGTAGGTGACCCTGCTCTGGCAGGGGGGTTGGGCTGGATGATCTCCAGAGGTCCTTTCCAACCCTAACCAATCTGTGATTCTGTGATCAGAGCTGTTCTTCGAAATCTGTTCCTAGGAAATCGCTGCGAGAAGGAGGATGCACCTGAGGAGCAGGCCTAAGATGGAGGATTGAACAAACAAGTAGCTCTTACCTGAGGAATCGGCTATCCCACGTAACAACTTCTGAGAAAGATTCTGCAACATTACTAGGGGTCCGCCAAAACATACAATTACTTGCCATGTTCCAGTTAAAGCCTAAACTATCGAGTTGGCATTTCTTTTTAAAAGTGTATAAAGAAGCGGTAATGGGCCAAATCCGCAAGCCACTGTAAATCAACACGATTTGCTTGCCTCCGCTGGAACACCCGCTCTCTATTGCAGTTCAGGAGCTAACACACACTATCTTAATATGCATTTAGGTTAATATTTGCACTTTGCAGGGCTAGGTAGATTGCATGGCTGGCACATATCAGACTAAATGTCACTTCCGAAAGCTAAGGGACCGGACCGGAAGCTGCCATTCAGAGGGACTACCTGACAACATGTGGAACCTCTCCGGAAAAGCCTTCCCACCTCAAGCAACTCCTTTTGATTAATCTTTCACATAGACAATACACGTTATATACACCGACACACCCCCCCGGCCTTTGCCTCCACAGATCCTGTGGTTGGCTAATTAAAGGAGGAGGTGTAACTATCAATCTAATCTGGCTTGTTCTCAAATTTACCATAATTTCCACACTTGAGAGGCTGGTGAAATGAAACAGCACTACTACACTTTCCCATTCATCAGCCGGAAGCAGAACAACTCCGAGAACCGGGCGAAAAATAATTAGGATGCGGGATCAGGTGTTGCGCGCGTGCATCTGTGCCTGTACAGGGGCACGCAGGCACATGAGCATTCACGGGAGGCAGCAGCAGTAGCACGGGGGCAGATGAGCACCACCAGTCATTTGACCTCGACAGGTGAATGCTTGCAGATGTACTCACAGCACACTTATTAGAAGAGGCCCAAATGCCCGAGAAAACTGCCGTCAGCTTACGCCGGAAACAACAACGGCTTTTTAAACAACTACAGCCGCCAGAACGGTACCGGCGGCAGCACTGCAGGAGCTGCTCAGGAACCGCTGGGGCAACCCCAGCGCACCGGGTGCTCAGCGCGTGGCCCTGACCCCACCGCATGGCATGTCACCCTTGGGCAGGAAGCTTGACATTTTCTGGAAGCACCGGTGTCATTTCACGGGCTTTGCCGTCGCTTTGCGCTTGTGGGGTAACACTATAGAGTTTTTCAGAAAGTGTTGGAGCAACTTTGGTACCTTTTCCATTCAGGCACACTGGGAGTGAGGTGTGGGGCTGCTGCCAGGGGCTCTGCTCAGCACAGCATGGCTGGAGCTGGTCCAGGACCTCCTTCGAAAGACAGACTGGTCAGACACACAGCTATCCTGAATCATCAAGGATAATCCTATGTTCAAGTTCCTACTTTCCAGTTCAAGTTCAAGTTCCTACGTTCCAATTGGTGCCCGTTACCTCTTGTCCTGGATCATCAAAGATGATCCAGGACAAGAGGTAACGGGTACAAACTGGAACCTAGGAACTTCTATCAAAGCATGAGGAGGAACTTCTTTACTTTGAGGGTGGCAGAGCGCTGGAACAGGCTGCCCAGGGAGGCGGTAGAGTCTCCCACCCCAGAAACATTCAAAACCCGCCTGGAGGTCATCCTGTGCAACCTGCTGTAGGTGACCCTGCTCTGGCAGGGGGGTTGGGCTGGATGATCTCCAGAGGTCCTTTCCAACCCTAACCAATCTGTGATTCTGTGATCAGAGCTGTTCTTCGAAATCTGTTCCTAGGAAATCGCTGCGAGAAGGAGGATGCACCTGAGGAGCAGGCCTAAGATGGAGGATTGAACAAACAAGTAGCTCTTACCTGAGGAATCGGCTATCCCACGTAACAACTTCTGAGAAAGATTCTGCAACATTACTAGGGGTCCGCCAAAACATACAATTACTTGCCATGTTCCAGTTAAAGCCTAAACTATCGAGTTGGCATTTCTTTTTAAAAGTGTATAAAGAAGCGGTAATGGGCCAAATCCTGAAGCCACTGTAAATCAACACGATTTGCTTGCCTCCGCTGGAACACCCGCTCTCTATTTCAGTTCAGGAGCTAACACACACTATCTTAATATGCATTTAGGTTAATATTTGCACTTTGCAGGGCTAGGTAGATTGCATGGCTGGCACATATCAGACTAAATGTCACTTCCGAAAGCTAAGGGACCGAACCGGAAGCTGCCATTCAGAGGGACTACCTGACAACATGTGGAACCTCTCCGGAAAAGCCTTCCCACCTCAAGCAACTCCTTTTGATTAATCTTTCACATAGACAATACACGTTATATACACCGACACACCCCCCCGGCCTTTGCCTCCACAGATCCTGTGGTTGGCTAATTAAAGGAGGAGGTGTAACTATCAATCTAATCTGGCTTGTTCCCAAATTTACCATAATTTCCACACTTGAGAGGCTGGTGAAATGAAACAGCACTACTACACTTTCCCATTCATCAGCTGGAAGCAGAACAACTCCGAGAACCGGGCGAAAAATAATTAGGATGTGGGATCAGGTGTTGCGCGCGTGCATCTGTGCCTGTACAGGGGCACGCAGGCACATGAGCATTCACGGGAGGCAGCAGCAGTAGCACGGGGGCAGATGAGCACCACCAGTCATTTGACCTCGACAGGTGAATGCTTGCAGATGTACTCACAGCACACTTATTAGAAGAGGCCCAAATGCCCGAGAAAACTGCCGTCAGATTACGCCGGAAGCAACAACGGCTTTTTAAACAACTACAGCCGCCAGAACGGTACCGGCGGCAGCACTGCAGGAGCTGCTCAGGAACCGCTGGGGCAACCCCAGCGCACCGGGTGCTCAGCGCGTGGCCCTGACCCCACCGCATGGCATGTCACCCTTGGGCAGGAAGCTTGACATTTTCTGGAAGCACCGGTGTCATTTCACGGGCTTTGCCGTCGCTTTGCGCTTGTGGGGTAACACTGTAGAGTTTTTCAGAAAGTGTTGGAGCAACTTTGGTACCTTTTCCATTCAGGCACACTGGGAGTGAGCTGTGGGGCTGCTGCCAGGGGCTCTGCTCAGCACAGCATGGCTGGAGCTGGCCCAGGACCTCCTTCGAAAGACAGACTGGTCAGACACACAGCTATCCTGAATCATCAAGGATAATCCTATGTTCAAGTTCCTACGTTCCAGTTCAAGTTCAAGTTCCTACGTTCCAATTGGTGCCCGTTACCTCTTGTCCTGGATCATCAAAGATGATCCAGGACAAGAGGTAACGGGTACAAACTGGAACCTAGGAACTTCTATCAAAGCATGAGGAGGAACTTCTTTACTTTGAGGGTGGCAGAGCGCTGGAACAGGCTGCCCGGGGAGGCGGTAGAGTCTCCGACCCCAGAGACATTCAAAACCCGCCTGGAGGTCATCCTGTGCAACCTGCTGTAGGTGACCCTGCTCTGGCAGGGGGGTTGGGCTGGATGATCTCCAGAGCTCCTTTCCAACCCTAACCAATCTGTGATTCTGTGATCAGAGCTGTTCTTCGAAATCTGTTCCTAGGAAATCGCTGCGAGAAGGAGGATGCACCTGAGGAGCAGGCCTAAGATGGAGGATTGAACAAACAAGTAGCTCTTACCTGAGGAATCGGCTATCCCATGGAACAACTTCTGAGAAAGATTCTGCAACATTACTAGGGGTCCGCCAAAACATACAATTACTTGCCATGTTCCAGTTAAAGCCTAAACTATCGAGTTGGCATTTCTTTTTAAAAGTGTATAAAGAAGCGGTAATGGGCCAAATCCTCAAGCCACTGTAAATCAACACGATTTGCTTGCCTCCGCTGGAACACCCGCTCTCTATTTCAGTTCAGGAGCTAACACACACTATCTTAATATGCATTTAGGTTAATATTTGCACTTTGCAGGGCTAGGTAGATTGCACGGCTGGCACATATCAGACTAAATGTCACTTCCGAAAGCTAAGGGACCGAACCGGAAGCTGCCATTCAGAGGGACTACCTGACAACATGTGGAACCTCTCCGGAAAAGCCTTCCCACCTCAAGCAACTCCTTTTGATTAATCTTTCACATAGACAATACACGTTATATACACCGACACACCCCCCCGGCCTTTGCCTCCACAGATCCTGTGGTTGGCTAATTAAAGGAGGAGGTGTAACTATCAATCTAATCTGGCTTGTTCTCAAATTTACCATAATTTCCACACTTGAGAGGCTGGTGAAATGAAACAGCACTACTACACTTTCCCATTCATCAGCCGGAAGCAGAACAACTCAGAGAACCGGGCGAAAAATAATTAGGATGCGGGATCAGGTGTTGCGCGCGTGCATCTGTGCCTGTACAGGGGCACGCAGGCACATGAGCATTCACGGGAGGCAGCAGCAGTAGCACGGGGGGAGATGAGCACCACCAGTCATTTGACCTCGACAGGTGAATGCTTGCAGATGTACTCACAGCACACTTATTAGAAGAGGCCCAAATGCCCGAGAAAACTGCCGTCAGATTACGCCGGAAACAACAACGGCTTTTTAAACAACTACAGCCGCCAGAACGGTACCGGTGGCAGCACTGCAGGTGCTGCTCAGGAACCGCTGGGGCAACCCCAGCGCACCGGGTGCTCAGCGCGTGGCCCTGACCCCACCGCATGGCATGTCACCCTTGGGCAGGAAGCTTGACGTTTTCTGGAAGCACCGGTGTCATTTCACGGGCTTTGCCGTCGCTTTGCGCTTGTGGGGTAACACTATAGAGTTTTTCAGAAAGTGTTGGAGCAACTTTGGTACCTTTTCCATTCAGGCACACTGGGAGTGAGCTGTGGGGCTGCTGCCAGGGGCTCTGCTCAGCACAGCATGGCTGGAGCTGGTCCAGGACCTCCTTCGAAAGACAGACTGGTCAGACACACAGCTATCCTGAATCATCAAGGATAATCCTATGTTCAAGTTCCTACGTTCCAGTTCAAGTTCAAGTTCCTACGTTCCAATTGGTGCCCGTTACGTCTTGTCCTGGATCATCAAAGATGATCCAGGACAAGAGGTAACGGGTACAAACTGGAACCTAGGAACTTCTATCAAAGCATGAGGAGGAACTTCTTTACTTTGAGGGTGGCAGAGCGCTGGAACAGGCTGCCCAGGGAGGCGGTAGAGTCTCCGACTCCAGAAACATTCAAAACCCGCCTGGAGGTCATCCTGTGCAACCTGCTGTAGGTGACCCTGCTCTGGCAGGGGGGTTGCACTACATGATCTCCAGAGGTCCTTTCCAACCCTAACCAATCTGTGATTCTGTGATCAGAGCTGTTCTTCGAAATCTGTTCCTAGGAAATCGCTGCGAGAAGGAGGATGCACCTGAGGAGCAGGCCTAAGATGGAGGATTGAACAAACAAGTAGCTCTTACCTGAGGAATCGGCTATCCCATGGAACAACTTCTGAGAAAGATTCTGCAACATTACTAGGGGTCCGCCAAAACATACAATTACTTGCCATGTTCCAGTTAAAGCCTAAACTATCGAGTTGGCATTTCTTTTTAAAAGTGTATAAAGAAGCGGTAATGGGCCAAATCCTCAAGCCACTGTAAATCAACACGATTTGCTTGCCTCCGCTGGAACACCCGCTCTCTATTTCAGTTCAGGAGCTAACACACAGTATCTTAATATGCATTTAGGTTAATATTTGCACTTTGCAGGGCTAGGTAGATTGCACGGCTGGCACATATCAGACTAAATGTCACTTCCGAAAGCTAAGGGACCGAACCGGAAGCTGCCATTCAGAGGGACTACCTGACAACATGTGGAACCTCTCCGGAAAAGCCTTCCCACCTCAAGCAACTCCTTTTGATTAATCTTTCACATAGACAATACACGTTATATACACCGACACACCCCCCCGGCCTTTGCCTCCACAGATCCTGTGGTTGGCTAATTAAAGGAGGAGGTGTAACTATCAATCTAATCTGGCTTGTTCTCAAATTTACCATAATTTCCACACTTGAGAGGCTGGTGAAATGAAACAGCACTACTACACTTTCCCATTCATCAGCCGGAAGCAGAACAACTCCGAGAACCGGGCGAAAAGTAATTAGGATGCGGGATCAGGTGTTGCGCGCGTGCATCTGTGCCTGTACAGGGGCACGCAGGCACATGAGCATTCACGGGAGGCAGCAGCAGTAGCACGGGGGCAGATGAGCACCACCAGTCATTTGACCTCGACAGGTGAATGCTTGCAGATGTACTCACAGCACACTTATTAGAAGAGGCCCAAATGCCCGAGAAAACTGCCGTCAGATTACGCCGGAAACAACAACGGCTTTTTAAACAACTACAGCCGCCAGAACGGTACCGGTGGCAGCACTGCAGGAGCTGCTCAGGAACCGCTGGGGCAACCCCAGCGCACCGGGTGCTCAGCGCGTGGCCCTGACCCCACCGCATGGCATGTCACCCTTGGGCAGGAAGCTTGACGTTTTCTGGAAGCACCGGTGTCATTTCACGGGCTTTGCCGTCGCTTTGCGCTTGTGGGGTAACACTATAGAGTTTTTCAGAAAGTGTTGGAGCAACTTTGGTACCTTTTCCATTCAGGCACACTGGGAGTGAGCTGTGGGGCTGCTGCCAGGGGCTCTGCTCAGCACAGCATGGCTGGAGCTGGCCCAGGACCTCCTTCGAAAGACAGACTGGTCAGACACACAGCTATCCTGAATCATCAAGGATAATCCTATGTTCAAGTTCAAGTTCCTACCTTCAAGTTCAAGTTCAAGTTCCTACGTTCCAATTGGTGCCCGTTACCTCTTGTCCTGGATCATCAAAGATGATCCAGGACAAGAGGTAACGGGTACAAACTGGAACCTAGGAACTTCTATCAAAGCATGAGGAGGAACTTCTTTACTTTGAGGGTGGCAGAGCGCTGGAACAGGCTGCCCAGGGAGGTGGTAGAGTCTCCCACCCCAGAGACATTCAAAACCCGCCTGGAGGTCATCCTGTGCAACCTGCTGTAGGTGACCCTGCTCTGGCAGGGGGGTTGCACTACATGATCTCCAGAGGTCCTTTCCAACCCTAACCAATCTGTGATTCTGTGATCAGAGCTGTTCTTCGAAATCTGTTCCTAGGAAATCGCTGCGAGAAGGAGGATGCACCTGAGGAGCAGGCCTAAGATGGAGGATTGAACAAACAAGTAGCTCTTACCTGAGGAATCGGCTATCCCATGGAACAACTTCTGAGAAAGATTCTGCAACATTACTAGGGGTCCGCCAAAACATACAATTACTTGCCATGTTCCAGTTAAAGCCTAAACTATCGAGTTGGCATTTCTTTTTAAAAGTGTATAAAGAAGCGGTAATGGGCCAAATCCTCAAGCCACTGTAAATCAACACGATTTGCTTGCCTCCGCTGGAACACCCGCTCTCTATTTCAGTTCAGGAGCTAACACACAGTATCTTAATATGCATTTAGGTTAATATTTGCACTTTGCAGGGCTAGGTAGATTGCACGGCTGGCACATATCAGACTAAATGTCACTTCCGAAAGCTAAGGGACCGAACCGGAAGCTGCCATTCAGAGGGACTACCTGACAACATGTGGAACCTCTCCGGAAAAGCCTTCCCACCTCAAGCAACTCCTTTTGATTAATCTTTCACATAGACAATACACCTTATATACACCGACACACCCCCCCGGCCTTTGCCTCCACAGATCCTGTGGTTGGCTAATTAAAGGAGGAGGTGTAACTATCAATCTAATCTGGCTTGTTCTCAAATTTACCATAATTTCCACACTTGAGAGGCTGGTGAAATGAAACAGCACTACTACACTTTCCCATTCATCAGCCGGAAGCAGAACAACTCAGAGAACCGGGCGAAAAATAATTAGGATGCGGGATCAGGTGTTGCGCGCGTGCATCTGTGCCTGTACAGGGGCACGCAGGCACATGAGCATTCACGGGAGGCAGCAGCAGTAGCACGGGGGCAGATGAGCACCACCAGTCATTTGACCTCGACAGGTGAATGCTTGCAGATGTACTCACAGCACACTTATTAGAAGAGGCCCAAATGCCCGAGAAAACTGCCGTCAGATTACGCCGGAAACAACAACGGCTTTTTAAACAACTACAGCCGCCAGAACGGTACCGGCGGCAGCACTGCAGGAGCTGCTCAGGAACCGCTGGGGCAACCCCAGCGCACCGGGTGCTCAGCGCGTGGCCCTGACCCCACCGCATGGCATGTCACCCTTGGGCAGGAAGCTTGACATTTTCTGGAAGCACCGGTGTCATTTCACGGGCTTTGCCGTCGCTTTGCGCTTGTGGGGTAACACTATAGAGTTTTTCAGAAAGTGTTGGAGCAACTTTGGTACCTTTTCCATTCAGGCACACTGGGAGTGAGCTGTGGGGCTGCTGCCAGGGGCTCTGCTCAGCACAGCATAGCTGGAGCTGGCCCAGGACCTCCTTCGAAAGACAGACTGGTCAGACACACAGCTATCCTGAATCATCAAGGATAATCCTATGTTCAAGTTCAAGTTCCTACCTTCCAGTTCAAGTTCAAGTTCCTACGTTCCAATTGGTGCCCGTTACCTCTTGTCCTGGATCATCAAAGATGATCCAGGACAAGAGGTAACGGGTACAAACTGGAACCTAGGAACTTCTATCAAAGCATGAGGAGGAACTTCTTTACTTTGAGGGTGGCAGAGCGCTGGAACAGGCTGCCCGGGGAGGCGGTAGAGTCTCCCACCCCAGAGACATTCAAAACCCGCCTGGAGGTCATCCTGTGCAAACTGCTGTAGGTGACCCTGCTCTGGCAGGGGGGTTGGGCTGGATGATCTCCAGAGCTCCTTTCCAACCCTAACCAATCTGTGATTCTGTGATCAGAGCTGTTCTTCGAAATCTGTTCCTAGGAAATCGCTGCGAGAAGGAGGATGCACCTGAGGAGCAGGCCTAAGATGGAGGATTGAACAAACAAGTAGCTCTTACCTGAGGAATCGGCTATCCCATGGAACAACTTTAGAGAAAGATTCTGCAACATTACTAGGGGTCCGCCAAAACATACAATTACTTGCCATGTTCCAGTTAAAGCCTAAACTATCGAGTTGGCATTTCTTTTTAAAAGTGTATAAAGAAGCGGTAATGGGCCAAATCCTCAAGCCACTGTAAATCAACACGATTTGCTTGCCTCCGCTGGAACACCCGCTCTCTATTTCAGTTCAGGAGCTAACACACACTATCTTAATATGCATTTAGGTTAATATTTGCACTTTGCAGGGCTAGGTAGATTGCACGGCTGGCACATATCAGACTAAATGTCACTTCCGAAAGCTAAGGGACCGAACCGGAAGCTGCCATTCAGAGGGACTACCTGACAACATGTGGAACCTCTCCGGAAAAGCCTTCCCACCTCAAGCAACTCCTTTTGATTAATCTTTCACATAGACAATACACGTTATATACACCGACACACCCCCCCGGCCTTTGCCTCCACAGATCCTGTGGTTGGCTAATTAAAGGAGGAGGTGTAACTATCAATCTAATCTGGCTTGTTCTCAAATTTACCATAATTTCCACACTTGAGAGGCTGGTGAAATGAAACAGCACTACTACACTTTCCCATTCATCAGCCGGAAGCAGAACAACTCCGAGAACCGGGCAAAAAATAATTAGGATGCGGGATCAGGTGTTGCGCGCGTGCATCTGTGCCTGTACAGGGGCACGCAGGCACATGAGCATTCACGGGAGGCAGCAGCAGTAGCACGGGGGCAGATGAGCACCACCAGTCATTTGACCTCGACAGGTGAATGCTTGCAGATGTACTCACAGCACACTTATTAGAAGAGGCCCAAATGCCCGAGAAAACTGCCGTCAGATTACGCCGGAAACAACAACGGCTTTTTAAACAACTACAGCCGCCAGAACGGTACCGGCGGCAGCACTGCAGGAGCTGCTCAGGAACCGCTGGGGCAACCCCAGCGCACCGGGTGCTCAGCGCGTGGCCCTGACCCCACCGCATGGCATGTCACCCTTGGGCAGGAAGCTTGACATTTTCTGGAAGCACCGGTGTCATTTCACGGGCTTTGCCGTCGCTTTGCGCTTGTGGGGTAACACTATAGAGTTTTTCAGAAAGTGTTGGAGCAACTTTGGTACCTTTTCCATTCAGGCACACTGGGAGTGAGCTGTGGGGCTGCTGCCAGGGGCTCTGCTCAGCACAGCATGGCTGGAGCTGGCCCAGGACCTCCTTCGAAAGACAGACTGGTCAGACACACAGCTATCCTGAATCATCAAGGATAATCCTATGTTCAAGTTCAAGTTCCTACCTTCCAGTTCAAGTTCAAGTTCCTACGTTCCAATTGGTGCCCGTTACCTCTTGTCCTGGATCATCAAAGATGATCCAGGACAAGAGGTAACGGGTACAAACTGGAACCTAGGAACTTCTATCAAAGCATGAGGAGGAACTTCTTTACTTTGAGGGTGGCAGAGCGCTGGAACAGGCTGCCCAGGGAGGCGGTAGAGTCTCCCACCCCAGAGACATTCAAAACCCGCCTGGAGGTCATCCTGTGCAACCTGCTGTAGGTGACCCTGCTCTGGCAGGGGGGTTGGGCTGGATGATCTCCAGAGCTCCTTTCCAACCCTAACCAATCTGTGATTCTGTGATCAGAGCTGTTCTTCGAAATCTGTTCCTAGGAAATCGCTGCGAGAAGGAGGATGCACCTGAGGAGCAGGCCTAAGATGGAGGATTGAACAAACAAGTAGCTCTTACCTGAGGAATCGGCTATCCCATGGAACAACTTCTGAGAAAGATTCTGCAACATTACTAGGGGTCCGCCAAAACATACAATTACTTGCCATGTTCCAGTTAAAGCCTAAACTATCGAGTTGGCATTTCTTTTTAAAAGTGTATAAAGAAGCGGTAATGGGCCAAATCCGCAAGCCACTGTAAATCAACACGATTTGCTTGCCTCCGCTGGAACACCCGCTCTCTATTTCAGTTCAGGAGCTAACACACAGTATCTTAATATGCATTTAGGTTAATATTTGCACTTTGCAGGGCTAGGTAGATTGCACGGCTGGCACATATCAGACTAAATGTCACTTCCGAAAGCTAAGGGACCGAACCGGAAGCTGCCATTCAGAGGGACTACCTGACAACATGTGGAACCTCTCCGGAAAAGCCTTCCCACCTCAAGCAACTCCTTTTGATTAATCTTTCACATAGACAATACACGTTATATACACCGACACACCCCCCCGGCCTTTGCCTCCACAGATCCTGTGGTTGGCTAATTAAAGGAGGAGGTGTAACTATCAATCTAATCTGGCTTGTTCTCAAATTTACCATAATTTCCACACTTGAGAGGCTGGTGAAATGAAACAGCACTACTACACTTTCCCATTCATCAGCCGGAAGCAGAACAACTCCGAGAACCGGGCGAAAAATAATTAGGATGCGGGATCAGGTGTTGCGCGCGTGCTTCTGTGCCTGTACAGGGGCACGCAGGCACATGAGCATTCACGGGAGGCAGCAGCAGTAGCACGGGGGCAGATGAGCACCACCAGTCATTTGACCTCG
Source organism: Vanellus vanellus (assembly GCF_965231255.1). Classification (NCBI taxonomy): domain Eukaryota; kingdom Metazoa; phylum Chordata; class Aves; order Charadriiformes; family Charadriidae; genus Vanellus; species Vanellus vanellus. The sequence goes on from NW_028127955.1 coordinate 1,570,148, forward strand.
ACAGGTGAATGCTTGCAGATGTACTCACAGCACACTTATTAGAAGAGGCCCAAATGCCCGAGAAAACTGCCGTCAGCTTACGCCGGAAACAACAACGGCTTTTTAAACAACTACAGCCGCCAGAACGGTACCGGCGGCAGCACTGCAGGAGCTGCTCAGGAACCGCTGGGGCAACCCCAGCGCACCGGGTGCTCAGCGCGTGGCCCTGACCCCACCGCATGGCATGTCACCCTTGGGCAGGAAGCTTGACATTTTCTGGAAGCACCGGTGTCATTTCACGGGCTTTGCCGTCGCTTTGCGCTTGTGGGGTAACACTGTAGAGTTTTTCAGAAAGTGTTGGAGCAACTTTGGTACCTTTTCCATTCAGGCACACTGGGAGTGAGCTGTGGGGCTGCTGCCAGGGGCTCTGCTCAGCACAGCATGGCTGGAGCTGGCCCAGGACCTCCTTCGAAAGACAGACTGGTCAGACACACAGCTATCCTGAATCATCAAGGATAATCCTATGTTCAAGTTCCTACTTTCCAGTTCAAGTTCAGGTTCCTACGTTCCAATTGGTGCCCGTTACCTCTTGTCCTGGATCATCAAAGATGATCCAGGACAAGAGGTAACGGGTACAAACTGGAACGTAGGAACTTCTATCAAAGCATGAGGAGGAACTTCTTTACTTTGAGGGTGGCAGAGCGCTGGAACAGGCTGCCCAGGGAGGCGGTAGAGTCTTCCACCCCAGAGACATTCAAAACCCGCCTGGAGGTCATCCTGTGCAACCTGCTGTAGGTGACCCTGCTCTGGCAGGGGGGTTGGACTGGATGATCTCCAGAGGTCCTTTCCAACCCTAACCAATCTGTGATTCTGTGATCAGAGCTGTTCTTCGAAATCTGTTCCTAGGAAATCGCTGCGAGAAGGAGGATGCACCTGAGGAGCAGGCCTAAGATGGAGGATTGAACAAACAAGTAGCTCTTACCTGAGGAATCGGCTATCCCATGGAACAACTTCTGAGAAAGATTCTGCAACATTACTAGGGGTCCGCCAAAACACAGAATTACTTGCCATGTTCCAGTTAAAGCCTAAACTATCGAGTTGGCATTTCTTTTTAAAAGTGTATAAAGAAGCGGTAATGGGCCAAATCCTCAAGCCACTGTAAATCAACACGATTTGCTTGCCTCCGCTGGAACACCCGCTCTCTATTGCAGTTCAGGAGCTAACACACAGTATCTTAATATGCATTTAGGTTAATATTTGCACTTTGCAGGGCTAGGTAGATTGCACGGCTGGCACATATCAGACTAAATGTCACTTCCGAAAGCTAAGGGACCGAACCGGAAGCTGCCATTCAGAGGGACTACCTGACAACATGTGGAACCTCTCCGGAAAAGCCTTCCCACCTCAAGCAACTCCTTTTGATTAATCTTTCACATAGACAATACACCTTATATACACCGACACACACCCCCGGCCTTTGCCTCCACAGATCCTGTGGTTGGCTAATTAAAGGAGGAGGTGTAACTATCAATCTAATCTGGCTTGTTCTCAAATTTACCATAATTTCCACACTTGAGAGGCTGGTGAAATGAAACAGCACTACTACACTTTCCCATTCATCAGCCGGAAGCAGAACAACTCCGAGAACCGGGCGAAAAATAATTAGGATGCGGGATCAGGTGTTGCGCGCGTGCATCTGTGCCTGTACAGGGGCACGCAGGCACATGAGCATTCACGGGAGGCAGCAGCAGTAGCACGGGGGCAGATGAGCACCACCAGTCATTTGACCTCGACAGGTGAATGCTTGCAGATGTACTCACAGCACACTTATTAGAAGAGGCCCAAATGCCCGAGAAAACTGCCGTCAGATTACGCCGGAAACAACAACGGCTTTTTAAACAACTACAGCCGCCAGAACGGTACCGGCGGCAGCACTGCAGGAGCTGCTCAGGAACCGCTGGGGCAACCCCAGCGCACCGGGTGCTCAGCGCGTGGCCCTGACCCCACCGCATGGCATGTCACCCTTGGGCAGGAAGCTTGACATTTTCTGGAAGCACCGGTGTCATTTCACGGGCTTTGCCGTCGCTTTGCGCTTGTGGGGTAACACTGTAGAGTTTTTCAGAAAGTGTTGGAGCAACTTTGGTACCTTTTCCATTCAGGCACACTGGGAGTGAGCTGTGGGGCTGCTGCCAGGGGCTCTGCTCAGCACAGCATGGCTGGAGCTGGCCCAGGACCTCCTTCGAAAGACGGACTGGTCAGACACACAGCTATCCTGAATCATCAAGGATAATCCTATATTCAAGTTCAAGTTCCTACCTTCCAGTTCAAGCTCAAGTTCCTACGTTCCAATTGGTGCCCGTTACCTCTTGTCCTGGATCATCAAAGATGATCCAGGACAAGAGGTAACGGGTACAAACTGGAACGTAGGAACTTCTATCAAAGCATGAGGAGGGACTTCTTTACTTTGAGGGTGGCAGAGCGCTGGAACAGGCTGCCCAGGGAGGCGGTAGAGTCTCCCACCCCAGAGACATTCAAAACCTGCCTGGAGGTCATCCTGTGCAACCTGCTGTAGGTGACCCTGCTCTGGCAGGGGGGTTGGACTGGATGATCTCCGGAGCTCCTTTCCAACCCTAACCAATCTGTGATTCTGTGATCAGAGCTGTTCTTCGAAATCTGTTCCTAGGAAATCGCTGCGAGAAGGGGGATGCACCTGAGGAGCAGGCCTAAGATGGAGGATTGAACAAACAAGTAGCTCTTACCTGAGGAATCGGCTATCCCATGGAACAACTTCTGAGAAAGATTCTGCAACATTACTAGGGGTCCGCCAAAACATACAATTACTTGCCATGTTCCAGTTAAAGCCTAAACTATCGAGTTGGCATTTCTTTTTAAAAGTGTATAAAGAAGTGGTAATGGGCCAAATCCTCAAGCCACTGTAAATCAACACGATTTGCTTGCCTCCGCTGGAACACCCGCTCTCTATTTCAGTTCAGGAGCTAACACACAGTATCTTAATATGCATTTAGGTTAATATTTGCACTTTGCAGGGCTAGGTAGATTGCACGGCTGGCACATATCAGACTAAATGTCACTTCCGAAAGCTAAGGGACCGAACCGGAAGCTGCCATTCAGAGGGACTACCTGACAACATGTGGAACCTCTCCGGAAAAGCCTTCCCACCTCAAGCAACTCCTTTTGATTAATCTTTCACATAGACAATACACGTTATATACACCGACACACCCCCCCGGCCTTTGCCTCCACAGATCCTGTGGTTGGCTAATTAAAGGAGGAGGTGTAACTATCAATCTAATCTGGCTTGTTCTCAAATTTACCATAATTTCCACACTTGAGAGGCTGGTGAAATGAAACAGCACTACTACACTTTCCCATTCATCAGCCGGAAGCAGAACAACTCCGAGAACCGGGCGAAAAATAATTAGGATGCGGGATCAGGTGTTGCGCGCGTGCATCTGTGCCTGTACAGGGGCACGCAGGCACATGAGCATTCACGGGAGGCAGCAGCAGTAGCTGGGGGCAGATGAGCACCACCAGTCATTTGACCTCGACAGGTGAATGCTTGCAGATGTACTCACAGCACACTTATTAGAAGAGGCCCAAATGCCCGAGAAAACTGCCGTCAGATTACGCCGGAAACAACAACGGCTTTTTAAACAACTACAGCCGCCAGAACGGTACCGGCGGCAGCACTGCAGGAGCTGCTCAGGAACCGCTGGGGCAACCCCAGCGCACCGGGTGCTCAGCGTGTGGCCCTGACCCCACCGCATGGCATGTCACCCTTGGGCAGGAAGCTTGACATTTTCTGGAAGCACCGGCGTCATTTCACGGGCTTTGCCGTCGCTTTGCGTCTGTGGGGTAACACTATAGAGTTTTTCAGAAAGTGTTGGAGCAACTTTGGTACCTTTTCCATTCAGGCACACTGGGAGTGAGCTGTGGGGCTGCTGCCAGGGGCTCTGCTCAGCACAGCATGGCTGGAGCTGGCCCAGGACCTCCTTCGAAAGACAGACTGGTCAGACACACAGCTATCCTGAATCATCAAGGATAATCCTATGTTCAAGTTCCTACGTTCCAGTTCAAGTTCAAGTTCCTACGTTCCAATTGGTGCCCGTTACCTCTTGTCCTGGATCATCAAAGATGATCCAGGACAAGAGGTAACAGGTACCAACTGGAACGTAGGAACTTCTATCAAAGCATGAGGAGGAACTTCTTTACTTTGAGGGTGGCAGAGCGCTGGAACAGGCTGCCCAGGGAGGCGGTAGAGTCTTCCACCCCAGAGACATTCAAAACCCGCCTGGAGGTCATCCTGTGCAACCTGCTGTAGGTGACCCTGCTCTGGCAGGGGGGTTGGGCTGGATGATCTCCAGAGGTCCTTTCCAACCCTAACCAATCTGTGATTCTGTGATCAGAGCTGTTCTTCGAAATCTGTTCCTAGGAAATCGCTGCGAGAAGGAGGATGCACCTGAGGAGCAGGCCTAAGATGGAGGATTGAACAAACAAGTAGCTCTTACCTGAGGAATCGGCTATCCCATGGAACAACTTCTGAGAAAGATTCTGCAACATTACTAGGGGTCCGCCAAAACATACAATTACTTTCCATGTTCCAGTTAAAGCCTAAACTATCGAGTTGGCATTTCTTTTTAAAAGTGTATAAAGAAGCGGTAATGGGCCAAATCCGCAAGCCACTGTAAATCAACACGATTTGCTTGCCTCCGCTGGAACACCCGCTCTCTATTTCAGTTCAGGAGCTAACACACAGTATCTTAATATGCATTTATGTTAATATTTGCACTTTGCAGGGCTAGGTAGATTGCACGGCTGGCACATATCAGACTAAATGTCACTTCCGAAAGCTAAGGGACCGAACCGGAAGCTGCCATTCAGAGGGACTACCTGACAACATGTGGAACCTCTCCGGAAAAGCCTTCCCACCTCAAGCAACTCCTTTTGATTAATCTTTCACATAGACAATACACGTTATATACACCGACACACCCCCCCGGCCTTTGCCTCCACAGATCCTGTGGTTGGCTAATTAAAGGAGGAGGTGTAACTATCAATCTAATCTGGCTTGTTCTCAAATTTACCATAATTTCCACACTTGAGAGGCTGGTGAAATGAAACAGCACTACTACACTTTCCCATTCATCAGCCGGAAGCAGAACAACTCCGAGAACCGGGCGAAAAATAATTAGGATGCGGGATCAGGTGTTGCGCGCGTGCATCTGTGCCTGTACAGGGGCACGCAGGCACATGAGCATTCACGGGAGGCAGCAGCAGTAGCACGGGGGCAGATGAGCACCACCAGTCATTTGACCTCGACAGGTGAATGCTTGCAGATGTACTCACAGCACACTTATTAGAAGAGGCCCAAATGCCCGAGAAAACTGCCGTCAGATTACGCCGGAAACAACAACGGCTTTTTAAACAACTACAGCCGCCAGAACGGTACCGGCGGCAGCACTGCAGGAGCTGCTCAGGAACCGCTGGGGCAACCCCAGCGCACCGGGTGCTCAGCGCGTGGCCCTGACCCCACCGCATGGCATGTCACCCTTGGGCAGGAAGCTTGACATTTTCTGGAAGCACCGGTGTCATTTCACGGGCTTTGCCGTCGCTTTGCGCTTGTGGGGTAACACTGTAGAGTTTTTCAGAAAGTGTTGGAGCAACTTTGGTACCTTTTCCATTCAGGCACACTGGGAGTGAGCTGTGGGGCTGCTGCCAGGGGCTCTGCTCAGCACAGCATGGCTGGAGCTGGCCCAGGACCTCCTTCGAAAGACGGACTGGTCAGACACACAGCTATCCTGAATCATCAAGGATAATCCTATATTCAAGTTCAAGTTCCTACCTTCCAGTTCAAGCTCAAGTTCCTACGTTCCAATTGGTGCCCGTTACCTCTTGTCCTGGATCATCAAAGATGATCCAGGACAAGAGGTAACGGGTACAAACTGGAACCTAGGAACTTCTATCAAAGCATGAGGAGGGACTTCTTTACTTTGAGGGTGGCAGAGCGCTGGAACAGGCTGCCCAGGGAGGCGGTAGAGTCTCCCACCCCAGAGACATTCAAAACCCGCCTGGAGGTCATCCTGTGCAACCTGCTGAAGGTGACCCTGCTCTTGCAGGGGGGTTGGACTGGATGATCTCCAGAGCTCCTTTCCAACCCTAACCAATCTGTGATTCTGTGATCAGAGCTGTTCTTCGAAATCTGTTCCTAGGAAATCGCTGCGAGAAGGAGGATGCACCTGAGGAGCAGGCCTAAGATGGAGGATTGAACAAACAAGTAGCTCTTACCTGAGGAATCGGCTATCCCATGGAACAACTTCTGAGAAAGATTCTGCAACATTACTAGGGGTCCGCAAAAAAATACAATTACTTGCCATGTTCCAGTTAAAGCCTAAACTATCGAGTTGGCATTTCTGTTTAAAAGTGTATAAAGAAGCGGTAATGGGCCAAATCCTCAAGCCACTGTAAATCAACACGATTTGCTTGCCTCCGCTGGAACACCCGCTCTCTATTTCAGTTCAGGAGCTAACACAAAGTATCTTAATATGCATTTAGGTTAATATTTGCACTTTGCAGGGCTAGGTAGATTGCACGGCTGGCACATATCAGACTAAATGTCACTTCCGAAAGCTAAGGGACCGAACCGGAAGCTGCCATTCAGAGGGACTACCTGACAACATGTGGAACCTCTCCGGAAAAGCCTTCCCACCTCAAGCAACTCCTTTTGATTAATCTTTCACATAGACAATACACCTTATATACACCGACACACCCCCCCGGCCTTTGCCTCCACAGATCCTGTGGTTGGCTAATTAAAGGAGGAGGTGTAACTATCAATCTAATCTCGCTCGTTCTCAAATTTACCATAATTTCCACACTTGAGAGGCTGGTGAAATGAAACAGCACTACTACACTTTCCCATTCATCAGCCGGAAGCAGAACAACTCCGAGAACCGGGCGAAAAATAATTAGGATGCGGGATCAGGTGTTGCGCGCGTGCATCTGTGCCTGTACAGGGGCACGCAGGCACATGAGCATTCATGGGAGGCAGCAGCAGTAGCACGGGGGGAGATGAGCACCACCAGTCATTTGACCTCGACAGGTGAATGCTTGCAGATGTACTCACAGCACACTTATTAGAAGAGGCCCAAATGCCCGAGAAAACTGCCGTCAGATTACGCCGGAAACAACAACGGCTTTTTAAACAACTACAGCCGCCAGAACGGTACCGGCAGCAGCACTGCAGGAGCTGCTCAGGAACCGCTGGGGTAAACCCAGCGCACCGGGTGCTCAGCGCGTGGCCCTGACCCCACCGCATGGCATGTCACCCTTGGGCAGGAAGCTTGACATTTTCTGGAAGCACCGGTGTCATTTCACGGGCTTTGCCATCGCTTTGCGCTTGTGGGGTAACACTATAGAGTTTTTCAGAAAGTGTTGGAGCAACTTTGGTACCTTTTCCATTCAGGCACACTGGGAGTGAGCTGTGGGGCTGCTGCCAGGGGCTCTGCTCAGCACAGCATGGCTGGAGCTGGCCCAGGACCTCCTTCGAAAGACAGACTGGTCAGACACACAGCTATCCTGAATCATCAAGGATAATCCTATGTTCAAGTTCAAGTTCCTACCTTCCAGTTCAAGTTCAAGTTCCTACGTTCCAATTGGTGCCCGTTACCTCTTGTCCTGGATCATCAAAGATGATTTTTGATGATCCAGGACAAGAGGTAACGGGTACAAACTGGAACGTAGGAACTTCTATCAAAGCATGAGGAGGAACTTCTTTACTTTGAGGGTGGCAGAGCGCTGGAACAGGCTGCCCAGGGAGGTGGTAGAGTCTCCCACCCCAGAGACATTCAAAACCCGCCTGGAGGTCATCCTGTGCAACCTGCTGAAGGTGACCCTGCTCTGGCAGGGGGGTTGGACTGGATGATCTCCAGAGCTCCTTTCCAACCCTAACCAATCTGTGATTCTGTGATCAGAGCTGTTCTTCGAAATCTGTTCCTAGGAAATCGCTGCGAGAAGGAGGATGCACCTGAGGAGCAGGCCTAAGATGGAGGATTGAACAAACAAGTAGCTCTTACCTGAGGAATCGGCTATCCCATGGAACAACTTCTGAGAAAGATTCTGCAACATTACTAGGGGTCCGCCAAAACATACAATTACTTGCCATGTTCCAGTTAAAGCCTAAACTATCGAGTTGGCATTTCTTTTTAAAAGTGTATAAAGAAGCGGTAATGGGCCAAATCCTCAAGCCACTCTAAATCAACACGATTTGCTTGCCTCCGCTGGAACACCCGCTCTCTATTTCAGTTCAGGAGCTAACACACAGTATCTTAATATGCATTTAGGTTAATATTTGCACTTTGCAGGGCTAGGTAGATTGCACGGCTGGCACATATCAGACTAAATGTCACTTCCGAAAGCTAAGGGACCGAACCGGAAGCTGCCATTCAGAGGGACTACCTGACAACATGTGGAACCTCTCCGGAAAAGCCTTCCCACCTCAAGCAACTCCTTTTGATTCATCTTTCACATAGACAATACACGTTATATACACCGACACACCCCCCCGGCCTTTGCCTCCACAGATCCTGTGGTTGGCTAATTAAAGGAGGAGGTGTAACTATCAATCTAATCTGGCTTGTTCTCAAATTTACCATAATTTCCACACTTGAGAGGCTGGTGAAATGAAACAGCACTACTACACTTTCCCATTCATCAGCCGGAAGCAGAACAACTCAGAGAACCGGGCGAAAAATACTTAGGATGCGGGATCAGGTGTTGCGCGCGTGCATCTGTGCCTGTACAGGGGCACGCAGGCACATGAGCATTCACGGGAGGCAGCAGCAGTAGCACGGGGGGAGATGAGCACCACCAGTCATTTGACCTCGACAGGTGAATGCTTGCAGATGTACTCACAGCACACTTATTAGAAGAGGCCCAAATGCCCGAGAAAACTGCCGTCAGATTACGCCGGAAACAACAACGGCTTTTTAAACAACTACAGCCGCCAGAACAGTACCGGCGGCAGCACTGCAGGAGCTGCTCAGGAACCGCTGGGGCAACCCCAGCGCACCGGGTGCTCAGCGCGTGGCCCTGACCCCACCGCATGGCATGTCACCCTTGGGCAGGAAGCTTGACATTTTCTGGAAGCACCGGTGTCATTTCACGGGCTTTGCCGTCGCTTTGCGCTTGTGGGGTAACACTATAGAGTTTTTCAGAAAGTGTTGGAGCAACTTTGGTACCTTTTCCATTCAGGCACACTGGGAGTGAGCTGTGGGGCTGCTGCCAGGGGCTCTGCTCAGCACAGCATGGCTGGAGCTGGCCCAGGACCTCCTTCGAAAGACAGACTGGTCAGACACACAGCTATCCTGAATCATCAAGGATAATCCTATGTTCAAGTTCAAGTTCCTACCTTCCAGTTCAAGTTCAAGTTCCTACGTTCCAATCGGTGCCCGTTACCTCTTGTCCTGGATCATCAAAGATGATCCAGGACAAGAGGTAACGGGTACAAACTGGAACCTAGGAACTTCTATCAAAGCATGAGGAGGAACTTCTTTACTTTGAGGGTGGCAGAGCGCTGGAACATGCTGCCCAGGGAGGCAGTAGAGTCTCCCACCCCAGAGACATTCAAAACCCGCCTGGAGGTCATCCTGTGCAACCTGCTGTAGGTGACCCTGCTCTGGCAGGGGGGTTGGGCTGGATGATCTCCAGAGCTCCTTTCCAACCCTAACCAATCTGTGATTCTGTGATCAGAGCTGTTCTTCGAAATCTGTTCCTAGGAAATCGCTGCGAGAAGGAGGATGCACCTGAGGAGCAGGCCTAAGATGGAGGATTGAACAAACAAGTAGCTCTTACCTGAGGAATCGGCTATCCCATGGAACAACTTCAGAGAAAGATTCTGCAACATTACTAGGGGTCCGCCAAAACATACAATTACTTGCCATGTTCCAGTTAAAGCCTAAACTATCGAGTTGGCATTTCTTTTTAAAAGTGTATAAAGAAGCGGTAATGGGCCAAATCCTCAAGCCACTCTAAATCAACACGATTTGCTTGCCTCCGCTGGAACACCCGCTCTCTATTTCAGTTCAGGAGCTAACACACAGTATCTTAATATGCATTTAGGTTAATATTTGCACTTTGCAGGGCTAGGTAGATTGCACGGCTGGCACATATCAGACTAAATGTCACTTCCGAAAGCTAAGGGACCGAACCGGAAGCTGCCATTCAGAGGGACTACCTGAAAACATGTGGAACCTCTCCGGAAAAGCCTTCCCACCTCAAGCAACTCCTTTTGATTCATCTTTCACATAGACAATACACGTTATATACACCGACACACCCCCCGGCCTTTGCCTCCACAGATCCTGTGGTTGGCTAATTAAAGGAGGAGGTGTAACTATCAATCTAATCTGGCTTGTTCTCAAATTTACCATAATTTCCACACTTGAGAGGCTGGTGAAATGAAACAGCACTACTACACTTTCCCATTCATCAGCCGGAAGCAGAACAACTCCGAGAACCGGGCGAAAAATAATTAGGATGCGGGATCAGGTGTTGCGCGCGTGCATCTGTGCCTGTACAGGGGCACGCAGGCACATGAGCATTCACGGGAGGCAGCAGCAGTAGCACGGGGGCAGATGAGCACCACCAGTCATTTGACCTCGACAGGTGAATGCTTGCAGATGTACTCACAGCACACTTATTAGAAGAGGCCCAAATGCCCGAGAAAACTGCCGTCAGATTACGCCGGAAACAACAACGGCTTTTTAAACAACTACAGCCGCCAGAACGGTACCGGCGGCAGCACTGCAGGAGCTGCTCAGGAACCGCTGGGGCAACCCCAGCGCACCGGGTGCTCAGCACGTGGCCCTGACCCCACCGCATGGCATGTCACCCTTGGGCAGGAAGCTTGACATTTTCTGGAAGCACCGGTGTCATTTCACGGGCTTTGCCGTCGCTTTGCGCTTGTGGGGTAACACTATAGAGTTTTTCAGAAAGTGTTGGAGCAACTTTGGTACCTTTTCCATTCAGGCACACTGGGAGTGAGCTGTGGGGCTGCTGCCAGGGGCTCTGCTCAGCACAGCATGGCTGGAGCTGGCCCAGGACCTCCTTCGAAAGACAGACTGGTCAGACACACAGCTATCCTGAATCATCAAGGATAATCCTATGTTCAAGTTCAAGTTCCTACCTTCCAGTTCAAGTTCAAGTTCCTACGTTCCAATTGGTGCCCGTTACCTCTTGTCCTGGATCATCAAAGATGATTTTTGATGATCCAGGACAAGAGGTAACGGGTACAAACTGGAACGTAGGAACTTCTATCAAAGCATGAGGAGGAACTTCTTTACTTTGAGGGTGGCAGAGCGCTGGAACAGGCTGCCCAGGGAGGCGGTAGAGTCTCCCACCCCAGAGACATTCAAAACCCGCCTGGAGGTCATCCTGTGCAACCTGCTGAAGGTGACCCTGCTCTGGCAGGGGGGTTGGACTGGATGATCTCCAGAGCTCCTTTCCAACCCTAACCAATCTGTGATTCTGTGATCAGAGCTGTTCTTCGAAATCTGTTCCTAGGAAATCGCTGCGAGAAGGAGGATGCACCTGAGGAGCAGGCCTAAGATGGAGGATTGAACAAACAAGTAGCTCTTACCTGAGGAATCGGCTATCCCATGGAACAACTTCTGAGAAAGATTCTGCAACATTACTAGGGGTCCGCCAAAACATACAATTACTTGCCATGTTCCAGTTAAAGCCTAAACTATCGAGTTGGCATTTCTTTTTAAAAGTGTATAAAGAAGCGGTAATGGGCCAAATCCTCAAGCCACTCTAAATCAACACGATTTGCTTGCCTCCGCTGGAACACCCGCTCTCTATTTCAGTTCAGGAGCTAACACACAGTATCTTAATATGCATTTATGTTAATATTTGCACTTTGCAGGGCTAGGTAGATTGCACGGCTGGCACATATCAGACTAAATGTCACTTCCGAAAGCTAAGGGACCGAACCGGAAGCTGCCATTCAGAGGGACTACCTGACAACATGTGGAACCTCTCCGGAAAAGCCTTCCCACCTCAAGCAACTCCTTTTGATTAATCTTTCACATAGACAATACACGTTATATACACCGACACACCCCCCCGGCCTTTGCCTCCACAGATCCTGTGGTTGGCTAATTAAAGGAGGAGGTGTAACTATCAATCTAATCTGGCTTGTTCTCAAATTTACCATAATTTCCACACTTGAGAGGCTGGTGAAATGAAACAGCACTACTACACTTTCCCATTCATCAGCCGGAAGCAGAACAACTCAGAGAACCGGGCGAAAAATACTTAGGATGCGGGATCAGGTGTTGCGCGCGTGCATCTGTGCCTGTACAGGGGCACGCAGGCACATGAGCATTCACGGGAGGCAGCAGCAGTAGCACGGGGGCAGATGAGCACCACCAGTCATTTGACCTCGACAGGTGAATGCTTGCAGATGTACTCACAGCACACTTATTAGAAGAGGCCCAAATGCCCGAGAAAACTGCCGTCAGATTACGCCGGAAACAACAACGGCTTTTTAAACAACTACAGCCGCCAGAACAGTACCGGCGGCAGCACTGCAGGAGCTGCTCAGGAACCGCTGGGGCAACCCCAGCGCACCGGGTGCTCAGCGCGTGGCCCTGACCCCACCGCATGGCATGTCACCCTTGGGCAGGAAGCTTGACATTTTCTGGAAGCACCGGTGTCATTTCACGGGCTTTGCCGTCGCTTTGCGCTTGTGGGGTAACACTATAGAGTTTTTCAGAAAGTGTTGGAGCAACTTTGGTACCTTTTCCATTCAGGCACACTGGGAGTGAGCTGTGGGGCTGCTGCCAGGGGCTCTGCTCAGCACAGCATGGCTGGAGCTGGCCCAGGACCTCCTTCGAAAGACAGACTGGTCAGACACACAGCTATCCTGAATCATCAAGGATAATCCTATGTTCAAGTTCAAGTTCCTACCTTCCAGTTCAAGTTCAAGTTCCTACGTTCCAATCGGTGCCCGTTACCTCTTGTCCTGGATCATCAAAGATGATCCAGGACAAGAGGTAACGGGTACAAACTGGAACGTAGGAACTTCTATCAAAGCATGAGGAGGAACTTCTTTACTTTGAGGGTGGCAGAGCGCTGGAACATGCTGCCCAGGGAGGCAGTAGAGTCTCCCACCCCAGAGACATTCAAAACCCGCCTGGAGGTCATCCTGTGCAACCTGCTGTAGGTGACCCTGCTCTGGCAGGGGGGTTGGGCTGGATGATCTCCAGAGGTCCTTTCCAACCCTAACCAATCTGTGATTCTGTGATCAGAGCTGTTCTTCGAAATCTGTTCCTAGGAAATCGCTGCGAGAAGGAGGATGCACCTGAGGAGCAGGCCTAAGATGGAGGATTGAACAAACAAGTAGCTCTTACCTGAGGAATCGGCTATCCCATGGAACAACTTCTGAGAAAGATTCTGCAACATTACTAGGGGTCCGCCAAAACATACAATTACTTGCCATGTTCCAGTTAAAGCCTAAACTATCGAGTTGGCATTTCTTTTTAAAAGTGTATAAAGAAGCGGTAATGGGCCAAATCCTCAAGCCACTCTAAATCAACACGATTTGCTTGCCTCCGCTGGAACACCCGCTCTCTATTTCAGTTCAGGAGCTAACACACAGTATCTTAATATGCATTTAGGTTAATATTTGCACTTTGCAGGGCTAGGTAGATTGCACGGCTGGCACATATCAGACTAAATGTCACTTCCGAAAGCTAAGGGACCGAACCGGAAGCTGCCATTCAGAGGGACTACCTGAAAACATGTGGAACCTCTCCGGAAAAGCCTTCCCACCTCAAGCAACTCCTTTTGATTAATCTTTCACATAGACAATACATGTTATATACACCGACACACCCCCCCGGCCTTTGCCTCCACAGATCCTGTGGTTGGCTAATTAAAGGAGGAGGTGTAACTATCAATCTAATCTGGCTTGTTCTCAAATTTACCATAATTTCCGCACTTGAGAGGCTGGTGAAATGAAACAGCACTACTACACTTTCCCATTCATCAGCCGGAAGCAGAACAACTCCGAGAACCGGGCGAAAAATAATTAGGATGCGGGATCAGGTGTTGCGCGCGTGCATCTGTGCCTGTACAGGGGCACGCAGGCACATGAGCATTCACGGGAGGCAGCAGCAGTAGCAAGGGGGCAGATGAGCACCACCAGTCATTTGACCTCGACAGGTGAATGCTTGCAGATGTACTCACAGCACACTTATTTGAAGAGGCCCAAATGCCCGAGAAAACTGCCGTCAGATTACGCCGGAAACAACAACGGCTTTTTAAACAACTACAGCCGCCAGAACGGTACCGGCGGCAGCACTGCAGGAGCTGCTCAGGAACCGCTGGGGCAACCCCAGCGCACCGGGTGCTCAGCGCGTGGCCCTGACCCCACCGCATGGCATGTCACCCTTGGGCAGGAAGCTTGACATTTTCTGGAAGCACCGGTGTCATTTCACGGGCTTTGCCGTCGCTTTGCGCTTGTGGGGTAACACTATAGAGTTTTTCAGAAAGTGTTGGAGCAACTTTGGTACCTTTTCCATTCAGGCACACTGGGAGTGAGCTGTGGGGCTGCTGCCAGGGGCTCTGCTCAGCACAGCATGGCTGGAGCTGGCCCAGGACCTCCTTCGAAAGACAGACTGGTCAGACACATAGCTATCCTGAATCATCAAGGATAATCCTATGTTCAAGTTCAAGTTCCTACCTTCCAGTTCAAGTTCAAGTTCCTACGTTCCAATTGGTGCCCGTTACCTCTTGGCCTGGATCATCAAAGATGATCCAGGCCAAGAGGTAACGGGTACAAACTGGAACCTAAGAACATCTATCAAATCATGAGGAGGAACTTCTTTACTTTGAGGGTGGCAGAGCGCTGGAACAGGCTGCCCAGGGAGGCGGTAGAGTCTCCGACCACAGAGACATTCAAAACCCGCCTGGAGGTCATCCTGTGCAACCTGCTGTAGGTGACCCTGCTCTGGCAGGGGGGTTGGGCTGGATGATCTCCAGAGCTCCTTTCCAACCCTAACCAATCTGTGATTCTGTGATCAGAGCTGTTCTTCGAAATCTGTTCCTAGGAAATCGCTGCGAGAAGGAGGATGCACCTGAGGAGCAGGCCTAAGATGGAGGATTGAACAAACAAGTAGCTCTTACCTGAGGAATCGGCTATCCCATGGAACAACTTCTGAGAAAGATTCTGCAACATTACTAGGGGTCCGCCAAAACACAGAATTACTTGCCATGTTCCAGTTAAAGCCTAAACTATCGAGTTGGCATTTCTTTTTAAAAGTGTATAAAGAAGCGGTAATGGGCCAAATCCTCAAGCCACTGTAAATCAACACGATTTGCTTGCCTCCGCTGGAACACCCGCTCTCTATTTCAGTTCAGGAGCTAACACACAGTATCTTAATATGCATTTAGGTTAATATTTGTGTTATAAGTTGATCTCAGAAAATTGACGTGAGACAGAGTGAATTAAAATTTGGAGTATTTATAAAACTATCGAGTTGGCATTTCTTTTTAAAAGTGTATAAAGAAGCGGTAATGGGCCAAATCCTCAAGCCACTGTAAATCAACACGATTTGCTTGCCTCCGCTGGAACACCCGCTCTCTATTTCAGTTCAGGAGCTAACACACACTATCTTAATATGCATTTAGGTTAATATTTGCACTTTGCAGGGCTAGGTAGATTGCACGGCTGGCACATATCAGACTAAATGTCACTTCCGAAAGCTAAGGGACCGAACCGGAAGCTGCCATTCAGAGGGACTACCTGACAACATGTGGAACCTCTCCGGAGAAGCCTTCCCACCTCAAGCAACTCCTTTTGATTCATCTTTCACATAGACAATACACGTTATATACACCGACACAACCCCCGGCCTTTGCCTCCACAGATCCTGTGGTTGGCTAATTAAAGGAGGAGGTGTAACTATCAATCTAATCTGGCTTGTTCTCAAATTTACCATAATTTCCACACTTGAGAGGCTGGTGAAATGAAACAGCACTACTACACTTTCCCATTCATCAGCCGGAAGCAGAACAACTCAGAGAACCGGGCGAAAAATAATTAGGATGCGGGATCAGGTGTTGCGCGCGTGCATCTGTGCCTGTACAGGGGCACGCAGGCACATGAGCATTCACGGGAGGCAGCAGCAGTAGCACGGGGGCAGATGAGCACCACCAGTCATTTGACCTCGACAGGTGAATGCTTGCAGATGTACTCACAGCACACTTATTAGAAGAGGCCCAAATGCCCGAGAAAACTGCCGTCAGATTACGCCGGAAACAACAACGGCTTTTTAAACAACTACAGCCGCCAGAACGGTACCGGCGGCAGCACTGCAGGAGCTGCTCAGGAACCGCTGGGGCAACCCCAGCGCACCGGGTGCTCAGCGCGTGGCCCTGACCCCACCGCATGGCATGTCACCCTTGGGCAGGAAGCTTGGCATTTTCTGGAAGCACCGGTGTCATTTCACGGGCTTTGCCGTCGCTTTGCGCTTGTGGGGTAACACTATAGAGTTTTTCAGAAAGTGTTGGAGCAACTTTGGTACCTTTTCCATTCAGGCACACTGGGAGTGAGGTGTGGGGCTGCTGCCAGGGGCTCTGCTCAGCACAGCATGGCTGGAGCTGGCCCAGGACCTCCTTCGAAAGACAGACTGGTCAGACACACAGCTATCCTGAATCATCAAGGATAATCCTATGTTCAAGTTCAAGTTCCTACGTTCCAGTTCAAGTTCAAGTTCCTACGTTCCAATTGGTGCCCGTTACCTCTTGTCCTGGATCATCAAAGATGATCCAGGACAAGAGGTAACGGGTACAAACTGGAACCTAGGAACTTCTATCAAAGCATGAGGAGGAACTTCTTTACTTTGAGGGTGGCAGAGCGCTGGAACAGGCTGCCCAGGGAGGCGGTAGAGTCTCCCACCCCAGAGACATTCATAACCCGCCTGGAGGTCATCCTGTGCAACCTGCTGTAGGTGACCCTGCTCTGGCAGGGGGTTGGACTGGATGATCTCCAGAGCTCCTTTCCAACCCTAACCAATCTGTGATTCTGTGATCAGAGCTGTTCTTCGAAATCTGTTCCTAGGAAATCGCTGCGAGAAGGAGGATGCACCTGAGGAGCAGGCCTAAGATGGAGGATTGAACAAACAAGTAGCTCTTACCTGAGGAATCGGCTATCCCATGGAACAACTTCTGAGAAAGTTTCTGCAACATTACTAGGGGTCCGCCAAAACATACAATTACTTGCCATGTTCCAGTTAAAGCCTAAACTATCGAGTTGGCATTTCTTTTTAAAAGTGTATAAAGAAGCGGTAATGGGCCAAATCCTCAAGCCACTGTAAATCAACACGATTTGCTTGCCTCCGCTGGAACACCCGCTCTCTATTTCAGTTCAGGAGCTAACACACACTATCTTAATATGCATTTAGGTTAATATTTGCACTTTGCAGGGCTAGGTAGATTGCACGGCTGGCACATATCAGACTAAATGTCACTTCCGAAAGCTAAGGGACCGAACCAGAAGCTGCCATTCAGAGGGACTACCTGACAACATGTGGAACCTCTCCGGAAAAGCCTTCCCACCTCAAGCAACTCCTTTTGATTAATCTTTCACATAGACAATACATGTTATATACACCGACACACCCCCCCGGCCTTTGCCTCCACAGATCCTGTGGTTGGCTAATTAAAGGAGGAGGTGTAACTATCAATCTAATCTGGCTTGTTCTCAAATTTACCATAATTTCCGCACTTGAGAGGCTGGTGAAATGAAACAGCACTACTACACTTTCCCATTCATCAGCCGGAAGCAGAACAACTCCGAGAACCGGGCAAAAAATAATTAGGATGCGGGATCAGGTGTTGCGCGCGTGCATCTGTGCCTGTACAGGGGCACGCAGGCACATGAGCATTCACGGGAGGCAGCAGCAGTAGCAAGGGGGCAGATGAGCACCACCAGTCATTTGACCTCGACAGGTGAATGCTTGCAGATGTACTCACAGCACACTTATTAGAAGAGGCCCAAATGCCCGACAAAACTGCCGTCAGATTACGCCGGAAACAACAACGGCTTTTTAAACAACTACAGCCGCCAGAACGGTACCGGCGGCAGCACTGCAGGAGCTGCTCAGGAACCGCTGGGGCAACCCCAGCGCACCGGGTGCTCAGCGCGTGGCCCTGACCCCACCGCATGGCATGTCACCCTTGGGCAGGAAGCTTGACATTTTCTGGAAGCACCGGTGTCATTTCACGGGCTTTGCCGTCGCTTTGCGCTTGTGGGGTAACACTATAGAGTTTTTCAGAAAGTGTTGGAGCAACTTTGGTACCTTTTCCATTCAGGCACACTGGGAGTGAGCTGTGGGGCTGCTGCCAGGGGCTCTGCTCAGCACAGCATGGCTGGAGCTGGTCCAGGACCTCCTTCGAAAGACAGACTGGTCAGACACACAGCTATCCTGAATCATCAAGGATAATCCTATGTTCAAGTTCCTACGTTCCAGTTCAAGTTTAAGTTCCTACGTTCCAATTGGTGCCCGTTACCTCTTGTCCTGGATCATCAAAGATGATCCAGGACAAGAGGTAACGGGTACAAACTGGAACCTAGGAACTTCTATCAAAGCATGAGGAGGAACTTCTTTACTTTGAGGGTGGCAGAGCGCTGGAACAGGCTGCCCAGGGAGGCGGTAGAGTCTCCGACCCCAGAGACATTCAAAACCCGCCTGGAGGTCATCCTGTGCAACCTGCTGTAGGTGACCCTGCTCTGGCAGGGGGGTTGGGCTGGATGATCTCCAGAGGTCCTTTCCAACCCTAACCAATCTGTGATTCTGTGATCAGAGCTGTTCTTCGAAATCTGTTCCTAGGAAATCGCTGCGAGAAGGAGGATGCACCTGAGGAGCAGGCCTAAGATGGAGGATTGAACAAACAAGTAGCTCTTACCTGAGGAATCGGCTATCCCATGGAACAACTTCTGAGAAAGATTCTGCAACATTACTAGGGGTCCGCCAAAACATACAATTACTTGCCATGTTCCAGTTAAAGCCTAAACTATCAAGTTGGCATTTCTTTTTAAAAGTGTATAAAGAAGCGGTAATGGGCCAAATCCGCAAGCCACTGTAAATCAACACGATTTGCTTGCCTCCGCTGGAACACCCGCTCTCTATTTCAGTTCAGGAGCTAACACACAGTATCTTAATATGCATTTAGGTTAATATTTGCACTTTGCAGGGCTAGGTAGATTGCACGGCTGGCACATATCAGACTAAATGTCACTTCCGAAAGCTAAGGGACCGAACCGGAAGCTGCCATTCAGAGGGACTACCTGACAACATGTGGAACCTCTCCGGAAAAGCCTTCCCACCTCAAGCAACTCCTTTTGATTAATCTTTCACATAGACAATACACGTTATATACACCGACACACCCCCCCGGCCTTTGCCTCCACAGATCCTGTGGTTGGCTAATTAAAGGAGGAGGTGTAACTATCAATCTAATCTGGCTTGTTCTCAAATTTACCATAATTTCCACACTTGAGAGGCTGGTGAAATGAAACAGCACTACTACACTTTCCCATTCATCAGCCGGAAGCAGAACAACTCAGAGAACCGGGCGAAAAATAATTAGGATGCGGGATCAGGTGTTGCGCGCGTGCATCTGTGCCTGTACAGGGGCACGCAGGCACATGAGCATTCACGGGAGGCAGCAGCAGTAGCACGGGGGCAGATGAGCACCACCAGTCATTTGACCTCGACAGGTGAATGCTTGCAGATGTACTCACAGCACACTTATTAGAAGAGGCCCAAATGCCCGAGAAAACTGCCGTCAGATTACGCCGGAAACAACAACGGCTTTTTAAACAACTACAGCCGCCAGAACGGTACCGGCGGCAGCACTGCAGGAGCTGCTCAGGAACCGCTGGGGCAACCCCAGCGCACCGGGTGCTCAGCGCGTGGCCCTGACCCCACCGCATGGCATGTCACCCTTGGGCAGGAAGCTTGACATTTTCTGGAAGCACCGGTGTCATTTCACGGGCTTTGCCGTCGCTTTGCGCTTGTGGGGTAACACTATAGAGTTTTTCAGAAAGTGTTGGAGCAACTTTGGTACCTTTTCCTTTCAGGCACACTGGGAGTGAGCTGTGGGGCTTCTGCCAGGGGCTCTGCTCAACACAGCATGGCTGGAGCTGGCCCAGGACCTCCTTCGAAAGACAGACTGGTCAGACACACAGCTATCCTGAATCATCAAGGATAATCCTATGTTCAAGTTCCTACGTTCCAGTTCAAGTTCAAGTTCCTACGTTCCAATTGGTGCCCGTTACCTCTTGTCCTGGATCATCAAAGATGATCCAGGACAAGAGGTAACGGGTACAAACTGGAACCTAGGAACTTCTATCAAAGCATGAGGAGGAACTTCTTTACTTTGAGGGTGGCAGAGCGCTGGAACAGGCTGCCCAGGGAGGCAGTAGAGTCTCCCACCCCAGAGACATTCAAAACCCGCCTGGAGGTCATCCTGTGCAACCTGATGTAGGTGACCCTGCTCTGGCAGGGTGGTTGGACTGGATGATCTCCAGACCTCCTTTCCAACCCAAAGCAATCTGTGATTCTGTGATCAGAGCTGTTCTTCGAAATCTGTTCCTAGGAAATCGCTGCGAGAAGGAGGATGCACCTGAGGAGCAGGCCGAAGATGGAGGATTGAACAAACAAGTAGCTCTTACCTGAGGAATCGGCTATCCCATGGAACAACTTCTGAGAAAGATTCTGCAACATTACTAGGGGTCCGCCAAAACATACAATTACTTGCCATGTTCCAGTTAAAGCCTAAACTATCAAGTTGGCATTTCTTTTTAAAAGTGTATAAAGAAGCGGTAATGGGCCAAATCCTCAAGCCACTGTAAGTCAACACGATTTGCTTGCCTCCGCTGGAACACCCGCTCTCTATTTCAGTTCAGGAGCTAACACACAGTATCTTAATATGCATTTAGGTTAATATTTGCACTTTGCAGGGCTAGGTAGATTGCATGGCTGGCACATATCAGACTAAATGTCACTTCCGAAAGCTAAGGGACCGAACCGGAAGCTGCCATTCAGAGGGACTACCTGACAACATGTGGAACCTCTCCGGAAAAGCCTTCCCACCTCAAGCAACTCCTTTTGATTAATCTTTCACATAGACAATACACGTTATATACACCGACACACCCCCCCGGCCTTTGCCTCCACAGATCCTGTGGTTGGCTAATTAAAGGAGGAGGTGTAACTATCAATCTAATCTGGCTTGTTCTCAAATTTACCATAATTTCCACACTTGAGAGGCTGGTGAAATGAAACAGCACTACTACACTTTCCCATTCATCAGCCGGAAGCAGAACAACTCAGAGAACCGGGCGAAAAATAATTAGGATGCGGGATCAGGTGTTGCGCGCGTGCATCTGTGCCTGTACAGGGGCACGCAGGCACATGAGCATTCACGGGAGGCAGCAGCAGTAGCACGGGGGGAGATGAGCACCACCAGTCATTTGACCTCGACAGGTGAATGCTTGCAGATGTACTCACAGCACACTTATTAGAAGAGGCCCAAATGCCCGAGAAAACTGCCGTCAGATTACGCCGGAAACAACAACGCTTTTTAAACAACTACAGCCGCCAGAACGGTACCGGCGGCAGCACTGCAGGAGCTGCTCAGGAACCGCTGGGGCAACCCCAGCGCACCGGGTGCTCAGCGCGTGGCCCTGACCCCACCGCATGGCATGTCACCCTTGGGCAGGAAGCTTGACATTTTCTGGAAGCACCGGTGTCATTTCACGGGCTTTGCCGTCGCTTTGCGCTTGTGGGGTAACACTATAGAGTTTTTCAGAAAGTGTTGGAGCAACTTTGGTACCTTTTCCATTCAGGCACACTGGGAGTGAGCTGTGGGGCTGCTGCCAGGGGCTCTGCTCAGCACAGCATGGCTGGAGCTGGTCCAGGACCTCCTTCGAAAGACAGACTGGTCAGACACACAGCTATCCTGAATCATCAAGGATAATCCTATGTTCAAGTTCCTACGTTCCAGTTCAAGTTCAAGTTCCTACGTTCCAATTGGTGCCCGTTACCTCTTGTCCTGGATCATCAAAGATGATCCAGGACAAGAGGTAACGGGTACAAACTGGAACGTAGGAACTTCTATCAAAGCATGAGGAGGAACTTCTTTACTTTGAGGGTGGCAGAGCGCTGGAACAGGCTGCCCAGGGAGGCGGTAGAGTCTCCGACCCCAGAAACATTCAAAACCCGCCTGGAGGTCATCCTGTGCAACCTGCTGTAGGTGACCCTGCTCTGGCAGGGGGGTTGGGCTGGATGATCTCCAGAGGTCCTTTCCAACCCTAACCAATCTGTGATTCTGTGATCAGAGCTGTTCTTCGAAATCTGTTCCTAGGAAATCGCTGCGAGAAGGAGGATGCACCTGAGGAGCAGGCCTAAGATGGAGGATTGAACAAACAAGTAGCTCTTACCTGAGGAATCGGCTATCCCATGGAACAACTTCTGAGAAAGTTTCTGCAACATTACTAGGGGTCCGCCAAAACATACAATTTCTTGCCATGTTCCAGTTAAAGCCTAAACTATCGAGTTGGCATTTCTTTTTAAAAGTGTATAAAGAAGCGGTAATGGGCCAAATCCTCAAGCCACTGTAAATCAACACGATTTGCTTGCCTCCGCTGGAACACCCGCTCTCTATTTCAGTTCAGGAGCTAACACACAGTATCTTAATATGCATTTAGGTTAATATTTGCACTTTGCAGGGCTAGGTAGATTGCACGGCTGGCACATATCAGACTAAATGTCACGTCCGAAAGCTAAGGGACCGAACCGGAAGCTGCCATTCAGAGGGACTACCTGACAACATGTGGAACCTCTCCGGAAAAGCCTTCCCACCTCAAGCAACTCCTTTTGATTAATCTTTCACATAGACAATACACGTTATATACACCGACACACCCCCCCGGCCTTTGCCTCCACAGATCCTGTGGTTGGCTAATTAAAGGAGGAGGTGTAACTATCAATCTAATCTGGCTTGTTCTCAAATTTACCATAATTTCCACACTTGAGAGGCTGGTGAAATGAAACAGCACTACTACACTTTCCCATTCATCAGCCGGAAGCAGAACAACTCCGAGAACCGGGCGAAAAATAATTAGGATGCGGGATCAGGTGTTGCGCGCGTGCATCTGTGCCTGTACAGGGGCACGCAGGCACATGAGCATTCACGGGAGGCAGCAGCAGTAGCACGGGGGCAGATGAGCACCACCAGTCATTTGACCTCGACAGGTGAATGCTTGCAGATGTACTCACAGCACACTTATTAGAAGAGGCCCAAATGCCCGAGAAAACTGCCGTCAGATTACGCCGGAAACAACAACGGCTTTTTAAACAACTACAGCCGCCAGAACGGTACCGGCGGCAGCACTGCAGGAGCTGCTCAGGAACCGCTGGGGCAACCCCAGCGCACCGGGTGCTCAGCGCGTGGCCCTGACCCCACCGCATGGCATGTCACCCTTGGGCAGGAAGCTTGACATTTTCTGGAAGCACCGGTGTCATTTCACGGGCTTTGCCGTCGCTTTGCGCTTGTGGGGTAACACTATAGAGTTTTTCAGAAAGTGTTGGAGCAACTTTGGTACCTTTTCCATTCAGGCACACTGGGAGTGAGCTGTGGGGCTACTGCCAGGGGCTCTGCTCAGCATAGCATGGCTGGAGCTGGTCCGGGACCTCCTTCGAAAGACAGACTGGTCAGACACACAGCTATCCTGAATCATCAAGGATAATCCTATGTTCAAGTTCAAGTTCCTACCTTCCAGTTCAAGTTTAAGTTCCTACGTTCCAATTGGTGCCCGTTACCTCTTGTCCTGGATCATCAAAGATGATCCAGGACAAGAGGTAACGGGTACAAACTGGAACCTAGGAACTTCTATCAAAGCATGAGGAGGAACTTCTTTACTTTGAGGGTGGCAGAGCGCTGGAACAGGCTGCCCGGGGAGGCAGTAGAGTCTCCCACCCCAGAGACATTCAAAACCCGCCTGGAGGTCATCCTGTGCAACCTGCTGTAGGTGACCCTGCTCTGGCAGGGGGGTTGGGCTGGATGATCTCCAGACCTCCTTTCCAACCCAAAGCAATCTGTGATTCTGTGATCAGAGCTGTTCTTCGAAATCTGTTCCTAGGAAATCGCTGCGAGAAGGAGGACGCACCTGAGGAGCAGGCCTAAGATGGAGGATTGAACAAACAAGTAGCTCTTACCTGAGGAATCGGCTATCCCATGGAACAACTTCTGAGAAAGATTCTGCAACATTACTAGGGGTCCGCCAAAACATACAATTACTTGCCATGTTCCAGTTAAAGCCTAAACTATCGAGTTGGCATTTCTTTTTAAAAGTGTATAAAGAAGCGGTAATGGGCCAAATCCTCAAGCCACTGTAAGTCAACACGATTTGCTTGCCTCCGCTGGAACACCCGCTCTCTATTTCAGTTCAGGAGCTAACACACAGTATCTTAATATGCATTTAGGTTAATATTTGCACTTTGCAGGGCTAGGTAGATTGCACGGCTGGCACATATCAGACTAAATGTCACTTCCGAAAGCTAAGGGACCGAACCGGAAGCTGCCATTCAGAGGGACTACCTGACAACATGTGGAACCTCTCCGGAAAAGCCTTCCCACCTCAAGCAACTCCTTTTGATTAATCTTTCACATAGACAATACACGTTATATACACCGACACACCCCCCCGGCCTTTGCCTCCACAGATCCTGTGGTTGGCTAATTAAAGGAGGAGGTGTAACTATCAATCTAATCTGGCTTGTTCTCAAATTTACCATAATTTCCACACTTGAGAGGCTGGTGAAATGAAACAGCACTACTACACTTTCCCATTCATCAGCCGGAAGCAGAACAACTCCGAGAACCGGGCGAAAAATAATTAGGATGCGGGATCAGGTGTTGCGCGCGTGCATCTGTGCCTGTACAGGGGCACGCAGGCACATGAGCATTCACGGGAGGCAGCAGCAGTAGCACGGGGGCAGATGAGCACCACCAGTCATTTGACCTCGACAGGTGAATGCTTGCAGATGTACTCACAGCACACTTATTAGAAGAGGCCCAAATGCCCGAGAAAACTGCCGTCAGATTACGCCGGAAACAACAACGGCTTTTTAAACAACTACAGCCGCCAGAACGGTACCGGCGGCAGCACTGCAGGAGCTGCTCAGGAACCGCTGGGGCAACCCCAGCGCACCGGGTGCTCAGCGCGTGGCCCTGACCCCACCGCATGGCATGTCACCCTTGGGCAGGAAGCTTGACATTTTCTGGAAGCACCGGTGTCATTTCACGGGCTTTGCCGTCGCTTTGCGCTTGTGGGGTAACACTATAGAGTTTTTCGGAAAGTGTTGGAGCAACTTTGGTACCTTTTCCATTCAGGCACACTGGGAGTGAGCTCTGGGGCTGCTGCCAGGGGCTCTGCTCAGCACAGCATGGCTGGAGCTGGTCCAGGACCTCCTTCGAAAGACAGACTGGTCAGACACACAGCTATCCTGAATCATCAAGGATAATCCTATGTTCAAGTTCCTACGTTCCAGTTCAAGTTCAAGTTCCTACGTTCCAATTGGTGCCCGTTACCTCTTGTCCTGGATCATCAAAGATGATCCAGGACAAGAGGTAACGGGTACAAACTGGAACGTAGGAACTTCTATCAAAACATGAGGAGGAACTTCTTTACTTTGAGGGTGGCAGAGCGCTGGAACAGGCTGCCCAGGGAGGCGGTAGAGTCTCCGACCCCAGAAACATTCAAAACCCGCCTGGAGGTCATCCTGTGCAACCTTCTGTAGGTGACCCTGCTCTGGCAGGGGGGTTGGGCTGGATGATCTCCAGAGGTCCTTTCCAACCCTAACCAATCTGTGATTCTGTGATCAGAGCTGTTCTTCGAAATCTGTTCCTAGGAAATCGCTGCGAGAAGGAGGATGCACCTGAGGATCAGGCCTAAGATGGAGGATTGAACAAACAAGTAGCTCTTACCTGAGGAATCGGCTATCCCATGGAACAACTTCTGAGAAAGATTCTGCAACATTACTAGGGGTCCGCCAAAACATACAATTACTTGCCATGTTCCAGTTAAAGCCTAAACTATCGAGTTGGCATTTCTTTTTAAAAGTGTATAAAGAAGCGGTAATGGGCCAAATCCTCAAGCCACTGTAAATCAACACGATTTGCTTGCCTCCGCTGGAACACCCGCTCTCTATTTCAGTTCAGGAGCTAACACACAGTATCTTAATATGCATTTATGTTAATATTTGCACTTTGCGGGGCTAGGTAGATTGCACGGCTGGCACATATCAGACTAAATGTCACTTCCGAAAGCTAAGGGACCGAACCGGAAGCTGCCATTCAGAGGGACTACCTGACAACATGTGGAACCTCTCCGGAAAAGCCTTCCCACCTCAAGCAACTCCTTTTGATTAATCTTTCACATAGACAATACACGTTATATACACCGACACACCCCCCCGGCCTTTGCCTCCACAGATCCTGTGGTTGGCTAATTAAAGGAGGAGGTGTAACTATCAATCTAATCTGGCTTGTTCTCAAATTTACCATAATTTCCACACTTGAGAGGCTGGTGAAATGAAACAGCACTACTACACTTTCCCATTCATCAGCCGGAAGCAGAACAACTCCGAGAACCGGGCGAAAAATAATTAGGATGCGGGATCAGGTGTTGCGCGCGTGCATCTGTGCCTGTACAGGGGCACGCAGGCACATGAGCATTCACGGGAGGCAGCAGCAGTAGCACGGGGGCAGATGAGCACCACCAGTCATTTGACCTCGACAGGTGAATGCTTGCAGATGTACTCACAGCACACTTATTAGAAGAGGCCCAAATGCCCGAGAATACTGCCGTCAGATTACACCGGAAACAACAACGGCTTTTTAAACAACTACAGCCGCCAGAACGGTACCGGCGGCAGCACTGCAGGAGCTGCTCAGGAACCGCTGGGGCAACCCCAGCGCACCGGGTGCTCAGCGCGTGGCCCTGACCCCACCGCATGGCATGTCACCCTTGGGCAGGAAGCTTGACATTTTCTGGAAGCACCGGTGTCATTTCACGGGCTTTGCCGTCGCTTTGCGCTTGTGGGGTAACACTATAGAGTTTTTCGGAAAGTGTTGGAGCAACTTTGGTACCTTTTCCATTCAGGCACACTGGGAGTGAGCTGTGGGGCTGCTGCCAGGGGCTCTGCTCAGCACAGCATGGCTGGAGCTGGTCCAGGACCTCCTTCGAAAGACAGACTGGTCAGACACACAGCTATCCTGAATCATCAAGGATAATCCTATGTTCAAGTTCCTACGTTCCAGTTCAAGTTCAAGTTCCTACGTTCCAATTGGTGCCCGTTACCTCTTGTCCTGGATCATCAAAGATGATCCAGGACAAGAGGTAACGGGTACAAACTGGAACCTAGGAACTTCTATCAAAGCATGAGGAGGAACTTCTTTACTTTGAGGGTGGCAGAGCGCTGGAACAGGCTGCCCAGGGAGGCGGTAGAGTCTCCCACCCCAGAAACATTCAAAACCCGCCTGGAGGTCATCCTGTGCAACCTGCTGTAGGTGACCCTGCTCTGGCAGGGGGGTTGGGCTGGATGATCTCCAGAGGTCCTTTCCAACCCTAACCAATCTGTGATTCTGTGATCAGAGCTGTTCTTCGAAATCTGTTCCTAGGAAATCGCTGCGAGAAGGAGGATGCACCTGAGGAGCAGGCCTAAGATGGAGGATTGAACAAACAAGTAGCTCTTACCTGAGGAATCGGCTATCCCATGGAACAACTTCTGAGAAAGATTCTGCAACATTACTAGGGGTCCGCCAAAACATACAATTACTTGCCATGTTCCAGTTAAAGCCTAAACTATCGAGTTGGCATTTCTTTTTAAAAGTGTATAAAGAAGCGGTAATGGGCCAAATCCTCAAGCCACTGTAAATCAACACGATTTGCTTGCCTCCGCTGGAACACCCGCTCTCTATTTCAGTTCAGGAGCTAACACACAGTATCTTAATATGCATTTATGTTAATATTTGCACTTTGCGGGGCTAGGTAGATTGCACGGCTGGCACATATCAGACTAAATGTCACTTCCGAAAGCTAAGGGACCGAACCGGAAGCTGCCATTCAGAGGGACTACCTGACAACATGTGGAACCTCTCCGGAAAAGCCTTCCCACCTCAAGCAACTCCTTTTGATTAATCTTTCACATAGACAATACACGTTATATACACCGACACACCCCCCCGGCCTTTGCCTCCACAGATCCTGTGGTTGGCTAATTAAAGGAGGAGGTGTAACTATCAATCTAATCTGGCTTGTTCTCAAATTTACCATAATTTCCACACTTGAGAGGCTGGTGAAATGAAACAGCACTACTACACTTTCCCATTCATCAGCCGGAAGCAGAACAACTCCGAGAACCGGGCGAAAAATAATAAGGATGCGGGATCAGGTGTTGCGCGCGTGCATCTGTGCCTGTACAGGGGCACGCAGGCACATGAGCATTCACGGGAGGCAGCAGCAGTAGCACGGGGGCAGATGAGCACCACCAGTCATTTGACCTCGACAGGTGAATGCTTGCAGATGTACTCACAGCACACTTATTAGAAGAGGCCCAAATGCCCGAGAAAACTGCCGTCAGATTACACCGGAAACAACAACGGCTTTTTAAACAACTACAGCCGCCAGAACGGTACCGGCGGCAGCACTGCAGGAGCTGCTCAGGAACCGCTGGGGCAACCCCAGCGCACCGGGTGCTCAGCGCGTGGCCCTGACCCCACCGCATGGCATGTCACCCTTGGGCAGGAAGCTTGACATTTTCTGGAAGCACCGGTGTCATTTCACGGGCTTTGCCGTCGCTTTGCGCTTGTGGGGTAACACTATAGAGTTTTTCAGAAAGTGTTGGAGCAACTTTGGTACCTTTTCCATTCAGGCACACTGGGAGTGAGCTGTGGGGCTGCTGCCAGGGGCTCTGCTCAGCACAGCATGGCTGGAGCTGGTCCAGGACCTCCTTCGAAAGACAGACTGGTCAGACACACAGCTATCCTGAATCATCAAGGATAATCCTATGTTCAAGTTCCTACCTTCCAGTTCAAGTTTAAGTTCCTACGTTCCAATTGGTGCCCGTTACCTCTTGTCCTGGATCATCAAAGATGATCCAGGACAAGAGGTAACGGGTACAAACTGGAACGTAGGAACTTCTATCAAAGCATGAGGAGGAACTTCTTTACTTTGAGGGTGGCAGAGCGCTGGAACAGGCTGCCCAGGGAGGCAGTAGAGTCTCCCACCCCAGAGACATTCAAAACCCGCCTGGAGGTCATCCTGTGCAACATGCTGCAGGTGACCCTGCTCTGGCAGGGGGGTTGGGCTGGATGATCTCCAGACCTCCTTTCCAACACAAAGCAATCTGTGATTCTGTGATCAGAGCTGTTCTTCGAAATCTGTTCCTAGGAAATCGCTGCGAGAAGGAGGACGCACCTGAGGAGCAGGCCTAAGATGGAGGATTGAACAAACAAGTAGCTCTTACCTGAGGAATCGGCTATCCCATGGAACAACTTCTGAGAAAGATTCTGCAACATTACTAGGGGTCCGCCAAAACATACAATTACTTGCCATGTTCCAGTTAAAGCCTAAACTATCGAGTTGGCATTTCTTTTTAAAAGTGTATAAAGAAGCGGTAATGGGCCAAATCCTCAAGCCACTGTAAGTCAACACGATTTGCTTGCCTCCGCTGGAACACCCGCTCTCTATTTCAGTTCAGGAGCTAACACACAGTATCTTAATATGCATTTAGGTTAATATTTGCACTTTGCAGGGCTAGGTAGATTGCACGGCTGGCACATATCAGACTAAATGTCACTTCCGAAAGCTAAGGGACCGAACCGGAAGCTGCCATTCAGAGGGACTACCTGACAACATGTGGAACCTCTCCGGAAAAGCCTTCCCACCTCAAGCAACTCCTTTTGATTAATCTTTCACATAGACAATACACGTTATATACACCGACACACCCCCCCGGCCTTTGCCTCCACAGATCCTGTGGTTGGCTAATTAAAGGAGGAGGTGTAACTATCAATCTAATCTGGCTTGTTCTCAAATTTACCATAATTTCCACACTTGAGAGGCTGGTGAAATGAAACAGCACTACTACACTTTCCCATTCATCAGCCGGAAGCAGAACAACTCCGAGAACCGGGCGAAAAATAATTAGGATGCGGGATCAGGTGTTGCGCGCGTGCATCTGTGCCTGTACAGGGGCACGCAGGCACATGAGCATTCACGGGAGGCAGCAGCAGTAGCAAGGGGGCAGATGAGCACCACCACTCATTTGACCTCGACAGGTGAATGCTTGCAGATGTACTCACAGCACACTTATTAGAAGAGGCCCAAATGCCCGAGAAAACTGCCGTCAGATTACGCCGGAAACAACAACGGCTTTTTAAACAACTACAGCCGCCAGAACGGTACTGGCGGCAGCACTGCAGGAGCTGCTCAGGAACCACTGGGGCAACCCCAGCGCACCGGGTGCTCAGCGCGTGGCCCTGACCCCACCGCATGGCATGTCACCCTTGGGCAGGAAGCTTGACATTTTCTGGAAGCACCGGTGTCATTTCACGGGCTTTGCCGTCGCTTTGCGCTTGTGGGGTAACACTATAGAGTTTTTCAGAAAGTGTTGGAGCAACTTTGGTACCTTTTCCATTCAGGCACACTGGGAGTGAGGTGTGGGGCTGCTGCCAGGGGCTCTGCTCAGCACAGCATGGCTGGAGCTGGTCCAGGACCTCCTTCGAAAGACAGACTGGTCAGACACACAGCTATCCTGAATCATCAAGGATAATCCTATGTTCAAGTTCCTACGTTCCAGTTCAAGTTCAAGTTCCTACGTTCCAATTGGTGCCCGTTACCTCTTGTCCTGGATCATCAAAGATGATCCAGGACAAGAGGTAACGGGTACAAACTGGAACCTAGGAACTTCTATCAAAACATGAGGAGGAACTTCTTTACTTTGAGGGTGGCAGAGCGCTGGAACAGGCTGCCCAGGGAGGCGGTAGAGTCTCCGACCCCAGAAACATTCAAAACCCGCCTGGAGGTCATCCTGTGCAACCTGCTGTAGGTGACCCTGCTCTGGCAGGGGGGTTGGGCTGGATGATCTCCAGAGGTCCTTTCCAACCCTAACCAATCTGTGATTCTGTGATCAGAGCTGTTCTTCGAAATCTGTTCCTAGGAAATCGCTGCGAGAAGGAGGATGCACCTGAGGAGCAGGCCTAAGATGGAGGATTGAACAAACAAGTAGCTCTTACCTGAGGAATCGGCTATCCCATGGAACAACTTCTGAGAAAGATTCTGCAACATTACTAGGGGTCCGCCAAAACATACAATTACTTGCCATGTTCCAGTTAAAGCCTAAACTATCGAGTTGGCATTTCTTTTTAAAAGTGTATAAAGAAGCGGTAATGGGCCAAATCCTCAAGCCACTGTAAATCAACACGATTTGCTTGCCTCCGCTGGAACACCCGCTCTCTATTTCAGTTCAGGAGCTAACACACAGTAACTTAATATGCATTTATGTTAATATTTGCACTTTGCGGGGCTAGGTAGATTGCACGGCTGGCACATATCAGACTAAATGTCACTTCCGAAAGCTAAGGGACCGAACCGGAAGCTGCCATTCAGAGGGACTACCTGACAACATGTGGAACCTCTCCGGAAAAGCCTTCCCACCTCAAGCAACTCCTTTTGATTAATCTTTCACATAGACAATACACGTTATATACACCGACACACCCCCCCGGCCTTTGCCTCCACAGATCCTGTGGTTGGCTAATTAAAGGAGGAGGTGTAACTATCAATCTAATCTGGCTTGTTCTCAAATTTACCATAATTTCCACACTTGAGAGGCTGGTGAAATGAAACAGCACTACTACACTTTCCCATTCATCAGCCGGAAGCAGAACAACTCCGAGAACCGGGCGAAAAATAATTAGGATGCGGGATCAGGTGTTGCGCGCGTGCATCTGTGCCTGTACAGGGGCACGCAGGCACATGAGCATTCACGGGAGGCAGCAGCAGTAGCACGGGGGCAGATGAGCACCACCAGTCATTTGACCTCGACAGGTGAATGCTTGCAGATGTACTCACAGCACACTTATTAGAAGAGGCCCAAATGCCCGAGAAAACTGCCGTCAGATTACGCCGGAAACAACAACGGCTTTTTAAACAACTACAGCCGCCAGAACGGTACCGGCGGCAGCACTGCAGGAGCTGCTCAGGAACCGCTGGGGCAACCCCAGCGCACCGGGTGCTCAGCGCGTGGCCCTGACCCCACCGCATGGCATGTCACCCTTGGGCAGGAAGCTTGACATTTTCTGGAAGCACCGGTGTCATTTCACGGGCTTTGCCGTCGCTTTGCGCTTGTGGGGTAACACTATAGAGTTTTTCAGAAAGTGTTGGAGCAACTTTGGTACCTTTTCCATTCAGGCACACTGGGAGTGAGCTGTGGGGCTGCTGCCAGGGGCTCTGCTCAGCACAGCATGGCTGGAGCTGGCCCAGGACCTCCTTCGAAAGACAGACTGGTCAGACACACAGCTATCCTGAATCATCAAGGATAATCCTATGTTCAAGTTCCTACGTTCCAGTTCAAGTTCAAGTTCCTACGTTCCAATTGGTGCCCGTTACCTCTTGGCCTGGATCATCAAAGATGATCCAGGACAAGAGGTAACGGGTACAAACTGGAACGTAGGAACTTCTATCAAAGCATGAGGAGGAACTTCTTTACTTTGAGGGTGGCAGAGCGCTGGAACAGGCTGCCCGGGGAGGCGGTAGAGTCTCCGACCCCAGAGACATTCAAAACCCGCCTGGAGGTCATCCTGTGCAACCTGCTGTAGGTGACCCTGCTCTGGCAGGGGGGTTGGGCTGGATGATCTCCAGAGCTCCTTTCCAACCCTAACCAATCTGTGATTCTGTGATCAGAGCTGTTCTTCGAAATCTGTTCCTAGGAAATCGCTGCGAGAAGGAGGATGCACCTGAGGAGCAGGCCTAAGATGGAGGATTGAACAAACAAGTAGCTCTTACCTGAGGAATCGGCTATCCCATGGAACAACTTCTGAGAAAGATTCTGCAACATTACTAGGGGTCCGCCAAAACATACAATTACTTGCCATGTTCCAGTTAAAGCCTAAACTATCGAGTTGGCATTTCTTTTTAAAAGTGTATAAAGAAGCGGTAATGGGCCAAATCCGCAAGCCACTGTAAATCAACACGATTTGCTTGCCTCCGCTGGAACACCCGCTCTCTATTTCAGTTCAGGAGCTAACACACACTATCTTAATATGCATTTAGGTTAATATTTGCACTTTGCAGGGCTAGGTAGATTGCACGGCTGGCACATATCAGACTAAATGTCACTTCCGAAAGCTAAGGGACCGAACCGGAAGCTGCCATTCAGAGGGACTACCTGACAACATGTGGAACCTCTCCGGAAAAGCCTTCCCACCTCAAGCAACTCCTTTTGATTAATCTTTCACATAGACAATACACGTTATATACACCGACACACCCCCCCGGCCTTTGCCTCCACAGATCCTGTGGTTGGCTAATTAAAGGAGGAGGTGTAACTATTAATCTAATCTGGCTTGTTCTCAAATTTACCATAATTTCCACACTTGAGAGGCTGGTGAAATGAAACAGCACTACTACACTTTCCCATTCATCAGCCGGAAGCAGAACAACTCCGAGAACCGGGCGAAAAATAATTAGGATGCGGGATCAGGTGTTGCGCGCGTGCATCTGTGCCTGTACAGGGGCACGCAGGCACATGAGCATTCACGGGAGGCAGCAGCAGTAGCACGGGGGCAGATGAGCACCACCAGTCATTTGACCTCGACAGGTGAATGCTTGCAGATGTACTCACAGCACACTTATTAGAAGAGGCCCAAATGCCCGAGAAAACTGCCGTCAGATTACGCCGGAAACAACAACGGCTTTTTAAACAACTACAGCCGCCAGAACGGTACCGGCGGCAGCACTGCAGGAGCTGCTCAGGAACCGCTGGGGCAACCCCAGCGCACCGGGTGCTCAGCGCGTGGCCCTGACCCCACCGCATGGCATGTCACCCTTGGGCAGGAAGCTTGACATTTTCTGGAAGCACCGGTGTCATTTCACGGGCTTTGCCGTCGCTTTGCGCTTGTGGGGTAACACTATAGAGTTTTTCAGAAAGTGTTGGAGCAACTTTTGTACCTTTTCCATTCAGGCACACTGGGAGTGAGCTGTGGGGCTGCTGCCAGGGGCTCTGCTCAGCACAGCATGGCTGGAGCTGGTCCAGGACCTCCTTCGAAAGACAGACTGGTCAGACACACAGCTATCCTGAATCATCAAGGATAATCCTATGTTCAAGTTCCTACCTTCCAGTTCAAGTTCAAGTTCCTACGTTCCAATTGGTGCCCGTTACCTCTTGTCCTGGATCATCAAAGATGATCCAGGACAAGAGGTAACGGGTACAAACTGGAACCTAGGAACTTCTATCAAAGCATGAGGAGGAACTTCTTTACTTTGAGGGTGGCAGAGCGCTGGAACAGGCTGCCCAGGGAGGCGGTAGAGTCTCCGACCCCAGAGACATTCAAAACCCGCCTGGAGGTCATCCTGTGCAACCTGCTGTAGGTGACCCTGCTCTGGCAGGGGGGTTGGGCTGGATGATCTCCAGAGGTCCTTTCCAACCCTAACCAATCTGTGATTCTGTGATCAGAGCTGTTCTTCGAAATCTGTTCCTAGGAAATCGCTGCGAGAAGGAGGATGCACCTGAGGAGCAGGCCTAAGATGGAGGATTGAACAAACAAGTAGCTCTTACCTGAGGAATCGGCTATCCCATGGAACAACTTCTGAGAAAGATTCTGCAACATTACTAGGGGTCCGCCAAAACATACAATTACTTGCCATGTTCCAGTTAAAGCCTAAACTATCGAGTTGGCATTTCTTTTTAAAAGTGTATAAAGAAGCGGTAATGGGCCAAATCCGCAAGCCACTGTAAATCAACACGATTTGCTTGCCTCCGCTGGAACACCCGCTCTCTATTGCAGTTCAGGAGCTAACACACAGTATCTTAATATGCATTTAGGTTAATATTTGCACTTTGCAGGGCTAGGTAGATTGCACGGCTGGCACATATCAGACTAAATGTCACTTCCGAAAGCTAAGGGACCGAACCGGAAGCTGCCATTCAGAGGGACTACCTGACAACATGTGGAACCTCTCCGGAAAAGCCTTCCCACCTCAAGCAACTCCTTTTGATTAATCTTTCACATAGACAATACACCTTATATACACCGACACACCCCCCCGGCCTTTGCCTCCACAGATCCTGTGGTTGGCTAATTAAAGGAGGAGGTGTAACTATCAATCTAATCTGGCTTGTTCTCAAATTTACCATAATTTCCACACTTGAGAGGCTGGTGAAATGAAACAGCACTACTACACTTTCCCATTCATCAGCCGGAAGCAGAACAACTCCGAGAACCGGGCGAAAAATAATTAGGATGCGGGATCCGGTGTTGCGCGCGTGCATCTGTGCCTGTACAGGGGCACGCAGGCACATGAGCATTCACGGGAGGCAGCAGCAGTAGCACGGGGGCAGATGAGCACCACCAGTCATTTGACCTCGACAGGTGAATGCTTGCAGATGTACTCACA
Organism: Vanellus vanellus; assembly: GCF_965231255.1. Classification (NCBI taxonomy): domain Eukaryota; kingdom Metazoa; phylum Chordata; class Aves; order Charadriiformes; family Charadriidae; genus Vanellus; species Vanellus vanellus. The sequence continues at coordinate 1,605,903 of NW_028127955.1, forward strand.
GCACACTTATTAGAAGAGGCCCAAATGCCCGAGAAAACTGCCGTCAGATTACGCCGGAAACAACAACGGCTTTTTAAACAACTACAGCCGCCAGAACGGTACCGGCGGCAGCACTGCAGGAGCTGCTCAGGAACCGCTGGGGCAACCTCAGCGCACCGGGTGCTCAGCGCGTGGCCCTGACCCCACCGCATGGCATGTCACCCTTGGGCAGGAAGCTTGACATTTTCTGGAAGCACCGGTGTCATTTCACGGGCTTTGCCGTCGCTTTGCGCTTGTGGGGTAACACTATAGAGTTTTTCAGAAAGTGTTGGAGCAACTTTGGTACCTTTTCCATTCAGGCACACTGGGAGTGAGCTGTGGGGCTGCTGCCAGGGGCTCTGCTCAGCACAGCATGGCTGGAGCTGGCCCAGGACCTCCTTCGAAAGACAGACTGGTCAGACACACAGCTATCCTGAATCATCAAGGATAATCCTATGTTCAAGTTCCTACGTTCCAGTTCAAGTTCAAGTTCCTACGTTCCAATTGGTGCCCGTTACCTCTTGTCCTGGATCATCAAATATGATCCAGGACAAGAGGTAACGGGTACAAACTGGAACGTAGGAACTTCTATCAAAGCATGAGGAGGAACTTCTTTACTTTGAGGGTGGCAGAGCGCTGGAACAGGCTGCCCGGGGAGGCGGTAGAGTCTCCGACCCCAGAGACATTCAAAACCCGCCTGGAGGTCATCCTGTGCAACTAGCTGTAGGTGACCCTGCTCTGGCAGGGGGGTTGGGCTGGATGATCTCCAGAGCTCCTTTCCAACCCTAACCAATCTGTGATTCTGTGATCAGAGCTGTTCTTCGAAATCTGTTCCTAGGAAATCGCTGCGAGAAGGAGGATGCACCTGAGGAGCAGGCCTAAGATGGAGGATTGAACAAACAAGTAGCTCTTACCTGAGGAATCGGCTATCCCATGGAACAACTTCTGAGAAAGATTCTGCAACATTACTAGGGGTCCGCCAAAACATACAATTACTTGCCATGTTCCAGTTAAAGCCTAAACTATCGAGTTGGCATTTCTTTTTAAAAGTGTATAAAGAAGCGGTAATGGGCCAAATCCGCAAGCCACTGTAAATCAACACGATTTGCTTGCCTCCGCTGGAACACCCGCTCTCTATTTCAGTTCAGGAGCTAACACACAGTATCTTAATATGCATTTAGGTTAATATTTGCACTTTGCAGGGCTAGGTAGATTGCACGGCTGGCACATATCAGACTAAATGTCACTTCCGAAAGCTAAGGGACCGAACCGGAAGCTGCCATTCAGAGGGACTACCTGACAACATGTGGAACCTCTCCGGAAAAGCCTTCCCACCTCAAGCAACTCCTTTTGATTAATCTTTCACATAGACAATACACGTTATATACACCGACACACCCCCCCGGCCTTTGCCTCCACAGATCCTGTGGTTGGCTAATTAAAGGAGGAGGTGTAACTATTAATCTAATCTGGCTTGTTCTCAAATTTACCATAATTTCCACACTTGAGAGGCTGGTGAAATGAAACAGCACTACTACACTTTCCCATTCATCAGCCGGAAGCAGAACAACTCCGAGAACCGGGCGAAAAATAATTAGGATGCGGGATCAGGTGTTGCGCGCGTGCATCTGTGCCTGTACAGGGGCACGCAGGCACATGAGCATTCACGGGAGGCAGCAGCAGTAGCACGGGGGCAGATGAGCACCACCAGTCATTTGACCTCGACAGGTGAATGCTTGCAGATGTACTCACAGCACACTTATTAGAAGAGGCCCAAATGCCCGAGAAAACTGCCGTCAGATTACGCCGGAAACAACAACGGCTTTTTAAACAACTACAGCCGCCAGAACGGTACCGGCAGCAGCACTGCAGGAGCTGCTCAGGAACCGCTGGGGCAACCCCAGCGCACCGGGTGCTCAGCGCGTGGCCCTGACCCCACCGCATGGCATGTCACCCTTGGGCAGGAAGCTTGACGTTTTCTGGAAGCACCGGTGTCATTTCACGGGCTTTGCCGTCGCTTTGCGCTTGTGGGGTAACACTATAGAGTTTTTCAGAAAGTGTTGGAGCAACTTTGGTACCTTTTCCATTCAGGCACACTGGGAGTGAGCTGTGGGGCTGCTGCCAGGGGCTCTGCTCAGCACAGCATGGCTGGAGCTGGCCCAGGACCTCCTTCGAAAGACAGACTGGTCAGACACACAGCTATCCTGAATCATCAAGGATAATCCTATGTTCAAGTTCCTACGTTCCAATTGAAGTTCAAGTTCCTACGTTCCAATTGGTGCCCGTTACCTCTTGTCCTGGATCATCAAATATGATCCAGGACAAGAGGTAACGGGTACAAACTGGAACGTAGGAACTTCTATCAAAGCATGAGGAGGAACTTCTTTACTTTGAGGGTGGCAGAGCGCTGGAACAGGCTGCCCGGGGAGGCGGTAGAGTCTCCGACCCCAGAGACATTCAAAACCCGCCTGGAGGTCATCCTGTGCAACTAGCTGTAGGTGACCCTGCTCTGGCAGGGGGGTTGGGCTGGATGATCTCCAGAGCTCCTTTCCAACCCTAACCAATCTGTGATTCTGTGATCAGAGCTGTTCTTCGAAATCTGTTCCTAGGAAATCGCTGCGAGAAGGAGGATGCACCTGAGGAGCAGGCCTAAGATGGAGGATTGAACAAACAAGTAGCTCTTACCTGAGGAATCGGCTATCCCATGGAACAACTTCTGAGAAAGATTCTGCAACATTACTAGGGGTCCGCCAAAACATACAATTACTTGCCATGTTCCAGTTAAAGCCTAAACTATCGAGTTGGCATTTCTTTTTAAAAGTGTATAAAGAAGCGGTAATGGGCCAAATCCGCAAGCCACTGTAAATCAACACGATTTGCTTGCCTCCGCTGGAACACCCGCTCTCTATTTCAGTTCAGGAGCTAACACACAGTATCTTAATATGCATTTAGGTTAATATTTGCACTTTGCAGGGCTAGGTAGATTGCACGGCTGGCACATATCAGACTAAATGTCACTTCCGAAAGCTAAGGGACCGAACCGGAAGCTGCCATTCAGAGGGACTACCTGACAACATGTGGAACCTCTCCGGAAAAGCCTTCCCACCTCAAACAACTCCTTTTGATTAATCTTTCACATAGACAATACACGTTATATACACCGACACACCCCCCCGGCCTTTGCCTCCACAGATCCTGTGGTTGGCTAATTAAAGGAGGAGGTGTAACTATTAATCTAATCTGGCTTGTTCTCAAATTTACCATAATTTCCACACTTGAGAGGCTGGTGAAATGAAACAGCACTACTACACTTTCCCATTCATCAGCCGGAAGCAGAACAACTCCGAGAACCGGGCGAAAAATAATTAGGATGCGGGATCAGGTGTTGCGCGCGTGCATCTGTGCCTGTACAGGGGCACGCAGGCACATGAGCATTCACGGGAGGCAGCAGCAGTAGCACGGGGGCAGATGAGCACCACCAGTCATTTGACCTCGACAGGTGAATGCTTGCAGATGTACTCACAGCACACTTATTAGAAGAGGCCCAAATGCCCGAGAAAACTGCCGTCAGATTACGCCGGAAACAACAACGGCTTTTTAAACAACTACAGCCGCCAGAACGGTACCGGCGGCAGCACTGCAGGAGCTGCTCAGGAACCGCTGGGGCAACCCCAGCGCACCGGGTGCTCAGCGCGTGGCCCTGACCCCACCGCATGGCATGTCACCCTTGGGCAGGAAGCTTGACGTTTTCTGGAAGCACCGGTGTCATTTCACGGGCTTTGCCGTCGCTTTGCGCTTGTGGGGTAACACTATAGAGTTTTTCAGAAAGTGTTGGAGCAACTTTGGTACCTTTTCCATTCAGGCACACTGGGAGTGAGCTGTGGGGCTGCTGCCAGGGGCTCTGCTCAGCACAGCATGGCTGGAGCTGGCCCAGGACCTCCTTCGAAAGACAGACTGGTCAGACACACAGCTATCCTGAATCATCAAGGATAATCCTATGTTCAAGTTCCTACGTTCCAATTGAAGTTCAAGTTCCTACGTTCCAATTGGTGCTCGTTACCTCTTGTCCTGGATCATCAAAGATGATCCAGGACAAGAGGTAACGGGTACAAACTGGAACCTAGGAACTTCTATCAAAGCATGAGGAGGAACTTCTTTACTTTGAGGGTGGCAGAGCGCTGGAACAGGCTGCCCGGGGAGGCGGTAGAGTCTCCGACCCCAGAGACATTCAAAACCCGCCTGGAGGTCATCCTGTGCAACCTGCTGTAGGTGACCCTGCTCTGGCAGGGGGGTTGGGCTGGATGATCTCCAGAGCTCCTTTCCAACCCTAACCAATCTGTGATTCTGTGATCAGAGCTGTTCTTCGAAATCTGTTCCTAGGAAATCGCTGCGAGAAGGAGGATGCACCTGAGGAGCAGGCCTAAGATGGAGGATTGAACAAACAAGTAGCTCTTACCTGAGGAATCGGCTATCCCATGGAACAACTTCTGAGAAAGATTCTGCAACATTACTAGGGGTCCGCCAAAACATACAATTACTTGCCATGTTCCAGTTAAAGCCTAAACTATCGAGTTGGCATTTCTTTTTAAAAGTGTATAAAGAAGCGGTAATGGGCCAAATCCGCAAGCCACTGTAAATCAACACGATTTGCTTGCCTCCGCTGGAACACCCGCTCTCTATTGCAGTTCAGGAGCTAACACACAGTATCTTAATATGCATTTATGTTAATATTTGCACTTTGCGGGGCTAGGTAGATTGCACGGCTGGCACATATCAGACTAAATGTCACTTCCGAAAGCTAAGGGACCGAACCGGAAGCTGCCATTCAGAGGGACTACCTGACAACATGTGGAACCTCTCCGGAAAAGCCTTCCCACCTCAAGCAACTCCTTTTGATTCATCTTTCACATAGACAATACACCTTATATACACCGACACACCCCCCCGGCCTTTGCCTCCACAGATCCTGTGGTTGGCTAATTAAAGGAGGAGGTGTAACTATCAATCTAATCTGGCTTGTTCTCAAATTTACCATAATTTCCACACTTGAGAGGCTGGTGAAATGAAACAGCACCACTACACTTTCCCATTCATCAGCCGGAAGCAGAACAACTCAGAGAACCGGGCGAAAAATAATTAGGATGCGGGATCAGGTGTTGCGCGCGTGCATCTGTGCCTGTACAGGGGCACGCAGGCACATGAGCATTCACGGGAGGCAGCAGCAGTAGCACGGGGGCAGATGAGCACCACCAGTCATTTGACCTCGACAGGTGAATGCTTGCAGATGTACTCACAGCACACTTATTAGAAGAGGCCCAAATGCCCGAGAAAACTGCTGTCAGATTACGCCGGAAACAACAACGGCTTTTTAAACAACTACAGCCGCCAGAACGGTACCGGCGGCAGCACTGCAGGAGCTGCTCAGGAACCGCTGGGGCAACCCCAGCGCACCGGGTGCTCAGCGCGTGGCCCTGACCCCACCGCATGGCATGTCACCCTTGGGCAGGAAGCTTGACATTTTCTGGAAGCACCGGTGTCATTTCACGGGCTTTGCCGTCGCTTTGCGCTTGTGGGGTAACACTATAGAGTTTTTCAGAAAGTGTTGGAGCAACTTTGGTACCTTTTCCATTCAGGCACACTGGGAGTGAGCTGTGGGGCTGCTGCCAGGGGCTCTGCTCAGCACAGCATGGCTGGAGCTGGCCCAGGACCTCCTTCGAAAGACAGACTGGTCAGACACACAGCTATCCTGAATCATCAAGGATAATCCTATGTTCAAGTTCCTACGTTCCAGTTCAAGTTCAAGTTCCTACGTTCCAATTGGTGCCCGTTACCTCTTGTCCTGGATCATCAAAGATGATCCAGGACAAGAGGTAACGGGTACAAACTGGAACGTAGGAACTTCTATCAAAGCATGAGGAGGAACTTCTTTACTTTGAGGGTGGCAGAGCGCTGGAACAGGCTGCCCAGGGAGGCGGTAGAGTCTCCCACCCCAGAAACATTCAAAACCCGCCTGGAGGTCATCCTGTGCAACCTGCTGTAGGTGACCCTGCTCTGGCAGGGGGGTTTAGCTGGATGATCTCCAGAGCTCCTTTCCAACCCTAACCAATCTGTGATTCTGTGATCATAGCTGTTCTTCGAAATCTGTTCGTAGGAAATCGCTGCGAGAAGGAGGATGCACCTGAGGAGCAGGCCTAAGATGGAGGATTGAACAAACAAGTAGCTCTTACCTGAGGAATCGGCTATCCCATGGAACAACTTCTGAGAAAGATTCTGCAACATTACTAGGGGTCCGCCAAAACATACAATTACTTGCCATGTTCCAGTTAAAGCCTAAACTATCGAGTTGGCATTTCTTTTTAAAAGTGTATAAAGAAGCGGTAATGGGCCAAATCCTCAAGCCACTGTAAATCAACACGATTTGCTTGCCTCCGCTGGAACACCCGCTCTCTATTTCAGTTCAGGAGCTAACACACAGTATCTTAATATGCATTTATGTTAATATTTGCACTTTGCAGGGCTAGGTAGATTGCACGGCTGGCACATATCAGACTAAATGTCACTTCCGAAAGCTAAGGGACCGAACCGGAAGCTGCCATTCAGAGGGACTACCTGACAACATGTGGAACCTCTCCGGAAAAGCCTTCCCACCTCAAGCAACTCCTTTTGATTAATCTTTCACATAGACAATACACGTTATATACACCAACACACCCCCCCGGCCTTTGCCTCCACAGATCCTGTGGTTGGCTAATTAAAGGAGGAGGTGTAACTATTAATCTAATCTGGCTTGTTCTCAAATTTACCATAATTTCCACACTTGAGAGGCTGGTGAAATGAAACAGCACTACTACACTTTCCCATTCATCAGCCGGAAGCAGAACAACTCCGAGAACCGGGCGAAAAATAATTAGGATGCGGGATCAGGTGTTGCGCGCGTGCATCTGTGCCTGTACAGGGGCACGCAGGCACATGAGCATTCACGGGAGGCAGCAGCAGTAGCACGGGGGCAGATGAGCACCACCAGTCATTTGACCTCGACAGGTGAATGCTTGCAGATGTACTCACAGCACACTTATTAGAAGAGGCCCAAATGCCCGAGAAAACTGCCGTCAGATTACGCCGGAAACAACAACGGCTTTTTAAACAACTACAGCCGCCAGAACGGTACCGGCGGCAGCACTGCAGGAGCTGCTCAGGAACCGCTGGGGCAACCCCAGCGCACCGGGTGCTCAGCGCGTGGCCCTGACCCCACCGCATGGCATGTCACCCTTGGGCAGGAAGCTTGACATTTTCTGGAAGCACCGGTGTCATTTCACGGGCTTTGCCGTCGCTTTGCGCTTGTGGGGTAACACTATAGAGTTTTTCAGAAAGTGTTGGAGCAACTTTGGTACCTTTTCCATTCAGGCACACTGGGAGTGAGGTGTGGGGCTGCTGCCAGGGGCTCTGCTCAGCACAGCATGGCTGGAGCTGGCCCAGGACCTCCTTCGAAAGACAGACTGGTCAGACACACAGCTATCCTGAATCATCAAGGATAATCCTATGTTCAAGTTCAAGTTCTTACCTTCCAGTTCAAGTTCAAGTTCCTACGTTCCAATTGGTGCCCGTTACCTCTTGTCCTGGATCATCAAAGATGATCCAGGACAAGAGGTAACAGGTACAAACTGGAACCTAGGAACTTCTATCAAAGCATGAGGAGGAACTTCTTTACTTTGAGGGTGGCAGAGCGCTGGAACAGGCTGCCCAGGGAGGCGGTAGAGTCTCCGACCCCAGAAACATTCAAAACCCGCCTGGAGGTCATCCTGTGCAACCTGCTGTAGGTGACCCTGCTCTGGCAGGGGGGTTGGGCTGGATGATCTCCAGAGGTCCTTTCCAACCCTAACCAATCTGTGATTCTGTGATCAGAGCTGTTCTTTGAAATCTGTTCCTAGGAAATCGCTGCGAGAAGGAGGATGCACCTGAGGAGCAGGCCTAAGATGGAGGATTGAACAAACAAGTAGCTCTTACCTGAGGAATCGGCTATCCCATGGAACAACTTCTGAGAAAGATTCTGCAACATTACTAGGGGTCCGCCAAAACATACAATTACTTGCCATGTTCCAGTTAAAGCCTAAACTATCGAGTTGGCATTTCTTTTTAAAAGTGTATAAAGAAGCGGTAATGGGCCAAATCCGCAAGCCACTGTAAATCAACACGATTTGCTTGCCTCCGCTGGAACACCCGCTCTCTATTTCAGTTCAGGAGCTAACACACAGTATCTTAATATGCATTTATGTTAATATTTGCACTTTGTGGGGCTAGGTAGATTGCACGGCTGGCACATATCAGACTAAATGTCACTTCCGAAAGCTAAGGGACCGAACCGGAAGCTGCCATTCAGAGGGACTACCTGACAACATGTGGAACCTCTCCGGAAAAGCCTTCCCACCTCAAGCAACTCCTTTTGATTAATCTTTCACATAGACAATACACGTTATATACACCGACACACCCCCCCGGCCTTTGCCTCCACAGATCCTGTGGTTGGCTAATTAAAGGAGGAGGTGTAACTATCAATCTAATCTGGCTTGTTCTCAAATTTACCATAATTTCCACACTTGAGAGGCTGGTGAAATGAAACAGCACTACTACACTTTCCCATTCATCAGCCGGAAGCAGAACAACTCAGAGAACCGGGCGAAAAATAATTAGGATGCGGGATCAGGTGTTGCGCGCGTGCATCTGTGCCTGTACAGGGGCACGCAGGCACATGAGCATTCACGGGAGGCAGCAGCAGTAGCACGGGGGCAGATGAGCACCACCAGTCATTTGACCTCGACAGGTGAATGCTTGCAGATGTACTCACAGCACACTTATTAGAAGAGGCCCAAATGCCCGAGAAAACTGCCGTCAGATTACGCCGGAAACAACAACGGCTTTTTAAACAACTACAGCCGCCAGAACAGTACCGGCGGCAGCACTGCAGGAGCTGCTCATGAACCGCTGGGGCAACCCCAGCGCACCGGGTGCTCAGCGCGTGGCCCTGACCCCACCGCATGGCATGTCACCCTTGGGCAGGAAGCTTGACATTTTCTGGAAGCACCGGTGTCATTTCACGGGCTTTGCCGTCGCTTTGCGCTTGTGGGGTAACACTATAGAGTTTTTCAGAAAGTGTTGGAGCAACTTTGGTACCTTTTCCATTCAGGCACACTGGGAGTGAGGTGTGGGGCTGCTGCCAGGGGCTCTGCTCAGCACAGCATGGCTGGAGCTGGTCCAGGACCTCCTTCGAAAGACAGACTGGTCAGACACACAGCTATCCTGAATCATCAAGGATAATCCTATGTTCAAGCTCCTACGTTCCATTTCAAGTTCAAGTTCCTACGTTCCAATTGGTGCCCGTTACCTCTTGTCCTGGATCATCAAAGATGATCCAGGACAAGAGGTAACGGGTACAAACTGGAACCTAGGAACTTCTGTCAAAGCATGAGGAGGAACTTCTTTACTTTGAGGGTGGCAGAGCGCTGGAACAGGCTGCCCAGGGAGGCGGTAGAGTCTCCCACCCCAGAGACATTCAAAAGCCGCCTGGAGGTCATCCTGTGCAACCTGCTGTAGGTGACCCTGCTCTGGCAGGGGGGTTGGGCTGGATGATCTCCAGAGGTCCTGTCCAACCCTAACCAATCTGTGATTCTGTGATCAGAGCTGTTCTTCGAAATCTGTTCCTAGGAAATCGCTGCGAGAAGGAGGATGCACCTGAGGAGCAGGCCTAAGATGGAGGATTGAACAAACAAGTAGCTCTTACCTGAGGAATCGGCTATCCCATGGAACAACTTCTGAGAAAGATTCTGCAACATTACTAGGGGTCCGCCAAAACATACAATTACTTGCCATGTTCCAGTTAAAGCCTAAACTATCGAGTTGGCATTTCTTTTTAAAAGTGTATAAAGAAGCGGTAATGGGCCAAATCCTCAAGCCACTGTAAATCAACACGATTTGCTTGCCTCCGCTGGAACACCCGCTCTCTATTTCAGTTCAGGAGTTAACACACAGTATCTTAATATGCATTTAGGTTAATATTTGCACTTTGCAGGGCTAGGTAGATTGCACGGCTGGCACATATCAGACTAAATGTCACTTCCGAAAGCTAAGGGACCGAACCGGAAGCTGCCATTCAGAGGGACTACCTGACAACATGTGGAACCTCTCCGGAAAAGCCTTCCCACCTCAAGCAACTCCTTTTGATTAATCTTTCACATAGACAATACACGTTATATACACCGACACACCCCCCCGGCCTTTGCCTCCACAGATCCTGTGGTTGGCTAATTAAAGGAGGAGGTGTAACTATCAATCTAATCTGGCTTGTTCTCAAATTTACCATAATTTCCACACTTGAGAGGCTGGTGAAATGAAACAGCACTACTACACTTTCCCATTCATCAGCCGGAAGCAGAACAACTCAGAGAACCGGGCGAAAAATAATTAGGATGCGGGATCAGGTGTTGCGCGCGTGCATCTGTGCCTGTACAGGGGCACGCAGGCACATGAGCATTCACGGGAGGCAGCAGCAGTAGCACGGGGGCAGATGAGCACCACCAGTCATTTGACCTCGACAGGTGAATGCTTGCAGATGTACTCACAGCACACTTATTAGAAGAGGCCCAAATGCCCGAGAAAACTGCCGTCAGATTACACCGGAAACAACAACGGCTTTTTAAACAACTACAGCCGCCAGAACGGTACCGGCGGCAGCACTGCAGGAGCTGCTCAGGAACCGCTGGGGCAACCCCAGCGCACCGGGTGCTCAGCGCGTGGCCCTGACCCCACCGCATGGCATGTCACCCTTGGGCAGGAAGCTTGACATTTTCTGGAAGCACCGGTGTCATTTCACGGGCTTTGCCGTCGCTTTGCGCTTGTGGGGTAACACTATAGAGTTTTTCAGAAAGTGTTGGAGCAACTTTGGTACCTTTTCCATTCAGGCACACTGGGAGTGAGGTGTGGGGCTGCTGCCAGGGGCTCTGCTCAGCACAGCATGGCTGGAGCTGGCCCAGGACCTCCTTCGAAAGACAGACTGGTCAGACACACAGCTATCCTGAATCATCAAGGATAATCCTATGTTCAAGTTCCTACGTTCCAGTTCAAGTTCAAGTTCCTACGTTCCAATTGGTGCCCGTTACCTCTTGTCCTGGATCATCAAAGATGATCCAGGACAAGAGGTAACGGGTACAAACTGGAACGTAGGAACTTCTATCAAAGCATGAGGAGGAACTTCTTTACTTTGAGGGTGGCAGAGCGCTGGAACAGGCTGCCCGGGGAGGCGGTAGAGTCTCCGACCCCAGAGACATTCAAAACCCGCCTGGAGGTCATCCTGTGCAACCTGCTGTAGGTGACCCTGCTCTGGCAGGGGGGTTGGGCTGGATGATCTCCAGAGCTCCTTTCCAACCCTAACCAATCTGTGATTCTGTGATCAGAGCTGTTCTTCGAAATCTGTTCCTAGGAAATCGCTGCGAGAAGGAGGATGCACCTGAGGAGCAGGCCTAAGATGGAGGATTGAACAAACAAGTAGCTCTTACCTGAGGAATCGGCTATCCCATGGAACAACTTCTGAGAAAGATTCTGCAACATTACTAGGGGTCCGCCAAAACATACAATTACTTGCCATGTTCCAGTTAAAGCCTAAACTATCGAGTTGGCATTTCTTTTTAAAAGTGTATAAAGAAGCGGTAATGGGCCAAATCCGCAAGCCACTGTAAATCAACACGATTTGCTTGCCTCCGCTGGAACACCCGCTCTCTATTTCAGTTCAGGAGCTAACACACAGTATCTTAATATGCATTTAGGTTAATATTTGCACTTTGCAGGGCTAGGTAGATTGCACGGCTGGCACATATCAGACTAAATGTCACTTCCGAAAGCTAAGGGACCGAACCGGAAGCTGCCATTCAGAGGGACTACCTGACAACATGTGGAACCTCTCCGGAAAAGCCTTCCCACCTCAAGCAACTCCTTTTGATTAATCTTTCACATAGACAATACACCTTATATACACCGACACACCCCCCCGGCCTTTGCCTCCACAGATCCTGTGGTTGGCTAATTAAAGGAGGAGGTGTAACTACTAATCTAATCTGGCTTGTTCTCAAATTTACCATAATTTCCACACTTGAGAGGCTGGTGAAATGAAACAGCACTACTACACTTTCCCATTCATCAGCCGGAAGCAGAACAACTCCGAGAACCGGGCGAAAAATAATTAGGATGCGGGATCAGGTGTTGCGCGCGTTCATCTGTGCCTGTACAGGGGCACGCAGGCACATGAGCATTCACGGGAGGCAGCAGCAGTAGCACGGGGGCAGATGAGCACCACCAGTCATTTGACCTCGACAGGTGAATGCTTGCAGATGTACTCACAGCACACTTATTAGAAGAGGCCCAAATGCCCGAGAAAACTGCCGTCAGATTACGCCGGAAACAACAACGGCTTTTTAAACAACTACAGCCGCCAGAACGGTACCGGCGGCAGCACTGCAGGAGCTGCTCAGGAACCGCTGGGGCAACCCCAGCGCACCGGGTGCTCAGCGCGTGGCCCTGACCCCACCGCATGGCATGTCACCCTTGGGCAGGAAGCTTGACATTTTCTGGAAGCACCGGTGTCATTTCACGGGCTTTGCCGTCGCTTTGCGCTTGTGGGGTAACACTATAGAGTTTTTCAGAAAGTGTTGGAGCAACTTTGGTACCTTTTCCATTCAGGCACACTGGGAGTGAGCTGTGGGGCTGCTGCCAGGGGCTCTGCTCAGCACAGCATGGCTGGAGCTGGTCCAGGACCTCCTTCGAAAGACAGACTGGTCAGACACACAGCTATCCTGAATCATCAAGGATAATCCTATGTTCAAGTTCCTACGTTCCAGTTCAAGTTCAAGTTCCTACGTTCCAATTGGTGCCCGTTACCTCTTGTCCTGGATCATCAAAGATGATCCAGGACAAGAGGTAACGGGTACAAACTGGAACCTAGGAACTTCTATCAAAGCATGAGGAGGAACTTCTTTACTTTGAGGGTGGCAGAGCGCTGGAACAGGCTGCCCAGGGAGGCGGTAGAGTCTCCGACCCCAGAGACATTCAAAACCCGCCTGGAGGTCATCCTGTGCAACCTGCTGTAGGTGACCCTGCTCTGGCAGGGGGGTTGGGCTGGATGATCTCCAGAGGTCCTTTCCAACCCTAACCAATCTGTGATTCTGTGATCAGAGCTGTTCTTCGAAATCTGTTCCTAGGAAATCGCTGCGAGAAGGAGGACGCACCTGAGGAGCAGGCCTAAGATGGAGGATTGAACAAACAAGTAGCTCTTACCTGAGGAATCGGCTATCCCATGGAACAACTTCTGAGAAAGATTCTGCAACATTACTAGGGGTCCGCCAAAACATACAATTACTTGCCATGTTCCAGTTAAAGCCTAAACTATCGAGTTGGCATTTCTTTTTAAAAGTGTATAAAGAAGCGGTAATGGGCCAAATCCGCAAGCCACTGTAAATCAACACGATTTGCTTGCCTCCGCTGGAACACCCGCTCTCTATTGCAGTTCAGGAGCTAACACACAGTATCTTAATATGCATTTAGGTTAATATTTGCACTTTGCAGGGCTAGGTAGATTGCACGGCTGGCACATATCAGACTAAATGTCACTTCCGAAAGCTAAGGGACCGAACCGGAAGCTGCCATTCAGAGGGACTACCTGACAACATGTGGAACCTCTCCGGAAAAGCCTTCCCACCTCAAGCAACTCCTTTTGATTAATCTTTCACATAGACAATACACCTTATATACACCGACACACCCCCCCGGCCTTTGCCTCCACAGATCCTGTGGTTGGCTAATTAAAGGAGGAGGTGTAACTATCAATCTAATCTGGCTTGTTCTCAAATTTACCATAATTTCCACACTTGAGAGGCTGGTGAAATGAAACAGCACTACTACACTTTCCCATTCATCAGCCGGAAGCAGAACAACTCAGAGAACCGGGCGAAAAATAATTAGGATGCGGGATCAGGTGTTGCGCGCGTGCATCTGTGCCTGTACAGGGGCACGCAGGCACATGAGCATTCACGGGAGGCAGCAGCAGTAGCACGGGGGCAGATGAGCACCACCAGTCATTTGACCTCGACAGGTGAATGCTTGCAGATGTACTCACAGCACACTTATTAGAAGAGGCCCAAATGCCCGAGAAAACTGCCGTCAGATTACGCCGGAAACAACAACGGCTTTTTAAACAACTACAGCCGCCAGAACAGTACCGGCGGCAGCACTGCAGGAGCTGCTCATGAACCGCTGGGGCAACCCCAGCACACCGGGTGCTCAGCGCGTGGCCCTGACCCCACCGCATGGCATGTCACCCTTGGGCAGGAAGCTTGACATTTTCTGGAAGCACCGGTGTCATTTCACGGGCTTTGCCGTCGCTTTGCGCTTGTGGGGTAACACTATAGAGTTTTTCAGAAAGTGTTGGAGCAACTTTGGTACCTTTTCCATTCAGGCACACTGGGAGTGAGGTGTGGGGCTGCTGCCAGGGGCTCTGCTCAGCACAGCATGGCTGGAGCTGGTCCAGGACCTCCTTCGAAAGACAGACTGGTCAGACACACAGCTATCCTGAATCATCAAGGATAATCCTATGTTCAAGCTCCTACGTTCCATTTCAAGTTCAAGTTCCTACGTTCCAATTGGTGCCCGTTACCTCTTGTCCTGGATCATCAAAGATGATCCAGGACAAGAGGTAACGGGTACAAACTGGAACCTAGGAACTTCTATCAAAGCATGAGGAGGAACTTCTTTACTTTGAGGGTGGCAGAGCGCTGGAACAGGCTGCCCAGGGAGGCGGTAGAGTCTCCCACCCCAGAGACATTCAAAAGCCGCCTGGAGGTCATCCTGTGCAACCTGCTGTAGGTGACCCTGCTCTGGCAGGGGGGTTGGGCTGGATGATCTCCAGAGGTCCTTTCCAACCCTAACCAATCTGTGATTCTGTGATCAGAGCTGTTCTTCGAAATCTGTTCCTAGGAAATCGCTGCGAGAAGGAGGATGCACCTGAGGAGCAGGCCTAAGATGGAGGATTGAACAAACAAGTAGCTCTTACCTGAGGAATCGGCTATCCCATGGAACAACTTCTGAGAAAGATTCTGCAACATTACTAGGGGTCCGCCAAAACATACAATTACTTGCCATGTTCCAGTTAAAGCCTAAACTATCGAGTTGGCATTTCTTTTTAAAAGTGTATAAAGAAGCGGTAATGGGCCAAATCCTCAAGCCACTGTAAATCAACACGATTTGCTTGCCTCCGCTGGAACACCCGCTCTCTATTTCAGTTCAGGAGCTAACACACAGTATCTTAATATGCATTTAGGTTAATATTTGCACTTTGCAGGGCTAGGTAGATTGCACGGCTGGCACATATCAGACTAAATGTCACTTCCGAAAGCTAAGGGACCGAACCGGAAGCTGCCATTCAGAGGGACTACCTGACAACATGTGGAACCTCTCCGGAAAAGCCTTCCCACCTCAAGCAACTCCTTTTGATTAATCTTTCACATAGACAATACACGTTATATACACCGACACACCCCCCCGGCCTTTGCCTCCACAGATCCTGTGGTTGGCTAATTAAAGGAGGAGGTGTAACTATCAATCTAATCTGGCTTGTTCTCAAATTTACCATAATTTCCACACTTGAGAGGCTGGTGAAATGAAACAGCACTACTACACTTTCCCATTCATCAGCCGGAAGCAGAACAACTCAGAGAACTGGGCGAAAAATAATTAGGATGCGGGATCAGGTGTTGCGCGCGTGCATCTGTGCCTGTACAGGGGCACGCAGGCACATGAGCATTCACGGGAGGCAGCAGCAGTAGCACGGGGGCAGATGAGCACCACCAGTCATTTGACCTCGACAGGTGAATGCTTGCAGATGTACTCACAGCACACTTATTAGAAGAGGCCCAAATGCCCGAGAAAACTGCCGTCAGATTACACCGGAAACAACAACGGCTTTTTAAACAACTACAGCCGCCAGAACGGTACCGGCGGCAGCACTGCAGGAGCTGCTCAGGAACCGCTGGGGCAACCCCAGCGCACCGGGTGCTCAGCGCGTGGCCCTGACCCCACCGCATGGCATGTCACCCTTGGGCAGGAAGCTTGACATTTTCTGGAAGCACCGGTGTCATTTCACGGGCTTTGCCGTCGCTTTGCGCTTGTGGGGTAACACTATAGAGTTTTTCAGAAAGTGTTGGAGCAACTTTGGTACCTTTTCCATTCAGGCACACTGGGAGTGAGCTGTGGGGCTGCTGCCAGGGGCTCTGCTCAGCACAGCATGGCTGGAGCTGGCCCAGGACCTCCTTCGAAAGACAGACTGGTCAGACACACAGCTATCCTGAATCATCAAGGATAATCCTATGTTCAAGTTCCTACGTTCCAGTTCAAGTTCAAGTTCCTACGTTCCAATTGGTGCCCGTTACCTCTTGTCCTGGATCATCAAAGATGATCCAGGACAAGAGGTAACGGGTACAAACTGGAACGTAGGAACTTCTATCAAAGCATGAGGAGGAACTTCTTTACTTTGAGGGTGGCAGAGCGCTGGAACAGGCTGCCCGGGGAGGCGGTAGAGTCTCCGACCCCAGAGACATTCAAAACCCGCCTGGAGGTCATCCTGTGCAACCTGCTGTAGGTGACCCTGCTCTGGCAGGGGGGTTGGGCTGGATGATCTCCAGAGCTCCTTTCCAACCCTAACCAATCTGTGATTCTGTGATCAGAGCTGTTCTTCGAAATCTGTTCCTAGGAAATCGCTGCGAGAAGGAGGATGCACCTGAGGAGCAGGCCTAAGATGGAGGATTGAACAAACAAGTAGCTCTTACCTGAGGAATCGGCTATCCCATGGAACAACTTCTGAGAAAGATTCTGCAACATTACTAGGGGTCCGCCAAAACATACAATTACTTGCCATGTTCCAGTTAAAGCCTAAACTATCGAGTTGGCATTTCTTTTTAAAAGTGTATAAAGAAGCGGTAATGGGCCAAATCCGCAAGCCACTGTAAATCAACACGATTTGCTTGCCTCCGCTGGAACACCCGCTCTCTATTTCAGTTCAGGAGCTAACACACACTATCTTAATATGCATTTAGGTTAATATTTGCACTTTGCAGGGCTAGGTAGATTGCACGGCTGGCACATATCAGACTAAATGTCACTTCCGAAAGCTAAGGGACCGAACCGGAAGCTGCCATTCAGAGGGACTACCTGACAACATGTGGAACCTCTCCGGAAAAGCCTTCCCACCTCAAGCAACTCCTTTTGATTAATCTTTCACATAGACAATACACCTTATATACACCGACACACCCCCCCGGCCTTTGCCTCCACAGATCCTGTGGTTGGCTAATTAAAGGAGGAGGTGTAACTACTAATCTAATCTGGCTTGTTCTCAAATTTACCATAATTTCCACACTTGAGAGGCTGGTGAAATGAAACAGCACTACTACACTTTCCCATTCATCAGCCGGAAGCAGAACAACTCCGAGAACCGGGCGAAAAATAATTAGGATGCGGGATCAGGTGTTGCGCGCGTTCATCTGTGCCTGTACAGGGGCACGCAGGCACATGAGCATTCACGGGAGGCAGCAGCAGTAGCACGGGGGCAGATGAGCACCACCAGTCATTTGACCTCGACAGGTGAATGCTTGCAGATGTACTCACAGCACACTTATTAGAAGAGGCCCAAATGCCCGAGAAAACTGCCGTCAGATTACGCCGGAAACAACAACGGCTTTTTAAACAACTACAGCCGCCAGAACGGTACCGGCGGCAGCACTGCAGGAGCTGCTCAGGAACCGCTGGGGCAACCCCAGCGCACCGGGTGCTCAGCGCGTGGCCCTGACCCCACCGCATGGCATGTCACCCTTGGGCAGGAAGCTTGACATTTTCTGGAAGCACCGGTGTCATTTCACGGGCTTTGCCGTCGCTTTGCGCTTGTGGGGTAACACTATAGAGTTTTTCAGAAAGTGTTGGAGCAACTTTGGTACCTTTTCCATTCAGGCACACTGGGAGTGAGCTGTGGGGCTGCTGCCAGGGGCTCTGCTCAGCACAGCATGGCTGGAGCTGGCCCAGGACCTCCTTCGAAAGACAGACTGGTCAGACACACAGCTATCCTGAATCATCAAGGATAATCCTATGTTCAAGTTCCTACGTTCCAGTTCAAGTTCAAGTTCCTACGTTCCAATTGGTGCCCGTTACCTCTTGTCCTGGATCATCAAAGATGATCCAGGACAAGAGGTAACGGGTACAAACTGGAACGTAGGAACTTCTATCAAAGCATGAGGAGGAACTTCTTTACTTTGAGGGTGGCAGAGCGCTGGAACAGGCTGCCCGGGGAGGCGGTAGAGTCTCCGACCCCAGAGACATTCAAAACCCGCCTGGAGGTCATCCTGTGCAACCTGCTGTAGGTGACCCTGCTCTGGCAGGGGGGTTGGGCTGGATGATCTCCAGAGCTCCTTTCCAACCCTAACCAATCTGTGATTCTGTGATCAGAGCTGTTCTTCGAAATCTGTTCCTAGGAAATCGCTGCGAGAAGGAGGATGCACCTGAGGAGCAGGCCTAAGATGGAGGATTGAACAAACAAGTAGCTCTTACCTGAGGAATCGGCTATCCCATGGAACAACTTCTGAGAAAGATTCTGCAACATTACTAGGGGTCCGCCAAAACATACAATTACTTGCCATGTTCCAGTTAAAGCCTAAACTATCGAGTTGGCATTTCTTTTTAAAAGTGTATAAAGAAGCGGTAATGGGCCAAATCCGCAAGCCACTGTAAATCAACACGATTTGCTTGCCTCCGCTGGAACACCCGCTCTCTATTTCAGTTCAGGAGCTAACACACACTATCTTAATATGCATTTAGGTTAATATTTGCACTTTGCAGGGCTAGGTAGATTGCACGGCTGGCACATATCAGACTAAATGTCACTTCCGAAAGCTAAGGGACCGAACCGGAAGCTGCCATTCAGAGGGACTACCTGACAACATGTGGAACCTCTCCGGAAAAGCCTTCCCACCTCAAGCAACTCCTTTTGATTAATCTTTCACATAGACAATACACCTTATATACACCGACACACCCCCCCGGCCTTTGCCTCCACAGATCCTGTGGTTGGCTAATTAAAGGAGGAGGTGTAACTACTAATCTAATCTGGCTTGTTCTCAAATTTACCATAATTTCCACACTTGAGAGGCTGGTGAAATGAAACAGCACTACTACACTTTCCCATTCATCAGCCGGAAGCAGAACAACTCCGAGAACCGGGCGAAAAATAATTAGGATGCGGGATCAGGTGTTGCGCGCGTTCATCTGTGCCTGTACAGGGGCACGCAGGCACATGAGCATTCACGGGAGGCAGCAGCAGTAGCACGGGGGCAGATGAGCACCACCAGTCATTTGACCTCGACAGGTGAATGCTTGCAGATGTACTCACAGCACACTTATTAGAAGAGGCCCAAATGCCCGAGAAAACTGCCGTCAGATTACGCCGGAAACAACAACGGCTTTTTAAACAACTACAGCCGCCAGAACGGTACCGGCGGCAGCACTGCAGGAGCTGCTCAGGAACCGCTGGGGCAACCCCAGCGCACCGGGTGCTCAGCGCGTGGCCCTGACCCCACCGCATGGCATGTCACCCTTGGGCAGGAAGCTTGACATTTTCTGGAAGCACCGGTGTCATTTCACGGGCTTTGCCGTCGCTTTGCGCTTGTGGGGTAACACTATAGAGTTTTTCAGAAAGTGTTGGAGCAACTTTGGTACCTTTTCCATTCAGGCACACTGGGAGTGAGCTGTGGGGCTGCTGCCAGGGGCTCTGCTCAGCACAGCATGGCTGGAGCTGGTCCAGGACCTCCTTCGAAAGACAGACTGGTCAGACACACAGCTATCCTGAATCATCAAGGATAATCCTATGTTCAAGTTCCTACGTTCCAGTTCAAGTTCAAGTTCCTACGTTCCAATTGGTGCCCGTTACCTCTTGTCCTGGATCATCAAAGATGATCCAGGACAAGAGGTAACGGGTACAAACTGGAACCTAGGAACTTCTATCAAAGCATGAGGAGGAACTTCTTTACTTTGAGGGTGGCAGAGCGCTGGAACAGGCTGCCCAGGGAGGCGGTAGAGTCTCCGACCCCAGAGACATTCAAAACCCGCCTGGAGGTCATCCTGTGCAACCTGCTGTAGGTGACCCTGCTCTGGCAGGGGGGTTGGGCTGGATGATCTCCAGAGCTCCTTTCCAACCCTAACCAATCTGTGATTCTGTGATCAGAGCTGTTCTTCGAAATCTGTTCCTAGGAAATCGCTGCGAGAAGGAGGATGCACCTGAGGAGCAGGCCTAAGATGGAGGATTGAACAAACAAGTAGCTCTTACCTGAGGAATCGGCTATCCCATGGAACAACTTCTGAGAAAGATTCTGCAACATTACTAGGGGTCCGCCAAAACATACAATTACTTGCCATGTTCCAGTTAAAGCCTAAACTATCGAGTTGGCATTTCTTTTTAAAAGTGTATAAAGAAGCGGTAATGGGCCAAATCCTCAAGCCACTGTAAATCAACACGATTTGCTTGCCTCCGCTGGAACACCCGCTCTCTATTGCAGTTCAGGAGCTAACACACAGTATCTTAATATGCATTTAGGTTAATATTTGCACTTTGCAGGGCTAGGTAGATTGCACGGCTGGCACATATCAGACTAAATGTCACTTCCGAAAGCTAAGGGACCGAACCGGAAGCTGCCATTCAGAGGGACTACCTGACAACATGTGGAACCTCTCCGGAAAAGCCTTCCCACCTCAAGCAACTCCTTTTGATTAATCTTTCACATAGACAATACACCTTATATACACCGACACACCCCCCCGGCCTTTGCCTCCACAGATCCTGTGGTTGGCTAATTAAAGGAGGAGGTGTAACTATCAATCTAATGTGGCTTGTTCTCAAATTTACCATAATTTCCACACTTGAGAGGCTGGTGAAATGAAACAGCACTACTACACTTTCCCATTCATCAGCCGGAAGCAGAACAACTCCGAGAACCGGGCGAAAAATAATTAGGATGCGGGATCAGGTGTTGCGCGCGTGCATCTGTGCCTGTACAGGGGCACGCAGGCACATGAGCATTCACGGGAGGCAGCAGCAGTAGCACGGGGGCAGATGAGCACCACCAGTCATTTGACCTCGACAGGTGAATGCTTGCAGATGTACTCACAGCACACTTATTAGAAGAGGCCCAAATGCCCGAGAAAACTGCCGTCAGATTACGCCGGAAACAACAACGGCTTTTTAAACAACTACAGCCGCCAGAACGGTACCGGCGGCAGCACTGCAGGAGCTGCTCAGGAACCGCTGGGGCAACCTCAGCGCACCGGGTGCTCAGCGCGTGGCCCTGACCCCACCGCATGGCATGTCACCCTTGGGCAGGAAGCTTGACATTTTCTGGAAGCACCGGTGTCATTTCACGGGCTTTGCCGTCGCTTTGCGCTTGTGGGGTAACACTATAGAGTTTTTCAGAAAGTGTTGGAGCAACTTTGGTACCTTTTCCATTCAGGCACACTGGGAGTGAGCTGTGGGGCTGCTGCCAGGGGCTCTGCTCAGCACAGCATGGCTGGAGCTGGCCCAGGACCTCCTTCGAAAGACAGACTGGTCAGACACACAGCTATCCTGAATCATCAAGGATAATCCTATGTTCAAGTTCCTACGTTCCAGTTCAAGTTCAAGTTCCTACGTTCCAATTGGTGCCCGTTACCTCTTGTCCTGGATCATCAAAGATGATCCAGGACAAGAGGTAACGGGTACAAACTGGAACGTAGGAACTTCTATCAAAGCATGAGGAGGAACTTCTTTACTTTGAGGGTGGCAGAGCGCTGGAACAGGCTGCCCGGGGAGGCGGTAGAGTCTCCGACCCCAGAGACATTCAAAACCCGCCTGGAGGTCATCCTGTGCAACCTGCTGTAGGTGACCCTGCTCTGGCAGGGGGGTTGGGCTGGATGATCTCCAGAGCTCCTTTCCAACCCTAACCAATCTGTGATTCTGTGATCAGAGCTGTTCTTCGAAATCTGTTCCTAGGAAATCGCTGCGAGAAGGAGGATGCACCTGAGGAGCAGGCCTAAGATGGAGGATTGAACAAACAAGTAGCTCTTACCTGAGGAATCGGCTATCCCACGGAACAACTTCTGAGAAAGATTCTGCAACATTACTAGGGGTCCGCCAAAACATACAATTACTTGCCATGTTCCAGTTAAAGCCTAAACTATCGAGTTGGCATTTCTTTTTAAAAGTGTATAAAGAAGCGGTAATGGGCCAAATCCGCAAGCCACTGTAAATCAACACGATTTGCTTGCCTCCGCTGGAACACCCGCTCTCTATTTCAGTTCAGGAGCTAACACACAGTATCTTAATATGCATTTATGTTAATATTTGCACTTTGCAGGGCTAGGTAGATTGCACGGCTGGCACATATCAGACTAAATGTCACTTCCGAAAGCTAAGGGACCGAACCGGAAGCTGCCATTCAGAGGGACTACCTGACAACATGTGGAACCTCTCCGGAAAAGCCTTCCCACCTCAAGCAACTCCTTTTGATTAATCTTTCACATAGACAATACACCTTATATACACCGACACACCCCCCCGGCCTTTGCCTCCACAGATCCTGTGGTTGGCTAATTAAAGGAGGAGGTGTAACTATTAATCTAATCTGGCTTGTTCTCAAATTTACCATAATTTCCACACTTGAGAGGCTGGTGAAATGAAACAGCACTACTACACTTTCCCATTCATCAGCCGGAAGCAGAACAACTCCGAGAACCGGGCGAAAAATAATTAGGATGCGGGATCAGGTGTTGCGCGCGTGCATCTGTGCCTGTACAGGGGCACGCAGGCACATGAGCATTCACGGGAGGCAGCAGCAGTAGCACGGGGGCAGATGAGCACCACCAGTCATTTGACCTCGACAGGTGAATGCTTGCAGATGTACTCACAGCACACTTATTAGAAGAGGCCCAAATGCCCGAGAAAACTGCCGTCAGATTACGCCGGAAACAACAACGGCTTTTTAAACAACTACAGCCGCCAGAACGGTACCGGCGGCAGCACTGCAGGAGCTGCTCAGGAACCGCTGGGGCAACCCCAGCGCACCGGGTGCTCAGCGCGTGGCCCTGACCCCACCGCATGGCATGTCACCCTTGGGCAGGAAGCTTGACATTTTCTGGAAGCACCGGTGTCATTTCACGGGCTTTGCCGTCGCTTTGCGCTTGTGGGGTAACACTATAGAGTTTTTCAGAAAGTGTTGGAGCAACTTTGGTACCTTTTCCATTCAGGCACACTGGGAGTGAGCTGTGGGGCTGCTGCCAGGGGCTCTGCTCAGCACAGCATGGCTGGAGCTGGCCCAGGACCTCCTTCGAAAGACAGACTGGTCAGACACACAGCTATCCTGAATCATCAAGGATAATCCTATGTTCAAGTTCCTACGTTCCAATTGAAGTTCAAGTTCCTACGTTCCAATTGGTGCCCGTTACCTCTTGTCCTGGATCATCAAATATGATCCAGGACGAGAGGTAACGGGTACAAACTGGAACGTAGGAACTTCTATCAAAGCATGAGGAGGAACTTCTTTACTTTGAGGGTGGCAGAGCGCTGGAACAGGCTGCCCGGGGAGGCGGTAGAGTCTCCGACCCCAGAGACATTCAAAACCCGCCTGGAGGTCATCCTGTGCAACCTGCTGTAGGTGACCCTGCTCTGGCAGGGGGGTTGGGCTGGATGATCTCCAGAGCTCCTTTCCAACCCTAACCAATCTGTGATTCTGTGATCAGAGCTGTTCTTCAAAATCTGTTCCTAGGAAATCGCTGCGAGAAGGAGGATGCACCTGAGGAGCAGGCCTAAGATGGAGGATTGAACAAACAAGTAGCTCTTACCTGAGGAATCGGCTATCCCATGGAACAACTTCTGAGAAAGATTCTGCAACATTACTAGGGGTCCGCCAAAACATACAATTACTTGCCATGTTCCAGTTAAAGCCTAAACTATCGAGTTGGCATTTCTTTTTAAAAGTGTATAAAGAAGCGGTAATGGGCCAAATCCGCAAGCCACTGTAAATCAACACGATTTGCTTGCCTCCGCTGGAACACCCGCTCTCTATTTCAGTTCAGGAGCTAACACACAGTATCTTAATATGCATTTAGGTTAATATTTGCACTTTGCAGGGCTAGGTAGATTGCACGGCTGGCACATATCAGACTAAATGTCACTTCCGAAAGCTAAGGGACCGAACCGGAAGCTGCCATTCAGAGGGACTACCTGACAACATGTGGAACCTCTCCGGAAAAGCCTTCCCACCTCAAGCAACTCCTTTTGATTAATCTTTCACATAGACAATACACCTTATATACACCGACACACCCCCCCGGCCTTTGCCTCCACAGATCCTGTGGTTGGCTAATTAAAGGAGGAGGTGTAACTATTAATCTAATCTGGCTTGTTCTCAAATTTACCATAATTTCCACACTTGAGAGGCTGGTGAAATGAAACAGCACTACTACACTTTCCCATTCATCAGCCGGAAGCAGAACAACTCCGAGAACCGGGCGAAAAATAATTAGGATGCGGGATCAGGTGTTGCGCGCGTGCATCTGTGCCTGTACAGGGGCACGCAGGCACATGAGCATTCACGGGAGGCAGCAGCAGTAGCACGGGGGCAGATGAGCACCACCAGTCATTTGACCTCGACAGGTGAATGCTTGCAGATGTACTCACAGCACACTTATTAGAAGAGGCCCAAATGCCCGAGAAAACTGCCGTCAGATTACGCCGGAAACAACAACGGCTTTTTAAACAACTACAGCCGCCAGAACGGTACCGGTGGCAGCACTGCAGGAGCTGCTCAGGAACCGCTGGGGCAACCCCAGCGCACCGGGTGCTCAGCGCGTGGCCCTGACCCCACCGCATGGCATGTCACCCTTGGGCAGGAAGCTTGACGTTTTCTGGAAGCACCGGTGTCATTTCACGGGCTTTGCCGTCGCTTTGCGCTTGTGGGGTAACACTATAGAGTTTTTCAGAAAGTGTTGGAGCAACTTTGGTACCTTTTCCATTCAGGCACACTGGGAGTGAGCTGTGGGGCTGCTGCCAGGGGCTCTGCTCAGCACAGCATGGCTGGAGCTGGCCCAGGACCTCCTTCGAAAGACAGACTGGTCAGACACACAGCTATCCTGAATCATCAAGGATAATCCTATGTTCAAGTTCCTACGTTCCAATTGAAGTTCAAGTTCCTACGTTCCAATTGGTGCCCGTTACCTCTTGTCCTGGATCATCAAAGATGATCCAGGACAAGAGGTAACGGGTACAAACTGGAACGTAGGAACTTCTATCAAAGCATGAGGAGGAACTTCTTTACTTTGAGGGTGGCAGAGCGCTGGAACAGGCTGCCCGGGGAGGCGGTAGAGTCTCCGACCCCAGAGACATTCAAAACCCGCCTGGAGGTCATCCTGTGCAACCTGCTGTAGGTGACCCTGCTCTGGCAGGGGGGTTGGGCTGGATGATCTCCAGAGCTCCTTTCCAACCCTAACCAATCTGTGATTCTGTGATCAGAGCTGTTCTTCGAAATCTGTTCCTAGGAAATCGCTGCGAGAAGGAGGATGCACCTGAGGAGCAGGCCTAAGATGGAGGATTGAACAAACAAGTAGCTCTTACCTGAGGAATCGGCTATCCCATGGAACAACTTTTGAGAAAGATTCTGCAACATTACTAGGGGTCCGCCAAAACATACAATTACTTGCCATGTTCCAGTTAAAGCCTAAACTATCGAGTTGGCATTTCTTTTTAAAAGTGTATAAAGAAGCGGTAATGGGCCAAATCCGCAAGCCACTGTAAATCAACACGATTTGCTTGCCTCCGCTGGAACACCCGCTCTCTATTGCAGTTCAGGAGCTAACACACAGTATCTTAATATGCATTTATGTTAATATTTGCACTTTGCGGGGCTAGGTAGATTGCACGGCTGGCACATATCAGACTAAATGTCACTTCCGAAAGCTAAGGGACCGAACCGGAAGCTGCCATTCAGAGGGACTACCTGACAACATGTGGAACCTCTCCGGAAAAGCCTTCCCACCTCAAGCAACTCCTTTTGATTAATCTTTCACATAGACAATACACGTTATATACACCGACACACCCCCCCGGCCTTTGCCTCCACAGATCCTGTGGTTGGCTAATTAAAGGAGGAGGTGTAACTATCAATCTAATCTGGCTTGTTCTCAAATTTACCATAATTTCCACACTTGAGAGGCTGGTGAAATGAAACAGCACTACTACACTTTCCCATTCATCAGCCGGAAGAAGAACAACTCCGAGAACCGGGCGAAAAATAATTAGGATGCGGGATCAGGTGTTGCGCGCGTGCATCTGTGCCTGTACAGGGGCACGCAGGCACATGAGCATTCACGGGAGGCAGCAGCAGTAGCACGGGGGCAGATGAGCACCACCAGTCATTTGACCTCGACAGGTGAATGCTTGCAGATGTACTCACAGCACACTTATTCGAAGAGGCCCAAATGCCCGAGAAAACTGCCGTCAGATTACGCCGGAAACAACAACGGCTTTTTAAACAACTACAGCCGCCAGAACGGTACCGGCGGCAGCACTGCAGGAGCTGCTCAGGAACCGCTGGGGCAACCCCAGCGCACCGGGTGCTCAGCGCGTGGCCCTGACCCCACCGCATGGCATGTCACCCTTGGGCAGGAAGCTTGACATTTTCTGGAAGCACCGGTGTCATTTCACGGGCTTTGCCGTCGCTTTGCGTTTGTGGGGTAACACTATAGAGTTTTTCAGAGAGTGTTGGAGCAACTTTGGTACCTTTTCCATTCAGGCATACTGGGAGTGAGCTGTGGGGCTGCTGCCAGGGGCTCTGCTCAGCACAGCATGGCTGGAGCTGGCCCAGGACCTCCTTCGAAAGACAGACTGGTCAGACACACAGCTATCCTGAATCATCAAGGATAATCCTATGTTCAAGTTCAAGTTCCTACCTTCCAGTTCAAGTTCAAGTTCCTACGTTCCAATTGGTGCCCGTTACCTCTTGTCCTGGATCATCAAAGATGATCCAGGACAAGAGGTAACGGGTACAAACTGGAACCTAGGAACTTCTATCAAAGCATGAGGAGGAACTTCTTTACTTTGAGGGTGGCAGAGCGCTGGAACAGGCTGCCCAGGGAGGTGGTAGAGTCTCCCACCCCAGAGACATTCAAAACCCGCCTGGAGGTCATCCTGTGCAACCTGCTGTAGGTGACCCTGCTCTGGCAGGGTGGTTGGACTGGATGATCTCCAGAGCTCCTTTCCAACCCTAACCAATCTGTGATTCTGTGATCAGAGCTGTTCTTCAAAATCTGTTCCTAGGAAATCGCTGCGAGAAGGAGGATGCACCTGAGGAGCAGGCCTAAGATGGAGGATTGAACAAACAAGTAGCTCTTACCTGAGGAATCGGCTATCCCATGGAACAACTTCTGAGAAAGATTCTGCAACATTACTAGGGGTCCGCCAAAACATGCAATTACTTGCCATGTTCCAGTTAAAGCCTAAACTATCGAGTTGGCATTTCTTTTTAAAAGTGTATAAAGAAGCGGTAATGGGCCAAATCCGCAAGCCACTGTAAATCAACACGATTTGCTTGCCTCCGCTGGAACACCCGCTCTCTATTTCAGTTCAGGAGCTAACACACAGTATCTTAATATGCATTTAGGTTAATATTTGCACTTTGCAGGGCTAGGTAGATTGCACGGCTGGCACATATCAGACTAAATGTCACTTCCGAAAGCTAAGGGACCGAACCGGAAGCTGCCATTCAGAGGGACTACCTGACAACATGTGGAACCTCTCCGGAAAAGCCTTCCCACCTCAAGCAACTCCTTTTGATTAATCTTTCACATAGACAATACACGTTATATACACCGACACACCCCCCCGGCCTTTGCCTCCACAGATCCTGTGGTTGGCTAATTAAAGGAGGAGGTGTAACTATCAATCTAATCTGGCTTGTTCTCAAATTTACCATAATTTCCACACTTGAGAGGCTGGTGAAATGAAACAGCACTACTACACTTTCCCATTCATCAGCCGGAAGCAGAACAACTCCGAGAACTGGGCGAAAAATAATTAGGATGCGGGATCAGGTGTTGCGCGCGTGCATCTGTGCCTGTACAGGGGCACGCAGGCACATGAGCATTCACGGGAGGCAGCAGCAGTAGCACGGGGGCAGATGAGCACCACCAGTCATTTGACCTCGACAGGTGAATGCTTGCAGATGTACTCACAGCACACTTATTCGAAGAGGCCCAAATGCCCGAGAAAACTGCCGTCAGATTACGCCGGAAACAACAACGGCTTTTTAAACAACTACAGCCGCCAGAACGGTACCGGCGGCAGCACTGCAGGAGCTGCTCAGGAACCGCTGGGGCAACCCCAGCGCACCGGGTGCTCAGCGCGTGGCCCTGACCCCACCGCATGGCATGTCACCCTTGGGCAGGAAGCTTGACATTTTCTGGAAGCACCGGTGTCATTTCACGGGCTTTGCCGTCGCTTTGCGTTTGTGGGGTAACACTATAGAGTTTTTCAGAGAGTGTTGGAGCAACTTTGGTACCTTTTCCATTCAGGCATACTGGGAGTGAGCTGTGGGGCTGCTGCCAGGGGCTCTGCTCAGCACAGCATGGCTGGAGCTGGCCCAGGACCTCCTTCGAAAGACAGACTGGTCAGACACACAGCTATCCTGAATCATCAAGGATAATCCTATGTTCAAGTTCAAGTTCCTACCTTCCAGTTCAAGTTCAAGTTCCTACGTTCCAATTGGTGCCCGTTACCTCTTGTCCTGGATCATCAAAGATGATCCAGGACAAGAGGTAACGGGTACAAACTGGAACCTAGGAACTTCTATCAAAGCATGAGGAGGAACTTCTTTACTTTGAGGGTGGCAGAGCGCTGGAACAGGCTGCCCAGGGAGGTGGTAGAGTCTCCGACCCCAGAGACATTCAAAACCCGCCTGGAGGTCATCCTGTGCAACCTGCTGTAGGTGACCCTGCTCTGGCAGGGTGGTTGGACTGGATGATCTCCAGAGCTCCTTTCCAACCCTAACCAATCTGTGATTCTGTGATCAGAGCTGTTCTTCAAAATCTGTTCCTAGGAAATCGCTGCGAGAAGGAGGATGCACCTGAGGAGCAGGCCTAAGATGGAGGATTGAACAAACAAGTAGCTCTTACCTGAGGAATCGGCTATCCCATGGAACAACTTCTGAGAAAGATTCTGCAACATTACTAGGGGTCCGCCAAAACATGCAATTACTTGCCATGTTCCAGTTAAAGCCTAAACTATCGAGTTGGCATTTCTTTTTAAAAGTGTATAAAGAAGCGGTAATGGGCCAAATCCGCAAGCCACTGTAAATCAACACGATTTGCTTGCCTCCGCTGGAACACCCGCTCTCTATTTCAGTTCAGGAGCTAACACACAGTATCTTAATATGCATTTAGGTTAATATTTGCACTTTGCAGGGCTAGGTAGATTGCACGGCTGGCACATATCAGACTAAATGTCACTTCCGAAAGCTAAGGGACCGAACCGGAAGCTGCCATTCAGAGGGACTACCTGACAACATGTGGAACCTCTCCGGAAAAGCCTTCCCACCTCAAGCAACTCCTTTTGATTAATCTTTCACATAGACAATACACCTTATATACACCGACACACCCCCCCGGCCTTTGCCTCCACAGATCCTGTGGTTGGCTAATTAAAGGAGGAGGTGTAACTATCAATCTAATCTGGCTTGTTCTCAAATTTACCATAATTTCCACACTTGAGAGGCTGGTGAAATGAAACAGCACTACTACACTTTCCCATTCATCAGCCAGAAGCAGAACAACTCCGAGAACCGGGCGAAAAATAATTAGGATGCGGGATCAGGTGTTGCGCGCGTGCTTCTGTGCCTGTACAGGGGCACGCAGGCACATGAGCATTCACGGGAGGCAGCAGCAGCAGTAGCACGGGGGGAGATGAGCACCACCAGTCATTTGACCTCGACAGGTGAATGCTTGCAGATGTACTCACAGCACACTTATTAGAAGAGGCCCAAATGCCCGAGAAAACTGCCGTCAGATTACGCCGGAAACAACAACGGCTTTTTAAACAACTACAGCCGCCAGAACGGTACCGGCGGCAGCACTGCAGGAGCTGCTCAGGAACCGCTGGGGCAACCCCAGCGCACCGGGTGCTCAGCGTGTGGCCCTGACCCCACCGCATGGCATGTCACCCTTGGGCAGGAAGCTTGACATTTTCTGGAAGCACCGGTGTCATGTCACGGGCTTTGCCGTCGCTTTGCGCTTGTGGGGTAACACTATAGAGTTTTTCAGAGAGTGTTGGAGCAACTTTGGTACCTTTTCCATTCAGGCATACTGGGAGTGAGCTGTGGGGCTGCTGCCAGGGGCTCTGCTCAGCACAGCAAGGCTGGAGCTGGCCCAGGACCTCCTTCGAAAGACAGACTGGTCAGACACACAGCTATCCTGAATCATCAAGGATAATCCTATGTTCAAGTTCCTACGTTCCAGTTCAAGTTCAAGTTCCTACGTTCCAATTGGTGCCCGTTACCTCTTGTCCTGGATCATCAAAGATGATCCAGGACAAGAGGTAACGGGTACAAACTGGAACCTAGGAACTTCTATCAAAGCATGAGGAGGAACTTCTTTACTTTGAGGGTGGCAGAGCGCTGGAACAGGCTGCCCAGGGAGGCAGTAGAGTCTCCCACCCCAGAGACATTCAAAACCCGCCTGGAGGTCATCCTGTGCAACCTGCTGTAGGTGACCCTGCTCTGGCAGGGGGTTGGACTGGATGATCTCCAGAGCTCCTTTCCAACCCTAACCAATCTGTGATTCTGTGATCAGAGCTGTTCTTCGAAATCTGTTCCTAGGAAATCGCTGCGAGAAGG
Source organism: Vanellus vanellus (assembly GCF_965231255.1). Classification (NCBI taxonomy): domain Eukaryota; kingdom Metazoa; phylum Chordata; class Aves; order Charadriiformes; family Charadriidae; genus Vanellus; species Vanellus vanellus. The sequence continues at coordinate 1,636,904 of NW_028127955.1, forward strand.
AGGATGCACCTGAGGAGCAGGCCTAAGATGGAGGATTGAACAAACAAGTAGCTCTTACCTGAGGAATTGGCTATCCCATGGAACAACTTCTGAGAAAGATTCTGCAACATTACTAGGGGTCCGCCAAAACATGCAATTACTTGCCATGTTCCAGTTAAAGCCTAAAATATCGAGTTGGCATTTCTTTTTAAAAGTGTATAAAGAAGCGGTAATGGGCCAAATCCTCAAGCCACTGTAAATCAACACGATTTGCTTGCCTCCGCTGGAACACCCGCTCTCTATTTCATTTCAGGAGCTAACACACAGTATCTTAATATGCATTTAGGTTAATATTTGCACTTTGCAGGGCTAGGTAGATTGCACGGCTGGCACATATCAGACTAAATGTCACTTCCGAAAGCTAAGGGACCGAACCGGAAGCTGCCATTCAGAGGGACTACCTGACAACATGTGGAACCTCTCCGGAAAAGCCTTCCCACCTCAAGCAACTCCTTTTGATTAATCTTTCACATAGACAATACACGTTATATACACCGACACACCCCCCCGGCCTTTGCCTCCACAGATCCTGTGGTTGGCTAATTAAAGGAGGAGGTGTAACTATCAATCTAATCTGGCTTGTTCTCAAATTTACCATAATTTCCACACTTGAGAGGCTGGTGAAATGAAACAGCACTACTACACTTTCCCATTCATCAGCCGGAAGCAGAACAACTCAGAGAACCGGGCGAAAAATAATTAGGATGCGGGATCAGTTGTTGCGCGCGTGCATCTGTGCCTGTACAGGGGCACGCAGGCACATGAGCATTCACGGGAGGCAGCAGCAGTAGCACGGGGGCAGATGAGCACCACCAGTCATTTGACCTCGACAGGTGAATGCTTGCAGATGTACTCACAGCACACTTATTAGAAGAGGCCCAAATGCCCGAGAAAACTGCCGTCAGATTACGCCGGAAACAACAACAACTTTTTAAACAACTACAGCCGCCAGAACGGTACCGGCGGCAGCACTGCAGGAGCTGCTCAGGAACCGCTGGGGCAACCCCAGCGCACCGGGTGCTCAGCGCGTGGCCCTGACCCCACCGCATGGCATGTCACCCTTGGGCAGGAAGCTTGACATTTTCTGGAAGCACCGGTGTCATTTCACGGGCTTTGCCGTCGCTTTGCGCTTGTGGGGTAACACTATAGAGTTTTTCGGAAAGTGTTGGAGCAACTTTGGTACCTTTTCCATTCAGGCACACTGGGAGTGAGCTGTGGGGCTGCTGCCAGGGGCTCTGCTCAGCACAGCATGGCTGGAGCTGGCCCAGGACCTCCTTCGAAAGACAGACTGGTCAGACACACAGCTATCCTGAATCATCAAGGATAATCCCATATTCAAACTCCTACGTTCCAGTTCAAGTTCAAGTTCCTACGTTCCAATTGGTGCCCGTTACCTCTTGTCCTGGATCATCAAAGATGATCCAGGACAAGAGGTAACGGGTACAAACTGGAACGTAGGAACTTCTATCAAAGCGTGAGGAGGAACTTCTTTACTTTGAGGGTGGCAGAGCGCTGGAACAGGCTGCCCAGGGAGGCGGTAGAGTCTCCCACCCCAGAGACATTCAAAACCCGCCTGGAGGTCATCCTGTGCAACCTGCTGTAGGTGACCCTGCTCTGGCAGGGGGGTTGCACTACATGATCTCCAGAGCTCCTTTCCAACCCTAACCAATCTGTGATTCTGTGATCAGAGCTGTTCTTCGAAATCTGTTCCTAGGAAATCGCTGCGAGAAGGAGGACGCACCTGAGGAGCAGGCCTAAGATGGAGGATTGAACAAACAAGTAGCTCTTACCTGAGGAATCGGCTATCCCATGGAACAACTTCTGAGAAAGATTCTGCAACATTACTAGGGGTCCGCCAAAACATACAATTACTTGCCATGTTCCAGTTAAAGCCTAAACTATCGAGTTGGCATTTCGTTTTAAAAGTGTATAAAGAAGCGGTAATGGGCCAAATCCTCAAGCCACTGTAAATCAACACGATTTGCTTGCCTCCGCTGGAACACCCGCTCTCTATTTCAGTTCAGGAGCTAACACACAGTATCTTAATATGCATTTAGGTTAATATTTGCACTTTGCAGGGCTAGGTAGATTGCACGGCTGGCACATATCAGACTAAATGTCACTTCCGAAAGCTAAGGGACCGAACCGGAAGCTGCCATTCAGAGGGACTACCTGACAACATGTGGAACCTCTCCGGAAAAGCCTTCCCACCTCAAGCAACTCCTTTTGATTAATCTTTCACATAGAAAATACACGTTATATACAACGACACACCCCCCCGGCCTTTGCCTCCACAGATCCTGTGGTTGGCTAATTAAAGGAGGAGGTGTAACTATCAATCTAATCTGGCTTGTTCTCAAATTTACCATAATTTCCACACTTGAGAGGCTGGTGAAATGAAACAGCACTACTACACTTTCCCATTCATCAGCTGGAAGCAGAACAACTCAGAGAACCGGGCGAAAAATAATTAGGATGCGGGATCAGGTGTTGCGCGCGTGCATCTGTGCCTGTACAGGGGCACGCAGGCACATGAGCATTCACGGGAGGCAGCAGCAGTAGCACGGGGGCAGATGAGCACCACCAGTCATTTGACCTCGACAGGTGAATGCTTGCAGATGTACTCACAGCACACTTATTAGAAGAGGCCCAAATGCCCGAGAAAACTGCCGTCAGATTACGCCGGAAACAACAACGGCTTTTTAAACAACTACAGCCGCCAGAACGGTACCGGCGGCAGCACTGCAGGAGCTGCTCAGGAACCGCTGGGGCAACCCCAGCGCACCGGGTGCTCAGCGCGTGGCCCTGACCCCACCGCATGGCATGTCACCCTTGGGCAGGAAGCTTGACATTTTCTGGAAGCACCGGTGTCATTTCACGGGCTTTGCCGTCGCTTTGCGCTTGTGGGGTAACACTATAAAGTTTTTCGGAAAGTGTTGGAGCAACTTTGGTACCTTTTCCATTCAGGCACACTGGGAGTGAGCTGTGGGGCTGCTGCCAGGGGCTCTGCTCAGCACAGCATGGCTGGAGCTGGCCCAGGACCTCCTTCGAAAGACAGACTGGTCAGACACACAGCTATCCTGAATCATCAAGGATAATCCCATATTCAAACTCCTACGTTCCAGTTCAAGTTCAAGTTCCTACGTTCCAATTGGTGCCCGTTACCTCTTGTCCTGGATCATCTTTGATGATCCAGGACAAGAGGTAACGGGTGCTAACTGGAACCTAGGAACTTCTATCAAAGCATGAGGAGGAACTTCTTTACTTTGAGGGTGGCAGAGCGCTGGAAGAGGCTGCCCAGCGAGGCGGTAGAGTCTCCCACCCCAGAAACATTCAAAACCCGCCTGGAGGTCATCCTGTGCAACCTGCTGTAGGTGACCCTGCTCTGGCAGGGGGGTTGCACTACATGATCTCCAGAGCTCCTTTCCAACCATAACCAATCTGTGATTCTGTGATCAGAGCTGTTCTTCGAAATCTGTTCCTAGGAAATCGCTGCGAGAAGGAGGACGTACCTGAGGAGCAGGCCTAAGATGGAGGATTGAACAAACAAGTAGCTCTTACCTGAGGAATCGGCTATCCCATGGAACAACTTCTGAGAAAGATTCTGCAACATTACTAGGGGTCCGCCAAAACATACAATTACTTGCCATGTTCCAGTTAAAGCCTAAACTATCGAGTTGGCATTTCTTTTTAAAAGTGTATAAAGAAGCGGTAATGGGCCAAATCCGCAAGCCACTGTAAATCAACACGATTTGCTTGCCTCCGCTGGAACACCCGCTCTCTATTTCAGTTCAGGAGCTAACACACAGTATCTTAATATGCATTTAGGTTAATATTTGCACTTTGCAGGGCTAGGTAGATTGCACGGCTGGCACATATCAGACTAAATGTCACGTCCGAAAGCTAAGGGACCGAACCGGAAGCTGCCATTCAGAGGGACTACCTGACAACATGTGGAACCTCTCCAGAAAAGCCTTCCCACCTCAAGCAACTCCTTTTGATTAATCTTTCACATAGACAATACACGTTATATACACCGACACACCCCCCCGGCCTTTGCCTCCACAGATCCTGTGGTTGGCTAATTAAAGGAGGAGGTGTAACTATCAATCTAATCTGGCTTGTTCTCAAATTTACCATAATTTCCACACTTGAGAGGCTGGTGAAATGAAACAGCACTACTACACTTTCCCATTCATCAGCCGGAAGCAGAACAACTCCGAGAACCGGGCGAAAAATAATTAGGATGCGGGATCAGGTGTTGCGCGCGTGCATCTGTGCCTGTACAGGGGCACGCAGGCACATGAGCATTCACGGGAGGCAGCAGCAGTAGCACGGGGGCAGATGAGCACCACCAGTCATTTGACCTCGACAGGTGAATGCTTGCAGATGTACTCACAGCACACTTATTAGAAGAGGCCCAAATGCCCGAGAAAACTGCCGTCAGATTACGCCGGAAACAACAACGGCTTTTTAAACAACTACAGCCGCCAGAACGGTACCGGCGGCAGCACTGCAGGAGCTGCTCAGGAACCGCTGGGGCAACCCCAGCGCACCGGGTGCTCAGCGCGTGGCCCTGACCCCACCGCATGGCATGTCACCCTTGGGCAGGAAGCTTGACATTTTCTGGAAGCACCGGTGTCATTTCACGGGCTTTGCCGTCGCTTTGCGCTTGTGGGGTAACACTATAGAGTTTTTCGGAAAGTGTTGGAGCAACTTTGGTACCTTTTCCATTCAGGCACACTGGGAGTGAGCTGTGGGGCTGCTGCCAGGGGCTCTGCTCAGCACAGCATGGCTGGAGCTGGCCCAGGACCTCCTTCGAAAGACAGACTGGTCAGACACACAGCTATCCTGAATCATCAAGGATAATCCCATATTCAAACTCCTACGTTCCAGTTCAAGTTCAAGTTCCTACGTTCCAATTGGTGCCCGTTACCTCTTGTCCTGGATCATCAAAGATGATCCAGGACAAGAGGTAACGGGTACAAACTGGAACCTAGGAACTTCTATCAAAGCATGAGGAGGAACTTCTTTACTTTGAGGGTGGCAGAGCGCTGGAACAGGCTGCCCAGGGAGGCGGTAGAGTCTCCCACCCCAGAGACATTCAAAACCCGCCTGGAGGTCATCCTGTGCAACCTGCTGTAGGTGACCCTGCTCTGGCAGGGGGGTTGCACTACATGATCTCCAGAGCTCCTTTCCAACCCTAACCAATCTGTGATTCTGTGATCAGAGCTGTTCTTCGAAATCTGTTCCTAGGAAATCGCTGCGAGAAGGAGGATGCACCTGAGGAGCAGGCCTAAGATGGAGGATTGAACAAACAAGTAGCTCTTACCTGAGGAATCGGCTATCCCATGGAACAACTTCTGAGAAAGATTCTGCAACATTACTAGGGGTCCGCCAAAACATACAATTACTTGCCATGTTCCAGTTAAAGCCTAAACTATCGAGTTGGCATTTCTTTTTAAAAGTGTATAAAGAAGCGGTAATGGGCCAAATCCTCAAGCCACTCTAAATCAACACGATTTGCTTGCCTCCGCTGGAACACCCGCTCTCTATTTCAGTTCAGGAGCTAACACACAGTATCTTAATATGCATTTAGGTTAATATTTGCACTTTGCAGGGCTAGGTAGATTGCACGGCTGGCACATATCAGACTAAATGTCACTTCCGAAAGCTAAGGGACCGAACCGGAAGCTGCCATTCAGAGGGACTACCTGACAACATGTGGAACCTCTCCGGAAAAGCCTTCCCACCTCAAGCAACTCCTTTTGATTAATCTTTCACATAGACAATACACCTTATATACACCGACACACCCCCCCGGCCTTTGCCTCCACAGATCCTGTGGTTGGCTAATTAAAGGAGGAGGTGTAACTATCAATCTAATCTGGCTTGTTCTCAAATTTACCATAATTTCCACACTTGAGAGGCTGGTGAAATGAAACAGCACTACTACACTTTCCCATTCATCAGCCAGAAGCAGAACAACTCCGAGAACCGGGCGAAAAATAATTAGGATGCGGGATCAGGTGTTGCGCGCGTGCATCTGTGCCTGTACAGGGGCACGCAGGCACATGAGCATTCACGGGAGGCAGCAGCAGTAGCACGGGGGCAGATGAGCACCACCAGTCATTTGACCTCGACAGGTGAATGCTTGCAGATGTACTCACAGCACACTTATTAGAAGAGGCCCAAATGCCCGAGAAAACTGCCGTCAGATTACGCCGGAAACAACAACGGCTTTTTAAACAACTACAGCCGCCAGAACGGTACCGGCGGCAGCACTGCAGGAGCTGCTCAGGAACCGCTGGGGCAACCCCAGCGCACCGGGTGCTCAGCGCGTGGCCCTGACCCCACCGCATGGCATGTCACCCTTGGGCAGGAAGCTTGACATTTTCTGGAAGCACCGGTGTCATTTCACGGGCTTTGCCGTCGCTTTGCGCTTGTGGGGTAACACTATAGAGTTTTTCGGAAAGTGTTGGAGCAACTTTGGTACCTTTTCCATTCAGGCACACTGGGAGTGAGCTGTGGGGCTGCTGCCAGGGGCTCTGCTCAGCACAGCATGGCTGGAGCTGGCCCAGGACCTCCTTCGAAAGACAGACTGGTCAGACACACAGCTATCCTGAATCATCAAGGATAATCCTATATTCAAACTCCTACGTTCCAGTTCAAGTTCAAGTTCCTACGTTCCAATTGGTGCCCGTTACCTCTTGTCCTGGATCATCAAAGATGATCCAGGACAAGAGGTAACGGGTACAAACTGGAACCTAGGAACTTCTATCAAAGCATGAGGAGGAACTTCTTTACTTTGAGGGTGGCAGAGCGCTGGAACAGGCTGCCCAGGGAGGCGGTAGAGTCTCCGACCCCAGAAACATTCAAAACCCGCCTGGAGGTCATCCTGTGCAACCTGCTGTAGGTGACCCTGCTCTGGCAGGGGGGTTGGACTGGATGATCTCCAGAGCTCCTTTCCAACCCTAACCAATCTGTGATTCTGTGATCAGAGCTGTTCTTCGAAATCTGTTCCTAGGAAATCGCTGCGAGAAGGAGGATGCACCTGAGGAGCAGGCCTAAGATGGAGGATTGAACAAACAAGTAGCTCTTACCTGAGGAATCGGCTATCCCATGGAACAACTTCTGAGAAAGATTCTGCAACATTACTAGGGGTCCGCCAAAACATACAATTACTTGCCATGTTCCAGTTAAAGCCTAAACTATCGAGTTGGCATTTCTTTTTAAAAGTGTATAAAGAAGCGGTAATGGGCCAAATCCTCAAGCCACTGTAAATCAACACGATTTGCTTGCCTCCGCTGGAACACCCGCTCTCTATTTCAGTTCAGGAGCTAACACACAGTATCTTAATATGCATTTAGGTTAATATTTGCACTTTGCAGGGCTAGGTAGATTGCACGGCTGGCACATATCAGACTAAATGTCACTTCCGAAAGCTAAGGGACCGAACCGGAAGCTGCCATTCAGAGGGACTACCTGACAACATGTGGAACCTCTCCGGAAAAGCCTTCCCACCTCAAGCAACTCCTTTTGATTAATCTTTCACATAGACAATACACCTTATATACACCGACACACCCCCCCGGCCTTTGCCTCCACAGATCCTGTGGTTGGCTAATTAAAGGAGGAGGTGTAACTATCAATCTAATCTGGCTTGTTCTCAAATTTACCATAATTTCCACACTTGAGAGGCTGGTGAAATGAAACAGCACTACTACACTTTCCCATTCATCAGCCGGAAGCAGAACAACTCCGAGAACCGGGCGAAAAATAATTAGGATGCGGGATCAGGTGTTGCGCGCGTGCATCTGTGCCTGTACAGGGGCACGCAGGCACATGAGCATTCACGGGAGGCAGCAGCAGTAGCACGGGGGCAGATGAGCACCACCAGTCATTTGACCTCGACAGGTGAATGCTTGCAGATGTACTCACAGCACACTTATTAGAAGAGGCCCAAATGCCCGAGAAAACTGCCGTCAGATTACGCCGGAAACAACAACGGCTTTTTAAACAACTACAGCCGCCAGAACGGTACCGGCGGCAGCACTGCAGGAGCTGCTCAGGAACCGCTGGGGCAACCCCAGCGCACCGGGTGCTCAGCGCGTGGCCCTGACCCCACCGCATGGCATGTCACCCTTGGGCAGGAAGCTTGACATTTTCTGGAAGCACCGGTGTCATTTCACGGGCTTTGCCGTCGCTTTGCGCTTGTGGGGTAACACTATAGAGTTTTTCGGAAAGTGTTGGAGCAACTTTGGTACCTTTTCCATTCAGGCACACTGGGAGTGAGCTGTGGGGCTGCTGCCAGGGGCTCTGCTCAGCACAGCATGGCTGGAGCTGGCCCAGGACCTCCTTCGAAAGACAGACTGGTCAGACACACAGCTATCCTGAATCATCAAGGATAATCCTATATTCAAACTCCTACGTTCCAGTTCAAGTTCAAGTTCCTACGTTCCAATTGGTGCCCGTTACCTCTTGTCCTGGATCATCAAAGATGATCCAGGACAAGAGGTAACGGGTACAAACTGGAACCTAGGAACTTCTATCAAAGCATGAGGAGGAACTTCTTTACTTTGAGGGTGGCAGAGCGCTGGAACAGGCTGCCCAGGGAGGCGGTAGAGTCTCCGACCCCAGAAACATTCAAAACCCGCCTGGAGGTCATCCTGTGCAACCTGCTGTAGGTGACCCTGCTCTGGCAGGGGGGTTGGACTGGATGATCTCCAGAGCTCCTTTCCAACCCTAACCAATCTGTGATTCTGTGATCAGAGCTGTTCTTCAAAATCTGTTCCTAGGAAATCGCTGCGAGAAGGAGGATGCACCTGAGGAGCAGGCCTAAGATGGAGGATTGAACAAACAAGTAGCTCTTACCTGAGGAATCGGCTATCCCATGGAACAACTTTAGAGAAAGATTCTGCAACATTACTAGGGGTCCGCCAAAACATACAATTACTTGCCATGTTCCAGTTAAAGCCTAAACTATCGAGTTGGCATTTCTTTTTAAAAGTGTATAAAGAAGCGGTAATGGGCCAAATCCTCAAGCCACTGTAAATCAACACGATTTGCTTGCCTCCGCTGGAACACCCGCTCTCTATTTCAGTTCAGGAGCTAACACACAGTATCTTAATATGCATTTAGGTTAATATTTGCACTTTGCAGGGCTAGGTAGATTGCACGGCTGGCACATATCAGACTAAATGTCACTTCCGAAAGCTAAGGGACCGAACCGGAAGCTGCCATTCAGAGGGACTACCTGACAACATGTGGAACCTCTCCGGAAAAGCCTTCCCACCTCAAGCAACTCCTTTTGATTAATCTTTCACATAGACAATACACGTTATATACACCGACACACCCCCCCGGCCTTTGCCTCCACAGATCCTGTGGTTGGCTAATTAAAGGAGGAGGTGTAACTATCAATCTAATCTGGCTTGTTCTCAAATTTACCATAATTTCCACACTTGAGAGGCTGGTGAAATGAAACAGCACTACTACACTTTCCCATTCATCAGCCGGAAGCAGAACAACTCCGAGAACCGGGCGAAAAATAACTAGGATGCGGGATCAGGTGTTGCGCGCGTGCATCTGTGCCTGTACAGGGGCACGCAGGCACATGAGCATTCACGGGAGGCAGCAGCAGTAGCACGGGGGCAGATGAGCACCACCAGTCATTTGACCTCGACAGGTGAATGCTTGCAGATGTACTCACAGCACACTTATTAGAAGAGGCCCAAATGCCCGAGAAAACTGCCGTCAGATTACGCCGGAAACAACAACGGCTTTTTAAACAACTACAGCCGCCAGAACGGTACCGGCGGCAGCACTGCAGGAGCTGCTCAGGAACCGCTGGGGCAACCCCAGCGCACCGGGTGCTCAGCGCGTGGCCCTGACCCCACCGCATGGCATGTCACCCTTGGGCAGGAAGCTTGACATTTTCTGGAAGCACCGGTGTCATTTCACGGGCTTTGCCGTCGCTTTGCGCTTGTGGGGTAACACTATAGAGTTTTTCAGAAAGTGTTGGAGCAACTTTGGTACCTTTTCCATTCAGGCACACTGGGAGTGAGCTGTGGGGCTGCTGCCAGGGGCTCTGCTCAACACAGCATTGCTGGAGCTGGCCCAGGACCTCCTTCGAAAGACAGACTGGTCAGACACACAGCTATCCTGAATCATCAAGGATAATCCTATGTTCAAGTTCCTACGTTCCAGTTCAAGTTCAAGTTCCTACGTTCCAATTGGTGCCCGTTACCTCTTGGCCTGGATCATCAAAGATGATCCAGGACAAGAGGTAACGGGTACAAACTGGAACGTAGGAACTTCTATCAAAGCATGAGGAGGAACTTCTTTACTTTGAGGGTGGCAGAGCGCTGGAACAGGCTGCCCAGGGAGGCGGTAGAGTCTCCGACCCCAGAAACATTCAAAACCCGCCTGGAGGTCATCCTGTGCAACCTGCTGTAGGTGACCCTGCTCTGGCAGGGGGGTTGGACTGGATGATCTCCAGAGCTCCTTTCCAACCCTAACCAATCTGTGATTCTGTGATCAGAGCTGTTCTTCGAAATCTGTTCCTAGGAAATCGCTGCGAGAAGGAGGATGCACCTGAGGAGCAGGCCTAAGATGGAGGATTGAACAAACAAGTAACTCTTACCTGAGGAATCGGCTATCCCATGGAACAACTTCAGAGAAAGATTCTGCAACATTACTAGGGGTCCGCCAAAACATACAATTACTTGCCATGTTCCAGTTAAAGCCTAAACTATCGAGTTGGCATTTCTTTTTAAAAGTGTATAAAGAAGCGGTAATGGGCCAAATCCTCAAGCCACTGTAAATCAACACGATTTGCTTGCCTCCGCTGGAACACCCGCTCTCTATTGCAGTTCAGGAGCTAACACACAGTATCTTAATATGCATTTAGGTTAATATTTGCACTTTGCAGGGCTAGGTAGATTGCACGGCTGGCACATATCAGACTAAATGTCACTTCCGTAAGCTAAGGGATCGAACCGGAAGCTGCCATTCAGAGGGACTACCTGACAACATGTGGAACCTCTCCGGAAAAGCCTTCCCACCTCAAGCAACTCCTTTTGATTAATCTTTCACATAGACAATACACGTTATATACACCGACACACCCCCCCGGCCTTTACCTCCACAGATCCTGTGGTTGGCTAATTAAAGGAGGAGGTGTAACTATCAATCTAATCTGGCTTGTTCCCAAATTTACCATAATTTCCACACTTGAGAGGCTGGTGAAATGAAACAGCACTACTACACTTTCCCATTCATCAGCCGGAAGCAGAACAACTCCGAGAACCGGGCGAAAAATAATTAGGATGCGGGATCAGGTGTTGCGCGCGTGCATCTGTGCCTGTACAGGGGCACGCAGGCACATGAGCATTCACGGGAGGCAGCAGCAGTAGCACGGGGGCAGATGAGCACCACCAGTCATTTGACCTCGACAGGTGAATGCTTGCAGATGTACTCACAGCACACTTATTAGAAGAGGCCCAAATGCCCGAGAAAACTGCCGTCAGATTACGCCGGAAACAACAACGGCTTTTTAAACAACTACAGCCGCCAGAACGGTACCGGCGGCAGCACTGCAGGAGCTGCTCAGGAACCGCTGGGGCAACCCCAGCGCACTGGGTGCTCAGCGCGTGGCCCTGACCCCACCGCATGGCATGTCACCCTTGGGCAGGAAGCTTGACGTTTTCTGGAAGCACCGGTGTCATTTCATGGGCTTTGCCGTCGCTTTGCGCTTGTGGGGTAACACTATAGAGTTTTTCAGAAAGTGTTGGAGCAACTTTGGTACCTTTTCCATTCAGGCACACTGGGAGTGAGCTGTGGGGCTGCTGCCAGGGGCTCTGCTCAGCACAGCATGGCTGGAGCTGGCCCAGGACCTCCTTCGAAAGACAGACTGGTCAGACACACAGCTATCCTGAATCATCAAGGATAATCCTATGTTCAAGTTCCTACGTTCCAGTTCAAGTTCAAGTTCCTACGTTCCAATTGGTGCCCGTTACCTCTTGGCCTGGATCATCAAAGATGATCCAGGACAAGAGGTAACGGGTACAAACTGGAACCTAGGAACTTCTATCAAAGCATGAGGAGGAACTTCTTTACTTTGAGGGTGGCAGAGCGCTGGAACAGGCTGCCCAGGGAGGCGGTAGAGTCTCCCACCCCAGAAACATTCAAAACCCGCCTGGAGGTCATCCTGTGCAACCTGCTGTAGGTGACCCTGCTCTGGCAGGGGGGTTGGGCTGGATGATCTCCAGAGGTCCTTTCCAACCCTAACCAATCTGTGATTCTGTGATCAGAGCTGTTCTTTGAAATCTGTTCCTAGGAAATCGCTGCGAGAAGGAGGATGCACCTGAGGAGCAGGCCTAAGATGGAGGATTGAACAAACAAGTAGCTCTTACCTGAGGAATCGGCTATCCCATGGAACAACTTCTGAGAAAGATTCTGCAACATTACTAGGGGTCCGCCAAAACATACAATTACTTGCCATGTTCCAGTTAAAGCCTAAACTATCGAGTTGGCATTTCTTTTTAAAAGTGTATAAAGAAGCGGTAATGGGCCAAATCCTCAAGCCACTGTAAATCAACACGATTTGCTTGCCTCCGCTGGAACACCCGCTCTCTATTTCAGTTCAGGAGCTAACACACAGTATCTTAATATGCATTTAGGTTAATATTTGCACTTTGCAGGGCTAGGTAGATTGCACGGCTGGCACATATCAGACTAAATGTCACTTCCGAAAGCTAAGGGACCGAACCGGAAGCTGCCATTCAGAGGGACTACCTGACAACATGTGGAACCTCTCCGGAAAAGCCTTCCCACCTCAAGCAACTCCTTTTGATTAATCTTTCACATAGACAATACACCTTATATACACCGACACACCCCCCCGGCCTTTGCCTCCACAGATCCTGTGGTTGGCTAATTAAAGGAGGAGGTGTAACTATCAATCTAATCTGGCTTGTTCTCAAATTTACCATAATTTCCACACTTGAGAGGCTGGTGAAATGAAACAGCACTACTACACTTTCCCATTCATCAGCCAGAAGCAGAACAACTCCGAGAACCGGGCGAAAAATAATTAGGATGCGGGATCAGGTGTTGCGCGCGTGCATCTGTGCCTGTACAGGGGCACGCAGGCACATGAGCATTCACGGGAGGCAGCAGCAGTAGCACGGGGGCAGATGAGCACCACCAGTCATTTGACCTCGACAGGTGAATGCTTGCAGATGTACTCACAGCACACTTATTAGAAGAGGCCCAAATGCCCGAGAAAACTGCCGTCAGATTACGCCGGAAACAACAACGGCTTTTTAAACAACTACAGCCGCCAGAACGGTACCGGCGGCAGCACTGCAGGAGCTGCTCAGGAACCGCTGGGGCAACCCCAGCGCACCGGGTGCTCAGCGCGTGGCCCTGACCCCACCGCATGGCATGTCACCCTTGGGCAGGAAGCTTGACATTTTCTGGAAGCACCGGTGTCATTTCACGGGCTTTGCCGTCGCTTTGCGCTTGTGGGGTAACACTATAGAGTTTTTCAGAAAGTGTTGGAGCAACTTTGGTACCTTTTCCATTCAGGCACACTGGGAGTGAGCTGTGGGGCTGCTGCCAGGGGCTCTGCTCAGCACAGCATGGCTGGAGCTGGTCCAGGACCTCCTTCGAAAGACAGACTGGTCAGACACACAGCTATCCTGAATCATCAAGGATAATCCTATGTTCAAGTTCCTACGTTCCAGTTCAAGTTCAAGTTCCTACGTTCCAATTGGTGCCCGTTACCTCTTGGCCTGGATCATCAAAGATGATCCAGGACAAGAGGTAACGGGTACAAACTGGAACGTAGGAACTTCTATCAAAGCATGAGGAGGAACTTCTTTACTTTGAGGGTGGCAGAGCGCTGGAACAGGCTGCCCAGGGAGGCGGTAGAGTCTCCGACCCCAGAAACATTCAAAACCCGCCTGGAGGTCATCCTGTGCAACCTGCTGTAGGTGACCCTGCTCTGGCAGGGGGGTTGGGCTGGATGATCTCCAGAGGTCCTTTCCAACCCTAACCAATCTGTGATTCTGTGATAAGAGCTGTTCTTCGAAATCTGTTCCTAGGAAATCGCTGCGAGAAGGAGGATGCACCTGAGGAGCAGGCCTAAGATGGAGGATTGAACAAACAAGTAGCTCTTACCTGAGGAATCGGCTATCCCATGGAACAACTTCTGAGAAAGATTCTGCAACATTACTAGGGGTCCGCCAAAACATACAATTACTTGCCATGTTCCAGTTAAAGCCTAAACTATCGAGTTGGCATTTCTTTTTAAAAGTGTATAAAGAAGCGGTAATGGGCCAAATCCGCAAGCCACTGTAAATCAACACGATTTGCTTGCCTCCGCTGGAACACCCGCTCTCTATTGCAGTTCAGGAGCTAACACACAGTATCTTAATATGCATTTAGGTTAATATTTGCACTTTGCAGGGCTAGGTAGATTGCACGGCTGGCACATATCAGACTAAATGTCACTTCCGAAAGCTAAGGGACCGAACCGGAAGCTGCCATTCAGAGGGACTACCTGACAACATGTGGAACCTCTCCGGAAAAGCCTTCCCACCTCAAGCAACTCCTTTTGATTAATCTTTCACATAGACAATACACGTTATATACACCGACACACCCCCCCGGCCTTTGCCTCCACAGATCCTGTGGTTGGCTAATTAAAGGAGGAGGTGTAACTATCAATCTAATCTGGCTTGTTCTCAAATTTACCATAATTTCCACACTTGAGAGGCTGGTGAAATGAAACAGCACTACTACACTTTCCCATTCATCAGCCGGAAGCAGAACAACTCCGAGAACCGGGCGAAAAGTAATTAGGATGCGGGATCAGGTGTTGCGCGCGTGCATCTGTGCCTGTACAGGGGCACGCAGGCACATGAGCATTCACGGGAGGCAGCAGCAGTAGCACGGGGGCAGATGAGCACCACCAGTCATTTGACCTCGACAGGTGAATGCTTGCAGATGTACTCACAGCACACTTATTAGAAGAGGCCCAAATGCCCGAGAAAACTGCCGTCAGATTACGCCGGAAACAACAACGGCTTTTTAAACAACTACAGCCGCCAGAACGGTACCGGCGGCAGCACTGCAGGAGCTGCTCAGGAACCGCTGGGGCAACCCCAGCGCACCGGGTGCTCAGCGCGTGGCCCTGACCCCACCGCATGGCATGTCACCCTTGGGCAGGAAGCTTGACATTTTCTGGAAGCACCGGTGTCATTTCACGGGCTTTGCCGTCGCTTTGCGCTTGTGGGGTAACACTATAGAGTTTTTCAGAAAGTGTTGGAGCAACTTTGGTACCTTTTCCATTCAGGCACACTGGGAGTGAGCTGTGGGGCTGCTGCCAGGGGCTCTGCTCAGCACAGCATGGCTGGAGCTGGTCCAGGACCTCCTTCGAAAGACAGACTGGTCAGACACACAGCTATCCTGAATCATCAAGGATAATCCTATGTTCAAGTTCCTACCTTCCAGTTCAAGTTCAAGTTCCTACGTTCCAATTGGTGCCCGTTACCTCTTGTCCTGGATCATCAAAGATGATCCAGGACAAGAGGTAACGGGTACAAACTGGAACGTAGGAACTTCTATCAAAGCATGAGGAGGAACTTCTTTACTTTGAGGGTGGCAGAGCGCTGGAACAGGCTGCCCAGGGAGGCGGTAGAGTCTCCGACCCCAGAAACATTCAAAACCCGCCTGGAGGTCATCCTGTGCAACCTGCTGTAGGTGACCCTGCTCTGGCAGGGGGGTTGGGCTGGATGATCTCCAGAGCTCCTTTCCAACCCTAACCAATCTGTGATTCTGTGATCAGAGCTGTTCTTCGAAATCTGTTCCTAGGAAATCGCTGCGAGAAGGAGGATGCACCTGAGGAGCAGGCCTAAGATGGAGGATTGAACAAACAAGTAGCTCTTACCTGAGGAATCGGCTATCCCATGGAACAACTTCTGAGAAAGATTCTGCAACATTACTAGGGGTCCGCCAAAACATACAATTACTTGCCATGTTCCAGTTAAAGCCTAAACTATCGAGTTGGCATTTCTTTTTAAAAGTGTATAAAGAAGCGGTAATGGGCCAAATCCTCAAGCCACTCTAAATCAACACGATTTGCTTGCCTCCGCTGGAACACCCGCTCTCTATTTCAGTTCAGGCGCTAACACACAGTATCTTAATATGCATTTAGGTTAATATTTGCACTTTGCAGGGCTAGGTAGATTGCACGGCTGGCACATATCAGACTAAATGTCACTTCCGAAAGCTAAGGGACCGAACCGGAAGCTGCCATTCAGAGGGACTACCTGACAACATGTGGAACCTCTCCGGAAAAGCCTTCCCACCTCAAGCAACTCCTTTTGATTAATCTTTCACATAGACAATACACCTTATATACACCGACACACCCCCCCGGCCTTTGCCTCCACAGATCCTGTGGTTGGCTAATTAAAGGAGGAGGTGTAACTATCAATCTAATCTGGCTTGTTCTCAAATTTACCATAATTTCCACACTTGAGAGGCTGGTGAAATGAAACAGCACTACTACACTTTCCCATTCATCAGCCGGAAGCAGAACAACTCAGAGAACCGGGCGAAAAATAATTAGGATGCGGGATCAGGTGTTGCGCGCGTGCATCTGTGCCTGTACAGGGGCACGCAGGCACATGAGCATTCACGGGAGGCAGCAGCAGTAGCACGGGGGCAGATGAGCACCACCAGTCATTTGACCTCGACAGGTGAATGCTTGCAGATGTACTCACAGCACACTTATTAGAAGAGGCCCAAATGCCCGAGAAAACTGCCGTCAGATTACGCCGGAAACAACAACGGCTTTTTAAACAACTACAGCCGCCAGAACGGTACCGGCGGCAGCACTGCAGGAGCTGCTCAGGAACCGCTGGGGCAACCCCAGCGCACCGGGTGCTCAGCGCGTGGCCCTGACCCCACCGCATGGCATGTCACCCTTGGGCAGGAAGCTTGACATTTTCTGGAAGCACCGGTGTCATTTCACGGGCTTTGCCGTCGCTTTGCGCTTGTGGGGTAACACTATAGAGTTTTTCAGAAAGTGTTGGAGCAACTTTGGTACCTTTTCCATTCAGGCACACTGGGAGTGAGCTGTGGGGCTGCTGCCAGGGGCTCTGCTCAGCACAGCATGGCTGGAGCTGGTCCAGGACCTCCTTCGAAAGACAGACTGGTCAGACACACAGCTATCCTGAATCATCAAGGATAATCCTATGTTCAAGTTCCTACGTTCCAGTTCAAGTTCAAGTTCCTACGTTCCAATTGGTGCCCGTTACCTCTTGGCCTGGATCATCAAAGATGATCCAGGACAAGAGGTAACGGGTACAAACTGGAACGTAGGAACTTCTATCAAAGCATGAGGAGGAACTTCTTTACTTTGAGGGTGGCAGAGCGCTGGAACAGGCTGCCCAGGGAGGCGGTAGAGTCTCCGACCCCAGAAACATTCAAAACCCGCCTGGAGGTCATCCTGTGCAACCTGCTGTAGGTGACCCTGCTCTGGCAGGGGGGTTGGGCTGGATGATCTCCAGAGCTCCTTTCCAACCCTAACCAATCTGTGATTCTGTGATCAGAGCTGTTCTTCGAAATCTGTTCCTAGGAAATCGCTGCGAGAAGGAGGATGCACCTGAGGAGCAGGCCTAAGATGGAGGATTGAACAAACAAGTAGCTCTTACCTGAGGAATCGGCTATCCCATGGAACAACTTCTGAGAAAGATTCTGCAACATTACTAGGGGTCCGCCAAAACATACAATTACTTGCCATGTTCCAGTTAAAGCCTAAACTATCGAGTTGGCATTTCTTTTTAAAAGTGTATAAAGAAGCGGTAATGGGCCAAATCCTCAAGCCACTCTAAATCAACACGATTTGCTTGCCTCCGCTGGAACACCCGCTCTCTATTTCAGTTCAGGCGCTAACACACAGTATCTTAATATGCATTTAGGTTAATATTTGCACTTTGCAGGGCTAGGTAGATTGCACGGCTGGCACATATCAGACTAAATGTCACTTCCGAAAGCTAAGGGACCGAACCGGAAGCTGCCATTCAGAGGGACTACCTGACAACATGTGGAACCTCTCCGGAAAAGCCTTCCCACCTCAAGCAACTCCTTTTGATTAATCTTTCACATAGACAATACACCTTATATACACCGACACACCCCCCCGGCCTTTGCCTCCACAGATCCTGTGGTTGGCTAATTAAAGGAGGAGGTGTAACTATCAATCTAATCTGGCTTGTTCTCAAATTTACCATAATTTCCACACTTGAGAGGCTGGTGAAATGAAACAGCACTACTACACTTTCCCATTCATCAGCCGGAAGCAGAACAACTCAGAGAACCGGGCGAAAAATAATTAGGATGCGGGATCAGGTGTTGCGCGCGTGCATCTGTGCCTGTACAGGGGCACGCAGGCACATGAGCATTCACGGGAGGCAGCAGCAGTAGCACGGGGGCAGATGAGCACCACCAGTCATTTGACCTCGACAGGTGAATGCTTGCAGATGTACTCACAGCACACTTATTAGAAGAGGCCCAAATGCCCGAGAAAACTGCCGTCAGATTACGCCGGAAACAACAACGGCTTTTTAAACAACTACAGCCGCCAGAACGGTACCGGCGGCAGCACTGCAGGAGCTGCTCAGGAACCGCTGGGGCAACCCCAGCGCACCGGGTGCTCAGCGCGTGGCCCTGACCCCACCGCATGGCATGTCACCCTTGGGCAGGAAGCTTGACATTTTCTGGAAGCACCGGTGTCATTTCACGGGCTTTGCCGTCGCTTTGCGCTTGTGGGGTAACACTATAGAGTTTTTCAGAAAGTGTTGGAGCAACTTTGGTACCTTTTCCATTCAGGCACACTGGGAGTGAGCTGTGGGGCTGCTGCCAGGGGCTCTGCTCAGCACAGCATGGCTGGAGCTGGTCCAGGACCTCCTTCGAAAGACAGACTGGTCAGACACACAGCTATCCTGAATCATCAAGGATAATCCTATGTTCAAGTTCCTACGTTCCAGTTCAAGTTCAAGTTCCTACGTTCCAATTGGTGCCCGTTACCTCTTGGCCTGGATCATCAAAGATGATCCAGGACAAGAGGTAACGGGTACAAACTGGAACGTAGGAACTTCTATCAAAGCATGAGGAGGAACTTCTTTACTTTGAGGGTGGCAGAGCGCTGGAACAGGCTGCCCAGGGAGGCGGTAGAGTCTCCGACCCCAGAAACATTCAAAACCCGCCTGGAGGTCATCCTGTGCAACCTGCTGTAGGTGACCCTGCTCTGGCAGGGGGGTTGGGCTGGATGATCTCCAGAGCTCCTTTCCAACCCTAACCAATCTGTGATTCTGTGATCAGAGCTGTTCTTCGAAATCTGTTCCTAGGAAATCGCTGCGAGAAGGAGGACGCACCTGAGGAGCAGGCCTAAGATGGAGGATTGAACAAACAAGTAGCTCTTACCTGAGGAAACGGCTATCCCATGGAACAACTTCTGAGAAAGATTCTGCAACATTACTAGGGGTCCGCCAAAACATACAATTACTTGCCATGTTCCAGTTAAAGCCTAAACTATCGAGTTGGCATTTCTTTTTAAAAATGTATAAAGAAGCGGTAATGGGCCAAATCCGCAAGCCACTAAATCAACACGATTTGCTTGCCTCCGCTGGAACACCCGCTCTCTATTGCAGTTCAGGAGCTAACACACAGTATCTTAATATGCATTTAGGTTAATATTTGAACTTTGCGGGGCTAGGTAGATTGCACGGCTGGCACATATCAGACTAAATGTCACTTCCGAAAGCTAAGGGACCGAACCGGAAGCTGCCATTCAGAGGGACTACCTGACAACATGTGGAACCTCTCCGGAAAAGCCTTCCCACCTCAAGCAACTCCTTTTGATTAATCTTTCACATAGACAATACACGTTATATACACCGACACACCCCCCCGGCCTTTGCCTCCACAGATCCTGTGGTTGGCTAATTAAAGGAGGAGGTGTAACTATCAGTCTAATCTGGCTTGTTCTCAAATTTACCATAATTTCCACACTTGAGAGGCTGGTGAAATGAAACAGCACTACTACACTTTCCCATTCATCAGCCGGAAGCAGAACAACTCCGAGAACCGGGCGAAAAATAATTAGGATGCGGGATCAGGTGTTGCGCGCGTGCATCTGTGCCTGTACAGGGGCACGCAGGCACATGAGCATTCACGGGAGGCAGCAGCAGTAGCACGGGGGCAGATGAGCACCACCAGTCATTTGACCTCGACAGGTGAATGCTTGCAGATGTACTCACAGCACACTTATTAGAAGAGGCCCAAATGCCCGAGAAAACTGCCGTCAGATTACGCCGGAAACAACAACAGCTTTTTAAACAACTACAGCCGCCAGAACGGTACCGGCGGCAGCACTGCAGGAGCTGCTCAGGAACCGCTGGGGCAACCCCAGCGCACCGGGTGCTCAGCGCGTGGCCCTGACCCCACCGCATGGCATGTCACCCTTGGGCAGGAAGCTTGACATTTTCTGGAAGCACCGGTGTCATTTCACGGGCTTTGCCGTCGCTTTGCGCTTGTGGGGTAACACTATAGAGTTTTTCAGAAAGTGTTGGAGCAACTTTGGTACCTTTTCCATTCAGGCACACTGGGAGTGAGCTGTGGGGCTGCTGCCAGGGGCTCTGCTCAGCACAGCATGGCTGGAGCTGGTCCAGGACCTCCTTCGAAAGACAGACTGGTCAGACACACAGCTATCCTGAATCATCAAGGATAATCCTATGTTCAAGTTCCTACGTTCCAGTTCAAGTTCAAGTTCCTACGTTCCAATTGGTGCCCGTTACCTCTTGGCCTGGATCATCAAAGATGATCCAGGACAAGAGGTAACGGGTACAAACTGGAACGTAGGAACTTCTATCAAAGCATGAGGAGGAACTTCTTTACTTTGAGGGTGGCAGAGCGCTGGAACAGGCTGCCCAGGGAGGCGGTAGAGTCTCCGACCCCAGAAACATTCAAAACCCGCCTGGAGGTCATCCTGTGCAACCTGCTGTAGGTGACCCTGCTCTGGCAGGGGGGTTGGGCTGGATGATCTCCAGAGCTCCTTTCCAACCCTAACCAATCTGTGATTCTGTGATCAGAGCTGTTCTTCGAAATCTGTTCCTAGGAAATCGCTGCGAGAAGGAGGATGCACCTGAGGAGCAGGCCTAAGATGGAGGATTGAACAAACAAGTAGCTCTTACCTGAGGAATCGGCTATCCCACGGAACAACTTCTGAGAAAGATTCTGCAACATTACTAGGGGTCCGCCAAAACATACAATTACTTGCCATGTTCCAGTTAAAGCCTAAACTATCGAGTTGGCATTTCTTTTTAAAAGTGTATAAAGAAGCGGTAATGGGCCAAATCCGCAAGCCACTAAATCAACACGATTTGCTTGCCTCCGCTGGAACACCCGCTCTCTATTTCAGTTCAGGAGCTAACACACAGTATCTTAATATGCATTTAGGTTAATATTTGCACTTTGCAGGGCTAGGTAGATTGCACGGCTGGCACATATCAGACTAAATGTCACTTCCGAAAGCTAAGGGACCGAACCGGAAGCTGCCATTCAGAGGGACTACCTGACAACATGTGGAACCTCTCCGGAAAAGCCTTCCCACCTCAAGCAACTCCTTTTGATTAATCTTTCACATAGACAATACACGTTATATACACCGACACACCCCCCCGGCCTTTGCCTCCACAGATCCTGTGGTTGGCTAATTAAAGGAGGAGGTGTAACTATCAATCTAATCTGGCTTGTTCTCAAATTTACCATAATTTCCACACTTGAGAGGCTGGTGAAATGAAACAGCACTACTACACTTTCCCATTCATCAGCCGGAAGCAGAACAACTCCGAGAACCGGGCGAAAAATAATTAGGATGCGGGATCAGGTGTTGCGCGCGTGCATCTGTGCCTGTACAGGGGCACGCAGGCACATGAGCATTCACGGGAGGCAGCAGCAGTAGCACGGGGGCAGATGAGCACCACCAGTCATTTGACCTCGACAGGTGAATGCTTGCAGATGTACTCACAGCACACTTATTAGAAGAGGCCCAAATGCCCGAGAAAACTGCCGTCAGATTACGCCGGAAACAACAACGGCTTTTTAAACAACTACAGCCGCCAGAACGGTACCAGCGGCAGCACTGCAGGAGCTGCTCAGGAACCGCTGGGGCAACCCCAGCGCACCGGGTGCTCAGCACGTGGCCCTGACCCCACCGCATGGCATGTCACCCTTGGGCAGGAAGCTTGACATTTTCTGGAAGCACCGGTGTCATTTCACGGGCTTTGCCGTCGCTTTGCGCTTGTGGGGTAACACTATAGAGTTTTTCAGAAAGTGTTGGAGCAACTTTGGTACCTTTTCCATTCAGGCACACTGGGAGTGAGGTGTGGGGCTGCTGCCAGGGGCTCTGCTCAGCACAGCATGGCTGGAGCTGGTCCAGGACCTCCTTCGAAAGACAGACTGGTCAGACACACAGCTATCCTGAATCATCAAGGATAATCCTATGTTCAAGTTCCTACGTTCCAGTTCAAGTTCAAGTTCCTACGTTCCAATTGGTGCCCGTTACCTCTTGGCCTGGATCATCAAAGATGATCCAGGACAAGAGGTAACGGGTACAAACTGGAACGTAGGAACTTCTATCAAAGCATGAGGAGGAACTTCTTTACTTTGAGGGTGGCAGAGCGCTGGAACAGGCTGCCCAGGGAGGCGGTAGAGTCTCCGACCCCAGAAACATTCAAAACCCGCCTGGAGGTCATCCTGTGCAACCTGCTGTAGGTGACCCTGCTCTGGCAGGGGGGTTGGGCTGGATGATCTCCAGAGCTCCTTTCCAACCCTAACCAATCTGTGATTCTGTGATCAGAGCTGTTCTTCGAAATCTGTTCCTAGGAAATCGCTGCGAGAAGGAGGATGCACCTGAGGAGCAGGCCTAAGATGGAGGATTGAACAAACAAGTAGCTCTTACCTGAGGAATCGGCTATCCCATGGAACAACTTCTGAGAAAGATTCTGCAACATTACTAGGGGTCCGCCAAAGCATACAATTACTTGCCATGTTCCAGTTAAAGCCTAAACTATCGAGTTGGCATTTCTTTTTAAAAGTGTATAAAGAAGCGGTAATGGGCCAAATCCGCAAGCCACTGTAAATCAACACGATTTGCTTGCCTCCGCTGGAACACCCGCTCTCTATTGCAGTTCAGGAGCTAACACACAGTATCTCAATATGCATTTAGGTTAATATTTGCACTTTGCAGGGCTAGGTAGATTGCACGGCTGGCACATATCAGACTAAATGTCACTTCCGAAAGCTAAGGGACCGAACCGGAAGCTGCCATTCAGAGGGACTACCTGACAACATGTGGAACCTCTCCGGAAAAGCCTTCCCACCTCAAGCAACTCCTTTTGATTAATCTTTCACATAGACAATACACGTTATATACACCGACACACCCCCCCGGCCTTTGCCTCCACAGATCCTGTGGTTGGCTAATTAAAGGAGGAGGTGTAACTATCAATCTAATGTGGCTTGTTCTCAAATTTACCATAATTTCCACACTTGAGAGGCTGGTGAAATGAAACAGCACTACTACACTTTCCCATTCATCAGCCGGAAGCAGAACAACTCCGAGAACCGGGCGAAAAATAATTAGGATGCGGGATCAGGTGTTGCGCGCGTGCATCTGTGCCTGTACAGGGGCACGCAGGCACATGAGCATTCACGGGAGGCAGCAGCAGTAGCACGGGGGGAGATGAGCACCACCAGTCATTTGACCTCGACAGGTGAATGCTTGCAGATGTACTCACAGCACACTTATTCGAAGAGGCCCAAATGCCCGAGAAAACTGCCGTCAGATTACGCCGGAAACAACAACGGCTTTTTAAACAACTACAGCCGCCAGAACGGTACCGGCGGCAGCACTGCAGGAGCTGCTCAGGAACCGCTGGGGCAACCCCAGCGCACCGGGTGCTCAGCGCGTGGCCCTGACCCCACCGCATGGCATGTCACCCTTGGGCAGGAAGCTTGACATTTTCTGGAAGCACCGGTGTCATTTCACGGGCTTTGCCGTCGCTTTGCGCTTGTGGGGTAACACTATAGAGTTTTTCAGAAAGTGTTGGAGCAACTTTGGTACCTTTTCCATTCAGGCACACTGGGAGTGAGCTGTGGGGCTGCTGCCAGGGGCTCTGCTCAGCACAGCATGGCTGGAGCTGGTCCAGGACCTCCTTCGAAAGACAGACTGGTCAGACACACAGCTATCCTGAATCATCAAGGATAATCCTATGTTCAAGTTCCTACGTTCCAGTTCAAGTTCAAGTTCCTACGTTCCAATTGGTGCCCGTTACCTCTTGGCCTGGATCATCAAAGATGATCCAGGACAAGAGGTAACGGGTACAAACTGGAACGTAGGAACTTCTATCAAAGCATGAGGAGGAACTTCTTTACTTTGAGGGTGGCAGAGCGCTGGAACAGGCTGCCCAGGGAGGCGGTAGAGTCTCCGACCCCAGAAACATTCAAAACCCGCCTGGAGGTCATCCTGTGCAACCTGCTGTAGGTGACCCTGCTCTGGCAGGGGGGTTGGGCTGGATGATCTCCAGAGCTCCTTTCCAACCCTAACCAATCTGTGATTCTGTGATCAGAGCTGTTCTTCGAAATCTGTTCCTAGGAAATCGCTGCGAGAAGGAGGATGCACCTGAGGAGCAGGCCTAAGATGGAGGATTGAACAAACAAGTAGCTCTTACCTGAGGAATCGGCTATCCCATGGAACAACTTCTGAGAAAGATTCTGCAACATTACTAGGGGTCCGCCAAAGCATACAATTACTTGCCATGTTCCAGTTAAAGCCTAAACTATCGAGTTGGCATTTCTTTTTAAAAGTGTATAAAGAAGCGGTAATGGGCCAAATCCGCAAGCCACTGTAAATCAACACGATTTGCTTGCCTCCGCTGGAACACCCGCTCTCTATTGCAGTTCAGGAGCTAACACACAGTATCTTAATATGCATTTATGTTAATATTTGCACTTTGCAGGGCTAGGTAGATTGCACGGCTGGCACATATCAGACTAAATGTCACTTCCGAAAGCTAAGGGACCGAACCGGAAGCTGCCATTCAGAGGGACTACCTGACAACATGTGGAACCTCTCCGGAAAAGCCTTCCCACCTCAAGCAACTCCTTTTGATTAATCTTTCACATAGACAATACACGTTATATACACCGACACACCCCCCCGGCCTTTGCCTCCACAGATCCTGTGGTTGGCTAATTAAAGGAGGAGGTGTAACTATCAATCTAATCTGGCTTGTTCTCAAATTTACCATAATTTCCACACTTGAGAGGCTGGTGAAATGAAACAGCACTACTACACTTTCCCATTCATCAGCCGGAAGCAGAACAACTCCGAGAACCGGGCGAAAAATAATTAGGATGCGGGATCAGGTGTTGCGCGCGTGCATCTGTGCCTGTACAGGGGCACGCAGGCACATGAGCATTCACGGGAGGCAGCAGCAGTAGCACGGGGGCAGATGAGCACCACCAGTCATTTGACCTCGACAGGTGAATGCTTGCAGATGTACTCACAGCACACTTATTCGAAGAGGCCCAAATGCCCGAGAAAACTGCCGTCAGATTACGCCGGAAACAAGAACGGCTTTTTAAACAACTACAGCCGCCAGAACGGTACCGGCGGCAGCACTGCAGGAGCTGCTCAGGAACCGCTGGGGCAACCCCAGCGCACCGGGTGCTCAGCGCGTGGCCCTGACCCCACCGCATGGCATGTCACCCTTGGGCAGGAAGCTTGACATTTTCTGGAAGCACCGGTGTCATTTCACGGGCTTTGCCGTCGCTTTGCGCTTGTGGGGTAACACTATAGAGTTTTTCAGAAAGTGTTGGAGCAACTTTGGTACCTTTTCCATTCAGGCACACTGGGAGTGAGCTGTGGGGCTGCTGCCAGGGGCTCTGCTCAGCACAGCATGGCTGGAGCTGGTCCAGGACCTCCTTCGAAAGACAGACTGGTCAGACACACAGCTATCCTGAATCATCAAGGATAATCCTATGTTCAAGTTCCTACGTTCCAGTTCAAGTTCAAGTTCCTACGTTCCAATTGGTGCCCGTTACCTCTTGGCCTGGATCATCAAAGATGATCCAGGACAAGAGGTAACGGGTACAAACTGGAACCTAGGAACTTCTATCAAAGCATGAGGAGGAACTTCTTTACTTTGAGGGTGGCAGAGCGCTTGAACAGGCTGCCCAGGGAGGCGGTAGAGTCTCCCACCCCAGAAACATTCAAAACCCGCCTGGAGGTCATCCTGTGCAACCTGCTGTAGGTGACCCTGCTCTGGCAGGGGGGTTGGGCTGGATGATCTCCAGAGCTCCTTTCCAACCCTAACCAATCTGTGATTCTGTGATCAGAGCTGTTCTTCGAAATCTGTTCCTAGGAAATCGCTGCGAGAAGGAGGATGCACCTGAGGAGCAGGCCTAAGATGGAGGATTGAACAAACAAGTAGCTCTTACCTGAGGAAACGGCTATCCCATGGAACAACTTCTGAGAAAGATTCTGCAACATTACTAGGGGTCCGCCAAAAATACAATTACTTGCCATGTTCCAGTTAAAGCCTAAACTATCGAGTTGGCATTTCTTTTTAAAAATGTATAAAGAAGCGGTAATGGGCCAAATCCGCAAGCCACTAAATCAACACGATTTGCTTGCCTCCGCTGGAACACCCGCTCTCTATTTCAGTTCAGGAGCTAACACACAGTATCTTAATATGCATTTAGGTTAATATTTGCACTTTGCAGGGCTAGGTAGATTGCACGGCTGGCACATATCAGACTAAATGTCACTTCCGAAAGCTAAGGGACCGAACCGGAAGCTGCCATTCAGAGGGACTACCTGACAACATGTGGAACCTCTCCGGAAAAGCCTTCCCACCTCAAGCAACTCCTTTTGATTCATCTTTCACATAGACAATACACGTTATATACACCGACACACCCCCCCGGCCTTTGCCTCCACAGATCCTGTGGTTGGCTAATTAAAGGAGGAGGTGTAACTATCAATCTAATCTGGCTTGTTCTCAAATTTACCATAATTTCCACACTTGAGAGGCTGGTGAAATGAAACAGCACTACTACACTTTCCCATTCATCAGCCGGAAGCAGAACAACTCCGAGAACCGGGCGAAAAATAATTAGGATGCGGGATCAGGTGTTGCGCGCGTGCATCTGTGCCTGTACAGGGGCACGCAGGCACATGAGCATTCACGGGAGGCAGCAGCAGTAGCACGGGGGCAGATGAGCACCACCAGTCATTTGACCTCGACAGGTGAATGCTTGCAGATGTACTCACAGCACACTTATTCGAAGAGGCCCAAATGCCCGAGAAAACTGCCGTCAGATTACGCCGGAAACAACAACGGCTTTTTAAACAACTACAGCCGCCAGAACGGTACCGGCGGCAGCACTGCAGGAGCTGCTCAGGAACCGCTGGGGCAACCCCAGCGCACCGGGTGCTCAGCGCGTGGCCCTGACCCCACCGCATGGCATGTCACCCTTGGGCAGGAAGCTTGACATTTTCTGGAAGCACCGGTGTCATTTCACGGGCTTTGCCGTCGCTTTGCGCTTGTGGGGTAACACTATAGAGTTTTTCAGAAAGTGTTGGAGCAACTTTGGTACCTTTTCCATTCAGGCACACTGGGAGTGAGCTGTGGGGCTGCTGCCAGGGGCTCTGCTCAGCACAGCATGGCTGGAGCTGGTCCAGGACCTCCTTCGAAAGACAGACTGGTCAGACACACAGCTATCCTGAATCATCAAGGATAATCCTATGTTCAAGTTCCTACGTTCCAGTTCAAGTTCAAGTTCCTACGTTCCAATTGGTGCCCGTTACCTCTTGGCCTGGATCATCAAAGATGATCCAGGACAAGAGGTAACGGGTACAAACTGGAACGTAGGAACTTCTATCAAAGCATGAGGAGGAACTTCTTTACTTTGAGGGTGGCAGAGCGCTGGAACAGGCTGCCCAGGGAGGCGGTAGAGTCTCCGACCCCAGAAACATTCAAAACCCGCCTGGAGGTCATCCTGTGCAACCTGCTGTAGGTGACCCTGCTCTGGCAGGGGGGTTGGGCTGGATGATCTCCAGAGCTCCTTTCCAACCCTAACCAATCTGTGATTCTGTGATCAGAGCTGTTCTTCGAAATCTGTTCCTAGGAAATCGCTGCGAGAAGGAGGATGCACCTGAGGAGCAGGCCTAAGATGGAGGATTGAACAAACAAGTAGCTCTTACCTGAGGAATCGGCTATCCCATGGAACAACTTCTGAGAAAGATTCTGCAACATTACTAGGGGTCCGCCAAAACATACAATTACTTGCCATGTTCCAGTTAAAGCCTAAACTATCGAGTTGGCATTTCTTTTTAAAAGTGTATAAAGAAGCGGTAATGGGCCAAATCCGCAAGCCACTGTAAATCAACACGATTTGCTTGCCTCCGCTGGAACACCCGCTCTCTATTGCAGTTCAGGAGCTAACACACAGTATCTTAATATGCATTTATGTTAATATTTGCACTTTGCAGGGCTAGGTAGATTGCACGGCTGGCACATATCAGACTAAATGTCACTTCCGAAAGCTAAGGGACCGAACCGGAAGCTGCCATTCAGAGGGACTACCTGACAACATGTGGAACCTCTCCGGAAAAGCCTTCCCACCTCAAGCAACTCCTTTTGATTAATCTTTCACATAGACAATACACGTTATATACACCGACACACCCCCCCGGCCTTTGCCTCCACAGATCCTGTGGTTGGCTAATTAAAGGAGGAGGTGTAACTATCAATCTAATCTGGCTTGTTCTCAAATTTACCATAATTTCCACACTTGAGAGGCTGGTGAAATGAAACAGCACTACTACACTTTCCCATTCATCAGCCGGAAGCAGAACAACTCCGAGAACCGGGCGAAAAATAATTAGGATGCGGGATCCGGTGTTGCGCGCGTGCATCTGTGCCTGTACAGGGGCACGCAGGCACATGAGCATTCACGGGAGGCAGCAGCAGTAGCACGGGGGCAGATGAGCACCACCAGTCATTTGACCTCGACAGGTGAATGCTTGCAGATGTACTCACAGCACACTTATTCGAAGAGGCCCAAATGCCCGAGAAAACTGCCGTCAGATTACGCCGGAAACAAGAACGGCTTTTTAAACAACTACAGCCGCCAGAACGGTACCGGCGGCAGCACTGCAGGAACTGCTCAGGAACCGCTGGGGCAACCCCAGCGCACCGGGTGCTCAGCGCGTGGCCCTGACCCCACCGCATGGCATGTCACCCTTGGGCAGGAAGCTTGACATTTTCTGGAAGCACCGGTGTCATTTCACGGGCTTTGCCGTCGCTTTGCGCTTGTGGGGTAACACTATAGAGTTTTTCAGAAAGTGTTGGAGCAACTTTGGTACCTTTTCCATTCAGGCACACTGGGAGTGAGCTGTGGGGCTGCTGCCAGGGGCTCTGCTCAGCACAGCATGGCTGGAGCTGGCCCAGGACCTCCTTCGAAAGACAGACTGGTCAGACACACAGCTATCCTGAATCATCAAGGATAATCCTATGTTCAAGTTCCTACGTTCCAGTTCAAGTTCAAGTTCCTACGTTCCAATTGGTGCCCGTTACCTCTTGGCCTGGATCATCAAAGATGATCCAGGACAAGAGGTAACGGGTACAAACTGGAACCTAGGAACTTCTATCAAAGCATGAGGAGGAACTTCTTTACTTTGAGGGTGGCAGAGCGCTGGAACAGGCTGCCCAGGGAGGCGGTAGAGTCTCCGACCCCAGAAACATTCAAAACCCGCCTGGAGGTCATCCTGTGCAACCTGCTGTAGGTGACCCTGCTCTGGCAGGGGGGTTGGGCTGGATGATCTCCAGAGCTCCTTTCCAACCCTAACCAATCTGTGATTCTGTGATCAGAGCTGTTCTTCGAAATCTGTTCCTAGGAAATCGCTGCGAGAAGGAGGATGCACCTGAGGAGCAGGCCTAAGATGGAGGATTGAACAAACAAGTAGCTCTTACCTGAGGAAACGGCTATCCCATGGAACAACTTCTGAGAAAGATTCTGCAACATTACTAGGGGTCCGCCAAAAATACAATTACTTGCCATGTTCCAGTTAAAGCCTAAACTATCGAGTTGGCATTTCTTTTTAAAAATGTATAAAGAAGCGGTAATGGGCCAAATCCGCAAGCCACTAAATCAACACGATTTGCTTGCCTCCGCTGGAACACCCGCTCTCTATTTCAGTTCAGGAGCTAACACACAGTATCTTAATATGCATTTAGGTTAATATTTGCACTTTGCAGGGCTAGGTAGATTGCACGGCTGGCACATATCAGACTAAATGTCACTTCCGAAAGCTAAGGGACCGAACCGGAAGCTGCCATTCAGAGGGACTACCTGACAACATGTGGAACCTCTCCGGAAAAGCCTTCCCACCTCAAGCAACTCCTTTTGATTAATCTTTCACATAGACAATACACGTTATATACACCGACACACCCCCCCGGCCTTTGCCTCCACAGATCCTGTGGTTGGCTAATTAAAGGAGGAGGTGTAACTATCAATCTAATCTGGCTTGTTCTCAAATTTACCATAATTTCCACACTTGAGAGGCTGGTGAAATGAAACAGCACTACTACACTTTCCCATTCATCAGCCGGAAGCAGAACAACTCCGAGAACCGGGCGAAAAATAATTAGGATGCGGGATCAGGTGTTGCGCGCGTGCATCTGTGCCTGTACAGGGGCACGCAGGCACATGAGCATTCACGGGAGGCAGCAGCAGTAGCACGGGGGCAGATGAGCACCACCAGTCATTTGACCTCGACAGGTGAATGCTTGCAGATGTACTCACAGCACACTTATTAGAAGAGGCCCAAATGCCCGAGAAAACTGCCGTCAGATTACGCCGGAAACAACAACGGCTTTTTAAACAACTACAGCCGCCAGAACGGTACCGGCGGCAGCACTGCAGGAGCTGCTCAGGAACCGCTGGGGCAACCCCAGCGCACCGGGTGCTCAGCGCGTGGCCCTGACCCCACCGCATGGCATGTCACCCTTGGGCAGGAAGCTTGACATTTTCTGGAAGCACCGGTGTCATTTCACGGGCTTTGCCGTCGCTTTGCGCTTGTGGGGTAACACTATAGAGTTTTTCAGAAAGTGTTGGAGCAACTTTGGTACCTTTTCCATTCAGGCACACTGGGAGTGAGCTGTGGGGCTGCTGCCAGGGGCTCTGCTCAGCACAGCATGGCTGGAGCTGGCCCAGGACCTCCTTCGAAAGACAGACTGGTCAGACACACAGCTATCCTGAATCATCAAGGATAATCCTATGTTCAAGTTCCTACGTTCCAGTTCAAGTTCAAGTTCCTACGTTCCAATTGGTGCCCGTTACCTCTTGTCCTGGATCATCAAAGATGATCCAGGACAAGAGGTAACGGGTACAAACTGGAACGTAGGAACTTCTATCAAAGCATGAGGAGGAACTTCTTTACTTTGAGGGTGGCAGAGCGCTGGAACAGGCTGCCCAGGGAGGCGGTAGAGTCTCCGACCCCAGAAACATTCAAAACCCGCCTGGAGGTCATCCTGTGCAACCTGCTGTAGGTGACCCTGCTCTGGCAGGGGGGTTGGGCTGGATGATCTCCAGAGCTCCTTTCCAACCCTAACCAATCTGTGATTCTGTGATCAGAGCTGTTCTTCGAAATCTGTTCCTAGGAAATCGCTGCGAGAAGGAGGATGCACCTG
Organism: Vanellus vanellus; assembly: GCF_965231255.1. Classification (NCBI taxonomy): domain Eukaryota; kingdom Metazoa; phylum Chordata; class Aves; order Charadriiformes; family Charadriidae; genus Vanellus; species Vanellus vanellus. Next base: position 1,668,784 of record NW_028127955.1, read on the forward strand.
AGGAGCAGGCCTAAGATGGAGGATTGAACAAACAAGTAGCTCTTACCTGAGGAAACGGCTATCCCATGGAACAACTTCTGAGAAAGATTCTGCAACATTACTAGGGGTCCGCCAAAAATACAATTACTTGCCATGTTCCAGTTAAAGCCTAAACTATCGAGTTGGCATTTCTTTTTAAAAATGTATAAAGAAGCGGTAATGGGCCAAATCCGCAAGCCACTAAATCAACACGATTTGCTTGCCTCCGCTGGAACACCCGCTCTCTATTTCAGTTCAGGAGCTAACACACAGTATCTTAATATGCATTTAGGTTAATATTTGCACTTTGCAGGGCTAGGTAGATTGCACGGCTGGCACATATCAGACTAAATGTCACTTCCGAAAGCTAAGGGACCGAACCGGAAGCTGCCATTCAGAGGGACTACCTGACAACATGTGGAACCTCTCCGGAAAAGCCTTCCCACCTCAAGCAACTCCTTTTGATTAATCTTTCACATAGACAATACACGTTATATACACCGACACACCCCCCCGGCCTTTGCCTCCACAGATCCTGTGGTTGGCTAATTAAAGGAGGAGGTGTAACTATCAATCTAATCTGGCTTGTTCTCAAATTTACCATAATTTCCACACTTGAGAGGCTGGTGAAATGAAACAGCACTACTACACTTTCCCATTCATCAGCCGGAAGCAGAACAACTCCGAGAACCGGGCGAAAAATAATTAGGATGCGGGATCAGGTGTTGCGCGCGTGCATCTGTGCCTGTACAGGGGCACGCAGGCACATGAGCATTCACGGGAGGCAGCAGCAGTAGCACGGGGGCAGATGAGCACCACCAGTCATTTGACCTCGACAGGTGAATGCTTGCAGATGTACTCACAGCACACTTATTAGAAGAGGCCCAAATGCCCGAGAAAACTGCCGTCAGATTACGCCGGAAACAACAACGGCTTTTTAAACAACTACAGCCGCCAGAACGGTACCGGCGGCAGCACTGCAGGAGCTGCTCAGGAACCGCTGGGGCAACCCCAGCGCACCGGGTGCTCAGCGCGTTGCCCTGACCCCACCGCATGGCATGTCACCCTTGGGCAGGAAGCTTGACATTTTCTGGAAGCACCGGTGTCATTTCACGGGCTTTGCCGTCGCTTTGCGCTTGTGGGGTAACACTATAGAGTTTTTCAGAAAGTGTTGGAGCAACTTTGGTACCTTTTCCATTCAGGCACACTGGGAGTGAGCTGTGGGGCTGCTGCCAGGGGCTCTGCTCAGCACAGCATGGCTGGAGCTGGTCCAGGACCTCCTTCGAAAGACAGACTGGTCAGACACACAGCTATCCTGAATCATCAAGGATAATCCTATGTTCAAGTTCCTACGTTCCAGTTCAAGTTCAAGTTCCTACGTTCCAATTGGTGCCCGTTACCTCTTGTCCTGGATAATCAAAGATTATCCAGGACAAGAGGTAACGGGTACAAACTGGAACCTAGGAACTTCTATCAAAGCATGAGGAGGAACTTCTTTACTTTGAGGGTGGCAGAGCGCTGGAACAGGCTGCCCAGGGAGGCGGTAGAGTCTCCGACCCCAGAAACATTCAAAACCCGCCTGGAGGTCATCCTGTGCAACCTGCTGTAGGTGACCCTGCTCTGGCAGGGGGGTTGGGCTGGATGATCTCCAGAGCTCCTTTCCAACCCTAACCAATCTGTGATTCTGTGATCAGAGCTGTTCTTCGAAATCTGTTCCTAGGAAATCGCTGCGAGAAGGAGGATGCACCTGAGGAGCAGGCCTAAGATGGAGGATTGAACAAACAAGTAGCTCTTACCTGAGGAATCGGCTATCCCATGGAACAACTTCTGAGAAAGATTCTGCAACATTACTAGGGGTCCGCCAAAACATACAATTACTTGCCATGTTCCAGTTAAAGCCTAAACTATCGAGTTGGCATTTCTTTTTAAAAGTGTATAAAGAAGCGGTAATGGGCCAAATCCGCAAGCCACTAAATCAACACGATTTGCTTGCCTCCGCTGGAACACCCGCTCTCTATTTCAGTTCAGGAGCTAACACACAGTATCTTAATATGCATTTAGGTTAATATTTGCACTTTGCAGGGCTAGGTAGATTGCACGGCTGGCACATATCAGACTAAATGTCACTTCCGAAAGCTAAGGGACCGAACCGGAAGCTGCCATTCAGAGGGACTACCTGACAACATGTGGAACCTCTCCGGAAAAGCCTTCCCACCTCAAGCAACTCCTTTTGATTAATCTTTCACATAGACAATACACGTTATATACACCGACACACCCCCCCGGCCTTTGCCTCCACAGATCCTGTGGTTGGCTAATTAAAGGAGGAGGTGTAACTATCAATCTAATCTCGCTTGTTCTCAAATTTACCATAATTTCCACACTTGAGAGGCTGGTGAAATGAAACAGCACTACTACACTTTCCCATTCATCAGCCGGAAGCAGAACAACTCAGAGAACCGGGCGAAAAATAATTAGGATGCGGGATCAGGTGTTGCGCGCGTGCATCTGTGCCTGTACAGGGGCACGCAGGCACATGAGCATTCACGGGAGGCAGCAGCAGTAGCACGGGGGCAGATGAGCACCACCAGTCATTTGACCTCGACAGGTGAATGCTTGCAGATGTACTCACAGCACACTTATTCGAAGAGGCCCAAATGCCCGAGAAAACTGCCGTCAGATTACGCCGGAAACAACAACGGCTTTTTAAACAACTACAGCCGCCAGAACGGTACCGGCGGCAGCACTGCAGGAGCTGCTCAGGAACCGCTGGGGCAACCCCAGCGCACCGGGTGCTCAGCGCGTGGCCCTGACCCCACCGCATGGCATGTCACCCTTGGGCAGGAAGCTTGACATTTTCTGGAAGCACCGGTGTCATTTCACGGGCTTTGCCGTCGCTTTGCGCTTGTGGGGTAACACTATAGAGTTTTTCAGAAAGTGTTGGAGCAACTTTGGTACCTTTTCCATTCAGGCACACTGGGAGTGAGGTGTGGGGCTGCTGCCAGGGGCTCTGCTCAGCACAGCATGGCTGGAGCTGGTCCAGGACCTCCTTCGAAAGACAGACTGGTCAGACACACAGCTATCCTGAATCATCAAGGATAATCCTATGTTCAAGTTCCTACGTTCCAGTTCAAGTTCAAGTTCCTACGTTCCAATTGGTGCCCGTTACCTCTTGGCCTGGATCATCAAAGATGATCCAGGACAAGAGGTAACGGGTACAAACTGGAACGTAGGAACTTCTATCAAAGCATGAGGAGGAACTTCTTTACTTTGAGGGTGGCAGAGCGCTGGAACAGGCTGCCCAGGGAGGCGGTAGAGTCTCCGACCCCAGAAACATTCAAAACCCGCCTGGAGGTCATCCTGTGCAACCTGCTGTAGGTGACCCTGCTCTGGCAGGGGGGTTGGGCTGGATGATCTCCAGAGCTCCTTTCCAACCCTAACCAATCTGTGATTCTGTGATCAGAGCTGTTCTTCGAAATCTGTTCCTAGGAAATCGCTGCGAGAAGGAGGATGCACCTGAGGAGCAGGCCTAAGATGGAGGATTGAACAAACAAGTAGCTCTTACCTGAGGAATCGGCTATCCCATGGAACAACTTCTGAGAAAGATTCTGCAACATTACTAGGGGTCCGCCAAAACATACAATTACTTGCCATGTTCCAGTTAAAGCCTAAACTATCGAGTTGGCATTTCTTTTTAGAAGTGTATAAAGAAGCGGTAATGGGCCAAATCCTCAAGCCACTGTAAATCAACACGATTTGCTTGCCTCCGCTGGAACACCCGCTCTCTATTTCAGTTCAGGAGCTAACACACAGTATCTTAATATGCATTTAGGTTAATATTTGCACTTTGCAGGGCTAGGTAGATTGCACGGCTGGCACATATCAGACTAAATGTCACTTCCGAAAGCTAAGGGACCGAACCGGAAGCTGCCATTCAGAGGGACTACCTGACAACATGTGGAACCTCTCCGGAAAAGCCTTCCCACCTCAAGCAACTCCTTTTGATTCATCTTTCACATAGACAATACACGTTATATACACCGACACACCCCCCCGGCCTTTGCCTCCACAGATCCTGTGGTTGGCTAATTAAAGGAGGAGGTGTAACTATCAATCTAATCTCGCTTGTTCTCAAATTTACCATAATTTCCACACTTGAGAGGCTGGTGAAATGAAACAGCACTACTACACTTTCCCATTCATCAGCCGGAAGCAGAACAACTCAGAGAACCGGGCGAAAAATAATTAGGATGCGGGATCAGGTGTTGCGCGCGTGCATCTGTGCCTGTACAGGGGCACGCAGGCACATGAGCATTCACGGGAGGCAGCAGCAGTAGCACGGGGGCAGATGAGCACCACCAGTCATTTGACCTCGACAGGTGAATGCTTGCAGATGTACTCACAGCACACTTATTAGAAGAGGCCCAAATGCCCGAGAAAACTGCCGTCAGATTACGCCGGAAACAAGAACGGCTTTTTAAACAACTACAGCCGCCAGAACGGTACCGGCGGCAGCACTGCAGGAGCTGCTCAGGAACCGCTGGGGCAACCCCAGCGCACCGGGTGCTCAGCGCGTGGCCCTGACCCCACCGCATGGCATGTCACCCTTGGGCAGGAAGCTTGACATTTTCTGGAAGCACCGGTGTCATTTCACGGGCTTTGCCGTCGCTTTGCGCTTGTGGGGTAACACTATAGAGTTTTTCAGAAAGTGTTGGAGCAACTTTGGTACCTTTTCCATTCAGGCACACTGGGAGTGAGCTGTGGGGCTGCTGCCAGGGGCTCTGCTCAGCACAGCATGGCTGGAGCTGGTCCAGGACCTCCTTCGAAAGACAGACTGGTCAGACACACAGCTATCCTGAATCATCAAGGATAATCCTATGTTCAAGTTCCTACGTTCCAGTTCAAGTTCAAGTTCCTACGTTCCAATTGGTGCCCGTTACCTCTTGTCCTGGATCATCAAAGATGATCCAGGACAAGAGGTAACGGGTACAAACTGGAACGTAGGAACTTCTATCAAAGCATGAGGAGGAACTTCTTTACTTTGAGGGTGGCAGAGCGCTGGAACAGGCTGCCCAGGGAGGCGGTAGAGTCTCCGACCCCAGAAACATTCAAAACCCGCCTGGAGGTCATCCTGTGCAACCTGCTGTAGGTGACCCTGCTCTGGCAGGGGGGTTGGGCTGGATGATCTCCAGAGCTCCTTTCCAACCCTAACCAATCTGTGATTCTGTGATCAGAGCTGTTCTTCGAAATCTGTTCCTAGGAAATCGCTGCGAGAAGGAGGATGCACCTGAGGAGCAGGCCTAAGATGGAGGATTGAACAAACAAGTAGCTCTTACCTGAGGAATCGGCTATCCCATGGAACAACTTCTGAGAAAGATTCTGCAACATTACTAGGGGTCCGCCAAAACATACAATTACTTGCCATGTTCCAGTTAAAGCCTAAACTATCGAGTTGGCATTTCTTTTTAAAAGTGTATAAAGAAGCGGTAATGGGCCAAATCCTCAAGCCACTCTAAATCAACACGATTTGCTTGCCTCCGCTGGAACACCCGCTCTCTATTTCAGTTCAGGAGCTAACACACAGTATCTTAATATGCATTTAGGTTAATATTTGCACTTTGCAGGGCTAGGTAGATTGCACGGCTGGCACATATCAGACTAAATGTCACTTCCGAAAGCTAAGGGACCGAACCGGAAGCTGCCATTCAGAGGGACTACCTGACAACATGTGGAACCTCTCCGGAAAAGCCTTCCCACCTCAAGCAACTCCTTTTGATTCATCTTTCACATAGACAATACACGTTATATACACCGACACACCCCCCCGGCCTTTGCCTCCACAGATCCTGTGGTTGGCTAATTAAAGGAGGAGGTGTAACTATCAATCTAATCTCGCTTGTTCTCAAATTTACCATAATTTCCACACTTGAGAGGCTGGTGAAATGAAACAGCACTACTACACTTTCCCATTCATCAGCCGGAAGCAGAACAACTCAGAGAACCGGGCGAAAAATAATTAGGATGCGGGATCAGGTGTTGCGCGCGTGCATCTGTGCCTGTACAGGGGCACGCAGGCACATGAGCATTCACGGGAGGCAGCAGCAGTAGCACGGGGGCAGATGAGCACCACCAGTCATTTGACCTCGACAGGTGAATGCTTGCAGATGTACTCACAGCACACTTATTCGAAGAGGCCCAAATGCCCGAGAAAACTGCCGTCAGATTACGCCGGAAACAAGAACGGCTTTTTAAACAACTACAGCCGCCAGAACGGTACCGGCGGCAGCACTGCAGGAGCTGCTCAGGAACCGCTGGGGCAACCCCAGCGCACCGGGTGCTCAGCGCGTGGCCCTGACCCCACCGCATGGCATGTCACCCTTGGGCAGGAAGCTTGACATTTTCTGGAAGCACCGGTGTCATTTCACGGGCTTTGCCGTCGCTTTGCGCTTGTGGGGTAACACTATAGAGTTTTTCAGAAAGTGTTGGAGCAACTTTGGTACCTTTTCCATTCAGGCACACTGGGAGTGAGGTGTGGGGCTGCTGCCAGGGGCTCTGCTCAGCACAGCATGGCTGGAGCTGGTCCAGGACCTCCTTCGAAAGACAGACTGGTCAGACACACAGCTATCCTGAATCATCAAGGATAATCCTATGTTCAAGTTCCTACGTTCCAGTTGAAGTTCAAGTTCCTACGTTCCAATTGGTGCCCGTTACCTCTTGTCCTGGATCATCAAAGATGATCCAGGACAAGAGGTAACGGGTACAAACTGGAACGTAGGAACTTCTATCAAAGCATGAGGAGGAACTTCTTTACTTTGAGGGTGGCAGAGCGCTGGAACAGGCTGCCCAGGGAGGCGGTAGAGTCTCCGACCCCAGAAACATTCAAAACCCGCCTGGAGGTCATCCTGTGCAACCTGCTGTAGGTGACCCTGCTCTGGCAGGGGGGTTGGGCTGGATGATCTCCAGAGCTCCTTTCCAACCCTAACCAATCTGTGATTCTGTGATCAGAGCTGTTCTTCGAAATCTGTTCCTAGGAAATCGCTGCGAGAAGGAGGATGCACCTGAGGAGCAGGCCTAAGATGGAGGATTGAACAAACAAGTAGCTCTTACCTGAGGAATCGGCTATCCCATGGAACAACTTCTGAGAAAGATTCTGCAACATTACTAGGGGTCCGCCAAAACATACAATTACTTGCCATGTTCCAGTTAAAGCCTAAACTATCGAGTTGGCATTTCTTTTTAAAAGTGTATAAAGAAGCGGTAATGGGCCAAATCCTCAAGCCACTCTAAATCAACACGATTTGCTTGCCTCCGCTGGAACACCCGCTCTCTATTTCAGTTCAGGAGCTAACACACAGTATCTTAATATGCATTTAGGTTAATATTTGCACTTTGCAGGGCTAGGTAGATTGCACGGCTGGCACATATCAGACTAAATGTCACTTCCGAAAGCTAAGGGACCGAACCGGAAGCTGCCATTCAGAGGGACTACCTGACAACATGTGGAACCTCTCCGGAAAAGCCTTCCCACCTCAAGCAACTCCTTTTGATTCATCTTTCACATAGACAATACACGTTATATACACCGACACACCCCCCCGGCCTTTGCCTCCACAGATCCTGTGGTTGGCTAATTAAAGGAGGAGGTGTAACTATCAATCTAATCTGGCTTGTTCTCAAATTTACCATAATTTCCACACTTGAGAGGCTGGTGAAATGAAACAGCACTACTACACTTTCCCATTCATCAGCCGGAAGCAGAACAACTCAGAGAACCGGGCGAAAAATAATTAGGATGCGGGATCAGGTGTTGCGCGCGTGCATCTGTGCCTGTACAGGGGCACGCAGGCACATGAGCATTCACGGGAGGCAGCAGCAGTAGCACGGGGGCAGATGAGCACCACCAGTCATTTGACCTCGACAGGTGAATGCTTGCAGATGTACTCACAGCACACTTATTAGAAGAGGCCCAAATGCCCGAGAAAACTGCCGTCAGATTACGCCGGAAACAACAACGGCTTTTTAAACAACTACAGCCGCCAGAACGGTACCGGCGGCAGCACTGCAGGAGCTGCTCAGGAACCGCTGGGGCAACCCCAGTGCACCGGGTGCTCAGCGCGTGGCCCTGACCCCACCGCATGGCATGTCACCCTTGGGCAGGAAGCTTGACATTTTCTGGAAGCACCGGTGTCATTTCACGGGCTTTGCCGTCGCTTTGCGCTTGTGGGGTAACACTATAGAGTTTTTCACAAAGTGTTGGAGCATCTTTGGTACCTTTTCCATTCAGGCACACTGGGAGTGAGCTGTGGGGCTGCTGCCAGGGGCTCTGCTCAGCACAGCATAGCTGGAGCTGGCCCAGGACCTCCTTCGAAAGACAGACTGGTCAGACACACAGCTATCCTGAATCATCAAGGATAATCCTATGTTCAAGTTCAAGTTCCTACCTTCCAGTTCAAGTTCAAGTTCCTACGTTCCAATTGGTGCCCGTTACCTCTTGTCCTGGATCATCAAAGATGATCCAGGACAAGAGGTAACGGGTACAAACTGGAACCTAGGAACTTCTATCAAAGCATGAGGAGGAACTTCTTTACTTTGAGGGTGGCAGAGCGCTGGAACAGGCTGCCCAGGGAGGCGGTAGAGTCTCCGACCCCAGAGACATTCAAAACCCGCCTGGAGGTCATCCTGTGCAACCTGCTGTAGGTGACCCTGCTCTGGCAGGGGGGTTGGACTGGATGATCTCCAGAGCTCCTTTCCAACCCTAACCAAACTGTGATTCTGTGATCAGAGCTGTTCTTCGAAATCTGTTCCTAGGAAATCGCTGCGAGAAGGAGGATGCACCTGAGGAGCAGGCCTAAGATGGAGGATTGAACAAACAAGTAGCTCTTACCTGAGGAATCGGCTATCCCATGGAACAACTTCTGAGAAAGATTCTGCAACATTACTAGGGGTCCGCCAAAACACAGAATTACTTGCCATGTTCCAGTTAAAGCCTAAACTATCGAGTTGGCATTTCTTTTTAAAAGTGTATAAAGAAGCGGTAATGGGCCAAATCCTCAAGCCACTGTAAATCAACACGATTTGCTTGCCTCCGCTGGAACACCCGCTCTCTATTTCAGTTCAGGAGCTAACACACAGTATCTTAATATGCATTTAGGTTAATATTTGCACTTTGCAGGGCTAGGTAGATTGCACGGCTGGCACATATCAGACTAAATGTCACTTCCGAAAGCTAAGGGACCGAACCGGAAGCTGCCATTCAGAGGGACTACCTGACAACATGTGGAACCTCTCCGGAAAAGCCTTCCCACCTCAAGCAACTCCTTTTGATTAATCTTTCACATAGACAATACACCTTATATACACCGACACACACCCCCGGCCTTTGCCTCCACAGATCCTGTGGTTGGCTAATTAAAGGAGGAGGTGTAACTATCAATCTAATCTCGCTCGTTCTCAAATTTACCATAATTTCCACACTTGAGAGGCTGGTGAAATGAAACAGCACTACTACACTTTCCCATTCATCAGCCGGAAGCAGAACAACTCCGAGAACCGGGCGAAAAATAATTAGGATGCGGGATCAGGTGTTGCGCGCGTGCATCTGTGCCTGTACAGGGGCACGCAGGCACATGAGCATTCACGGGAGGCAGCAGCAGTAGCACGGGGGGAGATGAGCACCACCAGTCATTTGACCTCGACAGGTGAATGCTTGCAGATGTACTCACAGCACACTTATTAGAAGAGGCCCAAATGCCCGAGAAAACTGCCGTCAGATTACGCCGGAAACAACAACGGCTTTTTAAACAACTACAGCCGCCAGAACGGTACCGGCGGCAGCACTGCAGGAGCTGCTCAGGAACCGCTGGGGCAACCCCAGCGCACCGGGTGCTCAGCGCGTGGCCCTGACCCCACCGCATGGCATGTCACCCTTGGGCAGGAAGCTTGACATTTTCTGGAAGCACCGGTGTCATTTCACGGGCTTTGCCGTCGCTTTGCGCTTGTGGGGTAACACTATAGAGTTTTTCAGAAAGTGTTGGAGCAACTTTGGTACCTTTTCCATTCAGGCACACTGGGAGTGAGGTGTGGGGCTGCTGCCAGGGGCTCTGCTCAGCACAGCATGGCTGGAGCTGGTCCAGGACCTCCTTCGAAAGACAGACTGGTCAGACACACAGCTATCCTGAATCATCAAGGATAATCCTATGTTCAAGTTCCTACGTTCCAGTTGAAGTTCAAGTTCCTACGTTCCAATTGGTGCCCGTTACCTCTTGTCCTGGATCATCAAAGATGATCCAGGACAAGAGGTAACGGGTACAAACTGGAACCTAGGAACTTCTATCAAAGCATGAGGAGGAACTTCTTTACTTTGAGGGTGGCAGAGCGCTGGAACAGGCTGCCCAGGGAGGCGGTAGAGTCTCCGACCCCAGAAACATTCAAAACCCGCCTGGAGGTCATCCTGTGCAACCTGCTGTAGGTGACCCTGCTCTGGCAGGGGGGTTGGGCTGGATGATCTCCAGAGCTCCTTTCCAACCCTAACCAATCTGTGATTCTGTGATCAGAGCTGTTCTTCGAAATCTGTTCCTAGGAAATCGCTGCGAGAAGGAGGATGCACCTGAGGAGCAGGCCTAAGATGGAGGATTGAACAAACAAGTAGCTCTTACCTGAGGAATCGGCTATCCCATGGAACAACTTCTGAGAAAGATTCTGCAACATTACTAGGGGTCCGCCAAAACATACAATTACTTGCCATGTTCCAGTTAAAGCCTAAACTATCGAGTTGGCATTTCTTTTTAGAAGTGTATAAAGAAGCGGTAATGGGCCAAATCCTCAAGCCACTGTAAATCAACACGATTTGCTTGCCTCCGCTGGAACACCCGCTCTCTATTTCAGTTCAGGAGCTAACACACAGTATCTTAATATGCATTTAGGTTAATATTTGCACTTTGCAGGGCTAGGTAGATTGCACGGCTGGCACATATCAGACTAAATGTCACTTCCGAAAGCTAAGGGACCGAACCGGAAGCTGCCATTCAGAGGGACTACCTGACAACATGTGGAACCTCTCCGGAAAAGCCTTCCCACCTCAAGCAACTCCTTTTGATTAATCTTTCACATAGACAATACACGTTATATACACCGACACACCCCCCCGGCCTTTGCCTCCACAGATCCTGTGGTTGGCTAATTAAAGGAGGAGGTGTAACTATCAATCTAATCTGGCTTGTTCTCAAATTTACCATAATTTCCACACTTGAGAGGCTGGTGAAATGAAACAGCACTACTACACTTTCCCATTCATCAGCCGGAAGCAGAACAACTCAGAGAACCGGGCGAAAAATAATTCGGATGCGGGATCAGGTGTTGCGCGCGTGCATCTGTGCCTGTACAGGGGCACGCAGGCACATGAGCATTCACGGGAGGCAGCAGCAGTAGCACGGGGGCAGATGAGCACCACCAGTCATTTGACCTCGACAGGTGAATGCTTGCAGATGTACTCACAGCACACTTATTAGAAGAGGCCCAAATGCCCGAGAAAACTGCCGTCAGATTACGCCGGAAACAACAACGGCTTTTTAAACAACTACAGCCGCCAGAACGGTACCGGCGGCAGCACTGCAGGAGCTGCTCAGGAACCGCTGGGGCAACCCCAGCGCACCGGGTGCTCAGCGCGTGGCCCTGACCCCACCGCATGGCATGTCACCCTTGGGCAGGAAGCTTGACATTTTCTGGAAGCACCGGTGTCATTTCACGGGCTTTGCCGTCGCTTTGCGCTTGTGGGGTAACACTATAGAGTTTTTCAGAAAGTGTTGGAGCAACTTTGGTACCTTTTTCCATTCAGGCACACTGGGAGTGAGCTGTGGGGCTGCTGCCAGGGGCTCTGCTCAGCACAGCATGGCTGGAGCTGGCCCAGGACCTCCTTCGAAAGACAGACTGGTCAGACACACAGCTATCCTGAATCATCAAGGATAATCCTATGTTCAAGTTCAAGTTCCTACGTTCCAGTTCAAGTTCAAGTTCCTACGTTCCAATTGGTGCCCGTTACCTCTTGTCCTGGATCATCAAAGATGATCCAGGACAAGAGGTAACGGGTACAAACTGGAACGTAGGAACTTCTATCAAAGCATGAGGCGGAACTTCTTTACTTTGAGGGTGGCAGAGCGCTGGAACAGGCTGCCCAGGGAGGCGGTAGAGTCTCCCACCCCAGAGACATTCAAAACCCGCCTGGAGGTCATCCGGTGCAACCTGCTGTAGGTGACCCTGCTCTGGCAGGGGGGTTGGGCTGGATGATCTCCAGAGCTCCTTTCCAACCCTAACCAATCTGTGATTCTGTGATCAGAGCTGTTCTTCGAAATCTGTTCCTAGGAAATCGCTGCGAGAAGGAGGATGCACCTGAGGAGCAGGCCTAAGATGGAGGATTGAACAAACAAGTAGCTCTTACCTGAGGAATCGGCTATCCCATGGAACAACTTCTGAGAAAGATTCTGCAACATTACTAGGGGTCCGCCAAAACATACAATTACTTGCCATGTTCCAGTTAAAGCCTAAACTATCGAGTTGGCATTTCTTTTTAAAAGTGTATAAAGAAGCGGTAATGGGCCAAATCCGCAAGCCACTGTAAATCAACACGATTTGCTTGCCTCCGCTGGAACACCCGCTCTCTGTTTCAGTTCAGGAGCTAACACACAGTATCTTAATATGCATTTAGGTTAATATTTGCACTTTGCAGGGCTAGGTAGATTGCACGGCTGGCACATATCAGACTAAATGTCACTTCCGAAAGCTAAGGGACCGAACCGGAAGCTGCCATTCAGAGGGACTACCTGACAACATGTGGAACCTCTCCGGAAAAGCCTTCCCACCTCAAGCAACTCCTTTTGATTAATCTTTCACATAGACAATACACGTTACTATTTTAAAAAGCTGAATTTTTAAGGACAGAATACCTTAACGAACAGAGGAAAATGTGAACCAATTAGCATCTTCAAGCACTCTGAGACGCAGGGAGAGAAGGCCTACATAGAGTAGCCAGGTCCCTTCAGAGACCACAGCTGTAGTCCCTCTCTGCAATGTTGCCTCCTGGCAGCTAGACCGGGTCCAACCCCAGGACCCAGACACACTGCCAGTCACTCCAGAGTGTCATTAAGATGCACGGCACCACGGCGCAATTCAAATCAATGTTTCTTTCCTGCACGTTGCAGCGGGCGAGGTAGCAAAGGTTGACGTGAAAAGTGGGAGAGCTGCCCAGTAACCGTGAGGTTTTGTATCATGCGAACTTACAAAATGGTCTGGAATAAAGAATCTGTGCAGTATTGCCTTTCACACGGTGTCTAATCTCGCACCGCTAGACAACTTCAACTACGAGTATCTGGGAGAACTCGAGATGGTTTCACAAAGACTTGTCATCCTCCTTCACCAGATCACTCTCTGGAAGGCGTGAGGGAGGGGGAGTTGAAATACATCATATTAGAATGAATAGAAATGGTAATGATTGGGCTCTTCCACAACACTTCCGCTCTAAGTAATCAGTTAATTAACCCTGAATCGAGCGGGCTTGCTGGTCAGGAATACAGCAGTTGGATTGACAACAGCTTCCAGACTCCTGCTTCTCAAGGACAAGATTCGGTAACCCTTATTGATGTTAAACATTAGCTTACCCTGTGAGCAACCTCCAGAAATCAAGAGCGATTGTGCTACGTGAGGAAGATTGGTAGAACCTCATACCAATTTACAAGACAAGAAAGAACAGACAAGAAAGAACCTCCAGCAATCTCGCCATGGTAAAATCGTATGCCCCCCCACCGACACGCCCCCCGGCCTTTGCCTCCACAGATCCTGTGGTTGGCTAATTAAAGGAGGAGGTGTAACTATCAATCTAATCTCGCTTGTTCTCAAATTTACCATAATTTCCACACTTGAGAGGCTGGTGAAATGAAACAGCACTACTACACTTTCCCATTCATCAGCCGGAAGCAGAACAACTCAGAGAACCGGGCGAAAAATAATTAGGATGCGGGATCAGGTGTTGCGCGCGTGCATCTGTGCCTGTACAGGGGCACGCAGGCACATGAGCATTCACGGGAGGCAGCAGCAGTAGCACGGGGGCAGATGAGCACCACCAGTCATTTGACCTCGACAGGTGAATGCTTGCAGATGTACTCACAGCACACTTATTAGAAGAGGCCCAAATGCCCGAGAAAACTGCCGTCAGATTACGCCGGAAACAACAACGGCTTTTTAAACAACTACAGCCGCCAGAACGGTACCGGCGGCAGCACTGCAGGAGCTGCTCAGGAACCGCTGGGGCAACCCCAGCGCACCGGGTGCTCAGCGCGTGGCCCTGACCCCACCGCATGGCATGTCACCCTTGGGCAGGAAGCTTGACATTTTCTGGAAGCACCGGTGTCATTTCACGGGCTTTGCCGTCGCTTTGCGCTTGTGGGGTAACACTATAGAGTTTTTCAGAAAGTGTTGGAGCAACTTTGGTACCTTTTCCATTCAGGCACACTGGGAGTGAGCTGTGGGGCTGCTGCCAGGGGCTCTGCTCAGCACAGCATGGCTGGAGCTGGCCCAGGACCTCCTTCGAAAGACAGACTGGTCAGACACACAGCTATCCTGAATCATCAAGGATAATCCTATGTTCAAGTTCAAGTTCCTACCTTCCAGTTCAAGTTCAAGTTCCTACGTTCCAATTGGTGCCCGTTACCTCTTGTCCTGGATCATCAAAGATGATCCAGGACAAGAGGTAACGGGTACAAACTGGAACCTAGGAACTTCTATCAAAGTATGAGGAGGAACTTCTTTACTTTGAGGGTGGCAGAGCGCTAGAACAGGCTGCCCAGGGAGGCAGTAGAGTCTCCGACCCCAGAGACATTCATAACCCGCCTGGAGGTCATCCTGTGCAACCTGCTGTAGGTGACCCTGCTCTGGCAGGGGGTTGGACTGGATGATCTCCAGAGCTCCTTTCCAACCCTAACCAATCTGTGATTCTGTGATCAGAGCTGTTCTTCGAAATCTGTTCCTAGGAAATCGCTGCGAGAAGGAGGATGCACCTGAGGAGCAGGCCTAAGATGGAGGATTGAACAAACAAGTAGCTCTTACCTGAGGAATCGGCTATCCCATGGAACAACTTCTGAGAAAGATTCTGCAACATTACTAGGGGTCCGCCAAAACATACAATTACTTGCCATGTTCCAGTTAAAGCCTAAACTATCGAGTTGGCATTTCTTTTTAAAAGTGTATAAAGAAGCGGTAATGGGCCAAATCCTCAAGCCACTCTAAATCAACACGATTTGCTTGCCTCCGCTGGAACACCCGCTCTCTATTTCAGTTCAGGAGCTAACACACACTATCTTAATATGCATTTAGGTTAATATTTGCACTTTGCAGGGCTAGGTAGATTGCACAGCTGGCACATATCAGACTAAATGTCACTTCCGAAAGCTAAGGGACCGAACCGGAAGCTGCCATTCAGAGGGACTACCTGACAACATGTGGAACCTCTCCGGAAAAGCCTTCCCACCTCAAGCAACTCCTTTTGATTAATCTTTCACATAGACAATACACGTTTTATACACCGACACACCCCCCCGGCCTTTGCCTCCACAGATCCTGTGGTTGGCTAATTAAAGGAGGAGGTGTAACTATCAATCTAATCTGGCTTGTTCTCAAATTTACCATAATTTCCACACTTGAGAGGCTGGTGAAATGAAACAGCACTACTACACTTTCCCATTCATCAGCCGGAAGCAGAACAACTCCGAGAACCGGGCGAAAAATAATTAGGATGCGGGATCAGGTGTTGCGCGCGTGCATCTGTGCCTGTACAGGGGCACGCAGGCACATGAGCATTCACGGGAGGCAGCAGCAGTAGCACGGGGGCAGATGAGCACCACCAGTCATTTGACCTCGACAGGTGAATGCTTGCAGATGTACTCACAGCACACTTATTAGAAGAGGCCCAAATGCCCGAGAAAACTGCCGTCAGATTACGCCGGAAACAACAACGGCTTTTTAAACAACTACAGCCGCCAGAACGGTACCGGCAGCAGCACTGCAGGAGCTGCTCAGGAACCGCTGGGGCAACCCCAGCGCACCGGGTGCTCAGCGCGTGGCCCTGACCCCACCGCATGGCATGTCACCCTTGGGCAGGAAGCTTGACATTTTCTGGAAGCACCGGTGTCATTTCACGGGCTTTGCCGTCGCTTTGCGCTTGTGGGGTAACACTATAGAGTTTTTCACAAAGTGTTGGAGCATCTTTGGTACCTTTTCCATTCAGGCACACTGGGAGTGAGCTGTGGGGCTGCTGCCAGGGGCTCTGCTCAGCACAGCATAGCTGGAGCTGGCCCAGGACCTCCTTCGAAAGACAGACTGGTCAGACACACAGCTATCCTGAATCATCAAGGATAATCCTATGTTCAAGTTCAAGTTCCTACCTTCCAGTTCAAGTTCAAGTTCCTACGTTCCAATTGGTGCCCGTTACCTCTTGTCCTGGATCATCAAAGATGATCCAGGACAAGAGGTAACGGGTACAAACTGGAACCTAGGAACTTCTATCAAAGCATGAGGAGGAACTTCTTTACTTTGAGGGTGGCAGAGCGCTGGAACAGGCTGCCCAGGGAGGCGGTAGAGTCTCCGACCCCAGAGACATTCAAAACCCGCCTGGAGGTCATCCTGTGCAACCTGCTGTAGGTGACCCTGCTCTGGCAGGGGGGTTGGACTGGATGATCTCCAGAGCTCCTTTCCAACCCTAACCAAACTGTGATTCTGTGATCAGAGCTGTTCTTCGAAATCTGTTCCTAGGAAATCGCTGCGAGAAGGAGGATGCACCTGAGGAGCAGGCCTAAGATGGAGGATTGAACAAACAAGTAGCTCTTACCTGAGGAATCGGCTATCCCATGGAACAACTTCTGAGAAAGATTCTGCAACATTACTAGGGGTCCGCCAAAACACAGAATTACTTGCCATGTTCCAGTTAAAGCCTAAACTATCGAGTTGGCATTTCTTTTTAAAAGTGTATAAAGAAGCGGTAATGGGCCAAATCCTCAAGCCACTCTAAATCAACACGATTTGCTTGCCTCCGCTGGAACACCCGCTCTCTATTTCAGTTCAGGAGCTAACACACAGTATCTTAATATGCATTTAGGTTAATATTTGCACTTTGCAGGGCTAGGTAGATTGCACGGCTGGCACATATCAGACTAAATGTCACTTCCGAAAGCTAAGGGACCGAACCGGAAGCTGCCATTCAGAGGGACTACCTGACAACATGTGGAACCTCTCCGGAAAAGCCTTCCCACCTCAAGCAACTCCTTTTGATTAATCTTTCACATAGACAATACACCTTATATACACCGACACACCCCCCCGGCCTTTGCCTCCACAGATCCTGTGGTTGGCTAATTAAAGGAGGAGGTGTAACTATCAATCTAATCTGGCTTGTTCTCAAATTTACCATAATTTCCACACTTGAGAGGCTGGTGAAATGAAACAGCACTACTACACTTTCCCATTCATCAGCCGGAAGCAGAACAACTCCGAGAACCGGGCGAAAAATAATTAGGATGCGGGATCAGGTGTTGCGCGCGTGCATCTGTGCCTGTACAGGGGCACGCAGGCACATGAGCATTCACGGGAGGCAGCAGCAGTAGCACGGGGGCAGATGAGCACCACCAGTCATTTGACCTCGACAGGTGAATGCTTGCAGATGTACTCACAGCACACTTATTAGAAGAGGCCCAAATGCCCGAGAAAACTGCCGTCAGATTACGCCGGAAACAACAACGGCTTTTTAAACAACTACAGCCGCCAGAACGGTACCGGCGGCAGCACTGCAGGAGCTGCTCAGGAACCGCTGGGGCAACCCCAGCGCACCGGGTGCTCAGCGCGTGGCCCTGACCCCACCGCATGGCATGTCACCCTTGGGCAGGAAGCTTGACATTTTCTGGAAGCACCGGTGTCATTTCACGGGCTTTGCCGTCGCTTTGCGCTTGTGGGGTAACACTATAGAGTTTTTCAGAAAGTGTTGGAGCAACTTTGGTACCTTTTCCATTCAGGCACACTGGGAGTGAGCTGTGGGGCTGCTGCCAGGGGCTCTGCTCAGCACAGCATGGCTGGAGCTGGTCCAGGACCTCCTTCGAAAGACAGACTGGTCAGACACACAGCTATCCTGAATCATCAAGGATAATCCTATGTTCAAGCTCCTACGTTCCAGTTCAAGTTCAAGTTCCTACGTTCCAATTGGTGCCCGTTACGTAACGGTGTAACGGGTACAAACTGGAACCTAGGAACTTCTATCAAAGCATGAGGAGGAACTTCTTTACTTTGAGGGTGGCAGAGCGCTGGAACAGGCTGCCCAGGGAGGCGGTAGAGTCTCCCACCCCAGAGACATTCAAAACCCGCCTGGAGGTCATCCTGTGCAACCTGCTGTAGGTGACCCTGCTCTGGCAGGGGGGTTGCACTACATGATCTCCAGAGGTCCTTTCCAACCCTAACCAATCTGTGATTCTGTGATCAGAGCTGTTCTTCGAAATCTGTTCCTAGGAAATCGCTGTGAGAAGAAGGACGCACCTGAGGAGCAGGCCTAAGATGGAGGATTGAACAAACAAGTAGCTCTTACCTGAGGAATCGGCTATCCCATGGAACAACTTCTGAGAAAGATTCTGCAACATTACTAGGGGTCCGCCAAAACATACAATTACTTGCCATGTTCCAGTTAAAGCCTAAACTATCGAGTTGGCATTTCTTTTTAAAAGTGTATAAAGAAGCGGTAATGGGCCAAATCCTCAAGCCACTGTAAATCAACACGATTTGCTTGCCTCCGCTGGAACACCCGCTCTCTGTTTCAGTTCAGGAGCTAACACACAGTATCTTAATATGCATTTAGGTTAATATTTGCACTTTGCAGGGCTAGGTAGATTGCACGGCTGGCACATATCAGACTAAATGTCACGTCCGAAAGCTAAGGGACCGAACCGGAAGCTGCCATTCAGAAGGACTACCTGACAACATGTGGAACCTCTCCGGAAAAGCCTTCCCACCTCAAGCAACTCCTTTTGATTAATCTTTCACATAGACAATACACCTTATATACACCGACACACCCCCCCGGCCTTTGCCTCCACAGATCCTGTGGTTGGCTAATTAAAGGAGGAGGTGTAACTATCAATCTAATCTGGCTTGTTCTCAAATTTACCATAATTTCCACACTTGAGAGGCTGGTGAAATGAAACAGCACTACTACACTTTCCCATTCATCAGCCGGAAGCAGAACAACTCAGAGAACCGGGCGAAAAATAATTAGGATGCGGGATCAGGTGTTGCGCGCGTGCATCTGTGCCTGTACAGGGGCACGCAGGCACATGAGCATTCACGGGAGGCAGCAGCAGTAGCTGGGGGCAGATGAGCACCACCAGTCATTTGACCTCGACAGGTGAATGCTTGCAGATGTACTCACAGCACACTTATTAGAAGAGGCCCAAATGCCCGAGAAAACTGCCGTCAGATTACGCCGGAAAAAACAACGGCTTTTTAAAAAAATACAGCTGCCAGAAATGTACCAGCAGAAGCACTGCAGGAGCTGCTGAGGAACCGCTGGGGCAACCCCAGCGCACCGGGTGCTCAGCGCGTGGCCCTGACCCCACCGCATGGCATGTCACCCTTGGGCAGGAAGCTTGACATTTTCTGGAAGCACCGGTGTCATTTCACGGGCTTTGCCGTCGCTTTGCGCTTGTGGGGTAACACTATAGAGTTTTTCAGAAAGTGTTGGAGCAACTTTGGTACCTTTTCCATTCAGGCACACTGGGAGTGAGCTGTGGGGCTGCTGCCAGGGGCTCTGCTCAGCACAGCATGGCTGGAGCTGGTCCAGGACCTCCTTCGAAAGACAGACTGGTCAGACACACAGCTATCCTGAATCATCAAGGATAATCCTATGTTCAAGCTCCTACGTTCCAGTTCAAGTTCAAGTTCCTACGTTCCAATTGGTGCCCGTTACCTCTTGTCCTGGATCATCAAAGATGATCCAGGACAAGAGGTAACGGGTACAAACTGGAACCTAGGAACTTCTATCAAAGTATGAGGAGGAACTTCTTTACTTTGAGGGTGGCAGAGCGCTAGAACAGGCTGCCCAGGGAGGCAGTAGAGTCTCCGACCCCAGAGACATTCATAACCCGCCTGGAGGTCATCCTGTGCAACCTGCTGTAGGTGACCCTGCTCTGGCAGGGGGTTGGACTGGATGATCTCCAGAGCTCCTTTCCAACCCTAACCAATCTGTGATTCTGTGATCAGAGCTGTTCTTCGAAATCTGTTCCTAGGAAATCGCTGCGAGAAGGAGGATGCACCTGAGGAGCAGGCCTAAGATGGAGGATTGAACAAACAAGTAGCTCTTACCTGAGGAATCGGCTATCCCATGGAACAACTTCTGAGAAAGATTCTGCAACATTACTAGGGGTCCGCCAAAACATACAATTACTTGCCATGTTCCAGTTAAAGCCTAAACTATCGAGTTGGCATTTCTTTTTAAAAGTGTATAAAGAAGCGGTAATGGGCCAAATCCTCAAGCCACTCTAAATCAACACGATTTGCTTGCCTCCGCTGGAACACCCGCTCTCTATTTCAGTTCAGGAGCTAACACACACTATCTTAATATGCATTTAGGTTAATATTTGCACTTTGCAGGGCTAGGTAGATTGCACAGCTGGCACATATCAGACTAAATGTCACTTCCGAAAGCTAAGGGACCGAACCGGAAGCTGCCATTCAGAGGGACTACCTGACAACATGTGGAACCTCTCCGGAAAAGCCTTCCCACCTCAAGCAACTCCTTTTGATTAATCTTTCACATAGACAATACACGTTATATACACCGACACACCCCCCCGGCCTTTGCCTCCACAGATCCTGTGGTTGGCTAATTAAAGGAGGAGGTGTAACTATCAATCTAATCTGGCTTGTTCTCAAATTTACCATAATTTCCACACTTGAGAGGCTGGTGAAATGAAACAGCACTACTACACTTTCCCATTCATCAGCCGGAAGCAGAACAACTCCGAGAACCGGGCGAAAAATAATTAGGATGCGGGATCAGGTGTTGCGCGCGTGCATCTGTGCCTGTACAGGGGCACGCAGGCACATGAGCATTCACGGGAGGCAGCAGCAGTAGCACGGGGGCAGATGAGCACCACCAGTCATTTGACCTCGACAGGTGAATGCTTGCAGATGTACTCACAGCACACTTATTAGAAGAGGCCCAAATGCCCGAGAAAACTGCCGTCAGATTACGCCGGAAACAACAACGGCTTTTTAAACAACTACAGCCGCCAGAACGGTACCGGCGGCAGCACTGCAGGAGCTGCTCAGGAACCGCTGGGGCAACCCCAGCGCACCGGGTGCTCAGCGCGTGGCCCTGACCCCACCGCATGGCATGTCACCCTTGGGCAGGAAGCTTGACATTTTCTGGAAGCACCGGTGTCATTTCACGGGCTTTGCCGTCGCTTTGCGCTTGTGGGGTAACACTATAGAGTTTTTCACAAAGTGTTGGAGCATCTTTGGTACCTTTTCCATTCAGGCACACTGGGAGTGAGCTGTGGGGCTGCTGCCAGGGGCTCTGCTCAGCACAGCATAGCTGGAGCTGGCCCAGGACCTCCTTCGAAAGACAGACTGGTCAGACACACAGCTATCCTGAATCATCAAGGATAATCCTATGTTCAAGTTCAAGTTCCTACCTTCCAGTTCAAGTTCAAGTTCCTACGTTCCAATTGGTGCCCGTTACCTCTTGTCCTGGATCATCAAAGATGATCCAGGACAAGAGGTAACGGGTACAAACTGGAACCTAGGAACTTCTATCAAAGCATGAGGAGGAACTTCTTTACTTTGAGGGTGGCAGAGCGCTGGAACAGGCTGCCCAGGGAGGCGGTAGAGTCTCCGACCCCAGAGACATTCAAAACCCGCCTGGAGGTCATCCTGTGCAACCTGCTGTAGGTGACCCTGCTCTGGCAGGGGGGTTGGACTGGATGATCTCCAGAGCTCCTTTCCAACCCTAACCAAACTGTGATTCTGTGATCAGAGCTGTTCTTCGAAATCTGTTCCTAGGAAATCGCTGCGAGGAGGATGCACCTGAGGAGCAGGCCTAAGATGGAGGATTGAACAAACAAGTAGCTCTTACCTGAGGAATCGGCTATCCCATGGAACAACTTCTGAGAAAGATTCTGCAACATTACTAGGGGTCCGCCAAAACACAGAATTACTTGCCATGTTCCAGTTAAAGCCTAAACTATCGAGTTGGCATTTCTTTTTAAAAGTGTATAAAGAAGCGGTAATGGGCCAAATCCTCAAGCCACTCTAAATCAACACGATTTGCTTGCCTCCGCTGGAACACCCGCTCTCTATTTCAGTTCAGGAGCTAACACACAGTATCTTAATATGCATTTAGGTTAATATTTGCACTTTGCAGGGCTAGGTAGATTGCACGGCTGGCACATATCAGACTAAATGTCACTTCCGAAAGCTAAGGGACCGAACCGGAAGCTGCCATTCAGAGGGACTACCTGACAACATGTGGAACCTCTCCGGAAAAGCCTTCCCACCTCAAGCAACTCCTTTTGATTAATCTTTCACATAGACAATACACCTTATATACACCGACACACCCCCCCGGCCTTTGCCTCCACAGATCCTGTGGTTGGCTAATTAAAGGAGGAGGTGTAACTATCAATCTAATCTCGCTCGTTCTCAAATTTACCATAATTTCCACACTTGAGAGGCTGGTGAAATGAAACAGCACTACTACACTTTCCCATTCATCAGCCGGAAGCAGAACAACTCAGAGAACCGGGCGAAAAATAATTAGGATGCGGGATCAGGTGTTGCGCGCGTGCATCTGTGCCTGTACAGGGGCACGCAGGCACATGAGCATTCACGGGAGGCAGCAGCAGTAGCACGGGGGGAGATGAGCACCACCAGTCATTTGACCTCGACAGGTGAATGCTTGCAGATGTACTCACAGCACACTTATTAGAAGAGGCCCAAATGCCCGAGAAAACTGCCGTCAGATTACGCCGGAAACAACAACGGCTTTTTAAACAACTACAGCCGCCAGAACGGTACCGGCGGCAGCACTGCAGGAGCTGCTCAGGAACCGCTGGGGCAACCCCAGCGCACCGGGTGCTCAGCGCGTGGCCCTGACCCCACCGCATGGCATGTCACCCTTGGGCAGGAAGCTTGACATTTTCTGGAAGCACCGGTGTCATTTCACGGGCTTTGCCGTCGCTTTGCGCTTGTGGGGTAACACTATAGAGTTTTTCAGAAAGTGTTGGAGCAACTTTGGTACCTTTTCCATTCAGGCACACTGGGAGTGAGCTGTGGGGCTGCTGCCAGGGGCTCTGCTCAGCACAGCATGGCTGGAGCTGGTCCAGGACCTCCTTCGAAAGACAGACTGGTCAGACACACAGCTATCCTGAATCATCAAGGATAATCCTATGTTCAAGCTCCTACGTTCCAGTTCAAGTTCAAGTTCCTACGTTCCAATTGGTGCCCGTTACGTAACGGTGTAACGGGTACAAACTGGAACCTAGGAACTTCTATCAAAGCATGAGGAGGAACTTCTTTACTTTGAGGGTGGCAGAGCGCTGGAACAGGCTGCCCAGGGAGGCGGTAGAGTCTCCCACCCCAGAGACATTCAAAACCCGCCTGGAGGTCATCCTGTGCAACCTGCTGTAGGTGACCCTGCTCTGGCAGGGGGGTTGGACTGGATGATCTCCAGAGGTCCTTTCCAACCCTAACCAATCTGTGATTCTGTGATCAGAGCTGTTCTTCGAAATCTGTTCCTAGGAAATCGCTGTGAGAAGAAGGACGCACCTGAGGAGCAGGCCTAAGATGGAGGATTGAACAAACAAGTAGCTCTTACCTGAGGAATCGGCTATCCCATGGAACAACTTCTGAGAAAGATTCTGCAACATTACTAGGGGTCCGCCAAAACATACAATTACTTGCCATGTTCCAGTTAAAGCCTAAACTATCGAGTTGGCATTTCTTTTTAAAAGTGTATAAAGAAGCGGTAATGGGCCAAATCCTCAAGCCACTGTAAATCAACACGATTTGCTTGCCTCCGCTGGAACACCCGCTCTCTATTTCAGTTCAGGAGCTAACACACTGTATCTTAATATGCATTTAGGTTAATATTTGCACTTTGCAGGGCTAGGTAGATTGCACGGCTGGCACATATCAGACTAAATGTCACGTCCGAAAGCTAAGGGACCGAACCGGAAGCTGCCATTCAGAAGGACTACCTGACAACATGTGGAACCTCTCCGGAAAAGCCTTCCCACCTCAAGCAACTCCTTTTGATTAATCTTTCACATAGACAATACACGTTATATACACCGACACACCCCCCCGGCCTTTGCCTCCACAGATCCTGTGGTTGGCTAATTAAAGGAGGAGGTGTAACTATCAATCTAATCTGGCTTGTTCTCAAATTTACCATAATTTCCACACTTGAGAGGCTGGTGAAATGAAACAGCACTACTACACTTTCCCATTCATCAGCCGGAAGCAGAACAACTCAGAGAACCGGGCGAAAAATAATTAGGATGCGGGATCAGGTGTTGCGCGCGTGCATCTGTGCCTGTACAGGGGCACGCAGGCACATGAGCATTCACGGGAGGCAGCAGCAGTAGCTGGGGGCAGATGAGCACCACCAGTCATTTGACCTCGACAGGTGAATGCTTGCAGATGTACTCACAGCACACTTATTAGAAGAGGCCCAAATGCCCGAGAAAACTGCCGTCAGATTACGCCGGAAACAACAACGGCTTTTTAAACAAATACAGCTGCCAGAAATGTACCAGCAGAAGCACTGCAGGAGCTGCTGAGGAACCGCTGGGGCAACCCCAGCGCACCGGGTGCTCAGCGCGTGGCCCTGACCCCACCGCATGGCATGTCACCCTTGGGCAGGAAGCTTGACATTTTCTGGAAGCACCGGTGTCATTTCACGGGCTTTGCCGTCGCTTTGCGCTTGTGGGGTAACACTATAGAGTTTTTCAGAAAGTGTTGGAGCAACTTTGGTACCTTTTCCATTCAGGCACACTGGGAGTGAGCTGTGGGGCTGCTGCCAGGGGCTCTGCTCAGCACAGCATGGCTGGAGCTGGTCCAGGACCTCCTTCGAAAGACAGACTGGTCAGACACACAGCTATCCTGAATCATCAAGGATAATCCTATGTTCAAGCTCCTACGTTCCAGTTCAAGTTCAAGTTCCTACGTTCCAATTGGTGCCCGTTACCTCTTGTCCTGGATCATCAAAGATGATCCAGGACAAGAGGTAACGGGTACAAACTGGAACCTAGGAACTTCTATCAAAGCATGAGGAGGAACTTCTTTACTTTGAGGGTGGCAGAGCGCTGGAACAGGCTGCCCAGGGAGGCGGTAGAGTCTCCCACCCCAGAGACATTCAAAACCCGCCTGGAGGTCATCCTGTGCAACCTGCTGTAGGTGACCCTGCTCTGGCGGGGGGGTTGCACTACATGATCTCCAGAGCTCCTTTCAAACCCTAACCAATCTGTGATTCTGTGATCAGAGCTGTTCTTCGAAATCTGTTCCTAGGAAATCGCTGCGAGAAGGAGGATGCACCTGAGGAGCAGGCCTAAGATGGAGGATTGAACAAACAAGTAGCTCTTACCTGAGGAATCGGCTATCCCATGGAACAACTTCTGAGAAAGATTCTGCAACATTACTAGGGGTCCGCCAAAACATACAATTACTTGCCATGTTCCAGTTAAAGCCTAAACTATCGAGTTGGCATTTCTTTTTAAAAGTGTATAAAGAAGCGGTAATGGGCCAAATCCTCAAGCCACTCTAAATCAACACGATTTGCTTGCCTCCGCTGGAACACCCGCTCTCTATTTCAGTTCAGGAGCTAACACACACTATCTTAATATGCATTTAGGTTAATATTTGCACTTTGCAGGGCTAGGTAGATTGCACGGCTGGCACATATCAGACTAAATGTCACTTCCGAAAGCTAAGGGACCGAACCGGAAGCTGCCATTCAGAGGGACTACCTGACAACATGTGGAACCTCTCCGGAAAAGCCTTCCCACCTCAAGCAACTCCTTTTGATTAATCTTTCACATAGACAATACACGTTATATACACCGACACACCCCCCCGGCCTTTGCCTCCACAGATCCTGTGGTTGGCTAATTAAAGGAGGAGGTGTAACTATCAATCTAATCTGGCTTGTTCTCAAATTTACCATAATTTCCACACTTGAGAGGCTGGTGAAATGAAACAGCACTACTACACTTTCCCGTTCATCAGCCGGAAGCAGAACAACTCAGAGAACCGGGCGAAAAATAATTAGGATGCGGGATCAGGTGTTGCGCGCGTGCATCTGTGCCTGTACAGGGGCACGCAGGCACATGAGCATTCACGGGAGGCAGCAGCAGTAGCACGGGGGCAGATGAGCACCACCAGTCATTTGACCTCGACAGGTGAATGCTTGCAGATGTACTCACAGCACACTTATTAGAAGAGGCCCAAATGCCCGAGAAAACTGCCGTCAGATTACGCCGGAATCAACAACGGCTTTTTAAACAACTACAGCCGCCAGAACGGTACAGGCGGCAGCACTGCAGGAGCTGCTCAGGAACCGCTGGGGCAACCCCAGCGCACCGGGTGCTCAGCGCGTGGCCCTGACCCCACCGCATGGCATGTCACCCTTGGGCAGGAAGCTTGACATTTTCTGGAAGCACCGGTGTCATTTCACGGGCTTTGCCGTCGCTTTGCGCTTGTGGGGTAACACTATAGAGTTTTTCGGAAAGTGTTGGAGCAACTTTGGTATCTTTTCCATTCAGGCACACTGGGAGTGAGCTGTGGGGCTGCTGCCAGGGGCTCTGCTCAGCACAGCATGGCTGGAGCTGGTCCAGGACCTCCTTCGAAAGACAGACTGGTCAGACACACAGCTATCCTGAATCATCAAGGATAATCCTATGTTCAAGCTCCTACGTTCCAGTTCAAGTTCAAGTTCCTACGTTCCAATTGGTGCCCGTTACGTAACGGTGTAACGGGTACAAACTGGAACCTAGGAACTTCTATCAAAGCATGAGGAGGAACTTCTTTACTTTGAGGGTGGCAGAGCCCTGGAACAGGCTGCCCAGGGAGGCGGTAGAGTCTCCCACCCCAGAGACATTCAAAACCCGCCTGGAGGTCATCCTGTGCAACCTGCTGTAGGTGACCCTGCTCTGGCAGGGGGGTTGGACTGGATGATCTCCAGAGGTCCTTTCCAACCCTAACCAATCTGTGATTCTGTGATCAGAGCTGTTCTTCAAAATCTGTTCCTAGGAAATCGCTGCGAGAAGGAGGACGCACCTGAGGAGCAGGCCTAAGATGGAGGATTGAACAAACAAGTAGCTCTTACCTGAGGAATCGGCTATCCCATGGAACAACTTCTGAGAAAGATTCTGCAACATTACTAGGGGTCCGCCAAAACATACAATTACTTGTCATGTTCCAGTTAAAGCCTAAACTATCGAGTTGGCATTTCTTTTTAAAAGTGTATAAAGAAGCGGTAATGGGCCAAATCCTCAAGCCACTGTAAATCAACACGATTTGCTTGCCTCCGCTGGAACACCCGCTCTCTATTTCAGTTCAGGAGCTAACACACAGTATCTTAATATGCATTTAGGTTAATATTTGCACTTTGCAGGGCTAGGTAGATTGCACGGCTGGCACATATCAGACTAAATGTCACGTCCGAAAGCTAAGGGACCGAACCGGAAGCTGCCATTCAGAGGGACTACCTGACAACATGTGGAACCTCTCCGGAAAAGCCTTCCCACCTCAAGCAACTCCTTTTGATTAATCTTTCACATAGACAATACACGTTACTATTTTAAAAAGCTGAATTTTTAAGGACAGAATACCTTAACGAACAGAGGAAAATGTGAACCAATTAGCATCTTCAAGCACTCTGAGACGCAGGGAGAGAAGGCCTACATAGAGTAGCCAGGTCCCTTCAGAGACCACAGCTGTAGCCCCTCTCTGCAATGTTGCCTCCTGGCAGCTAGACCGGGTCCAACCCCAGGACCCAGACACACTGCCAGTCACTCCAGAGTGTCATTAAGATGCACGGCACCACGGCGCAATTCAAATCAATGTTTCTTTCCTGCACGTTGCAGCGGGCGAGGTAGCAAAGGTTGACATGAAAAGTGGGAGAGCTGCCCAGTAACCATGAGGTTTTGTATCATGCGAACTTACAAAATGGTCTGGAATAAAGAATCTGTGCAGTATTGCCTTTCACACGGTGTCTAATCTCGCACCGCTAGACAACTTCAACTACGAGTATCTGGCAGAACTCGAGATGGTTTCACAAAGACTTGTCATCCTCCTTCACCAGATCACTCTCTGGAAGGCGTGAGGGAGGGGGAGTTGAAATACATCATATTAGAATGAATAGAAATGGTAATGATCGGGCTCTTCCACAACACTTCCGCTCTAAGTAATCAGTTAATTAACCCTGAATCGAGCGGGCTTGCTGGTCAGGAATACAGCAGTTGGATTGACAACAGCTTCCAGACTCCTGCTTCTCAAGGACAAGATTCGGTAACCCTTATTGATGTTAAACATTAGCTTACCCTGTGAGCAACCTCCAGAAATCAAGAGCGATTGTGCTACGTGAGGAAGACTGGCAGAACCTCATACCAATTTACAAGACAAGAAAGAACAGACAAGAAAGAACCTCCAGCACTCTCGCCATGGTAAACTCGTATGCCCCCCCTCCGACACCCCCCCCCGCCTTTGCCTCCACAGATCCTGTGGTTGGCTAATTAAAGGAGGAGGTGTAACTATCAATCTAATCTGGCTTGTTCTCAAATTTACCATAATTTCCACACTTGAGAGGCTGGTGAAATGAAACAGCACTACTACACTTTCCCATTCATCAGCCGGAAGCAGAACAACTCCGAGAACCGGGCGAAAAATAATTAGGATGCGGGATCAGGTGTTGCGCGCGTGCATCTGTGCCTGTACAGGGGCACGCAGGCACATGAGCATTCACCGGAGGCAGCAGCAGTAGCACGGGGGCAGATGAGCACCACCAGTCATTTGACCTCGACAGGTGAATGCTTGCAGATGTACTCACAGCACACTTATTAGAAGAGGCCCAAATGCCCGAGAAAACTGCCGTCAGATTACGCCGGAAACAACAACAGCTTTTTAAACAACTACAGCCGCCAGAACGGTACCGGCGGCAGCACTGCAGGAGCTGCTCAGGAACCGCTGGGGCAACCCCAGCGCACCGGGTGCTCAGCGCGTGGCCCTGACCCCACCGCATGGCATGCCACCCTTGGGCAGGAAGCTTGACATTTTCTGGAAGCACCGGTGTCATTTCACGGGCTTTGCTGTCGCTTTGCGCTTGTGGGGTAACACTATAGAGTTTTTCAGAAAGTGTTGGAGCAACTTTGGTACCTTTTCCATTCAGGCACACTGGGAGTGAGCTGTGGGGCTGCTGCCAGGGGCTCTGCTCAGCACAGCATGGCTGGAGCTGGCCCAGGACCTCCTTCGAAAGACAGACTGGTCAGACACACAGCTATCCTGAATCATCAAGGATAATCCTATGTTCAAGTTCAAGTTCCTACCTTCCAGTTCAAGTTCAAGTTCCTACGTTCCAATTGGTGCCCGTTACCTCTTGTCCTGGATCATCAAAGATGATCCAGGACAAGAGGTAACGGGTACAAACTGGAACCTAGGAACTTCTATCAAAGCATGAGGAGGAACTTCTTTACTTTGAGGGTGGCAGAGCGCTGGAACAGGCTGCCCAGGGAGGCGGTAGAGTCTCCCACCCCAGAGACATTCAAAACCCGCCTGGAGGTCATCCTGTGCAACCTGCTGTAGGTGACCCTGCTCTGGCAGGGGGTTGGACTGGATGATCTCCAGAGCTCCTTTCCAACCCTAACCAATCTGTGATTCTGTGATCAGAGCTGTTCTTCGAAATCTGTTCCTAGGAAATCGCTGCGAGAAGGAGGATGCACCTGAGGAGCAGGCCTAAGATGGAGGATTGAACAAACAAGTAGCTCTTACCTGAGGAATCGGCTATCCCATGGAACAACTTCAGAGAAAGATTCTGCAACATTACTAGGGGTCCGCCAAAACATACAATTACTTGCCATGTTCCAGTTAAAGCCTAAACTATCGAGTTGGCATTTCTTTTTAAAAGTGTATAAAGAAGCGGTAATGGGCCAAATCCGCAAGCCACTAAATCAACACGATTTGCTTGCCTCCACTGGAACACCCGCTCTCTATTTCAGTTCAGGAGCTAACACACAGTATCTTAATATGCATTTAGGTTAATATTTGCACTTTGCAGGGCTAGGTAGATTGCACGGCTGGCACATATCAGACTAAATGTCACTTCCGAAAGCTAAGGGACCGAACCGGAAGCTGCCATTCAGAGGGACTACCTGACAACATGTGGAACCTCTCCGGAAAAGCCTTCCCACCTCAAGCAACTCCTTTTGATTAATCTTTCACATAGACAATACACGTTACTATTTTAAAAAGCTGAATTTTTAAGGACAGAATACCTTAACGAACAGAGGAAAATGTGAACCAATTAGCATCTTCAAGCACTCTGAGACGCAGGGAGAGAAGGCCTACATAGAGTAGCCAGGTCCCTTCAGAGACCACAGCTGTAGCCCCTCTCTGCAATGTTGCCCCCTGGCAGCTAGACCGGGTCCAACCCCAGGACCCAGACACACTGCCAGTCACTCCAGAGTGTCATTAAGATGCACGGCACCACGGCGCAATTCAAATCAATGTTTCTTTCCTGCACGTTGCAGCGGGCGAGGTAGCAAAGGTTGACATGAAAAGTGGGAGAGCTGCCCAGTAACCATGAGGTTTTGTATCATGCGAACTTACAAAATGGTCTGGAATAAAGAATCTGTGCAGTATTGCCTTTCACACGGTGTCTAATCTCGCACCGCTAGACAACTTCAACTACGAGTATCTGGCAGAACTCGAGATGGTTTCACAAAGACTTGTCATCCTCCTTCACCAGATCACTCTCTGGAAGGCGTGAGGGAGGGGGAGTTGAAATACATCATATTAGAATGAATAGAAATGGTAATGATCGGGCTCTTCCACAACACTTCCGCTCTAAGTAATCAGTTAATTAACCCTGAATCGAGCGGGCTTGCTGGTCAGGAATACAGCAGTTGGATTGACAACAGCTTCCAGACTCCTGCTTCTCAAGGACAAGATTCGGTAACCCTTATTGATGTTAAACATTAGCTTACCCTGTGAGCAACCTCCAGAAATCAAGAGCGATTGTGCTACGTGAGGAAGACTGGCAGAACCTCATACCAATTTACAAGACAAGAAAGAACAGACAAGAAAGAACCTCCAGCAATCTCGCCATGGTAAAATCGTATGCCCCCCCACCGACACGCCCCCCGGCCTTTGCCTCCACAGATCCTGTGGTTGGCTAATTAAAGGAGGAGGTGTAACTATCAATCTAATCTGGCTTGTTCTCAAATTTACCATAATTTCCACACTTGAGAGGCTGGTGAAATGAAACAGCACTACTACACTTTCCCATTCATCAGCCGGAAGCAGAACAACTCAGAGAACCGGGCGAAAAATAATTAGGATGCGGGATCAGGTGTTGCGCGCGTGCATCTGTGCCTGTACAGGGGCACGCAGGCACATGAGCATTCACGGGAGGCAGCAGCAGTAGCACGGGGGCAGATGAGCACCACCAGTCATTTGACCTCGACAGGTGAATGCTTGCAGATGTACTCACAGCACACTTATTAGAAGAGGCCCAAATGCCCGAGAAAACTGCCGTCAGATTACGCCGGAAACAACAACGGCTTTTTAAACAACTACAGCCGCCAGAACGGTACCGGCGGCAGCACTGCAGGAGCTGCTCAGGAACCGCTGGGGCAACCCCAGCGCACCGGGTGCTCAGCGCGTGGCCCTGACCCCACCGCATGGCATGTCACCCTTGGGCAGGAAGCTTGACATTTTCTGGAAGCACCGGTGTCATTTCACGGGCTTTGCCGTCGCTTTGCGCTTGTGGGGTAACACTATAGAGTTTTTCAGAAAGTGTTGGAGCAACTTTGGTACCTTTTCCATTCAGGCACACTGGGAGTGAGGTGTGGGGCTGCTGCCAGGGGCTCTGCTCAGCACAGCATGGCTGGAGCTGGTCCAGGACCTCCTTCGAAAGACAGACTGGTCAGACACACAGCTATCCTGAATCATCAAGGATAATCCTATGTTCAAGTTCCTACGTTCCAGTTCAAGTTCAAGTTCCTACGTTCCAATTGGTGCCCGTTACCTCTTGTCCTGGATCATCAAAGATGATCCAGGACAAGAGGTAACGGGTACAAACTGGAACGTAGGAACTTCTATCAAAGCATGAGGAGGAACTTCTTTACTTTGAGGGTGGCAGAGCGCTGGAACAGGCTGCCCAGGGAGGCGGTAGAGTCTCCCACCCCAGAAACATTCAAAACCCGCCTGGAGGTCATCCTGTGCAACCTGCTGTAGGTGACCCTGCTCTGGCAGGGGGGTTGGGCTGGATGATCTCCAGAGCTCCTTTCCAACCCTAACCAATCTGCGATTCTGTGATCAGAGCTGTTCTTCGAAATCTGTTCCTAGGAAATCGCTGCGAGAAGGAGGATGCACCTGAGGAGCAGGCCTAAGATGGAGGATTGAACAAACAAGTAGCTCTTACCTGAGGAATCGGCTATCCCATGGAACAACTTCTGAGAAAGATTCTGCAACATTACTAGGGGTCTGCCAAAACATACAATTACTTGCCATGTTCCAGTTAAAGCCTAAACTATCGAGTTGGCATTTCTTTTTAAAAGTGTATAAAGAAGCGGTAATGGGCCAAATCCTCAAGCCACTGTAAATCAACACGATTTGCTTGCCTCCGCTGGAACACCTGCTCTCTATTTCAGTTCAGGAGCTAACACACAGTATCTTAATATGCATTTATGTTAATATTTGCACTTTGCAGGGCTAGGTAGATTGCACGGCTGGCACATATCAGACTAAATGTCACTTCCAAAAGCTAAGGGACCGAACCGGAAGCTGCCATTCAGAGGGACTACCTGACAACATGTGGAACCTCTCCGGAAAAGCCTTCCCACCTCAAGCAACTCCTTTTGATTAATCTTTCACATAGACAATACACATTACTATTTTAAAATCTGAATTGTTAAGGACAGAATACCTTAACGAACAGAGGAAAATGTGAACCAATTAGCATCTTCAAGCACTCTGAGACGCAGGGAGAGAAGGCCTACATAGAGTAGCCAGGTCCCTTCAGAGACCACAGCTGTAGCCCCTCTCTGCAATGTTGCCTCCTGGCAGCTAGACCGGTCCAACCCCAGGACCCAGACACACTGCCTGTCACTCCAGAGTGTCATTAAGATGCACGGCACCACGGCGCAATTCAAATAAATGTTTCTTTCCTGCACGTTGCAGCGGGCGAGGTAGCAAAGGTTGACGTGAAAAGTGGGAGAGCTGCCCAGTAACCGTGAGGTTTTGTATCACGCGAACTTAGAAAATGGTCTGGAATAAAGAATCTGTGCAGTATTGCCTTTCACACGGTGTCTAATCTCGTACCGCTAGACAACTTCAACTACGAGTATCTGGCAGAACTGGAGATGGTTTCACAAAGACTTGTCATCCTCCTTCACCAGATCACTCTCTAGAAGGCGTGAGGGATGGGGAGTTGAAATACATCATATTAGAATGAATAGAAATGGTAATGATCGGGCTCTTCCACAACACTTCCGCTCTAAGTAATCAGTTAATTAACCCTGAATCGAGCGGGCTTGCTGGTCAGGAATACAGCAGTTGGATTGACAACAGCTTCCAGACTCCTGCTTCTCAAGGACAAGATTCGGTAACCCTTATTGATGTTAAACATTAGCTTACCCTGTGAGGAACCTCCAGAAATCAAGAGGGATTGTGCTACGTGAGGAAGACTGGCAGAATCTCATACCAATTTACAAGACAAGAAAGAACAGACAAGAAAGAACCTCCAGCACTCTCGCCATGGTAAACTCGTATGCCCCCCCTCCGACACCCCCCCCCGCCTTTGCCTCCACAGATCCTGTGGTTGGCTAATTAAAGGAGGAGGTGTAACTATCAATCTAATCTCGCTTGTTCTCAAATTTACCATAATTTCCACACTTGAGAGGCTGGTGAAATGAAACAGCACTACTACACTTTCCCATTCATCAGCTGGAAGCAGAACAACTCCGAGAACCGGGCGAAAAATAATTAGGATGCGGGATCAGGTGTTGCGCGCGTGCATCTGTGCCTGTACAGGGGCACGCAGGCACATGAGCATTCACGGGAGGCAGCAGCAGTAGCACGGGGGCAGATGAGCACCACCAGTCATTTGACCTCGACAGGTGAATGCTTGCAGATGTACTCACAGCACACTTATTAGAAGAGGCCCAAATGCCCGAGAAAACTGCCGTCAGATTACGCCGGAAACAACAACGGCTTTTTAAACAACTACAGCCGCCAGAACGGTACCGGCGGCAGCACTGCAGGAGCTGCTCAGGAACCGCTGGGGCAACCCCAGCGCACCGGGTGCTCAGCGCGTGGCCCTGACCCCACCGCATGGCATGTCACCCTTGGGCAGGAAGCTTGACATTTTCTGGAAGCACCGGTGTCATTTCACGGGCTTTGCCGTCGCTTTGCGCTTGTGGGGTAACACTATAGAGTTTTTCAGAAAGTGTTGGAGCAACTTTGGTACCTTTTCCATTCAGGCACACTGGGAGTGAGCTGTGGGGCTGCTGCCAGGGGCTCTGCTCAGCACAGCATGGCTGGAGCTGGCCCAGGAACTCCTTCGAAAGACAGACTGGTCAGACACACAGCTATCCTGAATCATCAAGGATAATCCTATGTTCAAGTTCAAGTTCCTACGTTCCAGTTCAAGTTCAAGTTCCTACGTTCCAATTGGTGCCCGTTACCTCTTGTCCTGGATCATCAAAGATGATCCAGGACAAGAGGTAACGGGTACAAACTGGAACCTAGGAACTTCTATCAAAGCATGAGGAGGAACTTCTTTACTTTGAGGGTGGCACAGCGCTGGAACAGGCTGCCCGGGGAGGCGGTAGATTCTCCCACCCCAGAGACATTCAAAACCCGCCTGGAGGTCATCCTGTGCAACCTGCTGTAGGTGACCCTGCTCTGGCAGGGGGGTTGACTGGATGATCTCCAGAGCTCCTTTCCAACCCTAACCAATCTGTGATTCTGTGATCAGAGCTGTTCTTTGAAATCTGTTCCTAGGAAATCGCTGCGAGAAGGAGGATGCACCTGAGGAGCAGGCCTAAGATGGAGGATTGAACAAACAAGTAGCTCTTACCTGAGGAATCGGCTATCCCATGGAACAACTTCTGAGAAAGATTCTGCAACATTACTAGGGGTCCGCCAAAACATACAATTACTTGCCATGTTCCAGTTAAAGCCTAAACTATCGAGTTGCCATTTCTTTTTAAAAGTGTATAAAGAAGCAGTAATGGGCCAAATCCGCAAGCCACTGTAAATCAACACGATTTGCTTGCCTCCGCTGGAACACCCGCTCTCTATTTCAGTTCAGGAGCTAACACACAGTATCTTAATATGCATTTAGGTTAATATTTGCACTTTGCAGGGCTAGGTAGATTGCACGGCTGGCACATATCAGACTAAATGTCACTTCCGAAAGCTAAGGGACCGAACCGGAAGCTGCCATTCAGAGGGACTACCTGACAACATGTGGAACCTCTCCGGAAAAGCCTTCCCACCTCAAGCAACTCCTTTTGATTAATCTTTCACATAGACAATACACGTTATATACACCGACACACCCCCCCGGCCTTTGCCTCCACAGATCCTGTGGTTGGCTAATTAAAGGAGGAGGTGTAACTATCAATCTAATCTGGCTTGTTCTCAAATTTACCATAATTTCCACACTTGAGAGGCTGGTGAAATGAAACAGCACTACTACACTTTCCCATTCATCAGCCGGAAGCAGAACAACTCAGAGAACCGGTCGAAAAATAATTAGGATGCGGGATCAGGTGTTGCGCGCGTGCATCTGTGCCTGTACAGGGGCACGCAGGCACATGAGCATTCACGGGAGGCAGCAGCAGTAGCACGGGGGCAGATGAGCACCACCAGTCATTTGACCTCGACAGGTGAATGCTTGCAGATGTACTCACAGCACACTTATTAGAAGAGGCCCAAATGCCCGAGAAAACTGCCGTCAGATTACGCCGGAAACAACAACGGCTTTTTAAACAACTACAGCCGCCAGAACGGTACCGGCGGCAGCACTGCAGGAGCTGCTCAGGAACCGCTGGGGCAACTCCAGCGCACCGGGTGCTCAGCGCGTGGCCCTGACCCCACCGCATGGCATGTCACCCTTGGGCAGGAAGCTTGACATTTTCTGGAAGCACCGGTGTCATTTCACGGGCTTTGCCGTCGCTTTGCGCTTGTGGGGTAACACTATAGAGTTTTTCAGAAAGTGTTGGAGCAACTTTGGTACCTTTTCCATT
Source organism: Vanellus vanellus (assembly GCF_965231255.1). NCBI lineage: Eukaryota > Metazoa > Chordata > Aves > Charadriiformes > Charadriidae > Vanellus > Vanellus vanellus. The sequence goes on from NW_028127955.1 coordinate 1,705,350, forward strand.
CAGGCACACTGGGAGTGAGGTGTGGGGCTGCTGCCAGGGGCTCTGCTCAGCACAGCATGGCTGGAGCTGGCCCAGGAACTCCTTCGAAAGACAGACTGGTCAGACACACAGCTATCCTGAATCATCAAGGATAATCCTATGTTCAAGTTCAAGTTCCTACGTTCCAGTTCAAGTTCAAGTTCCTACGTTCCAATTGGTGCCCGTTACCTCTTGTCCTGGATCATCAAAGATGATCCAGGACAAGAGGTAACGGGTACAAACTGGAACCTAGGAACTTCTATCAAAGCATGAGGAGGAACTTCTTTACTTTGAGGGTGGCAGAGCGCTGGAACAGGCTGCCCGGGGAGGCGGTAGATTCTCCCACCCCAGAGACATTCAAAACCCGCCTGGAGGTCATCCTGTGCAACCTGCTGTAGGTGACCCTGCTCTGGCAGGGGGGTTGACTGGATGATCTCCAGAGCTCCTTTCCAACCCTAACCAATCTGTGATTCTGTGATCAGAGCTGTTCTTTGAAATCTGTTCCTAGGAAATCGCTGCGAGAAGGAGGATGCACCTGAGGAGCAGGCCTAAGATGGAGGATTGAACAAACAAGTAGCTCTTACCTGAGGAATCGGCTATCCCATGGAACAACTTCTGAGAAAGATTCTGCAACATTACTAGGGGTCCGCCAAAACATACAATTACTTGCCATGTTCCAGTTAAAGCCTAAACTATCGAGTTGCCATTTCTTTTTAAAAGTGTATAAAGAAGCAGTAATGGGCCAAATCCGCAAGCCACTGTAAATCAACACGATTTGCTTGCCTCCGCTGGAACACCCGCTCTCTATTTCAGTTCAGGAGCTAACACACAGTATCTTAATATGCATTTAGGTTAATATTTGCACTTTGCAGGGCTAGGTAGATTGCACGGCTGGCACATATCAGACTAAATGTCACTTCCGAAAGCTAAGGGACCGAACCGGAAGCTGCCATTCAGAGGGACTACCTGACAACATGTGGAACCTCTCCGGAAAAGCCTTCCCACCTCAAGCAACTCCTTTTGATTCATCTTTCACATAGACAATACACGTTATATACACCGACACACCCCCCCGGCCTTTGCCTCCACAGATCCTGTGGTTGGCTAATTAAAGGAGGAGGTGTAACTATCAATCTAATCTGGCTTGTTCTCAAATTTACCATAATTTCCACACTTGAGAGGCTGGTGAAATGAAACAGCACTACTACACTTTCCCATTCATCAGCCGGAAGCAGAACAACTCCGAGAACCGGTCGAAAAATAATTAGGATGCGGGATCAGGTGTTGCGCGCGTGCATCTGTGCCTGTACAGGGGCACGCAGGCACATGAGCATTCACGGGAGGCAGCAGCAGTAGCACGGGGGCAGATGAGCACCACCAGTCATTTGACCTCGACAGGTGAATGCTTGCAGATGTACTCACAGCACACTTATTAGAAGAGGCCCAAATGCCCGAGAAAACTGCCGTCAGATTACGCCGGAAACAACAACGGCTTTTTAAACAACTACAGCCGCCAGAACGGTACCGGCGGCAGCACTGCAGGAGCTGCTCAGGAACCGCTGGGGCAACCCCAGCGCACCGGGTGCTCAGCGCGTGGCCCTGACCCCACCGCATGGCATGTCACCCTTGGGCAGGAAGCTTGACATTTTCTGGAAGCACCGGTGTCATTTCACGGGCTTTGCCGTCGCTTTGCGCTTGTGGGGTAACACTATAGAGTTTTTCAGAAAGTGTTGGAGCAACTTTGGTACCTTTTCCATTCAGGCACACTGGGAGTGAGGTGTGGGGCTGCTGCCAGGGGCTCTGCTCAGCACAGCATGGCTGGAGCTGGCCCAGGACCTCCTTCGAAAGACAGACTGGTCAGACACACAGCTATCCTGAATCATCAAGGATAATCCTATGTTCAAGTTCAAGTTCCTACATTCCAGTTCAAGTTCAAGTTCCTACGTTCCAATTGGTGCCCATTACCTCTTGTCCTGGATCATCAAAGATGATCCAGGACAAGAGGTAACGGGTACAAACTGGAACCTAGGAACTTCTATCAAAGCATGAGGAGGAACTTCTTTACTTTGAGGGTGGCAGAGCGCTGGAACAGGCTGCCCAGGGAGGCGGTAGAGTCTCCCACCCCAGAGACATTCATAACCCGCCTGGAGGTCATCCTGTGCAACCTGCTGTAGGTGACCCTGCTCTGGCAGGGGGGTTGCACTACATGATCTCCAGAGCTCCTTTCCAACCCTAACCAATCTGTGATTCTGTGATCAGAGCTGTTCTTCGAAATCTGTTCCTAGGAAATCGCTGCGAGAAGGAGGATGCACCTGAGGATCAGGCCTAAGATGGAGGATTGAACAAACAAGTAGCTCTTAGCTGAGAAATCGGCTATCCCATGGAACAACTTCAGAGAAAGATTCTGCAACATTACTAGGGGTCCGCCAAAACATACAATTACTTGCCATGTTCCAGTTAAAGCCTAAACTATCGAGTTGGCATTTCTTTTTAAAAGTGTATAAAGAAGCGGTAATGGGCCAAATCCGCAAGCCACTGTAAATCAACACGATTTGCTTGCCTCCGCTGGAACACCCGCTCTCTATTTCAGTTCAGGAGCTAACACACAGTATCTTAATATGCATTTAGGTTAATATTTGCACTTTGCAGGGCTAGGTAGATTGCACGGCTGGCACATATCAGACTAAATGTCACTTCCGAAAGCTAAGGGACCGAACCGGAAGCTGCCATTCAGAGGGACTACCTGACAACATGTGGAACCTCTCCGGAAAAGCCTTCCCACCTCAAGCAACTCCTTTTGATTAATCTTTCACATAGACAATACACGTTACTATTTTAAAAAGCTGAATTTTTAAGGACAGAATACCTTAACGAACAGAGGATAATGTGAACCAATTAGCATCTTCAAGCACTCTGAGACGCAGGGAGAGAAGGCCTACATAGAGTAGCCAGGTCCCTTCAGAGACCACAGCTGTAGCCCCTCTCTGCAATGTTGCCTCCTGGCAGCTAGACCGGGTCCAACCCCAGGACCCAGACACACTGCCAGTCACTCCAGAGTGTCATTAAGATGCACGGCACCACGGCGCAATTCAAATCAATGTTTCTTTCCTGCACGTTGCAGCGGGCGAGGTAGCAAAGGTTGACGTGAAAAGTGGGAGAGCTGCCCAGTAACCGTGAGGTTTTGTATCATGCGAACTTACAAAATGGTCTGGAATAAAGAATCTGTGCAGTATTGCCTTTCACACGGTGTCTAATCTCGCACCGCTAGACAACTTCAACTACGAGTATCTGGCAGAACTCGAGATGGTTTCACAAAGACTTGTCATCCTCCTTCACCAGATCACTCTCTGGAAGGCGTGAGGGAGGGGGAGTTGAAATACATCATATTAGAATGAATAGAAATGGTAATGATCGGGCTCTTCCACAACACTTCCGCTCTAAGTAATCAGTTAATTAACCCTGAATCGAGCGGGCTTGCTGGTCAGGAATACAGCAGTTGGATTGACAACAGCTTCCAGACTCCTGCTTCTCAAGGACAAGATTCGGTAACCCTTATTGATGTTAAACATTAGCTTACCCTGTGAGGAACCTCCAGAAATCAAGAGCGATTGTGCTACGTGAGGAAGACTGGCAGAACCTCATACCAATTTACAAGACAAGAAAGAACAGACAAGAAAGAACCTCCAGCAATCTCGCCATGGTAAAATCGTATGCCCCCCCACCGACACGCCCCCCGGCCTTTGCCTCCACAGATCCTGTGGTTGGCTAATTAAAGGAGGAGGTGTAACTATCAATCTAATCTGGCTTGTTCTCAAATTTACCATAATTTCCACACTTGAGAGGCTGGTGAAATGAAACAGCACTACTACACTTTCCCATTCATTAGCCGGAAGCAGAACAACTCCGAGAACCGGTCGAAAAATAATTAGGATGCGGGATCAGGTGTTGCGCGCGTGCATCTGTGCCTGTACAGGGGCACGCAGGCACATGAGCATTCACGGGAGGCAGCAGCAGTAGCACGGGGGCAGATGAGCACCACCAGTCATTTGACCTCGACAGGTGAATGCTTGCAGATGTACTCACAGCACACTTATTAGAAGAGGCCCAAATGCCCGAGAAAACTGCCGTCAGATTACGCCGGAAACAACAACGGCTTTTTAAACAACTACAGCCGCCAGAACGGTACCGGCGGCAGCACTGCAGGAGCTGCTCAGGAACCGCTGGGGCAACTCCAGCGCACCGGGTGCTCAGCGCGTGGCCCTGACCCCACCGCATGGCATGTCACCCTTGGGCAGGAAGCTTGACATTTTCTGGAAGCACCGGTGTCATTTCACGGGCTTTGCCGTCGCTTTGCGCTTGTGGGGTAACACTATAGAGTTTTTCAGAAAGTGTTGGAGCAACTTTGGTACCTTTTCCATTCAGGCACACTGGGAGTGAGGTGTGGGGCTGCTGCCAGGGGCTCTGCTCAGCACAGCATGGCTGGAGCTGGCCCAGGACCTCCTTCGAAAGACAGACTGGTCAGACACACAGCTATCCTGAATCATCAAGGATAATCCTATGTTCAAGTTCAAGTTCCTACGTTCCAGTTCAAGTTCAAGTTCCTACGTTCCAATTGGTGCCCATTACCTCTTGTCCTGGATCATCAAAGATGATCCAGGACAAGAGGTAACGGGTACAAACTGGAACCTAGGAACTTCTATCAAAGCATGAGGAGGAACTTCTTTACTTTGAGGGTGGCAGAGCGCTGGAACAGGCTGCCCAGGGAGGCGGTAGAGTCTCCCACCCCAGAGACATTCATAACCCGCCTGGAGGTCATCCTGTGCAACCTGCTGTAGGTGACCCTGCTCTGGCAGGGGGGTTGCACTACATGATCTCCAGAGCTCCTTTCCAACCCTAACCAATCTGTGATTCTGTGATCAGAGCTGTTCTTCGAAATCTGTTCCTAGGAAATCGCTGCGAGAAGGAGGATGCACCTGAGGATCAGGCCTAAGATGGAGGATTGAACAAACAAGTAGCTCTTAGCTGAGAAATCGGCTATCCCATGGAACAACTTCAGAGAAAGATTCTGCAACATTACTAGGGGTCCGCCAAAACATACAATTACTTGCCATGTTCCAGTTAAAGCCTAAACTATCGAGTTGGCATTTCTTTTTAAAAGTGTATAAAGAAGCGGTAATGGGCCAAATCCGCAAGCCACTGTAAATCAACACGATTTGCTTGCCTCCGCTGGAACACCCGCTCTCTATTTCAGTTCAGGAGCTAACACACAGTATCTTAATATGCATTTAGGTTAATATTTGCACTTTGCAGGGCTAGGTAGATTGCACGGCTGGCACATATCAGACTAAATGTCACTTCCGAAAGCTAAGGGACCGAACCGGAAGCTGCCATTCAGAGGGACTACCTGACAACATGTGGAACCTCTCCGGAAAAGCCTTCCCACCTCAAGCAACTCCTTTTGATTAATCTTTCACATAGACAATACACGTTACTATTTTAAAAAGCTGAATTTTTAAGGACAGAATACCTTAACGAACAGAGGATAATGTGAACCAATTAGCATCTTCAAGCACTCTGAGACGCAGGGAGAGAAGGCCTACATAGAGTAGCCAGGTCCCTTCAGAGACCACAGCTGTAGCCCCTCTCTGCAATGTTGCCTCCTGGCAGCTAGACCGGGTCCAACCCCAGGACCCAGACACACTGCCAGTCACTCCAGAGTGTCATTAAGATGCACGGCACCACGGCGCAATTCAAATCAATGTTTCTTTCCTGCACGTTGCAGCGGGCGAGGTAGCAAAGGTTGACGTGAAAAGTGGGAGAGCTGCCCAGTAACCGTGAGGTTTTGTATCATGCGAACTTACAAAATGGTCTGGAATAAAGAATCTGTGCAGTATTGCCTTTCACACGGTGTCTAATCTCGCACCGCTAGACAACTTCAACTACGAGTATCTGGCAGAACTCGAGATGGTTTCACAAAGACTTGTCATCCTCCTTCACCAGATCACTCTCTGGAAGGCGTGAGGGAGGGGGAGTTGAAATACATCATATTAGAATGAATAGAAATGGTAATGATCGGGCTCTTCCACAACACTTCCGCTCTAAGTAATCAGTTAATTAACCCTGAATCGAGCGGGCTTGCTGGTCAGGAATACAGCAGTTGGATTGACAACAGCTTCCAGACTCCTGCTTCTCAAGGACAAGATTCGGTAACCCTTATTGATGTTAAACATTAGCTTACCCTGTGAGGAACCTCCAGAAATCAAGAGCGATTGTGCTACGTGAGGAAGACTGGCAGAACCTCATACCAATTTACAAGACAAGAAAGAACAGACAAGAAAGAACCTCCAGCAATCTCGCCATGGTAAAATCGTATGCCCCCCCACCGACACGCCCCCCGGCCTTTGCCTCCACAGATCCTGTGGTTGGCTAATTAAAGGAGGAGGTGTAACTATCAATCTAATCTGGCTTGTTCTCAAATTTACCATAATTTCCACACTTGAGAGGCTGGTGAAATGAAACAGCACTACTACACTTTCCCATTCATCAGCCGGAAGCAGAACAACTCAGAGAACCGGGCGAAAAATAATTAGGATGCGGGATCAGGTGTTGCGCGCGTGCATCTGTGCCTGTACAGGGGCACGCAGGCACATGAGCATTCACGGGAGGCAGCAGCAGTAGCACGGGGGCAGATGAGCACCACCAGTCATTTGACCTCGACAGGTGAATGCTTGCAGATGTACTCACAGCACACTTATTAGAAGAGGCCCAAATGCCCGAGAAAACTGCCGTCAGATTACGCCGGAAACAACAACGGCTTTTTAAACAACTACAGCCGCCAGAACGGTACCGGCGGCAGCACTGCAGGAGCTGCTCAGGAACCGCTGGGGCAACCCCAGCGCACCGGGTGCTCAGCGCGTGGCCCTGACCCCACCGCATGGCATGCCACCCTTGGGCAGGAAGCTTGACATTTTCTGGAAGCACCGGTGTCATTTCACGGGCTTTGCTGTCGCTTTGCGCTTGTGGGGTAACACTATAGAGTTTTTCAGAAAGTGTTGGAGCAACTTTGGTACCTTTTCCATTCAGGCACACTGGGAGTGAGCTGTGGGGCTGCTGCCAGGGGCTCTGCTCAGCACAGCATGGCTGGAGCTGGCCCAGGAACTCCTTCGAAAGACAGACTGGTCAGACACACAGCTATCCTGAATCATCAAGGATAATCCTATGTTCAAGTTCAAGTTCCTACGTTCCAGTTCAAGTTCAAGTTCCTACGTTCCAATTGGTGCCCGTTACCTCTTGTCCTGGATCATCAAAGATGATCCAGGACAAGAGGTAACGGGTACAAACTGGAACGTAGGAACTTCTATCAAAGCATGAGGAGGAACTTCTTTACTTTGAGGGTGGCAGAGCGCTGGAACAGGCTGCCCGGGGAGGCGGTAGATTCTCCCACCCCAGAGACATTCAAAACCCGCCTGGAGGTCATCATGTGCAACCTGCTGTAGGTGACCCTGCTCTGGCAGGGGGGTTGGACTGGATGATCTCCAGAGCTCCTTTCCAACCCTAACCAATCTGTGATTCTGTGATCAGAGCTGTTCTTTGAAATCTGTTCCTAGGAAATCGCTGCGAGAAGGAGGATGCACCTGAGGAGCAGGCCTAAGATGGAGGATTGAACAAACAAGTAGCTCTTACCTGAGGAATCGGCTATCCCATGGAACAACTTCTGAGAAAGATTCTGCAACATTACTAGGGGTCCGCCAAAACATACAATTACTTGCCATGTTCCAGTTAAAGCCTAAACTATCGAGTTGGCATTTCTTTTTAAAAGTGTATAAAGAAGCAGTAATGGGCCAAATCCGCAAGCCACTGTAAATCAACACGATTTGCTTGCCTCCGCTGGAACACCCGCTCTCTATTTCAGTTCAGGAGCTAACACACAGTATCTTAATATGCATTTAGGTTAATATTTGCACTTTGCAGGGCTAGGTAGATTGCACGGCTGGCACATATCAGACTAAATGTCACTTCCGAAAGCTAAGGGACCGAACCGGAAGCTGCCATTCAGAGGGACTACCTGACAACATGTGGAACCTCTCCGGAAAAGCCTTCCCACCTCAAGCAACTCCTTTTGATTAATCTTTCACATAGACAATACACGTTATATACACCGACACACCCCCCCAGCCTTTGCCTCCACAGATCCTGTGGTTGGCTAATTAAAGGAGGAGGTGTAACTATCAATCTAATCTGGCTTGTTCTCAAATTTACCATAATTTCCACACTTGAGAGGCTGGTGAAATGAAACAGCACTACTACACTTTCCCATTCATCAGCCGGAAGCAGAACAACTCAGAGAACCGGGCGAAAAATAATTAGGATGCGGGATCAGGTGTTGCGCGCGTGCATCTGTGCCTGTACAGGGGCACGCAGGCACATGAGCATTCACGGGAGGCAGCAGCAGTAGCACGGGGGCAGATGAGCACCACCAGTCATTTGACCTCGACAGGTGAATGCTTGCAGATGTACTCACAGCACACTTATTAGAAGAGGCCCAAATGCCCGAGAAAACTGCCGTCAGATTACGCCGGAAACAACAACGGCTTTTTAAACAACTACAGCCGCCAGAACGGTACCGGCGGCAGCACTGCAGGAGCTGCTCAGGAACCGCTGGGGCAACCCCAGCGCACCGGGTGCTCAGCGCGTGGCCCTGACCCCACCGCATGGCATGCCACCCTTGGGCAGGAAGCTTGACATTTTCTGGAAGCACCGGTGTCATTTCACGGGCTTTGCCGTCGCTTTGCGCTTGTGGGGTAACACTATAGAGTTTTTCAGAAAGTGTTGGAGCAACTTTGGTACCTTTTCCATTCAGGCACACTGGGAGTGAGGTGTGGGGCTGCTGCCAGGGGCTCTGCTCAGCACAGCATGGCTGGAGCTGGCCCAGGACCTCCTTCGAAAGACAGACTGGTCAGACACACAGCTATCCTGAATCATCAAGGATAATCCTATGTTCAAGTTCAAGTTCCTACCTTCCAGTTCAAGTTCAAGTTCCTACGTTCCAATTGGTGCCCGTTACCTCTTGTCAAGAGGTAACGGGTACAAACTGGAACCTAGGAACTTCTATCAAAGCATGAGGAGGAACTTCTTTACTTTGAGGGTGGCAGAGCGCTGGAACAGGCTGCCCAGGGAGGCGGTAGAGTCTCCCACCCCAGAGACATTCAAAACCCGCCTGGAGGTCATCCTGTGCAACCTGCTGTAGGTGACCCTGCTCTGGCAGGGGGGTTGGACTACATGATCTCCAGAGCTCCTTTCCAACCCTAACCAATCTGTGATTCTGTGATCAGAGCTGTTCTTTGAAATCTGTTCCTAGGAAATCGCTGCGAGAAAGAGGATGCACCTGAGGAGCAGGCCTAAGATGGAGGATTGAACAAACAAGTAGCTCTTACCTGAGGAATCGGCTATCCCATGGAACAACTTCTGAGAAAGATTCTGCAACATTACTAGGGGTCCGCCAAAACATACAATTACTTGCCATGTTCCAGTTAAAGCCTAAACTATCGAGTTGGCATTTCTTTTCAAAAGTGTATAAAGAAGCGGTAATGGGCCAAATCCTCAAGCCACTGTAAATCAACACGATTTGCTTGCCTCCGCTGGAACACCCGCTCTCTATTTCAGTTCAGGAGCTAACACACACTATCTTAATATGCATTTAGGTTAATATTTGCACTTTGCAGGGCTAGGTAGATTGCACGGCTGGCACATATCAGACTAAATGTCACTTCCGAAAGCTAAGGGACCGAACCGGAAGCTGCCATTCAGAGGGACTACCTGACAACGTGTGGAACCTCTCCGGAAAAGCCTTCCCACCTCAAGCAACTCCTTTTGATTAATCTTTCACATAGACAATACACGTTATATACACCGACACACCCCCCCGGCCTTTGCCTCCACAGATCCTGTGGTTGGCTAATTAAAGGAGGAGGTGTAACTATCAATCTAATCTGGCTTGTTCTCAAATTTACCATAATTTCCACACTTGAGAGGCTGGTGAAATGAAACAGCACTACTACACTTTCCCATTCATCAGCCGGAAGCAGAACAACTCCGAGAACCGGGCGAAAAATAATTAGGATGCGGGATCAGGTGTTGCGCGCGTGCATCTGTGCCTGTACAGGGGCACGCAGGCACATGAGCATTCACGGGAGGCAGCAGCAGTAGCACGGGGGCAGATGAGCACCACCAGTCATTTGACCTCGACAGGTGAATGCTTGCAGATGTACTCACAGCACACTTATTCGAAGAGGCCCAAATGCCCGAGAAAACTGCCGTCAGATTACGCCGGAAACAACAACGGCTTTTTAAACAACTACAGCCGCCAGAACGGTACCGGCGGCAGCACTGCAGGAGCTGCTCAGGAACCGCTGGGGCAACCCCAGCGCACCGGGTGCTCAGCGCGTGGCCCTGACCCCACCGCATGGCATGTCACCCTTGGGCAGGAAGCTTGACATTTTCTGGAAGCACCGGTGTCATTTCACGGGCTTTGCCGTCGCTTTGCGCTTGTGGGGTAACACTGTAGAGTTTTTCAGAAAGTGTTGGAGCAACTTTGGTACCTTTTCCATTCAGGCACACTGGGAGTGAGCTGTGGGGCTGCTGCCAGGGGCTCTGCTCAGCACAGCATGGCTGGAGCTGGCCCAGGACCTCCTTCGAAAGACGGACTGGTCAGACACACAGCTATCCTGAATCATCAAGGATAATCCTATGTTCAAGTTCAAGTTCCTACATTCCAGTTCAAGCGCAAGTTCCTACGTTCCAATTGGTGCCCGTTACCTCTTGTCCTGGATCATCAAAGATGATCCAGGACAAGAGGTAACGGGTACAAACTGGAACCTAGGAACTTCTATCAAAGCATGAGGAGGGACTTCTTTACTTTGAGGGTGGCAGAGCGCTGGAACAGGCTGCCCAGGGAGGCGGTAGAGTCTCCCACCCCAGAGACATTCAAAACCCGCCTGGAGGTCATCCTGTGCAACCTGCTGTAGGTGACCCTGCTCTGGCAGGGGGGTTGGGCTGGATGATCTCCAGAGCTCCTTTCCAACCCTAACCAATCTGTGATTCTGTGATCAGAGCTGTTCTTCGAAATCTGTTCCTAGGAAATCGCTGCGAGAAGGAGGATGCACCTGAGGAGCAGGCCTAAGATGGAGGATTGAACAAACAAGTAGCTCTTAGCTGAGAAATCGGCTATCCCATGGAACAACTTCTGAGAAAGATTCTGCAACATTACTAGGGGTCCGTCAAAACACAGAATTACTTGCCATGTTCCAGTTAAAGCCTAAACTATCGAGTTGGCATTTCTTTTTAAAAGTGTATAAAGAAGTGGTAATGGGCCAAATCCTCAAGCCACTGTAAATCAACACGATTTGCTTGCCTCCGCTGGAACACCCGCTCTCTATTTCAGTTCAGGAGCTAACACACAGTATCTTAATATGCATTTAGGTTAATATTTGCACTTTGCAGGGCTAGGTAGATTGCACGGCTGGCACATATCAGACTAAATGTCACTTCCGAAAGCTAAGGGACCGAACCGGAAGCTGCCATTCAGAGGGACTACCTGACAACATGTGGAACCTCTCCGGAAAAGCCTTCCCACCTCAAGCAACTCCTTTTGATTCATCTTTCACATAGACAATACACGTTATATACACCGACACAACCCCCCGGCCTTTGCCTCCACAGATCCTGTGGTTGGCTAATTAAAGGAGGAGGTGTAACTATCAATCTAATCTGGCTTGTTCTCAAATTTACCATAATTTCCACACTTGAGAGGCTGGTGAAATGAAACAGCACTACTACACTTTCCCATTCATCAGCCGGAATCAGAACAACTCAGAGAACCGGGCGAAAAATAATTCGGATGCGGGATCAGGTGTTGCGCGCGTGCATCTCTGCCTGTACAGGGGCACGCAGGCACATGAGCATTCACGGGAGGCAGCAGCAGTAGCACGGGGGGAGATGAGCACCACCAGTCATTTGACCTCGACAGGTGAATGCTTGCAGATGTACTCACAGCACACTTATTAGAAGAGGCCCAAATGCCCGAGAAAACTGCCGTCAGATTACGCCGGAAACAACAACGGCTTTTTAAACAACTACAGCCGCCAGAACGGTACCGGCGGCAGCACTGCAGGAGCTGCTCAGGAACCGCTGGGGCAACCCCAGCGCACCGGGTGCTCAGCGCGTGGCCCTGACCCCACCGCATGGCATGTCACCCTTGGGCAGGAAGCTTGACATTTTCTGGAAGCACCGGTGTCATTTCACGGGCTTTGCCGTCGCTTTGCGCTTGTGGGGTAACACTATAGAGTTTTTCAGAAAGTGTTGGAGCAACTTTGGTACCTTTTCCATTCAGGCACACTGGGAGTGAGCTGTGGGGCTGCTGCCAGGGGCTCTGCTCAGCACAGCATGGCTGGAGCTGGTCCAGGACCTCCTTCGAAAGACAGACTGGTCAGACACACAGCTATCCTGAATCATCAAGGATAATCCTATGTTCAAGTTCCTACGTTCCAGTTCAAGTTCAAGTTCCTACGTTCCAATTGGTGCCCGTTACCTCTTGTCCTGGATCATCAAAGATGATCCAGGACAAGAGGTAACGGGTACAAACTGGAACCTAGGAACTTCTATCAAAGCATGAGGAGGAACTTCTTTACTTTGAGGGTGGCAGAGCGCTGGAACAGGCTGCCCAGGGAGGCGGTAGAGTCTCCGACTCCAGAAACATTCAAAACCCGCCTGGAGGTCATCCTGTGCAACCTGCTGTAAGTGACCCTGCTCTGTCAGGGGGGTTGGACTGGATGATCTCCAGAGCTCCTTTCCAACCCTAACCAATCTGTGATTCTGTGATCAGAGCTGTTCTTCGAAATCTGTTCCTAGGAAATCGCTGCGAGAAGGAGGACGCACCTGAGAGGCAGGCCTAAGATGGAGGATTGAACAAACAAGTAGCTCTTACCTGAGGAATCGGCTATCCCACGGAACAACTTCTGAGAAAGATTCTGCAACATTACTAGGGGTCCGCCAAAACATACAATTACTTGCCATGTTCCAGTTAAAGCCTAAACTATCGAGTTGGCATTTCTTTTTAAAAGTGTATAAAGAAGCGGTAATGGGCCAAATCCTCAAGCCACTGTAAATCAACACGATTTGCTTGCCTCCGCTGGAACACCCGCTCTCTATTTCAGTTCAGGAGCTAACACACAGTATCTTAATATGCATTTAGGTTAATATTTGCACTTTGCAGGGCTAGGTAGATTGCACGGCTGGCACATATCAGACTAAATGTCACTTCCGAAAGCTAAGGGACCGAACCGGAAGCTGCCATTCAGAAGGACTACCTGACAACTTGTGGAACCTCTCCGGAAAAGCCTTCCCACCTCAAGCAACTCCTTTTGATTAATCTTTCACATAGACAATACACGTTATATACACCGACACACCCCCCGGCCTTTGCCTCCACAGATCCTGTGGTTGGCTAATTAAAATAGGAGGTGTAACTATCAGTCTAATCTGGCTTGTTCTCAAATTTACCATAATTTCCACACTTGAGAGGCTGGTGAAATGAAACAGCACTACTACACTTTCCCATTCATCAGCCGGAAGCAGAACAACTCAGAGAACCGGGCGAAAAATAATTAGGATGCAGGATCAGGTGTTGCGCGCGTGCATCTGTGCCTGTACAGGGGCACGCAGGCACATGAGCATTCATGGGAGGCAGCAGCAGTAGCACGGGGGCAGATGAGCACCACCAGTCATTTGACCTCGACAGGTGAATGCTTGCAGATGTACTCACAGCACACTTATTAGAAGAGGCCCAAATGCCCGAGAAAACTGCCGTCAGATTACGCCGGAAACAACAACGGCTTTTTAAACAACTACAGCCGCCAGAACGGTACCGGCGGCAGCACTGCAGGAGCTGCTCAGGAACCGCTGGGGCAACCCCAGCGCACCGGGTGCTCAGCGCGTGGCCCTGACCCCACCGCATGGCATGTCACCCTTGGGCAGGAAGCTTGACATTTTCTGGAAGCACCGGTGTCATTTCACGGGCTTTGCCGTCGCTTTGCGCTTGTGGGGTAACACTATAGAGTTTTTCAGAAAGTGTTGGAGCAACTTTGGTACCTTTTCCATTCAGGCACACTGGGAGTGAGCTGTGGGGCTGCTGCCAGGGGCTCTGCTCAGCACAGCATGGCTGGAGCTGGTCCAGGACCTCCTTCGAAAGACAGACTGGTCAGACACACAGCTATCCTGAATCATCAAGGATAATCCTATGTTCAAGCTCCTACGTTCCAGTTCAAGTTCAAGTTCCTACGTTCCAATTGGTGCCCGTTACCTCTTGTCCTGGATCATCAAAGATGATCCAGGACAAGAGGTAACGGGTACAAACTGGAACCTAGGAACTTCTATCAAAGCATGAGGAGGAACTTCTTTACTTTGAGGGTGGCAGAGCGCTGGAACAGGCTGCCCAGGGAGGCGGTAGAGTCTCCCACCCCAGAGACATTCAAAACCCGCCTGGAGGTCATCCTGTGCAACCTGCTGTAGGTGACCCTGCTCTGGCAGGGGGTTGGACTGGATGATCTCCAGAGCTCCTTTCTAACCCTAACCAATCTGTGATTCTGTGATCAGAGCTGTTCTTCGAAATCTGTTCCTAGGAAATCGCTGCGAGAAGGAGGATGCACCTGAGGAGCAGGCCTAAGATGGAGGATTGAACAAACAAGTAGCTCTTACCTGAGGAATCGGCTATCCCACGTAACAACTTCTGAGAAAGATTCTGCAACATTACTAGGGGTCCGCCAAAACATACAATTACTTGCCATGTTCCAGTTAAAGCCTAAACTATCGAGTTGGCATTTCTTTTAAAAAGTGTATAAAGAAGCGGTAATGGGCCAAATCCTCAAGCCACTGTAAATCAACACGATTTGCTTGCCTCCGCTGGAACACCCGCTCTCTATTTCAGTTCAGGAGCTAACACACAGTATCTTAATATGCATTTAGGTTAATATTTGCACTTTGCAGGGCTAGGTAGATTGCACGGCTGGCACATATCAGACTAAATGTCACTTCCGAAAGCTAAGGGACCGAACCGGAAGCTGCCATTCAGAAGGACTACCTGACAACATGTGGAACCTCTCCGGAAAAGCCTTCCCACCTCAAGCAACTCCTTTTGATTAATCTTTCACATAGACAATACACGTTATATACACCGACACACCCCCCCGGCCTTTGCCTCCACAGATCCTGTGGTTGGCTAATTAAAGGAGGAGGTGTAACTATCAATCTAATCTGGCTTGTTCTCAAATTTACCATAATTTCCACACTTGAGAGGCTGGTGAAATGAAACAGCACTACTACACTTTCCCATTCATCAGCCGGAAGCAGAACAACTCAGAGAACCGGGCGAAAAATAATTCGGATGCGGGATCAGGTGTTGCGCGCGTGCATCTGTGCCTGTACAGGGGCACGCAGGCACATGAGCATTCACGGGAGGCAGCAGCAGTAGCACGGGGGGAGATGAGCACCACCAGTCATTTGACCTCGACAGGTGAATGCTTGCAGATGTACTCACAGCACACTTATTAGAAGAGGCCCAAATGCCCGAGAAAACTGCCGTCAGATTACGCCGGAAACAACAACGGCTTTTTAAACAACTACAGCCGCCAGAACGGTACCGGCGGCAGCACTGCAGGAGCTGCTCAGGAACCGCTGGGGCAACCCCAGCGCACCGGGTGCTCAGCGCGTGGCCCTGACCCCACCGCATGGCATGTCACCCTTGGGCAGGAAGCTTGACATTTTCTGGAAGCACCGGTGTCATTTCACGGGCTTTGCCGTCGCTTTGCGCTTGTGGGGTAACACTGTAGAGTTTTTCAGAAAGTGTTGGAGCAACTTTGGTACCTTTTCCATTCAGGCACACTGGGAGTGAGCTGTGGGGCTGCTGCCAGGGGCTCTGCTCAGCACAGCATGGCTGGAGCTGGCCCAGGACCTCCTTCGAAAGACAGACTGGTCAGACACACAGCTATCCTGAATCATCAAGGATAATCCTATGTTCAAGTTCCTACGTTCCAGTTCAAGTTCAAGTTCCTACGTTCCAATTGGTGCCCGTTACCTCTTGTCCTGGATCATCAAAGATGATCCAGGACAAGAGGTAACGGGTACAAACTGGAACCTAGGAACTTCTATCAAAGCATGAGGAGGAACTTCTTTACTTTGAGGGTGGCAGAGCGCTGGAACAGGCTGCCCAGGGAGGCGGTAGAGTCTCCGACTCCAGAAACATTCAAAACCCGCCTGGAGGTCATCCTGTACAACCTGCTGTAAGTGACCCTGCTCTGTCAGGGGGGTTGGACTGGATGATCTCCAGAGCTCCTTTCCAACCCTAACCAATCTGTGATTCTGTGATCAGAGCTGTTCTTCGAAATCTGTTCCTAGGAAATCGCTGCGAGAAGGAGGACGCACCTGAGAGGCAGGCCTAAGATGGAGGATTGAACAAACAAGTAGCTCTTACCTGAGGAATCGGCTATCCCATGGAACAACTTCTGAGAAAGATTCTGCAACATTACTAGGGGTCCGCCAAAACATACAATTACTTGCCATGTTCCAGTTAAAGCCTAAACTATCGAGTTGGCATTTCTTTTTAAAAGTGTATAAAGAAGCGGTAATGGGCCAAATCCTCAAGCCACTGTAAATCAACACGATTTGCTTGCCTCCGCTGGAACACCCGCTCTCTATTTCAGTTCAGGAGCTAACACACAGTATCTTAATATGCATTTAGGTTAATATTTGCACTTTGCAGGGCTAGGTAGATTGCACGGCTGGCACATATCAGACTAAATGTCACTTCCGAAAGCTAAGGGACCGAACCGGAAGCTGCCATTCAGAAGGACTACCTGACAACTTGTGGAACCTCTCCGGAAAAGCCTTCCCACCTCAAGCAACTCCTTTTGATTAATCTTTCACATAGACAATACACGTTATATACACCGACACACCCCCCGGCCTTTGCCTCCACAGATCCTGTGGTTGGCTAATTAAAGGAGGAGGTGTAACTATCAGTCTAATCTGGCTTGTTCTCAAATTTACCATAATTTCCACACTTGAGAGGCTGGTGAAATGAAACAGCACTACTACACTTTCCCATTCATCAGCCGGAAGCAGAACAACTCAGAGAACCGGGCGAAAAATAATTAGGATGCAGGATCAGGTGTTGCGCGCGTGCATCTGTGCCTGTACAGGGGCACGCAGGCACATGAGCATTCACGGGAGGCAGCAGCAGTAGCACGGGGGGAGATGAGCACCACCAGTCATTTGACCTCGACAGGTGAATGCTTGCAGATGTACTCACAGCACACTTATTAGAAGAGGCCCAAATGCCCGAGAAAACTGCCGTCAGATTACGCCGGAAACAACAACGGCTTTTTAAACAACTACAGCCGCCAGAACGGTACCGGCGGCAGCACTGCAGGAGCTGCTCAGGAACCGCTGGGGCAACCCCAGCGCACCGGGTGCTCAGCGCGTGGCCCTGACCCCACCGCATGGCATGTCACCCTTGGGCAGGAAGCTTGACATTTTCTGGAAGCACCGGTGTCATTTCACGGGCTTTGCCGTCGCTTTGCGCTTGTGGGGTAACACTGTAGAGTTTTTCAGAAAGTGTTGGAGCAACTTTGGTACCTTTTCCATTCAGGCACACTGGGAGTGAGCTGTGGGGCTGCTGCCAGGGGCTCTGCTCAGCACAGCATGGCTGGAGCTGGTCCAGGACCTCCTTCGAAAGACAGACTGGTCAG
Source organism: Vanellus vanellus (assembly GCF_965231255.1). Classification (NCBI taxonomy): domain Eukaryota; kingdom Metazoa; phylum Chordata; class Aves; order Charadriiformes; family Charadriidae; genus Vanellus; species Vanellus vanellus. Next base: position 1,723,166 of record NW_028127955.1, read on the forward strand.
ACACACAGCTATCCTGAATCATCAAGGATAATCCTATGTTCAAGCTCCTACGTTCCAGTTCAAGTTCAAGTTCCTACGTTCCAATTGGTGCCCGTTACCTCTTGTCCTGGATCATCAAAGATGATCCAGGACAAGAGGTAACGGGTACAAACTGGAACCTAGGAACTTCTATCAAAGCATGAGGAGGAACTTCTTTACTTTGAGGGTGGCAGAGCGCTGGAACAGGCTGCCCAGGGAGGCGGTAGAGTCTCCCACCCCAGAGACATTCAAAACCCGCCTGGAGGTCATCCTGTGCAACCTGCTGTAGGTGACCCTGCTCTGGCAGGGGGTTGGACTGGATGATCTCCAGAGCTCCTTTCTAACCCTAACCAATCTGTGATTCTGTGATCAGAGCTGTTCTTCGAAATCTGTTCCTAGGAAATCGCTGCGAGAAGGAGGATGCACCTGAGGAGCAGGCCTAAGATGGAGGATTGAACAAACAAGTAGCTCTTACCTGAGGAATCGGCTATCCCACGTAACAACTTCTGAGAAAGATTCTGCAACATTACTAGGGGTCCGCCAAAACATACAATTACTTGCCATGTTCCAGTTAAAGCCTAAACTATCGAGTTGGCATTTCTTTTTAAAAGTGTATAAAGAAGCGGTAATGGGCCAAATCCTCAAGCCACTGTAAATCAACACGATTTGCTTGCCTCCGCTGGAACACCCGCTCTCTATTTCAGTTCAGGAGCTAACACACAGTATCTTAATATGCATTTAGGTTAATATTTGCACTTTGCAGGGCTAGGTAGATTGCACGGCTGGCACATATCAGACTAAATGTCACTTCCGAAAGCTAAGGGACCGAACCGGAAGCTGCCATTCAGAAGGACTACCTGACAACTTGTGGAACCTCTCCGGAAAAGCCTTCCCACCTCAAGCAACTCCTTTTGATTAATCTTTCACATAGACAATACACGTTATATACACCGACACACCCCCCGGCCTTTGCCTCCACAGATCCTGTGGTTGGCTAATTAAAGGAGGAGGTGTAACTATCAGTCTAATCTGGCTTGTTCTCAAATTTACCATAATTTCCACACTTGAGAGGCTGGTGAAATGAAACAGCACTACTACACTTTCCCATTCATCAGCCGGAAGCAGAACAACTCAGAGAACCGGGCGAAAAATAATTAGGATGCAGGATCAGGTGTTGCGCGCGTGCATCTGTGCCTGTACAGGGGCACGCAGGCACATGAGCATTCATGGGAGGCAGCAGCAGTAGCACGGGGGCAGATGAGCACCACCAGTCATTTGACCTCGACAGGTGAATGCTTGCAGATGTACTCACAGCACACTTATTAGAAGAGGCCCAAATGCCCGAGAAAACTGCCGTCAGATTACGCCGGAAACAAGAACGGCTTTTTAAACAACTACAGCCGCCAGAACGGTACCGGCGGCAGCACTGCAGGAGCTGCTCAGGAACCGCTGGGGCAACCCCAGCGCACCGGGTGCTCAGCGCGTGGCCCTGACCCCACCGCATGGCATGTCACCCTTCGGCAGGAAGCTTGACATTTTCTGGAAGCACCGGTGTCATTTCACGGGCTTTGCCGTCGCTTTGCGCTTGTGGGGTAACACTATAGAGTTTTTCAGAAAGTGTTGGAGCAACTTTGGTACCTTTTCCATTCAGGCACACTGGGAGTGAGCTGTGGGGCTGCTGCCAGGGGCTCTGCTCAGCACAGCATGGCTGGAGCTGGTCCAGGACCTCCTTCGAAAGACAGACTGGTCAGACACACAGCTATCCTGAATCATCAAGGATAATCCTATGTTCAAGCTCCTACGTTCCAGTTCAAGTTCAAGTTCCTACGTTCCAATTGGTGCCCGTTACCTCTTGTCCTGGATCATCAAAGATGATCCAGGACAAGAGGTAACGGGTACAAACTGGAACCTAGGAACTTCTATCAAAGCATGAGGAGGAACTTCTTTACTTTGAGGGTGGCAGAGCGCTGGAACAGGCTGCCCAGGGAGGCGGTAGAGTCTCCCACCCCAGAGACATTCAAAACCCGCCTGGAGGTCATCCTGTGCAACCTGCTGTAGGTGACCCTGCTCTGGCAGGGGGTTGGACTGGATGATCTCCAGAGCTCCTTTCTAACCCTAACCAATCTGTGATTCTGTGATCAGAGCTGTTCTTCGAAATCTGTTCCTAGGAAATCGCTGCGAGAAGGAGGATGCACCTGAGGAGCAGGCCTAAGATGGAGGATTGAACAAACAAGTAGCTCTTACCTGAGGAATCGGCTATCCCACGTAACAACTTCTGAGAAAGATTCTGCAACATTACTAGGGGTCCGCCAAAACATACAATTACTTGCCATGTTCCAGTTAAAGCCTAAACTATCGAGTTGGCATTTCTTTTTAAAAGTGTATAAAGAAGCGGTAATGGGCCAAATCCTCAAGCCACTGTAAATCAACACGATTTGCTTGCCTCCGCTGGAACACCCGCTCTCTATTTCAGTTCAGGAGCTAACACACAGTATCTTAATATGCATTTAGGTTAATATTTGCACTTTGCAGGGCTAGGTAGATTGCACGGCTGGCACATATCAGACTAAATGTCACTTCCGAAAGCTAAGGGACCGAACCGGAAGCTGCCATTCAGAAGGACTACCTGACAACATGTGGAACCTCTCCGGAAAAGCCTTCCCACCTCAAGCAACTCCTTTTGATTAATCTTTCACATAGACAATACACGTTATATACACCGACACACCCCCCCGGCCTTTGCCTCCACAGATCCTGTGGTTGGCTAATTAAAGGAGGAGGTGTAACTATCAATCTAATCTGGCTTGTTCTCAAATTTACCATAATTTCCACACTTGAGAGGCTGGTGAAATGAAACAGCACTACTACACTTTCCCATTCATCAGCCGGAAGCAGAACAACTCAGAGAACCGGGCGAAAAATAATTAGGATGCGGGATCAGGTGTTGCGCGCGTGCATCTGTGCCTGTACAGGGGCACGCAGGCACATGAGCATTCACGGGAGGCAGCAGCAGTAGCACGGGGGGAGATGAGCACCACCAGTCATTTGACCTCGACAGGTGAATGCTTGCAGATGTACTCACAGCACACTTATTAGAAGAGGCCCAAATGCCCGAGAAAACTGCCGTCAGATTACGCCGGAAACAACAATGGCTTTTTAAACAACTACAGCCGCCAGAACGGTACCGGCGGCAGCACTGCAGGAGCTGCTCAGGAACCGCTGGGGCAACCCCAGCGCACCGGGTGCTCAGCGCGTGGCCCTGACCCCACCGCATGGCATGTCACCCTTGGGCAGGAAGCTTGACATTTTCTGGAAGCACCGGTGTCATTTCACGGGCTTTGCCGTTGCTTTGCGCTTGTGGGGTAACACTATAGAGTTTTTCAGAAAGTGTTGGAGCAACTTTGGTACCTTTTCCATTCAGGCACACTGGGAGTGAGCTGTGGGGCTGCTGCCAGGGGCTCTGCTCAGCACAGCATGGCTGGAGCTGGTCCAGGACCTCCTTCGAAAGACAGACTGGTCAGACACACAGCTATCCTGAATCATCAAGGATAATCCTATGTTCAAGCTCCTACGTTCCAGTTCAAGTTCAAGTTCCTACGTTCCAATTGGTGCCCGTTACCTCTTGTCCTGGATCATCAAAGATGATCCAGGACAAGAGGTAACGGGTACAAACTGGAACCTAGGAACTTCTATCAAAGCATGAGGAGGAACTTCTTTACTTTGAGGGTGGCAGAGCGCTGGAACAGGCTGCCCAGGGAGGCGGTAGAGTCTCCCACCCCAGAGACATTCAAAACCCGCCTGGAGGTCATCCTGTGCAACCTGCTGTAGGTGACCCTGCTCTGGCAGGGGGGTTGCACTACATGATTTCCAGAGGTCCTTTCAAACCTTAACCAATCTGTGATTCTGTGATCAGAGCTGTTCTTCAAAATCTGTTCCTAGGAAATCACTGCGAGAAGGAGGACGCACCTGAGGAGCAGGCCTAAGATGGAGGATTGAACAAACAAGTAGCTCTTACCTGAGGAATCGGCTATCCCATGGAACAACTTCTGAGAAAGATTCTGCAACATTACTAGGGGTCCGCCAAAACATACAATTACTTGCCATGTTCCAGTTAAAGCCTAAACTATCGAGTTGGCATTTCTTTTTAAAAGTGTATAAAGAAGCGGTAATGGGCCAAATCCTCAAGCCACTGTAAATCAACACGATTTGCTTGCCTCCGCTGGAACACCCGCTCTCTATTTCAGTTCAGGAGCTAACACACAGTATCTTAATATGCATTTAGGTTAATATTTGCACTTTGCAGGGCTAGGTAGATTGCACGGCTGGCACATATCAGACTAAATGTCACTTCCGAAAGCTAAGGGACCGAACCGGAAGCTGCCATTCAGAGGGACTACCTGACAACATGTGGAACCTCTCCGGAAAAGCCTTCCCACCTCAAGCAACTCCTTTTGATTCATCTTTCACATAGACAATACACGTTATATACACCGACACACACCCCCGGCCTTTGCCTCCACAGATCCTGTGGTTGGCTAATTAAAGGAGGAGGTGTAACTATCAATCTAATCTGGCTTGTTCTCAAATTTACCATAATTTCCACACTTGAGAGGCTGGTGAAATGAAACAGCACTACTACAGTTTCCCGTTCATCAGCCGGAAGCAGAACAACTCAGAGAACCGGGCGAAAAATAATTAGGATGCGGGATCAGGTGTTGCGCGCGTGCATCTGTGCCTGTACAGGGGCACGCAGGCACATGAGCATTCACGGGAGGCAGCAGCAGTAGCACGGGGGCAGATGAGCACCACCAGTCATTTGACCTCGACAGGTGAATGCTTGCAGATGTACTCACAGCACACTTATTAGAAGAGGCCCAAATGCCCGAGAAAACTGCCGTCAGATTACGCCGGAAACAACAACGGCTTTTTAAACAACTACAGCCGCCAGAACGGTACCGGCGGCAGCACTGCAGGAGCTGCTCAGGAACCGCTGGGGCAACCCCAGCGCACCGGGTGCTCAGCGCGTGGCCCTGACCCCACCGCATGGCATGTCACCCTTGGGCAGGAAGCTTGACATTTTCTGGAAGCACCGGTGTCATTTCACGGGCTTTGCCGTCGCTTTGCGTTTGTGGGGTAACACTATAGAGTTTTTCGGAAAGTGTTGGAGCAACTTTGGTACCTTTTCCATTCAGGCACACTGGGAGTGAGCTGTGGGGCTGCTGCCAGGGGCTCTGCTCAGCACAGCATGGCTGGAGCTGGCCCAGGACCTCCTTCGAAAGACAGACTGGTCAGACACACAGCTATCCTGAATCATCAAGGATAATCCTATGTTCAAGTTCCTACGTTCCAGTTCAAGTTCAAGTTCCTACGTTCCAATTGGTGCCCGTTACCTCTTGTCCTGGATCATCAAAGATGATCCAGGACAAGAGGTAACGGGTACAAACTGGAACCTAGGAACTTCTATCAAAGCATGAGGAGGAACTTCTTTACTTTGAGGGTGGCAGAGCGCTGGAACAGGCTGCCCAGGGAGGCGGTAGAGTCTCCCACCCCAGAGACATTCAAAACCCGCCTGGAGGTCATCCTGTGCAACCTGCTGTAGGTGACCCTGCTCTGGCAGGGGGTTGGACTGGATGATCTCCAGAGCTCCTTTCTAACCCTAACCAATCTGTGATTCTGTGATCAGAGCTGTTCTTCGAAATCTGTTCCTAGGAAATCGCTGCGAGAAGGAGGATGCACCTGAGGAGCAGGCCTAAGATGGAGGATTGAACAAACAAGTAGCTCTTACCTGAGGAATCGGCTATCCCACGTAACAACTTCTGAGAAAGATTCTGCAACATTACTAGGGGTCCGCCAAAACATACAATTACTTGCCATGTTCCAGTTAAAGCCTAAACTATCGAGTTGGCATTTCTTTTTAAAAGTGTATAAAGAAGCGGTAATGGGCCAAATCCTCAAGCCACTGTAAATCAACACGATTTGCTTGCCTCCGCTGGAACACCCGCTCTCTATTTCAGTTCAGGAGCTAACACACAGTATCTTAATATGCATTTAGGTTAATATTTGCACTTTGCAGGGCTAGGTAGATTGCACGGCTGGCACATATCAGACTAAATGTCACTTCCGAAAGCTAAGGGACCGAACCGGAAGCTGCCATTCAGAAGGACTACCTGACAACATGTGGAACCTCTCCGGAAAAGCCTTCCCACCTCAAGCAACTCCTTTTGATTAATCTTTCACATAGACAATACACGTTATATACACCGACACACCCCTTCGGCCTTTGCCTCCACAGATCCTGTGGTTGGCTAATTAAAGGAGGAGGTGTAACTATCAATCTAATCTGGCTTGTTCTCAAATTTACCATAATTTCCACACTTGAGAGGCTGGTGAAATGAAACAGCACTACTACACTTTCCCATTCATCAGCCGGAAGCAGAACAACTCAGAGAACCGGGCGAAAAATAATTAGGATGCGGGATCAGGTGTTGCGCGCGTGCATCTGTGCCTGTACAGGGGCACGCAGGCACATGAGCATTCACGGGAGGCAGCAGCAGTAGCACGGGGGGAGATGAGCACCACCAGTCATTTGACCTCGACAGGTGAATGCTTGCAGATGTACTCACAGCACACTTATTAGAAGAGGCCCAAATGCCCGAGAAAACTGCCGTCAGATTACGCCGGAAACAACAATGGCTTTTTAAACAACTACAGCCGCCAGAACGGTACCGGCGGCAGCACTGCAGGAGCTGCTCAGGAACCGCTGGGGCAACCCCAGCGCACCGGGTGCTCAGCGCGTGGCCCTGACCCCACCGCATGGCATGTCACCCTTGGGCAGGAAGCTTGACATTTTCTGGAAGCACCGGTGTCATTTCACGGGCTTTGCCGTTGCTTTGCGCTTGTGGGGTAACACTATAGAGTTTTTCAGAAAGTGTTGGAGCAACTTTGGTACCTTTTCCATTCAGGCACACTGGGAGTGAGCTGTGGGGCTGCTGCCAGGGGCTCTGCTCAGCACAGCATGGCTGGAGCTGGTCCAGGACCTCCTTCGAAAGACAGACTGGTCAGACACACAGCTATCCTGAATCATCAAGGATAATCCTATGTTCAAGCTCCTACGTTCCAGTTCAAGTTCAAGTTCCTACGTTCCAATTGGTGCCCGTTACCTCTTGTCCTGGATCATCAAAGATGATCCAGGACAAGAGGTAACGGGTACAAACTGGAACCTAGGAACTTCTATCAAAGCATGAGGAGGAACTTCTTTACTTTGAGGGTGGCAGAGCGCTGGAACAGGCTGCCCAGGGAGGCGGTAGAGTCTCCCACCCCAGAGACATTCAAAACCCGCCTGGAGGTCATCCTGTGCAACCTGCTGTAGGTGACCCTGCTCTGGCAGGGGGGTTGCACTACATGATTTCCAGAGGTCCTTTCAAACCTTAACCAATCTGTGATTCTGTGATCAGAGCTGTTCTTCAAAATCTGTTCCTAGGAAATCACTGCGAGAAGGAGGACGCACCTGAGGAGCAGGCCTAAGATGGAGGATTGAACAAACAAGTAGCTCTTACCTGAGGAATCGGCTATCCCATGGAACAACTTCTGAGAAAGATTCTGCAACATTACTAGGGGTCCGCCAAAACATACAATTACTTGCCATGTTCCAGTTAAAGCCTAAACTATCGAGTTGGCATTTCTTTTTAAAAGTGTATAAAGAAGCGGTAATGGGCCAAATCCTCAAGCCACTGTAAATCAACACGATTTGCTTGCCTCCGCTGGAACACCCGCTCTCTATTTCAGTTCAGGAGCTAACACACAGTATCTTAATATGCATTTAGGTTAATATTTGCACTTTGCAGGGCTAGGTAGATTGCACGGCTGGCACATATCAGACTAAATGTCACTTCCGAAAGCTAAGGGACCGAACCGGAAGCTGCCATTCAGAGGGACTACCTGACAACATGTGGAACCTCTCCGGAAAAGCCTTCCCACCTCAAGCAACTCCTTTTGATTCATCTTTCACATAGACAATACACGTTATATACACCGACACACCCCCCCGGCCTTTGCCTCCACAGATCCTGTGGTTGGCTAATTAAAGGAGGAGGTGTAACTATCAATCTAATCTGGCTTGTTCTCAAATTTACCATAATTTCCACACTTGAGAGGCTGGTGAAATGAAACAGCACTACTACAGTTTCCCGTTCATCAGCCGGAAGCAGAACAACTCAGAGAACCGGGCGAAAAATAATTAGGATGCGGGATCAGGTGTTGCGCGCGTGCATCTGTGCCTGTACAGGGGCACGCAGGCACATGAGCATTCACGGGAGGCAGCAGCAGTAGCACGGGGGCAGATGAGCACCACCAGTCATTTGACCTCGACAGGTGAATGCTTGCAGATGTACTCACAGCACACTTATTAGAAGAGGCCCAAATGCCCGAGAAAACTGCCGTCAGATTACGCCGGAAACAACAACGGCTTTTTAAACAACTACAGCCGCCAGAACGGTACCGGCGGCAGCACTGCAGGAGCTGCTCAGGAACCGCTGGGGCAACCCCAGCGCACCGGGTGCTCAGCGCGTGGCCCTGACCCCACCGCATGGCATGTCACCCTTGGGCAGGAAGCTTGACATTTTCTGGAAGCACCGGTGTCATTTCACGGGCTTTGCCGTCGCTTTGCGTTTGTGGGGTAACACTATAGAGTTTTTCGGAAAGTGTTGGAGCAACTTTGGTACCTTTTCCATTCAGGCACACTGGGAGTGAGCTGTGGGGCTGCTGCCAGGGGCTCTGCTCAGCACAGCATGGCTGGAGCTGGCCCAGGACCTCCTTCGAAAGACAGACTGGTCAGACACACAGCTATCCTGAATCATCAAGGATAATCCTATGTTCAAGTTCCTACGTTCCAGTTCAAGTTCAAGTTCCTACGTTCCAATTGGTGCCCGTTACCTCTTGTCCTGGATCATCAAAGATGATCCAGGACAAGAGGTAACGGGTACAAACTGGAACCTAGGAACTTCTATCAAAGCATGAGGAGGAACTTCTTTACTTTGAGGGTGGCAGAGCGCTGGAACAGGCTGCCCAGGGAGGCGGTAGAGTCTCCCACCCCAGAGACATTCAAAACCCGCCTGGAGGTCATCCTGTGCAACCTGCTGTAGGTGACCCTGCTCTGGCAGGGGGTTGGACTGGATGATCTCCAGAGCTCCTTTCTAACCCTAACCAATCTGTGATTCTGTGATCAGAGCTGTTCTTCGAAATCTGTTCCTAGGAAATCGCTGCGAGAAGGAGGATGCACCTGAGGAGCAGGCCTAAGATGGAGGATTGAACAAACAAGTAGCTCTTACCTGAGGAATCGGCTATCCCACGTAACAACTTCTGAGAAAGATTCTGCAACATTACTAGGGGTCCGCCAAAACATACAATTACTTGCCATGTTCCAGTTAAAGCCTAAACTATCGAGTTGGCATTTCTTTTTAAAAGTGTATAAAGAAGCGGTAATGGGCCAAATCCTCAAGCCACTGTAAATCAACACGATTTGCTTGCCTCCGCTGGAACACCCGCTCTCTATTTCAGTTCAGGAGCTAACACACAGTATCTTAATATGCATTTAGGTTAATATTTGCACTTTGCAGGGCTAGGTAGATTGCACGGCTGGCACATATCAGACTAAATGTCACTTCCGAAAGCTAAGGGACCGAACCGGAAGCTGCCATTCAGAAGGACTACCTGACAACATGTGGAACCTCTCCGGAAAAGCCTTCCCACCTCAAGCAACTCCTTTTGATTAATCTTTCACATAGACAATACACGTTATATACACCGACACACCCCCCCGGCCTTTGCCTCCACAGATCCTGTGGTTGGCTAATTAAAGGAGGAGGTGTAACTATCAATCTAATCTGGCTTGTTCTCAAATTTACCATAATTTCCACACTTGAGAGGCTGGTGAAATGAAACAGCACTACTACACTTTCCCATTCATCAGCCGGAAGCAGAACAACTCAGAGAACCGGGCGAAAAATAATTAGGATGCGGGATCAGGTGTTGCGCGCGTGCATCTGTGCCTGTACAGGGGCACGCAGGCACATGAGCATTCACGGGAGGCAGCAGCAGTAGCACGGGGGGAGATGAGCACCACCAGTCATTTGACCTCGACAGGTGAATGCTTGCAGATGTACTCACAGCACACTTATTAGAAGAGGCCCAAATGCCCGAGAAAACTGCCGTCAGATTACGCCGGAAACAACAATGGCTTTTTAAACAACTACAGCCGCCAGAACGGTACCGGCGGCAGCACTGCAGGAGCTGCTCAGGAACCGCTGGGGCAACCCCAGCGCACCGGGTGCTCAGCGCGTGGCCCTGACCCCACCGCATGGCATGTCACCCTTGGGCAGGAAGCTTGACATTTTCTGGAAGCACCGGTGTCATTTCACGGGCTTTGCCGTTGCTTTGCGCTTGTGGGGTAACACTATAGAGTTTTTCAGAAAGTGTTGGAGCAACTTTGGTACCTTTTCCATTCAGGCACACTGGGAGTGAGCTGTGGGGCTGCTGCCAGGGGCTCTGCTCAGCACAGCATGGCTGGAGCTGGTCCAGGACCTCCTTCGAAAGACAGACTGGTCAGACACACAGCTATCCTGAATCATCAAGGATAATCCTATGTTCAAGCTCCTACGTTCCAGTTCAAGTTCAAGTTCCTACGTTCCAATTGGTGCCCGTTACCTCTTGTCCTGGATCATCAAAGATGATCCAGGACAAGAGGTAACGGGTACAAACTGGAACCTAGGAACTTCTATCAAAGCATGAGGAGGAACTTCTTTACTTTGAGGGTGGCAGAGCGCTGGAACAGGCTGCCCAGGGAGGCGGTAGAGTCTCCGACTCCAGAAACATTCAAAACCCGCCTGGAGGTCATCCTGTTCAACCTGCTGTAGGTGACCCTGCTCTGGCAGGGGGGTTGGACTGGATGATCTCCAGAGCTCCTTTCTAACCCTAACCAATCTGTGATTCTGTGATCAGAGCTGTTCTTCGAAATCTGTTCCTAGGAAATCGCTGCGAGAAGGAGGATGCACCTGAGGAGCAGGCCTAAGATGGAGGATTGAACAAACAAGTAGCTCTTACCTGAGGAATCGGCTATCCCATGGAACAACTTCTGAGAAAGATTCTGCAACATTACTAGGGGTCCGCCAAAACATACAATTACTTGCCATGTTCCAGTTAAAGCCTAAACTATCGAGTTGGCATTTCTTTTTAAAAGTGTATAAAGAAGCGGTAATGGGCCAAATCCTCAAGCCACTCTAAATCAACACGATTTGCTTGCCTCCGCTGGAACACCCGCTCTCTATTTCAGTTCAGGAGCTAACACACACTATCTTAATATGCATTTAGGTTAATATTTGCACTTTGCAGGGCTAGGTAGATTGCACGGCTGGCACATATCAGACTAAATGTCACTTCCGAAAGCTAAGGGACCGAACCGGAAGCTGCCATTCAGAGGGACTACCTGACAACATGTGGAACCTCTCCGGAAAAGCCTTCCCACCTCAAGCAACTCCTTTTGATTCATCTTTCACATAGACAATACACGTTATATACACCGACACACACCCCCGGCCTTTGCCTCCACAGATCCTGTGGTTGGCTAATTAAAGGAGGAGGTGTAACTATCAATCTAATCTGGCTTGTTCTCAAATTTACCATAATTTCCACACTTGAGAGGCTGGTGAAATGAAACAGCACTACTACAGTTTCCCGTTCATCAGCCGGAAGCAGAACAACTCAGAGAACCGGGCGAAAAATAATTAGGATGCGGGATCAGGTGTTGCGCGCGTGCATCTGTGCCTGTACAGGGGCACGCAGGCACATGAGCATTCACGGGAGGCAGCAGCAGTAGCACGGGGGCAGATGAGCACCACCAGTCATTTGACCTCGACAGGTGAATGCTTGCAGATGTACTCACAGCACACTTATTAGAAGAGGCCCAAATGCCCGAGAAAACTGCCGTCAGATTACGCCGGAAACAACAACGGCTTTTTAAACAACTACAGCCGCCAGAACGGTACCGGCGGCAGCACTGCAGGAGCTGCTCAGGAACCGCTGGGGCAACCCCAGCGCACCGGGTGCTCAGCGTGTGGCCCTGACCCCACCGCATGGCATGTCACCCTTGGGCAGGAAGCTTGACATTTTCTGGAAGCACCGGTGTCATTTCACGGGCTTTGCCGTCGCTTTGCGTTTGTGGGTTAACACTATAGAGTTTTTCAGAAAGTGTTGGAGCAACTTTGGTACCTTTTCCATTCAGGCACACTGGGAGTGAGCTCTGGGGCTGCTGTCAGGGGCTCTGCTCAGCACAGCATGGCTGGAGCTGGCCCAGGACCTCCTTCGAAAGACAGACTGGTCAGACACACAGCTATCCTGAATCATCAAGGATAATCCTATGTTCAAGTTCCTACGTTCCAGTTCAAGTTCAAGTTCCTACGTTCCAATTGGTGCCCGTTACTTCTTGGCCTGGATCATCAAAGATGATCCAGGACAAGAGGTAACGGGTACAAACTGGAACGTAGGAACTTCTACCAAAGCATGAGGAGGAACTTCTTTACTTTGAGGGTGGCAGAGCGCTGGAACAGGCTGCCCAGGGAGGCGGTAGAGTCTCCCACCCCAGAGACATTCAAAACCCGCCTGGAGGTCATCCTGTGCAACCTGCTGTAGGTGACCCTGCTCTGGCAGGGGGGTTGGACTGGATGATCTCCAGAGCTCCTTTCCAACCCTAACCAATCTGTGATTCTGTGATCAGAGCTGTTCTTCGAAATCTGTTCCTAGGAAATCGCTGCGAGAAGGAGGATGCACCTGAGGAGCAGGCCGAAGATGGAGGATTGAACAAACAAGTAGCTCTTACCTGAGGAATCGGCTATCCCACGTAACAACTTCTGAGAAAGATTCTGCAACATTACTAGGGGTCCGCCAAAACATACAATTACTTGCCATGTTCCAGTTAAAGCCTAAACTATCGAGTTGGCATTTCTTTTTAAAAGTGTATAAAGAAGCGGTAATGGGCCAAATCCTCAAGCCACTGTAAATCAACACGATTTGCTTGCCTCCGCTGGAACACCCGCTCTCTATTGCAGTTCAGGAGCTAACACACACTATCTTAATATGCATTTAGGTTAATATTTGCACTTTGCAGGGCTAGGTAGATTGCACGGCTGGCACATATCAGACTAAATGTCACTTCCGAAAGCTAAGGGACCAAACCGGAAGCTGCCATTCAGAGGGACTACCTGACAACATGTGGAACCTCTCCGGAAAAGCCTTCCCACCTCAAGCAACTCCTTTTGATTCATCTTTCACATAGACAATACACGTTATATACACCGACACACACCCCCGGCCTTTGCCTCCACAGATCCTGTGGTTGGCTAATTAAAGGAGGAGGTGTAACTATCAATCTAATCTGGCTTGTTCTCAAATTTACCATAATTTCCACACTTGAGAGGCTGGTGAAATGAAACAGCACTACTACAGTTTCCCGTTCATCAGCCGGAAGCAGAACAACTCAGAGAACCGGGCGAAAAATAATTAGGATGCGGGATCAGGTGTTGCGCGCGTGCATCTGTGCCTGTACAGGGGCACGCAGGCACATGAGCATTCACGGGAGGCAGCAGCAGTAGCACGGGGGGAGATGAGCACCACCAGTCATTTGACCTCGACAGGTGAATGCTTGCAGATGTACTCACAGCACACTTATTCGAAGAGGCCCAAATGCCCGAGAAAACTGCCGTCAGATTACGCCGGAAACAACAACGGCTTTTTAAACAACTACAGCCGCCAGAACGGTACCGGCGGCAGCACTGCAGGAGCTGCTCAGGAACCGCTGGGGCAACCCCAGCGCACCGGGTGCTCAGCGCGTGGCCCTGACCCCACCGCATGGCATGTCACCCTTGGGCAGGAAGCTTGACATTTTCTGGAAGCACCGGTGTCATTTCACGGGCTTTGCCGTCGCTTTGCGCTTGTGGGGTAACACTATAGAGTTTTTCGGAAAGTGTTGGAGCAACTTTGGTACCTTTTCCATTCAGGCACACTGGGAGTGAGCTGTGGGGCTGCTGCCAGGGGCTCTGCTCAGCACAGCATGGCTGGAGCTGGCCCAGGACCTCCTTCGAAAGACAGACTGGTCAGACACACAGCTATCCTGAATCATCAAGGATAATCCTATGTTCAAGTTCCTACGTTCCAGTTCAAGTTCAAGTTCCTACGTTCCAATTGGTGCCCGTTACCTCTTGGCCTGGATCATCAAAGATGATCCAGGACAAGAGGTAACGGGTACAAACTGGAACCTAAGAACTTCTATCAAATCATGAGGAGGAACTTCTTTACTTTGAGGGTGGCAGAGCGCTGGAACAGGCTGCCCAGGGAGGCGGTAGAGTCTCCCACCCCAGAGACATTCAAAACCCGCCTGGAGGTCATCCTGTGCAACCTGTTGTAGGTGACCCTGCTCTGGCAGGGGGGTTGGACTGGATGATCTCCAGAGCTCCTTTCCAACCCTAACCAATCTGTGATTCTGTGATCAGAGCTGTTCTTCGAAATCTGTTCCTAGGAAATCGCTGCGAGAAGGAGGACGCACCTGAGGAGCAGGCCTAAGATGGAGGATTGAACAAACAAGTAGCTCTTACCTGAGGAATCGGCTATCCCATGGAACAACTTCTGAGAAAGATTCTGCAACATTACTAGGGGTCCGCCAAAACATACAATTACTTGCCATGTTCCAGTTAAAGCCTAAACTATCGAGTTGGCATTTCTTTTTAAAAGTGTATAAAGAAGCGGTAATGGGCCAAATCCTCAAGCCACTGTAAATCAACAGGATTTGCTTGCCTCCGCTGGAACACCCGCTCTCTATTTCAGTTCAGGAGCTAACACACACTATCTTAATATGCATTTAGGTTAATATTTGCACTTTGCAGGGCTAGGTAGATTGCACGGCTGGCACATATCAGACTAAATGTCACTTCCGAAAGCTAAGGGACCGAACCGGAAGCTGCCATTCAGAGGGACTACCTGACAACGTGTGGAACCTCTCCGGAAAAGCCTTCCCACCTCAAGCAACTCCTTTTGATTAATCTTTCACATAGACAATACACGTTATATACACCGACACACACCCCCGGCCTTTGCCTCCACAGATCCTGTGGTTGGCTAATTAAAGGAGGAGGTGTAACTATCAATCTAATCTGGCTTGTTCTCAAATTTACCATAATTTCCACACTTGAGAGGCTGGTGAAATGAAACAGCACTACTACACTTTCCCATTCATCAGCCGGAAGCAGAACAACTCCGAGAACCGGGCGAAAAATAATTAGGATGCGGGATCAGGTGTTGCGCGCGTGCATCTGTGCCTGTACAGGGGCACGCAGGCACATGAGCATTCACGGGAGGCAGCAGCAGTAGCACGGGGGCAGATGAGCACCACCAGTCATTTGACCTCGACAGGTGAATGCTTGCAGATGTACTCACAGCACACTTATTAGAAGAGGCCCAAATGCCCGAGAAAACTGCCGTCAGATTACGCCGGAAACAACAACGGCTTTTTAAACAACTACAGCCGCCAGAACGGTACCGGCGGCAGCACTGCAGGAGCTGCTCAGGAACCGCTGGGGCAACCCCAGCGCACCGGGTGCTCAGCGCGTGGCCCTGACCCCACCGCATGGCATGTCACCCTTGGGCAGGAAGCTTGACATTTTCTGGAAGCACCGGTGTCATTTCACGGGCTTTGCCGTCGCTTTGCGCTTGTGGGGTAACACTATAGAGTTTTTCAGAAAGTGTTGGAGCAACTTTGGTACCTTTTCCATTCAGGCACACTGGGAGTGAGCTGTGGGGCTGCTGCCAGGGGCTCTGCTCAGCACAGCATGGCTGGAGCTGGCCCAGGACCTCCTTCGAAAGACAGACTGGTCAGACACACAGCTATCCTGAATCATCAAGGATAATCCTATGTTCAAGTTCAAGTTCCTACCTTCCAGTTCAAGTTCAAGTTCCTACGTTCCAATTGGTGCCCGTTACCTCTTGGCCTGGATCATCAAAGATGATTTTTGATGATCCAGGACAAGAGGTAACGGGTACAAACTGGAACGTAGGAACTTCTATCAAAGCATGAGGAGGAACTTCTTTACTTTGAGGGTGGCAGAGCGCTGGAACAGGCTGCCCAGGGAGGCGGTAGAGTCTCCCACCCCAGAGACATTCAAAACCCGCCTGGAGGTCATCCTGTGCAACCTGCTGTAGGTGACCCTGCTCTGGCAGGGGGGTTGGACTGGATGATCTCCAGAGCTCCTTTCCAACCCTAACCAATCTGTGATTCTGTGATCAGAGCTGTTCTTCGAAATCTGTTCCTAGGAAATCGCTGCGAGGAGGATGCACCTGAGGAGCAGGCCTAAGATGGAGGATTGAACAAACAAGTAGCTCTTACCTGAGGAATCGGCTATCCCATGGAACAACTTCTGAGAAAGATTCTGCAACATTACTAGGGGTCCGCCAAAACATACAATTACTTGCCATGTTCCAGTTAAAGCCTAAACTATCGAGTTGGCATTTCTTTTTAAAAGTGTATAAAGAAGCGGTAATGGGCCAAATCCGCAAGCCACTGTAAATCAACACGATTTGCTTGCCTCCGCTGGAACACCCGCTCTCTATTTCAGTTCAGGAGCTAACACACAGTATCTTAATATGCATTTATGTTAATATTTGCACTTTGCGGGGCTAGGTAGATTGCACGGCTGGCACATATCAGACTAAATGTCACTTCCGAAAGCTAAGGGACCGAACCGGAAGCTGCCATTCAGAAGGACTACCTGACAACATGTGGAACCTCTCCGGAAAAGCCTTCCCACCTCAAGCAACTCCTTTTGATTAATCTTTCACATAGACAATACACCTTATATACACCGACACACCCCCCCGGCATTTGCCTCCACAGATCCTGTGGTTGGCTAATTAAAGGAGGAGGTGTAACTATCAATCTAATCTCGCTCGTTCTCAAATTTACCATAATTTCCACACTTGAGAGGCTGGTGAAATGAAACAGCACTACTACACTTTCCCATTCATCAGCCGGAAGCAGAACAACTCAGAGAACCGGGCGAAAAATAATTAGGATGCGGGATCAGGTGTTGCGCGCGTGCATCTGTGCCTGTACAGGGGCACGCAGGCACATGAGCATTCACGGGAGGCAGCAGCAGTAGCACGGGGGCAGATGAGCACCACCAGTCATTTGACCTCGACAGGTGAATGCTTGCAGATGTACTCACAGCACACTTATTAGAAGAGGCCCAAATGCCCGAGAAAACTGCCGTCAGATTACGCCGGAAACAACAACGGCTTTTTAAACAACTACAGCCGCCAGAACGGTACCGGCGGCAGCACTGCAGGAGCTGCTCAGGAACCGCTGGGGCAACCCCAGCGCACCGGGTGCTCAGCGCGTGGCCCTGACCCCACCGCGTGGCATGTCACCCTTGGGCAGGAAGCTTGACATTTTCTGGAAGCACCGGTGTCATTTCACGGGCTTTGCCGTCGCTTTGCGCTTGTGGGGTAACACTATAGAGTTTTTCAGAAAGAGTTGGAGCAACTTTGGTACCTTTTCCATTCAGGCACACTGGGAGTGAGCTGTGGGGCTGCTGCCAGGGGTTCTGCTCAGCACAGCATGGCTGGAGCTGGCCCAGGACCTCCTTCGAAAGACAGACTGGTCAGACACACAGCTATCCTGAATCATCAAGGATAATCCTATGTTCAAGTTCAAGTTCCTACCTTCCAGTTCAAGTTCAAGTTCCTACGTTCCAATTGGTGCCCGTTACCTCTTGGCCTGGATCATCAAAGATGATGATCATCAAAGATGATCCAGGACAAGAGGTAACGGGTACAAACTGGAACCTAGGAACTTCTATCAAAGCATGAGGAGGAACTTCTTTACTTTGAGGGTGGCAGAGCGCTGGAACAGGCTGCCCAGGGAGGCAGTAGAGTCTCCCACCCCAGAGACATTCAAAACCCGCCTGGAGGTCATCCTGTGCAACCTGCTGTAGGTGACCCTGCTCTGGCAGGGGGGTTGGACTGGATGATCTCCAGAGCTCCTTTCCAACCCTAACCAATCTGTGATTCTGTGATCAGAGCTGTTCTTCAAAATCTGTTCCTAGGAAATCGCTGCGAGAAGGAGGATGCACCTGAGGAGCAGGCCTAAGATGGAGGATTGAACAAACAAGTAGCTCTTACCTGAGGAATCGGCTATCCCATGGAACAACTTCTGAGAAAGATTCTGCAACATTACTAGGGGTCCGCCAAAACATACAATTACTTGCCATGTTCCAGTTAAAGCCTAAACTATCGAGTTGGCATTTCTTTTTAAAAGTGTATAAAGAAGCGGTAATGGGCCAAATCCTCAAGCCACTGTAAATCAACACGATTTGCTTGCCTCCGCTGGAACACCCGCTCTCTATTTCAGTTCAGGAGCTAACACACACTATCTTAATATGCATTTAGGTTAATATTTGCACTTTGCAGGGCTAGGTAGATTGCACGGCTGGCACATATCAGACTAAATGTCACTTCCGAAAGCTAAGGGACCGAACCGGAAGCTGCCATTCAGAGGGACTACCTGACAACATGTGGAACCTCTCCGGAAAAGCCTTCCCACCTCAAGCAACTCCTTTTGATTAATCTTTCACATAGATAATACACCTTATATACACCGACACACCCCCCCGGCCTTTGTCTCCACAGATCCTGTGGTTGGCTAATTAAAGGAGGAGGTGTAACTATCAATCTAATCTGGCTTGTTCTCAAATTTACCATAATTTCCACACTTGAGAGGCTGGTGAAATGAAACAGCACTACTACACTTTCCCATTCATCAGCCGGAAGCAGAACAACTCAGAGAACCGGGCGAAAAATAATTAGGATGCGGGATCAGGTGTTGCGCGCGTGCATCTGTGCCTGTACAGGGGCACGCGGGCACATGAGCATTCACAGGAGGCAGCAGCAGTAGCACGGGGGGAGATGAGCACCACCAGTCATTTGACCTCGACAGGTGAATGCTTGCAGATGTACTCACAGCACACTTATTAGAAGAGGCCCAAATGCCCGAGAAAACTGCCGTCAGATTACGCCGGAAACAACAACGGCTTTTTAAACAACTACAGCCGCCAGAACGGTACCGGCGGCAGCACTGCAGGAGCTGCTCAGGAACCGCTGGGGCAACCCCAGCGCACCGGGTGCTCAGCGCGTGGCCCTGACCCCACCGCATGGCATGTCACCCTTGGGCAGGAAGCTTGACATTTTCTGGAAGCACCGGTGTCATTTCACGGGCTTTGCCGTCGCTTTGCGCTTGTGGGGTAACACTATAGAGTTTTTCAGAAAGTGTTGGAGCAACTTTGGTACCTTTTCCATTCAGGCACACTGGGAGTGAGCTGTGGGGCTGCTGCCAGGGGTTCTGCTCAGCACAGCATGGCTGGAGCTGGCCCAGGACCTCCTTCGAAAGACAGACTGGTCAGACACACAGCTATCCTGAATCATCAAGGATAATCCTATGTTCAAGTTCAAGTTCCTACCTTCCAGTTCAAGTTCAAGTTCCTACGTTCCAATTGGTGCCCGTTACCTCTTGGCCTGGATCATCAAAGATGATGATCATCAAAGATGATCCAGGACAAGAGGTAACGGGTACAAACTGGAACCTAGGAACTTCTATCAAAGCATGAGGAGGAACTTCTTTACTTTGAGGGTGGCAGAGCACTGGAACAGGCTGCCCAGGGAGGCAGTAGAGTCTCCCACCCCAGAGACATTCAAAACCCGCCTGGAGGTCATCCTGTGCAACCTGCTGTAGGTGACCCTGCTCTGGCAGGGGGGTTGGACTGGATGATCTCCAGAGCTCCTTTCCAACCCTAACCAGTCTGTGATTCTGTGATCAGAGCTGTTCTTCGAAATCTGTTCCTAGGAAATCGCTGCGAGAAGGAGGATGCACCTGAGGAGCAGGCCTAAGATGGAGGATTGAACAAACAAGTAGCTCTTACCTGAGGAATCGGCTATCCCATGGAACAACTTCTGAGAAAGATTCTGCAACATTACTAGGGGTCCGCCAAAACATACAATTACTTGCCATGTTCCAGTTAAAGCCTAAACTATCGAGTTGGCATTTCTTTTTAAAAGTGTATAAAGAAGCGGTAATGGGCCAAATCCTCAAGCCACTGTAAATCAACAGGATTTGCTTGCCTCCGCTGGAACACCCGCTCTCTATTTCAGTTCAGGAGCTAACACACACTATCTTAATATGCATTTAGGTTAATATTTGCACTTTGCAGGGCTAGGTAGATTGCACGGCTGGCACATATCAGACTAAATGTCACTTCCGAAAGCTAAGGGACCGAACCGGAAGCTGCCATTCAGAGGGACTACCTGACAACGTGTGGAACCTCTCCGGAAAAGCCTTCCCACCTCAAGCAACTCCTTTTGATTAATCTTTCACATAGACAATACACGTTATATACACCGACACACACCCCCGGCCTTTGCCTCCACAGATCCTGTGGTTGGCTAATTAAAGGAGGAGGTGTAACTATCAATCTAATCTGGCTTGTTCTCAAATTTACCATAATTTCCACACTTGAGAGGCTGGTGAAATGAAACAGCACTACTACACTTTCCCATTCATCAGCCGGAAGCAGAACAACTCCGAGAACCGGGCGAAAAATAATTAGGATGCGGGATCAGGTGTTGCGCGCGTGCATCTGTGCCTGTACAGGGGCACGCAGGCACATGAGCATTCACGGGAGGCAGCAGCAGTAGCACGGGGGCAGATGAGCACCACCAGTCATTTGACCTCGACAGGTGAATGCTTGCAGATGTACTCACAGCACACTTATTAGAAGAGGCCCAAATGCCCGAGAAAACTGCCGTCAGATTACGCCGGAAACAACAACGGCTTTTTAAACAACTACAGCCGCCAGAACGGTACCGGCGGCAGCACTGCAGGAGCTGCTCAGGAACCGCTGGGGCAACCCCAGCGCACCGGGTGCTCAGCGCGTGGCCCTGACCCCACCGCATGGCATGTCACCCTTGGGCAGGAAGCTTGACATTTTCTGGAAGCACCGGTGTCATTTCACGGGCTTTGCCGTCGCTTTGCGCTTGTGGGGTAACACTATAGAGTTTTTCAGAAAGTGTTGGAGCAACTTTGGTACCTTTTCCATTCAGGCACACTGGGAGTGAGCTGTGGGGCTGCTGCCAGGGGCTCTGCTCAGCACAGCATGGCTGGAGCTGGCCCAGGACCTCCTTCGAAAGACAGACTGGTCAGACACACAGCTATCCTGAATCATCAAGGATAATCCTATGTTCAAGTTCAAGTTCCTACCTTCCAGTTCAAGTTCAAGTTCCTACGTTCCAATTGGTGCCCGTTACCTCTTGTCCTGGATTATCAAAGATGATGATCATCAAAGATGATCCAGGACAAGAGGTAACGGGTAGAAACTGGAACCTAGGAATTTCTATCAAAGCATGAGGAGGAACTTCTTTACTTTGAGGGTGGCAGAGCGCTGGAACAGGCTGCCCGGGGAGGCGGTAGAGTCTCCGACCCCACAGACATTCAAAACCCGCCTGGAGGTCATCCTGTGCAACCTGCTGTAGGTGACCCTGCTCTGGCAGGGGGGTTGGACTGGATGATCTCCAGAGCTCCTTTCCAACCCTAACCAATCTGTGATTCTGTGATCAGAGCTGTTCTTCGAAATCTGTTCCTAGGAAATCGCTGCGAGGAGGATGCACCTGAGGAGCAGGCCTAAGATGGAGGATTGAACAAACAAGTAGCTCTTACCTGAGGAATCGGCTATCCCATGGAACAACTTCTGAGAAAGATTCTGCAACATTACTAGGGGTCCGCCAAAACATACAATTACTTGCCATGTTCCAGTTAAAGCCTAAACTATCGAGTTGGCATTTCTTTTTAAAAGTGTATAAAGAAGCGGTAATGGGCCAAATCCTCAAGCCACTGTAAATCAACACGATTTGCTTGCCTCCGCTGGAACACCCGCTCTCTATTTCAGTTCAGGAGCTAACACACAGTATCTTAATATGCATTTATGTTAATATTTGCACTTTGCGGGGCTAGGTAGATTGCACGGCTGGCACATATCAGACTAAATGTCACTTCCGAAAGCTAAGGGACCGAACCGGAAGCTGCCATTCAGAAGGACTACCTGACAACATGTGGAACCTCTCCGGAAAAGCCTTCCCACCTCAAGCAACTCCTTTTGATTAATCTTTCACATAGACAATACACCTTATATACACCGACACACCCCCCCGGCATTTGCCTCCACAGATCCTGTGGTTGGCTAATTAAAGGAGGAGGTGTAACTATCAATCTAATCTCGCTCGTTCTCAAATTTACCATAATTTCCACACTTGAGAGGCTGGTGAAATGAAACAGCACTACTACACTTTCCCATTCATCAGCCGGAAGCAGAACAACTCAGAGAACCGGGCGAAAAATAATTAGGATGCGGGATCAGGTGTTGCGCGCGTGCATCTGTGCCTGTACAGGGGCACGCAGGCACATGAGCATTCACGGGAGGCAGCAGCAGTAGCACGGGGGCAGATGAGCACCACCAGTCATTTGACCTCGACAGGTGAATGCTTGCAGATGTACTCACAGCACACTTATTAGAAGAGGCCCAAATGCCCGAGAAAACTGCCGTCAGATTACGCCGGAAACAACAACGGCTTTTTAAACAACTACAGCCGCCAGAACGGTACCGGCGGCAGCACTGCAGGAGCTGCTCAGGAACCGCTGGGGCAACCCCAGCGCACCGGGTGCTCAGCGCGTGGCCCTGACCCCACCGCGTGGCATGTCACCCTTGGGCAGGAAGCTTGACATTTTCTGGAAGCACCGGTGTCATTTCACGGGCTTTGCCGTCGCTTTGCGCTTGTGGGGTAACACTATAGAGTTTTTCAGAAAGTGTTGGAGCAACTTTGGTACCTTTTCCATTCAGGCACACTGGGAGTGAGCTGTGGGGCTGCTGCCAGGGGTTCTGCTCAGCACAGCATGGCTGGAGCTGGCCCAGGACCTCCTTCGAAAGACAGACTGGTCAGACACACAGCTATCCTGAATCATCAAGGATAATCCTATGTTCAAGTTCAAGTTCCTACCTTCCAGTTCAAGTTCAAGTTCCTACGTTCCAATTGGTGCCCGTTACCTCTTGGCCTGGATCATCAAAGATGATGATCATCAAAGATGATCCAGGACAAGAGGTAACGGGTACAAACTGGAACCTAGGAACTTCTATCAAAGCATGAGGAGGAACTTCTTTACTTTGAGGGTGGCAGAGCACTGGAACAGGCTGCCCAGGGAGGCAGTAGAGTCTCCCACCCCAGAGACATTCAAAACCCGCCTGGAGGTCATCCTGTGCAACCTGCTGTAGGTGACCCTGCTCTGGCAGGGGGGTTGGACTGGATGATCTCCAGAGCTCCTTTCCAACCCTAACCAGTCTGTGATTCTGTGATCAGAGCTGTTCTTCGAAATCTGTTCCTAGGAAATCGCTGCGAGAAGGAGGATGCACCTGAGGAGCAGGCCTAAGATGGAGGATTGAACAAACAAGTAGCTCTTACCTGAGGAATCGGCTATCCCATGGAACAACTTCTGAGAAAGATTCTGCAACATTACTAGGGGTCCGCCAAAACATACAATTTCTTGCCATGTTCCAGTTAAAGCCTAAACTATCGAGTTGGCATTTCTTTTTAAAAGTGTATAAAGAAGCGGTAATGGGCCAAATCCTCAAGCCACTGTAAATCAACACGATTTGCTTGCCTCTGCTGGAACACCCGCTCTCTATTTCAGTTCAGGAGCTAACACACAGTATCTTAATATGCATTTAGGTTAATATTTGCACTTTGCAGGGCTAGGTAGATTGCACGGCTGGCACATATCAGACTAAATGTCACTTCCGAAAGCTAAGGGACCGAACCGGAAGCTGCCATTCAGAGGGACTACCTGACAACATGTGGAACCTCTCCGGAAAAGCCTTCCCACCTCAAGCAACTCCTTTTGATTCATCTTTCACATAGACAATACACGTTATATACACCGACACACCCCCCCGGCCTTTGCCTCCACAGATCCTGTGGTTGGCTAATTAAAGGAGAAGGTGTAACTATCAATCTAATCTGGCTTGTTCTCAAATTTACCATAATTTCCACACTTGAGAGGCTGGTGAAATGAAACAGCACTACTACACTTTCCCATTCATCAGCCGGAAGCAGAACAACTCCGAGAACCGGGCGAAAAATAATTAGGATGCGGGATCAGGTGTTGCGCGCGTGCATCTGTGCCTGTACAGGGGCACGCAGGCACATGAGCATTCACGGGAGGCAGCAGCAGTAGCACGGGGGCAGATGAGCACCACCAGTCATTTGACCTCGACAGGTGAATGCTTGCAGATGTACTCACAGCACACTTATTAGAAGAGGCCCAAATGCCCGAGAAAACTGCCGTCAGATTAAGCCGGAAACAACAACGGCTTTTTAAACAACTACAGCCGCCAGAACGGTACCGGCGGCAGCACTGCAGGAGCTGCTCAGGAACCGCTGGGGCAACTCCAGCGCACCGGGTGCTCAGCACGTGGCCCTGACCACACCGCATGGCATGTCACCCTTGGGCAGGAAGCTTGACATTTTCTGGAAGCACCGGTGTCATTTCACGGGCTTTGCCGTCGCTTTGCGCTTGTGGGGTAACACTATAGAGTTTTTCAGAAAGTGTTGGAGCAACTTTGGTACCTTTTCCATTCAGGCACACTGGGAGTGAGCTGTGGGGCTGCTGCCAGGGGCTCTGCTCAACACAGCATGGCTGGAGCTGGCCCAGGACCTCCTTCGAAAGACAGACTGGTCAGACACACAGCTATCCTGAATCATCAAGGATAATCCTATGTTCAAGTTCAAGTTCCTACCTTCCAGTTCAAGTTCAAGTTCCTACGTTCCAATTGGTGCCCGTTACCTCTTGGCCTGGATCATCAAAGATGATGATCATCAAAGATGATCCAGGACAAGAGGTAACGGGTACAAACTGGAACCTAGGAACTTCTATCAAAGCATGAGGAGGAACTTCTTTACTTTGAGGGTGGCAGAGCGCTGGAACAGGCTGCCCAGGGAGGCAGTAGAGTCTCCCACCCCAGAGACATTCAAAACCCGCCTGGAGGTCATCCTGTGCAACCTGCTGTAGGTGACCCTGCTCTGGCAGGGGGGTTGGACTGGATGATCTCCAGAGCTCCTTTCCAACCCTAACCAATCTGTGATTCTGTGATCAGAGCTGTTCTTCAAAATCTGTTCCTAGGAAATCGCTGCGAGAAGGAGGATGCACCTGAGGAGCAGGCCTAAGATGGAGGATTGAACAAACAAGTAGCTCTTACCTGAGGAATCGGCTATCCCATGGAACAACTTCTGAGAAAGATTCTGCAACATTACTAGGGGTCCGCCAAAACATACAATTACTTGCCATGTTCCAGTTAAAGCCTAAACTATCGAGTTGGCATTTCTTTTTAAAAGTGTATAAAGAAGCGGTAATGGGCCAAATCCGCAAGCCACTGTAAATCAACACGATTTGCTTGCCTCCGCTGGAACACCCGCTCTCTATTTCAGTTCAGGAGCTAACACACACTATCTTAATATGCATTTAGGTTAATATTTGCACTTTGCAGGGCTAGGTAGATTGCACGGCTGGCACATATCAGACTAAATGTCACTTCCGAAAGCTAAGGGACCGAACCGGAAGCTGCCATTCAGAGGGACTACCTGACAACATGTGGAACCTCTCCGGAAAAGCCTTCCCACCTCAAGCAACTCCTTTTGATTAATCTTTCACATAGACAATACACCTTATATACACCGACACACCCCCCCGGCCTTTGTCTCCACAGATCCTGTGGTTGGCTAATTAAAGGAGGAGGTGTAACTATCAATCTAATCTGGCTTGTTCTCAAATTTACCATAATTTCCACACTTGAGAGGCTGGTGAAATGAAACAGCACTACTACACTTTCCCATTCATCAGCCGGAAGCAGAACAACTCAGAGAACCGGGCGAAAAATAATTAGGATGCGGGATCAGGTGTTGCGCGCGTGCATCTGTGCCTGTACAGGGGCACGCGGGCACATGAGCATTCACAGGAGGCAGCAGCAGTAGCACGGGGGGAGATGAGCACCACCAGTCATTTGACCTCGACAGGTGAATGCTTGCAGATGTACTCACAGCACACTTATTAGAAGAGGCCCAAATGCCCGAGAAAACTGCCGTCAGATTACGCCGGAAACAACAACGGCTTTTTAAACAACTACAGCCGCCAGAACGGTACCGGCGGCAGCACTGCAGGAGCTGCTCAGGAACCGCTGGGGCAACCCCAGCGCACCGGGTGCTCAGCGCGTGGCCCTGACCCCACCGCATGGCATGTCACCCTTGGGCAGGAAGCTTGACATTTTCTGGAAGCACCGGTGTCATTTCACGGGCTTTGCCGTCGCTTTGCGCTTGTGGGGTAACACTATAGAGTTTTTCAGAAAGTGTTGGAGCAACTTTGGTACCTTTTCCATTCAGGCACACTGGGAGTGAGCTGTGGGGCTGCTGCCAGGGGTTCTGCTCAGCACAGCATGGCTGGAGCTGGCCCAGGACCTCCTTCGAAAGACAGACTGGTCAGACACACAGCTATCCTGAATCATCAAGGATAATCCTATGTTCAAGTTCAAGTTCCTACCTTCCAGTTCAAGTTCAAGTTCCTACGTTCCAATTGGTGCCCGTTACCTCTTGGCCTGGATCATCAAAGATGATGATCATCAAAGATGATCCAGGACAAGAGGTAACGGGTACAAACTGGAACCTAGGAACTTCTATCAAAGCATGAGGAGGAACTTCTTTACTTTGAGGGTGGCAGAGCACTGGAACAGGCTGCCCAGGGAGGCAGTAGAGTCTCCCACCCCAGAGACATTCAAAACCCGCCTGGAGGTCATCCTGTGCAACCTGCTGTAGGTGACCCTGCTCTGGCAGGGGGGTTGGACTGGATGATCTCCAGAGCTCCTTTCCAACCCTAACCAGTCTGTGATTCTGTGATCAGAGCTGTTCTTCGAAATCTGTTCCTAGGAAATCGCTGCGAGAAGGAGGATGCACCTGAGGAGCAGGCCTAAGATGGAGGATTGAACAAACAAGTAGCTCTTAACTGAGGAATCGGCTATCCCATGGAACAACTTCTGAGAAAGATTCTGCAACATTACTAGGGGTCCGCCAAAACATACAATTTCTTGCCATGTTCCAGTTAAAGCCTAAACTATCGAGTTGGCATTTCTTTTTAAAAGTGTATAAAGAAGCGGTAATGGGCCAAATCCTCAAGCCACTGTAAATCAACACGATTTGCTTGCCTCTGCTGGAACACCCGCTCTCTATTTCAGTTCAGGAGCTAACACACAGTATCTTAATATGCATTTAGGTTAATATTTGCACTTTGCAGGGCTAGGTAGATTGCACGGCTGGCACATATCAGACTAAATGTCACTTCCGAAAGCTAAGGGACCGAACCGGAAGCTGCCATTCAGAGGGACTACCTGACAACATGTGGAACCTCTCCGGAAAAGCCTTCCCACCTCAAGCAACTCCTTTTGATTAATCTTTCACATAGACAATACACCTTATATACACCGACACACCCCCCCGGCCTTTGCCTCCACAGATCCTGTGGTTGGCTAATTAAAGGAGAAGGTGTAACTATCAATCTAATCTGGCTTGTTCTCAAATTTACCATAATTTCCACACTTGAGAGGCTGGTGAAATGAAACAGCACTACTACACTTTCCCATTCATCAGCCGGAAGCAGAACAACTCAGAGAACCGGGCGAAAAATAATTAGGATGCGGGATCAGGTGTTGCGCGCGTGCATCTGTGCCTGTACAGGGGCACGCAGGCACATGAGCATTCACGGGAGGCAGCAGCAGTAGCACGGGGGCAGATGAGCACCACCAGTCATTTGACCTCGACAGGTGAATGCTTGCAGATGTACTCACAGCACACTTATTAGAAGAGGCCCAAATGCCCGAGAAAACTGCCGTCAGATTAAGCCGGAAACAACAACGGCTTTTTAAACAACTACAGCCGCCAGAACGGTACCGGCGGCAGCACTGCAGGAGCTGCTCAGGAACCGCTGGGGCAACTCCAGCGCACCGGGTGCTCAGCACGTGGCCCTGACCACACCGCATGGCATGTCACCCTTGGGCAGGAAGCTTGACATTTTCTGGAAGCACCGGTGTCATTTCACGGGCTTTGCCGTCGCTTTGCGCTTGTGGGGTAACACTATAGAGTTTTTCAGAAAGTGTTGGAGCAACTTTGGTACCTTTTCCATTCAGGCACACTGGGAGTGAGCTGTGGGGCTGCTGCCAGGGGCTCTGCTCAACACAGCATGGCTGGAGCTGGCCCAGGACCTCCTTCGAAAGACAGACTGGTCAGACACACAGCTATCCTGAATCATCAAGGATAATCCTATGTTCAAGTTCAAGTTCCTACCTTCCAGTTCAAGTTCAAGTTCCTACGTTCCAATTGGTGCCCGTTACCTCTTGGCCTGGATCATCAAAGATGATGATCATCAAAGATGATCCAGGACAAGAGGTAACGGGTACAAACTGGAACCTAGGAACTTCTATCAAAGCATGAGGAGGAACTTCTTTACTTTGAGGGTGGCAGAGCGCTGGAACAGGCTGCCCAGGGAGGCAGTAGAGTCTCCCACCCCAGAGACATTCAAAACCCGCCTGGAGGTCATCCTGTGCAACCTGCTGTAGGTGACCCTGCTCTGGCAGGGGGGTTGGACTGGATGATCTCCAGAGCTCCTTTCCAACCCTAACCAATCTGTGATTCTGTGATCAGAGCTGTTCTTCAAAATCTGTTCCTAGGAAATCGCTGCGAGAAGGAGGATGCACCTGAGGAGCAGGCCTAAGATGGAGGATTGAACAAACAAGTAGCTCTTACCTGAGGAATCGGCTATCCCATGGAACAACTTCTGAGAAAGATTCTGCAACATTACTAGGGGTCCGCCAAAACATACAATTACTTGCCATGTTCCAGTTAAAGCCTAAACTATCGAGTTGGCATTTCTTTTTAAAAGTGTATAAAGAAGCGGTAATGGGCCAAATCCGCAAGCCACTGTAAATCAACACGATTTGCTTGCCTCCGCTGGAACACCCGCTCTCTATTTCAGTTCAGGAGCTAACACACACTATCTTAATATGCATTTAGGTTAATATTTGCACTTTGCAGGGCTAGGTAGATTGCACGGCTGGCACATATCAGACTAAATGTCACTTCCGAAAGCTAAGGGACCGAACCGGAAGCTGCCATTCAGAGGGACTACCTGACAACATGTGGAACCTCTCCGGAAAAGCCTTCCCACCTCAAGCAACTCCTTTTGATTAATCTTTCACATAGACAATACACCTTATATACACCGACACACCCCCCCGGCCTTTGTCTCCACAGATCCTGTGGTTGGCTAATTAAAGGAGGAGGTGTAACTATCAATCTAATCTGGCTTGTTCTCAAATTTACCATAATTTCCACACTTGAGAGGCTGGTGAAATGAAACAGCACTACTACACTTTCCCATTCATCAGCCGGAAGCAGAACAACTCAGAGAACCGGGCGAAAAATAATTAGGATGCGGGATCAGGTGTTGCGCGCGTGCATCTGTGCCTGTACAGGGGCACGCGGGCACATGAGCATTCACAGGAGGCAGCAGCAGTAGCACGGGGGGAGATGAGCACCACCAGTCATTTGACCTCGACAGGTGAATGCTTGCAGATGTACTCACAGCACACTTATTAGAAGAGGCCCAAATGCCCGAGAAAACTGCCGTCAGATTACGCCGGAAACAACAACGGCTTTTTAAACAACTACAGCCGCCAGAACGGTACCGGCGGCAGCACTGCAGGAGCTGCTCAGGAACCGCTGGGGCAACCCCAGCGCACCGGGTGCTCAGCGCGTGGCCCTGACCCCACCGCATGGCATGTCACCCTTGGGCAGGAAGCTTGACATTTTCTGGAAGCACCGGTGTCATTTCACGGGCTTTGCCGTCGCTTTGCGCTTGTGGGGTAACACTATAGAGTTTTTCAGAAAGTGTTGGAGCAACTTTGGTACCTTTTCCATTCAGGCACACTGGGAGTGAGCTGTGGGGCTGCTGCCAGGGGTTCTGCTCAGCACAGCATGGCTGGAGCTGGCCCAGGACCTCCTTCGAAAGACAGACTGGTCAGACACACAGCTATCCTGAATCATCAAGGATAATCCTATGTTCAAGTTCAAGTTCCTACCTTCCAGTTCAAGTTCAAGTTCCTACGTTCCAATTGGTGCCCGTTACCTCTTGGCCTGGATCATCAAAGATGATGATCATCAAAGATGATCCAGGACAAGAGGTAACGGGTACAAACTGGAACCTAGGAACTTCTATCAAAGCATGAGGAGGAACTTCTTTACTTTGAGGGTGGCAGAGCACTGGAACAGGCTGCCCAGGGAGGCAGTAGAGTCTCCCACCCCAGAGACATTCAAAACCCGCCTGGAGGTCATCCTGTGCAACCTGCTGTAGGTGACCCTGCTCTGGCAGGGGGGTTGGACTGGATGATCTCCAGAGCTCCTTTCCAACCCTAACCAGTCTGTGATTCTGTGATCAGAGCTGTTCTTCGAAATCTGTTCCTAGGAAATCGCTGCGAGAAGGAGGATGCACCTGAGGAGCAGGCCTAAGATGGAGGATTGAACAAACAAGTAGCTCTTACCTGAGGAATCGGCTATCCCATGGAACAACTTCTGAGAAAGATTCTGCAACATTACTAGGGGTCCGCCAAAACATACAATTTCTTGCCATGTTCCAGTTAAAGCCTAAACTATCGAGTTGGCATTTCTTTTTAAAAGTGTATAAAGAAGCGGTAATGGGCCAAATCCTCAAGCCACTGTAAATCAACACGATTTGCTTGCCTCCGCTGGAACACCCGCTCTCTATTTCAGTTCAGGAGCTAACACACACTATCTTAATATGCATTTAGGTTAATATTTGCACTTTGCAGGGCTAGGTAGATTGCACGGCTGGCACATATCAGACTAAATGTCACTTCCGAAAGCTAAGGGACCGAACCGGAAGCTGCCATTCAGAGGGACTACCTGACAACATGTGGAACCTCTCCGGAAAAGCCTTCCCACCTCAAGCAACTCCTTTTGATTAATCTTTCACATAGACAATACACGTTATATACACCGACACACCCCCCCGGCCTTTGTCTCCACAGATCCTGTGGTTGGCTAATTAAAGGAGGAGGTGTAACTATCAATCTAATCTGGCTTGTTCTCAAATTTACCATAATTTCCACACTTGAGAGGCTGGTGAAATGAAACAGCACTACTACACTTTCCCATTCATCAGCCAGAAGCAGAACAACTCAGAGAACCGGGCGAAAAATAATTAGGATGCGGGATCAGGTGTTGCGCGCGTGCATCTGTGCCTGTACAGGGGCACGCGGGCACATGAGCATTCACAGGAGGCAGCAGCAGTAGCACGGGGGGAGATGAGCACCACCAGTCATTTGACCTCGACAGGTGAATGCTTGCAGATGTACTCACAGC
Organism: Vanellus vanellus; assembly: GCF_965231255.1. NCBI lineage: Eukaryota > Metazoa > Chordata > Aves > Charadriiformes > Charadriidae > Vanellus > Vanellus vanellus. The sequence goes on from NW_028127955.1 coordinate 1,754,789, forward strand.
ACACTTATTAGAAGAGGCCCAAATGCCCGAGAAAACTGCCGTCAGATTACGCCGGAAACAACAACGGCTTTTTAAACAACTACAGCCGCCAGAACGGTACCGGCGGCAGCACTGCAGGAGCTGCTCAGGAACCGCTGGGGCAACCCCAGCGCACCGGGTGCTCAGCGCGTGGCCCTGACCCCACCGCATGGCATGTCACCCTTGGGCAGGAAGCTTGACATTTTCTGGAAGCACCGGTGTCATTTCACGGGCTTTGCCGTCGCTTTGCGCTTGTGGGGTAACACTATAGAGTTTTTCAGAAAGTGTTGGAGCAACTTTGGTACCTTTTCCATTCAGGCACACTGGGAGTGAGCTGTGGGGCTGCTGCCAGGGGTTCTGCTCAGCACAGCATGGCTGGAGCTGGCCCAGGACCTCCTTCGAAAGACAGACTGGTCAGACACACAGCTATCCTGAATCATCAAGGATAATCCTATGTTCAAGTTCAAGTTCCTACCTTCCAGTTCAAGTTCAAGTTCCTACGTTCCAATTGGTGCCCGTTACCTCTTGGCCTGGATCATCAAAGATGATGATCATCAAAGATGATCCAGGACAAGAGGTAACGGGTACAAACTGGAACCTAGGAACTTCTATCAAAGCATGAGGAGGAACTTCTTTACTTTGAGGGTGGCAGAGCACTGGAACAGGCTGCCCAGGGAGGCAGTAGAGTCTCCCACCCCAGAGACATTCAAAACCCGCCTGGAGGTCATCCTGTGCAACCTGCTGTAGGTGACCCTGCTCTGGCAGGGGGGTTGGACTGGATGATCTCCAGAGCTCCTTTCCAACCCTAACCAGTCTGTGATTCTGTGATCAGAGCTGTTCTTCGAAATCTGTTCCTAGGAAATCGCTGCGAGAAGGAGGATGCACCTGAGGAGCAGGCCTAAGATGGAGGATTGAACAAACAAGTAGCTCTTACCTGAGGAATCGGCTATCCCATGGAACAACTTCTGAGAAAGATTCTGCAACATTACTAGGGGTCCGCCAAAACATACAATTTCTTGCCATGTTCCAGTTAAAGCCTAAACTATCGAGTTGGCATTTCTTTTTAAAAGTGTATAAAGAAGCGGTAATGGGCCAAATCCTCAAGCCACTGTAAATCAACACGATTTGCTTGCCTCTGCTGGAACACCCGCTCTCTATTTCAGTTCAGGAGCTAACACACAGTATCTTAATATGCATTTAGGTTAATATTTGCACTTTGCAGGGCTAGGTAGATTGCACGGCTGGCACATATCAGACTAAATGTCACTTCCGAAAGCTAAGGGACCGAACCGGAAGCTGCCATTCAGAGGGACTACCTGACAACATGTGGAACCTCTCCGGAAAAGCCTTCCCACCTCAAGCAACTCCTTTTGATTAATCTTTCACATAGACAATACACCTTATATACACCGACACACCCCCCCGGCCTTTGCCTCCACAGATCCTGTGGTTGGCTAATTAAAGGAGAAGGTGTAACTATCAATCTAATCTGGCTTGTTCTCAAATTTACCATATTTTCCACACTTGAGAGGCTGGTGAAATGAAACAGCACTACTACACTTTCCCATTCATCAGCCGGAAGCAGAACAACTCAGAGAACCGGGCGAAAAATAATTAGGATGCGGGATCAGGTGTTGCGCGCGTGCATCTGTGCCTGTACAGGGGCACGCAGGCACATGAGCATTCACGGGAGGCAGCAGCAGTAGCACGGGGGCAGATGAGCACCACCAGTCATTTGACCTCGACAGGTGAATGCTTGCAGATGTACTCACAGCACACTTATTAGAAGAGGCCCAAATGCCCGAGAAAACTGCCGTCAGATTAAGCCGGAAACAACAACGGCTTTTTAAACAACTACAGCCGCCAGAACGGTACCGGCGGCAGCACTGCAGGAGCTGCTCAGGAACCGCTGGGGCAACTCCAGCGCACCGGGTGCTCAGCACGTGGCCCTGACCACACCGCATGGCATGTCACCCTTGGGCAGGAAGCTTGACATTTTCTGGAAGCACCGGTGTCATTTCACGGGCTTTGCCGTCGCTTTGCGCTTGTGGGGTAACACTATAGAGTTTTTCAGAAAGTGTTGGAGCAACTTTGGTACCTTTTCCATTCAGGCACACTGGGAGTGAGCTGTGGGGCTGCTGCCAGGGGCTCTGCTCAACACAGCATGGCTGGAGCTGGCCCAGGACCTCCTTCGAAAGACAGACTGGTCAGACACACAGCTATCCTGAATCATCAAGGATAATCCTATGTTCAAGTTCAAGTTCCTACCTTCCAGTTCAAGTTCAAGTTCCTACGTTCCAATTGGTGCCCGTTACCTCTTGGCCTGGATCATAAAAGATGATGATCATCAAAGATGATCCAGGACAAGAGGTAACGGGTACAAACTGGAACCTAGGAACTTCTATCAAAGCATGAGGAGGAACTTCTTTACTTTGAGGGTGGCAGAGCGCTGGAACAGGCTGCCCAGGGAGGCAGTAGAGTCTCCCACCCCAGAGACATTCAAAACCCGCCTGGAGGTCATCCTGTGCAACCTGCTGTAGGTGACCCTGCTCTGGCAGGGGGGTTGGACTGGATGATCTCCAGAGCTCCTTTCCAACCCTAACCAATCTGTGATTCTGTGATCAGAGCTCTTCTTCAAAATCTGTTCCTAGGAAATCGCTGCGAGAAGGAGGATGCACCTGAGGAGCAGGCCTAAGATGGAGGATTGAACAAACAAGTAGCTCTTACCTGAGGAATCGGCTATCCCATGGAACAACTTCTGAGAAAGATTCTGCAACATTACTAGGGGTCCGCCAAAACATACAATTTCTTGCCATGTTCCAGTTAAAGCCTAAACTATCGAGTTGGCATTTCTTTTTAAAAGTGTATAAAGAAGCGGTAATGGGCCAAATCCTCAAGCCACTGTAAATCAACACGATTTGCTTGCCTCTGCTGGAACACCCGCTCTCTATTTCAGTTCAGGAGCTAACACACAGTATCTTAATATGCATTTAGGTTAATATTTGCACTTTGCAGGGCTAGGTAGATTGCACGGCTGGCACATATCAGACTAAATGTCACTTCCGAAAGCTAAGGGACCGAACCGGAAGCTGCCATTCAGAGGGACTACCTGACAACATGTGGAACCTCTCCGGAAAAGCCTTCCCACCTCAAGCAACTCCTTTTGATTAATCTTTCACATAGACAATACACCTTATATACACCGACACACCCCCCCGGCCTTTGCCTCCACAGATCCTGTGGTTGGCTAATTAAAGGAGAAGGTGTAACTATCAATCTAATCTGGCTTGTTCTCAAATTTACCATAATTTCCACACTTGAGAGGCTGGTGAAATGAAACAGCACTACTACACTTTCCCATTCATCAGCCGGAAGCAGAACAACTCAGAGAACCGGGCGAAAAATAATTAGGATGCGGGATCAGGTGTTGCGCGCGTGCATCTGTGCCTGTACAGGGGCACGCAGGCACATGAGCATTCACGGGAGGCAGCAGCAGTAGCACGGGGGCAGATGAGCACCACCAGTCATTTGACCTCGACAGGTGAATGCTTGCAGATGTACTCACAGCACACTTATTAGAAGAGGCCCAAATGCCCGAGAAAACTGCCGTCAGATTAAGCCGGAACAACAACGGCTTTTTAAACAACTACAGCCGCCAGAACGGTACCGGCGGCAGCACTGCAGGAGCTGCTCAGGAACCGCTGGGGCAACTCCAGCGCACCGGGTGCTCAGCACGTGGCCCTGACCACACCGCATGGCATGTCACCCTTGGGCAGGAAGCTTGACATTTTCTGGAAGCACCGGTGTCATTTCACGGGCTTTGCCGTCGCTTTGCGCTTGTGGGGTAACACTATAGAGTTTTTCAGAAAGTGTTGGAGCAACTTTGGTACCTTTTCCATTCAGGCACACTGGGAGTGAGCTGTGGGGCTGCTGCCAGGGGCTCTGCTCAACACAGCATGGCTGGAGCTGGCCCAGGACCTCCTTCGAAAGACAGACTGGTCAGACACACAGCTATCCTGAATCATCAAGGATAATCCTATGTTCAAGTTCAAGTTCCTACCTTCCAGTTCAAGTTCAAGTTCCTACGTTCCAATTGGTGCCCGTTACCTCTTGGCCTGGATCATAAAAGATGATGATCATCAAAGATGATCCAGGACAAGAGGTAACGGGTACAAACTGGAACCTAGTAACTTCTATCAAAGCATGAGGAGGAACTTCTTTACTTTGAGGGTGGCTGAGCGCTGGAACAGGCTGCCCAGGGAGGCGGTAGAGTCTCCCACCCCAGAGACATTCAAAACCCGCCTGGAGGTCATCCTGTGCAACCTGCTGTAGGTGACCCTGCTCTGGCAGGGGGTTGGACTGGATGATCTCCAGAGCTCCTTTCCAACCCTAACCAATCTGTGATTCTGTGATCAGAGCTGTTCTTCGAAATCTGTTCCTAGGAAATCGCTGCGAGAAGGAGGATGCACCTGAGGAGCAGGCCTAAGATGGAGGATTGAACAAACAAGTAGCTCTTACCTGAGGAATCGGCTATCCCATGGAACAACTTCTGAGAAAGATTCTGCAACATTACTAGGGGTCCGCCAAAGCATACAATTACTTGCCATGTTCCAGTTAAAGCCTAAACTATCGAGTTGGCATTTCTTTTTAAAAGTGTATAAAGAAGCGGTAATGGGCCAAATCCTCAAGCCACTATAAATCAACATGATTTGCTTGCCTCCGCTGGAACACCCGCTCTCTATTGCAGTTCAGGAGCTAACACACAGTATCTTAATATGCATTTAGGTTAATATTTGCACTTTGCAGGGCTAGGTAGATTGCACGGCTGGCACATATCAGACTAAATGTCACTTCCGAAAGCTAAGGGACCGAACCGGAAGCTGCCATTCAGAGGGACTACCTGACAACATGTGGAACCTCTCCGGAAAAGCCTTCCCACCTCAAGCAACTCCTTTTGATTAATCTTTCACATAGACAATACACGTTATATACACCGACACACCCCCCCGGCCTTTGCCTCCACAGATCCTGTGGTTGGCTAATTAAAGGAGGAGGTGTAACTATCAATCTAATCTGGCTTGTTCTCAAATTTACCATAATTTCCACACTTGAGAGGCTGGTGAAATGAAACAGCACTACTACACTTTCCCATTCATCAGCCGGAAGAAGAACAACTCAGAGAACCGGGCGAAAAATAATTAGGATGCGGGATCAGGTGTTGCGCGCGTGCATCTGTGCCTGTACAGGGGCACGCAGGCACATGAGCATTCACGGGAGGCAGCAGCAGTAGCACGGGGGCAGATGAGCACCACCAGTCATTTGACCTCGACAGGTGAATGCTTGCAGATGTACTCACAGCACACTTATTAGAAGAGGCCTAAATGCCCGAGAAAACTGCCGTCAGATTACGCCGGAAACAACAACGGCTTTTTAAACAACTACAGCCGCCAGAACGGTACCGGCGGCAGCACTGCAGGAGCTGCTCAGGAACCGCTGGGGCAACTCCAGCGCACCGGGTGCTCAGCACGTGGCCCTGACCACACCGCATGGCATGTCACCCTTGGGCAGGAAGCTTGACATTTTCTGGAAGCACCGGTGTCATTTCACGGGCTTTGCCGTCGCTTTGCGCTTGTGGGTTAACACTATAGCGTTTTTCAGAAAGTGTTGGAGCAACTTTGGTACCTTTTCCATTCAGGCACACTGGGAGTGAGGTGTGGGGCTGCTGCCAGGGGCTCTGCTCAGCACAGCATGGCTGGAGCTGGCCCAGGACCTCCTTCGAAAGACAGACTGGTCAGACACACAGCTATCCTGAATCATCAAGGATAATCCTATGTTCAAGTTCAAGTTCCTACGTTCCAGTTGAAGTTCAAGTTCCTACGTTCCAATTGGTGCCCGTTACCTCTTGTCCTGGATCATCAAAGATGATCCAGGACAAGAGGTAACGGGTACAAACTGGAACCTAGGAACTTCTATCAAAGCATGAGGAGGAACTTCTTTACTTTGAGGGTGGCAGAGCACTGGAACAGGCTGCCCAGGGAGGCGGTAGAGTCTCCCACCCCAGAGACATTCAAAACCCGCCTGGAGGTCATCCTGTGCAACCTGCTGTAGGTGACCCTGCTCTGGCAGGGGGTTGGACTGGATGATCTCCAGAGCTCCTTTCCAACCCTAACCAATCTGTGATTCTGTGATCAGAGCTGTTCTTCAAAATCTGTTCCTAGGAAATCGCTGCGAGAAGGAGGATGCACCTGAGGAGCAGGCCTAAGATGGAGGATTGAACAAACAAGTAGCTCTTACCTGAGGAATCGGCTATCCCATGGAACAACTTCTGAGAAAGATTCTGCAACATAACTAGGGGTCCGCCAAAACACAGAATTACTTGCCATGTTCCAGTTAAAGCCTAAACTATCGAGTTGGCATTTCTTTTTAAAAGTGTATAAAGAAGCGGTAATGGGCCAAATCCTCAAGCCACTGTAAATCAACACGATTTGCTTGCCTCCGCTGGAACACCCGCTCTCTATTTCAGTTCAGGAGCTAACACACAGTATCTTAATATGCATTTATGTTAATATTTGCACTTTGCAGGGCTAGGTAGATTGCATGGCTGGCACATATCAGACTAAATGTCACTTCCGAAAGCTAAGGGACCGAACCGGAAGCTGCCATTCAGAGGGACTACCTGACAACATGTGGAACCTCTCCGGAAAAGCCTTCCCACCTCAAGCAACTCCTTTTGATTAATCTTTCACATAGACAATACACGTTATATACACCGACACACCCCCCCGGCCTTTGCCTCCACAGATCCTGTGGTTGGCTAATTAAAGGAGGAGGTGTAACTATCAATCTAATCTGGCTTGTTCTCAAATTTACCATAATTTCCACACTTGAGAGGCTGGTGAAATGAAACAGCACTACTACACTTTCCCATTCATCAGCCGGAAGCAGAACAACTCCGAGAACCGTGCGAAAAATAATTAGGATGCGGGATCAGGTGTTGCGCGCGTGCATCTGTGCCTGTACAGGGGCACGCAGGCACATGAGCATTCACGGGAGGCAGCAGCAGTAGCACGGGGGCAGATGAGCACCACCAGTCATTTGACCTCGACAGGTGAATGCTTGCAGATGTACTCACAGCACACTTATTAGAAGAGGCCCAAATGCCCGAGAAAACTGCCGTCAGATTACGCCGGAAACAACAACGGCTTTTTAAACAACTACAGCCGCCAGAACGGTACCGGCGGCAGCACTGCAGGAGCTGCTCAGGAACCGCTGGGGCAACCCCAGCGCACCGGGTGCTCAGCGCGTGGCCCTGACCCCACCGCATGGCATGTCACCCTTGGGCAGGAAGCTTGACATTTTCTGGAAGCACCGGTGTCATTTCACGGGCTTTGCCGTCGCTTTGCGCTTGTGGGGTAACACTATAGAGTTTTTCAGAAAGTGTTGGAGCAACTTTGGTACCTTTTCCATTCAGGCACACTGGGAGTGAGCTGTGGGGCTGCTGCCAGGGGCTCTGCTCAGCACAGCATGGCTGGAGCTGGCCCAGGACCTCCTTCGAAAGACAGACTGGTCAGACACACAGCTATCCTGAATCATCAAGGATAATCCTATGTTCAAGTTCAAGTTCCTACCTTCCAGTTCAAGTTCAAGTTCCTACGTTCCAATTGGTGCCCGTTACCTTCTTGCCTGGATCATCAAAGATGATGATCATCAAAGATGATCCAGGACAAGAGGTAACGGGTACAAACTGGAACCTAGGAACTTCTATCAAAGCATGAGGAGGAACTTCTTTACTTTGAGGGAGGCAGAGCGCTGGAACAGGCTGCCCAGGGAGGCGGTAGAGTCTCCCACCCCAGAGACATTCAAAACCCGCCTGGAGGTCATCCTGTGCAACCTGCTGTAGGTGACCCTGCTCTGGCAGGGGGGTTTAGCTGGATGATCTCCAGAGCTCCTTTCCAACCCTAACCAATCTGTGATTCTGTGATCAGAGCTGTTCTTCAAAATCTGTTCCTAGGAAATCGCTGCGAGAAGGAGGATGCACCTGAGGAGCAGGCCTAAGATGGAGGATTGAACAAACAAGTAGCTCTTACCTGAGGAATCGGCTATCCCATGGAACAACTTCTGAGAAAGATTCTGCAACATTACTAGGGGTCCGCCAAAACATACAATTACTTGCCATGTTCCAGTTAAAGCCTAAACTATCGAGTTGGCATTTCTTTTTAAAAGTGTATAAAGAAGCGGTAATGGGCCAAATCCTCAAGCCACTGTAAATCAACACGATTTGCTTGCCTCCGCTGGAACACCCGCTCTCTATTGCAGTTCAGGAGCTAACACACAGTATCTTAATATGCATTTAGGTTAATATTTGCACTTTGCAGGGCTAGGTAGATTGCACGGCTGGCACATATCAGACTAAATGTCACTTCCGAAAGCTAAGGGACCGAACCGGAAGCTGCCATTCAGAGGGACTACCTGACAACATGTGGAACCTCTCCGGAAAAGCCTTCCCACCTCAAGCAACTCCTTTTGATTAATCTTTCACATAGACAATACACCTTATATACACCGACACACCCCCCCGGCCTTTGCCTCCACAGATCCTGTGGTTGGCTAATTAAAGGAGGAGGTGTAACTATCAATCTAATCTGGCTTGTTCTCAAATTTACCATAATTTCCACACTTGAGAGGCTGGTGAAATGAAACAGCACTACTACACTTTCCCATTCATCAGCCGGAAGCAGAACAACTCAGAGAACCGGGCGAAAAATAATTAGGATGCGGGATCAGGTGTTGCGCGCGTGCATCTGTGCCTGTACAGGGGCACGCAGGCACATGAGCATTCACGGGAGGCAGCAGCAGTAGCACGGGGGCAGATGAGCACCACCAGTCATTTGACCTCGACAGGTGAATGCTTGCAGATGTACTCACAGCACACTTATTAGAAGAGGCCCAAATGCCCGAGAAAACTGCCATCAGATTACGCCGGAAACAACAACGGCTTTTTAAACAACTACAGCCGCCAGAACGGTACCGGCGGCAGCACTGCAGGAGCTGCTCAGGAACCGCTGGGGCAACCCCAGCGCACCGGGTGCTCAGCGCGTGGCCCTGACCCCACCGCATGGCATGTCACCCTTGGGCAGGAAGCTTGACATTTTCTGGAAGCACCGGTGTCATTTCACGGGCTTTGCCGTCGCTTTGCGCTTGTGGGGTAACACTATAGAGTTTTTCAGAAAGTGTTGGAGCAACTTTGGTACCTTTTCCATTCAGGCACACTGGGAGTGAGCTGTGGGGCTGCTGCCAGGGGCTCTGCTCAGCACAGCATGGCTGGAGCTGGCCCAGGACCTCCTTCGAAAGACAGACTGGTCAGACACACAGCTATCCTGAATCATCAAGGATAATCCTATGTTCAAGTTCAAGTTCCTACCTTCCAGTTCAAGTTCAAGTTCCTACGTTCCAATCGGTGCCCGTTACCTCTTGTCCTGGATCATCAAAGATGATCCAGGACAAGAGGTAACGGGTACAAACTGGAACCTAGGAACTTCTATCAAAGCATGAGGAGGAACTTCTTTACTTTGAGGGTGGCAGAGCGCTGGAACAGGCTGCCCAGGGAGGCGGTAGAGTCTCCCACCCCAGAGACATTCATAACCCGCCTGGAGGTCATCCTGTGCAACCTGCTGTAGGTGACCCTGCTCTGGCAGGGGGTTGGACTGGATGATCTCCAGAGCTCCTTTCCAACCCTAACCAATCTGTGATTCTGTGATCAGAGCTGTTCTTCGAAATCTGTTCCTAGGAAATCGCTGCGAGAAGGAGGATGCACCTGAGGAGCAGGCCTAAGATGGAGGATTGAACAAACAAGTAGCTCTTACCTGAGGAATCGGCTATCCCATGGAACAACTTCTGAGAAAGATTCTGCAACATTACTAGGGGTCCGCCAAAACATACAATTACTTGCCATGTTCCAGTTAAAGCCTAAACTATCGAGTTGGCATTTCTTTTTAAAAGTGTATAAAGAAGCGGTAATGGGCCAAATCCTCAAGCCACTGTAAATCAACACGATTTGCTTGCCTCCGCTGGAACACCCGCTCTCTATTTCAGTTCAGGAGCTAACACACAGTATCTTAATATGCATTTAGGTTAATATTTGCACTTTGCAGGGCTAGGTAGATTGCACGGCTGGCACATATCAGACTAAATGTCACTTCCGAAAGCTAAGGGACCGAACCGGAAGCTGCCATTCAGAGGGACTACCTGACAACATGTGGAACCTCTCCGGAAAAGCCTTCCCACCTCAAACAACTCCTTTTGATTAATCTTTCACATAGACAATACACCTTATATACACCGACACACCCCCCCGGCCTTTGCCTCCACAGATCCTGTGGTTGGCTAATTAAAGGAGGAGGTGTAACTATCAATCTAATCTGGCTTGTTCTCAAATTTACCATAATTTCCACACTTGAGAGGCTGGTGAAATGAAACAGCACTACTACACTTTCCCATTCATCAGCCGGAAGCAGAACAACTCAGAGAACCGGGCGAAAAATAATTAAGATGCGGGATCAGGTGTTGCGCGCGTGCATCTGTGCCTGTACAGGGGCACGCAGGCACATGAGCATTCACGGGAGGCAGCAGCAGTAGCACGGGGGCAGATGATCACCACCAGTCATTTGACCTCGACAGGTGAATGCTTGCAGATGTACTCACAGCACACTTATTAGAAGAGGCCCAAATGCCCGAGAAAACTGCCGTCAGATTACGCCGGAAACAACAACGGCTTTTTAAACAACTACAGCCGCCAGAACGGTACCGGCGGCAGCACTGCAGGAGCTGCTCAGGAACCGCTGGGGCAACCCCAGCGCACCGGGTGCTCAGCGCGTGGCCCTGACCCCACCGCATGGCATGTCACCCTTGGGCAGGAAGCTTGACATTTTCTGGAAGCACCGGTGTCATTTCACGGGCTTTGCCGTCACTTTGCGCTTGTGGGGTAACACTATAGAGTTTTTCACAAAGTGTTGGAGCAACTTTGGTACCTTTTCCATTCAGGCACACTGGGAGTGAGCTGTGGGGCTGCTGCCAGGGGCTCTGCTCAGCACAGCATGGCTGGAGCTGGCCCAGGACCTCCTTCGAAAGACAGACTGGTCAGACACACAGCTATCCTGAATCATCAAGGATAATCCTATGTTCAAGTTCAAGTTCCTACCTTCCAGTTCAAGTTCAAGTTCCTACGTTCCAATCGGTGCCCGTTACCTCTTGTCCTGGATCATCAAAGATGATCCAGGACAAGAGGTAACGGGTACAAACTGGAACCTAGGAACTTCTATCAAAGCATGAGGAGGAACTTCTTTACTTTGAGGGTGGCAGAGCGCTGGAACAGGCTGCCCAGGGAGGCGGTAGAGTCTCCCACCCCAGAGACATTCATAACCCGCCTGGAGGTCATCCTGTGCAACCTGCTGTAGGTGACCCTGCTCTGGCAGGGGGTTGGACTGGATGATCTCCAGAGCTCCTTTCCAACCCTAACCAATCTGTGATTCTGTGATCAGAGCTGTTCTTCGAAATCTGTTCCTAGGAAATCGCTGCGAGAAGGAGGATGCACCTGAGGAGCAGGCCTAAGATGGAGGATTGAACAAACAAGTAGCTCTTACCTGAGGAATCGGCTATCCCATGGAACAACTTCTGAGAAAGATTCTGCAACATTACTAGGGGTCCGCCAAAGCATACAATTACTTGCCATGTTCCATGTAAAGCCTAAACTATCGAGTTGGCATTTCTTTTTAAAAGTGTATAAAGAAGCGGTAATGGGCCAAATCCTCAAGCCACTCTAAATCAACACGATTTGCTTGCCTCCGCTGGAACACCCGCTCTCTATTTCAGTTCAGGAGCTAACACACAGTATCTTAATATGCATTTAGGTTAATATTTGCACTTTGCCGGGCTAGGTAGATTGCACGGCTGGCACATATCAGACTAAATGTCACTTCCGAAAGCTAAGGGACCGAACCGGAAGCTGCCATTCAGAGGGACTACCTGACAACATGTGGAACCTCTCCGGAAAAGCCTTCCCACCTCAAGCAACTCCTTTTGATTAATCTTTCACATAGACAATACACCTTATATACACCGACACACCCCCCCGGCCTTTGCCTCCACAGATCCTGTGGTTGGCTAATTAAAGGAGGAGGTGTAACTATCAATCTAATCTGGCTTGTTCTCAAATTTACCATAATTTCCACACTTGAGAGGCTGGTGAAATGAAACAGCACTACTACACTTTCCCATTCATCAGCCGGAAGCAGAACAACTCTGAGAACCGGGCGAAAAATAATTAGGATGCGGGATCAGGTGTTGCGCGCGTGCTTTTTTGCCTGTACAGGGGCACGCAGGCACATGAGCATTCACGGGAGGCAGCAGCAGTAGCACGGGGGCAGATGAGCACCACCAGTCATTTGACCTCGACAGGTGAATGCTTGCAGATGTACTCACAGCACACTTATTAGAAGAGGCCCAAATGCCCGAGAAAACTGCCGTCAGATTACGCCGGAAACAACAACGGCTTTTTAAACAACTACAGCCGCCAGAACGGTACCGGCGGCAGCACTGCAGGAGCTGCTCAGGAACCGCTGGGGCAACCCCAGCGCACCGGGTGCTCAGCGCGTGGCCCTGACCCCACCGCATGGCATGTCACCCTTGGGCAGGAAGCTTGACATTTTCTGGAAGCACCGGTGTCATTTCACGGGCTTTGCCGTCGCTTTGCGCTTGTGGGGTAACACTATAGAGTTTTTCAGAAAGTGTTGGAGCAACTTTGGTACCTTTTCCATTCAGGCACACTGGGAGTGAGCTGTGGGGCTGCTGCCAGGGGCTCTGCTCAGCACAGCATGGCTGGAGCTGGCCCAGGACCTCCTTCGAAAGACAGACTGGTCAGACACACAGCTATCCTGAATCATCAAGGATAATCCTATGTTCAAGTTCCTACGTTCCAGTTGAAGTTCAAGTTCCTACGTTCCAATTGGTGCCCGTTACCTCTTGTCCTGGATTATCAAAGATGATGATCATCAAAGATGATCCAGGACAAGAGGTAACGGGTAGAAACTGGAACCTAGGAATTTCTATCAAAGCATGAGGAGGAACTTCTTTACTTTGAGGGTGGCAGAGCGCTGGAACAGGCTGCCCGGGGAGGCGGTAGAGTCTCCGACCCCACAGACATTCAAAACCCGCCTGGAGGTCATCCTGTGCAACCTGCTGTAGGTGACCCTGCTCTGGCAGGGGGGTTGGACTGGATGATCTCCAGAGCTCCTTTCCAACCCTAACCAATCTGTGATTCTGTGATCAGAGCTGTTCTTCGAAATCTGTTCCTAGGAAATCGCTGCGAGAAGGAGGATGCACCTGAGGAGCAGGCCTAAGATGGAGGATTGAACAAACAAGTAGCTCTTACCTGAGGAATCGGCTATCCCATGGAACAACTTCTGAGAAAGATTCTGCAACATTACTAGGGGTCCGCCAAAACATACAATTACTTGCCATGTTCCAGTTAAAGCCTAAACTATCGAGTTGGCATTTCTTTTTAAAAGTGTATAAAGAAGCGGTAATGGGCCAAATCCTCAAGCCACTCTAAATCAACACGATTTGCTTGCCTCCGCTGGAACACCCGCTCTCTATTTCAGTTCAGGAGCTAACACACAGTATCTTAATATGCATTTAGGTTAATATTTGCACTTTGCAGGGCTAGGTAGATTGCACGGCTGGCACATATCAGACTAAATGTCACTTCCGAAAGCTAAGGGACCGAACCGGAAGCTGCCATTCAGAGGGACTACCTGACAACATGTGGAACCTCTCCGGAAAAGCCTTCCCACCTCAAGCAACTCCTTTTGATTCATCTTTCACATAGACAATACACGTTATATACACCGACACACCCCCCCGGCCTTTGCCTCCACAGATCCTGTGGTTGGCTAATTAAAGGAGGAGGTGTAACTATCAATCTAATCTGGCTTGTTCTCAAATTTACCATAATTTCCACACTTGAGAGGCTGGTGAAATGAAACAGCACTACTACACTTTCCCATTCATCAGGCGGAAGCAGAACAACTCCGAGAACCGGGCGAAAAATAATTAGGATGCGGGATCAGGTGTTGCGCGCGTGCCTGTACAGGGGCACGCAGGCACATGAGCATTCACGGGAGGCAGCAGCAGTAGCAAGGGGGCAGATGAGCACCACCACTCATTTGACCTCGACAGGTGAATGCTTGCAGATGTACTCACAGCACACTTATTTGAAGAGGCCCAAATGCCCGAGAAAACTGCCGTCAGATTACGCCGGAAACAACAACGGCTTTTTAAACAACTACAGCCGCCAGAACGGTACCGGCGGCAGCACTGCAGGAGCTGCTCAGGAACCGCTGGGGCAACCCCAGCGCACCGGGTGCTCAGCGTGTGGCCCTGACCCCACCGCATGGCATGTCACCCTTGGGCAGGAAGCTTGACATTTTCTGGAAGCACCGGTGTCATTTCACGGGCTTTGCCGTCGCTTTGCGCTTGTGGGGTAACACTATAGAGTTTTTCAGAAAGTGTTGGAGCAACTTTGGTACCTTTTCCATTCAGGCACACTGGGAGTGAGCTGTGGGGCTGCTGCCAGGGGCTCTGCTCAGCACAGCATGGCTGGAGCTGGCCCAGGACCTCCTTCGAAAGACAGACTGGTCAGACACACAGCTATCCTGAATCATCAAGGATAATCCTATGTTCAAGTTCCTACGTTCCAGTTCAAGTTCAAGTTCCTACGTTCCAATTGGTGCCCATTACCTCTTGTCCTGGATCATCAAAGATGATCCAGGACAAGAGGTAACGGGTACAAACTGGAACGTAGGAACTTCTATCAAAGCATGAGGAGGAACTTCTTTACTTTGAGGGTGGCAGAGCGCTGGAACAGGCTGCCCAGGGAGGCGGTAGAGTCTCCCACCCCAGAAACATTCAAAACCCGCCTGGAGGTCATCCTGTGCAACCTGCTGTAGGTGACCCTGCTCTGGCAGGGGGGTTGGGCTGGATGATCTCCAGAGCTCCTTTCCAACCCTAACTAATCTGTGATTCTGTGATCAGAGCTGTTCTTCGAAATCTGTTCCTAGGAAATCGCTGCGAGAAGGAGGATGCACCTGAGGAGCAGGCCTAAGATGGAGGATTGAACAAACAAGTAGCTCTTACCTGAGGAATCGGCTATCCCACGGAAAAACTTCTGAGAAAGATTCTGCAACATTACTAGGGTTCTGCCAAAACATACAATTACTTGCCATGTTCCAGTTAAAGCCTAAACTATCGAGTTGGCATTTCTTTTTAAAAGTGTATAAAGAAGCGGTAATGGGCCATATCCGCAAGCCACTGTAAATCAACACGATTTGCTTGCCTCCGCTGGAACACCCGCTCTCTATTGCAGTTCAGGAGCTAACACACAGTATCTTAATATGCATTTATGTTAATATTTGCACTTTGCAGGGCTAGGTAGATTGCACGGCTGGCACATATCAGACTAAATGTCACGTCCGAAAGCTAAGGGACCGAACCGGAAGCTGCCATTCAGAGGGACTACCTGACAACATGTGGAACCTCTCCGGAAAAGCCTTCCCACCTCAAGCAACTCCTTTTGATTAATCTTTCACATAGACAATACACGTTATATACACCGACACACCCCCCCGGCCTTTGCCTCCACAGATCCTGTGGTTGGCTAATTAAAGGAGGAGGTGTAACTATCAATCTAATCTGGCTTGTTCCCAAATTTACCATAATTTCCACACTTGAGAGGCTGGTGAAATGAAACAGCACTACTACACTTTCCCATTCATCAGCCGGAAGCAGAACAACTCAGAGAACCGGGCGAAAAATAATTAGGATGCGGGATCAGGTGTTGCGCGCGTGCATCTGTGCCTGTACAGGGGCACGCAGGCACATGAGCATTCACGGGAGGCAGCAGCAGTAGCACGGGGGCAGATGAGCACCACCAGTCATTTGACCTCGACAGGTGAATGCTTGCAGATGTACTCACAGCACACTTATTAGAAGAGGCCCAAATGCCCGAGAAAACTGCCGTCAGATTACGCCGGAAACAACAACGGCTTTTTAAACAACTACAGCCGCCAGAACGGTACCGGCGGCAGCACTGCAGGAGCTGCTCAGGAACCGCTGGGGCAACCCCAGCGCACCGGGTGCTCAGCGCGTGGCCCTGACCCCACCGCATGGCATGTCACCCTTGGGCAGGAAGCTTGACATTTTCTGGAAGCACCGGTGTCATTTCACGGGCTTTGTCGTCGCTTTGCGCTTGTGGGGTAACACTATAGAGTTTTTCAGAAAGTGTTGGAGCAACTTTGGTACCTTTTCCATTCAGGCACACTGGGAGTGAGGTGTGGGGCTGCTGCCAGGGGCTCTGCTCAGCACAGCATGGCTGGAGCTGGCCCAGGACCTCCTTCGAAAGACCGACTGGTCAGACACACAGCTATCCTGAATCATCAAGGATAATCCTATGTTCAAGTTCCTACGTTCCAATTGGTGCCCGTTACCTCTTGTCCTGGATCATCAAAGATGATCCAGGACAAGAGGTAACGGGTACAAACTGGAACCTAGGAACTTCTATCAAAGCATGAGGAGGAACTTCTTTACTTTGAGGGTGGCAGAGCGCTGGAACAGGCTGCCCAGGGAGGCGGTAGAGTCTCCGACCCCAGAAACATTCAAAACCCGCCTGGAGGTCATCCTGTGCAACCTGCTGTAGGTGACCCTGCTCTGGCAGGGGGGTTGGGCTGGATGATCTCCAGAGCTCCTTTCCAACCCTAACCAATCTGTGATTCTGTGATCAGAGCTGTTCTTCGAAATCTGTTCCTAGGAAATCGCTGCGAGAAGGAGGATGCACCTGAGGAGCAGGCCTAAGATGGAGGATTGAACAAACAAGTAGCTCTTACCTGAGGAATCGGCTATCCCATGGAACAACTTCTGAGAAAGATTCTGCAACATTACTAGGGGTCCACCAAAACATACAATTACTTGCCATGTTCCAGTTAAAGCCTAAACTATCGAGTTGGCATTTCTTTTTAAAAGTGTATAAAGAAGCGGTAATGGGCCAAATCCTCAAGCCACTCTAAATCAACACGATTTGCTTGCCTCCGCTGGAACACCCGCTCTCTATTTCAGTTCAGGATCTAACACACACTATCTTAAAATGCATTTAGGTTAATATTTGCACTTTGCAGGGCTAGGTAGATTGCACGGCTGGCACATATCAGACTAAATGTCACTTCCGAAAGCTAAGGGACCGAACCGGAAGCTGCCATTCAGAGGGACTACCTGACAACATGTGGAACCTCTCCGGAAAAGCCTTCCCACCTCAAGCAACTCCTTTTGATTCATCTTTCACATAGACAATACACGTTATATACACCGACACAACCCCCCGGCCTTTGCCTCCACAGATCCTGTGGTTGGCTAATTAAAGGAGGAGGTGTAACTATCAATCTAATCTGGCTTGTTCTCAAATTTACCATAATTTCCACACTTGAGAGGCTGGTGAAATGAAACAGCACTACTACACTTTCCCATTCATCAGCCGGAAGCAGAACAACTCCGAGAACCGGGCGAAAAATAATTAGGATGCGGGATCAGGTGTTGCGCGCGTGCATCTGTGCCTGTACAGGGGCACGCAGGCACATGAGCATTCACGGGAGGCAGCAGCAGTAGCACGGGGGCAGATGAGCACCACCAGTCATTTGACCTCGACAGGTGAATGCTTGCAGATGTACTCACAGCACACTTATTAGAAGAGGCCCAAATGCCCGAGAAAACTGCCGTCAGATTACGCCGGAAACAACAACGGCTTTTTAAACAACTACAGCCGCCAGAACGGTACCGGCGGCAGCACTGCAGGAGCTGCTCAGGAACCGCTGGGGCAACCCCAGCGCACCGGGTGCTCAGCGCGTGGCCCTGACCCCACCGCATGGCATGTCACCCTTGGGCAGGAAGCTTGACATTTTCTGGAAGCACCGGTGTCATTTCACGGGCTTTGCCGTCGCTTTGCGCTTGTGGGGTAACACTATAGAGTTTTTCAGAAAGTGTTGGAGCAACTTTGGTACCTTTTCCATTCAGGCACACTGGGAGTGAGCTGTGGGGCTGCTGCCAGGGGCTCTGCTCAGCACAGCATGGCTGGAGCTGGCCCAGGACCTCCTTCGAAAGACAGACTGGTCAGACACACAGCTATCCTGAATCATCAAGGATAATCCTATGTTCAAGTTCCTACGTTCCAGTTGAAGTTCAAGTTCCTACGTTCCAATTGGTGCCCGTTACCTCTTGTCCTGGATCATCAAAGATGATCCAGGACAAGAGGTAACGGGTACAAACTGGAACCTAGGAACTTCTATCAAAGCATGAGGAGGAACTTCTTTACTTTGAGGGTGGCAGAGCGCTGGAACAGGCTGCCCAGGGAGGCGGTAGAGTCTCCGACCCCAGAAACATTCAAAACCCGCCTGGAGGTCATCCTGTGCAACCTGCTGTAGGTGACCCTGCTCTGGCAGGGGGGTTGGGCTGGATGATCTCCAGAGCTCCTTTCCAACCCTAACCAATCTGTGATTCTGTGATCAGAGCTGTTCTTCGAAATCTGTTCCTAGGAAATCGCTGCGAGAAGGAGGATGCACCTGAGGAGCAGGCCTAAGATGGAGGATTGAACAAACAAGTAGCTCTTACCTGAGGAATCGGCTATCCCATGGAACAACTTCTGAGAAAGATTCTGCAACATTACTAGGGGTCCGCCAAAACATACAATTACTTGCCATGTTCCAGTTAAAGCCTAAACTATCGAGTTGGCATTTCTTTTTAAAAGTGTATAAAGAAGCGGTAATGGGCCAAATCCTCAAGCCACTCTAAATCAACACGATTTGCTTGCCTCCGCTGGAACACCCGCTCTCTATTTCAGTTCAGGAGCTAACACACAGTATCTTAATATGCATTTAGGTTAATATTTGCACTTTGCGGGGCTAGGTAGATTGCACGGCTGGCACATATCAGACTAAATGTCACTTCCGAAAGCTAAGGGACCGAACCGGAAGCTGCCATTCAGAGGGACTACCTGACAACATGTGGAACCTCTCCGGAAAAGCCTTCCCACCTCAAGCAACTCCTTTTGATTAATCTTTCACATAGACAATACACGTTATATACACCGACACACCCCCCCGGCCTTTGCCTCCACAGATCCTGTGGTTGGCTAATTAAAGGAGGAGGTGTAACTATCAATCTAATCTGGCTTGTTCTCAAATTTACCATAATTTCCACACTTGAGAGGCTGGTGAAATGAAACAGCACTACTAAACTTTCCCATTCATCAGCCGGAAGCAGAACAACTCAGAGAACCGGGCGAAAAATAATTAGGATGCGGGATCAGGTGTTGCGCGCGTGCATCTGTGCCTGTACAGGGGCACGCAGGCACATGAGCATTCACGGGAGGCAGCAGCAGTAGCACGGGGGCAGATGAGCACCACCAGTCATTTGACCTCGACAGGTGAATGCTTGCAGATGTACTCACAGCACACTTATTGGAAGAGGCCCAAATGCCCGAGAAAACTGCTGTCAGATTACGCCGGAAACAACAACGGCTTTTTAAACAACTACAGCCGCCAGAACGGTACCGGCGGCAGCACTGCAGGAGCTGCTCAGGAACCGCTGGGGCAACCCCAGCGCACCGGGTGCTCAGCGCGTGGCCCTGACCCCACCGCATGGCATGTCACCCTTGGGCAGGAAGCTTGACATTTTCTGGAAGCACCGGTGTCATTTCACGGGCTTTGCCGTCGCTTTGCGCTTGTGGGGTAACACTATAGAGTTTTTCAGAAAGTGTTGGAGCAACTTTGGTACCTTTTCCATTCAGGCACACTGGGAGTGAGCTGTGGGGCTGCTGCCAGGGGCTCTGCTCAACACAGCATGGCTGGAGCTGGCCCAGGACCTCCTTCGAAAGACAGACTGGTCAGACACACAGCTATCCTGAATCATCAAGGATAATCCTATGTTCAAGTTCCTACGTTCCAGTTCAAGTTCAAGTTCCTACGTTCCAATTGGTGCCCGTTACCTCTTGTCCTGGATCATCAAAGATGATCCAGGACAAGAGGTAATGGGTACAAACTGGAACGTAGGAACTTCTATCAAAGCATGAGGAGGAACTTCTTTACTTTGAGGGTGGCAGAGCGCTGGAACAGGCTGCCCAGGGAGGCGGTAGAGTCTCCGACCCCAGAGACATTCAAAACCCGCCTGGAGGTCATCCTGTGCAACCTGCTGTAGGTGACCCTGCTCTGGCAGGGGGGTTGGGCTCGATGATCTCCAGAGCTCCTTTCCAACCCTAACCAATCTGTGATTCTGTGATCAGAGCTGTTCTTCGAAATCTGTTCCTAGGAAATCGCTGCGAGAAGGAGGACGCACCTGAGGAGCAGGCCTAAGATGGAGGATTGAACAAACAACTAGCTCTTACCTGAGGAATCGGCTATCCCATGGAACAACTTCTGAGAAAGATTCTGCAACATTACTAGGGGTCCGCCAAAACATACAATTACTTGCCATGTTCCAGTTAAAGCCTAAACTATCGAGTTGGCATTTCTTTTTAAAAGTGTATAAAGAAGCGGTAATGGGCCAAATCCTCAAGCCACTCTAAATCAACACGATTTGCTTGCCTCCGCTGGAACACCCGCTCTCTATTTCAGTTCAGGAGCTAACACACAGTATCTTAATATGCATTTAGGTTAATATTTGCACTTTGCAGGGCTAGGTAGATTGCACGGCTGGCACATATCAGACTAAATGTCACTTCCGAAAGCTAAGGGACCGAACCGGAAGCTGCCATTCAGAGGGACTACCTGACAACATGTGGAACCTCTCCGGAAAAGCCTTCCCACCTCAAGCAACTCCTTTTGATTAATCTTTCACATAGACAATACACGTTATATACACCGACACACCCCCCCGGCCTTTGCCTCCACAGATCCTGTGGTTGGCTAATTAAAGGAGGAGGTGTAACTATCAATCTAATCTGGCTTGTTCTCAAATTTACCATAATTTCCACACTTGAGAGGCTGGTGAAATGAAACAGCACTACTACACTTTCCCATTCATCAGCCGGAAGCAGAACAACTCAGAGAACCGGGCGAAAAATAATTAGGATGCGGGATCAGGTGTTGCGCGCGTGCATCTGTGCCTGTACAGGGGCACGCAGGCACATGAGCATTCACGGGAGGCAGCAGCAGCAGTAGCACGGGGGCAGATGAGCACCACCAGTCATTTGACCTCGACAGGTGAATGCTTGCAGATGTACTCACAGCACACTTATTAGAAGAGGCCCAAATGCCCGAGAAAACTGCCGTCAGATTACGCCGGAAACAACAACGGCTTTTTAAACAACTACAGCCGCCAGAACGGTACCGGCGGCAGCACTGCAGGAGCTGCTCAGGAACCGCTGGGGCAACCCCAGCGCACCGGGTGCTCAGCGCGTGGCCCTGACCCCACCGCGTGGCATGTCACCCTTGGGCAGGAAGCTTGACATTTTCTGGAAGCACCGGTGTCATTTCACGGGCTTTGCCGTCGCTTTGCGCTTGTGGGGTAACACTATAGAGTTTTTCAGAAAGTGTTGGAGCAACTTTGGTACCTTTTCCATTCAGGCACACTGGGAGTGAGCTGTGGGGCTGCTGCCAGGGGCTCTGCTCAGCACAGCATGGCTGGAGCTGGTCCAGGACCTCCTTCGAAAGACAGACTGGTCAGACACACAGCTATCCTGAATCATCAAGGATAATCCTATGTTCAAGTTCCTACGTTCCAGTTGAAGTTCAAGTTCCTACGTTCCAATTGGTGCCCGTTACCTCTTGTCCTGGATCATCAAAGATGATCCAGGACAAGAGGTAACGGGTACAAACTGGAACCTAGGAACTTCTATCAAAGCATGAGGAGGAACTTCTTTACTTTGAGGGTGGCAGAGCGCTGGAACAGGCTGCCCAGGGAGGCGGTAGAGTCTCCGACCCCAGAAACATTCAAAACCCGCCTGGAGGTCATCCTGTGCAACCTGCTGTAGGTGACCCTGCTCTGGCAGGGGGGTTGGGCTGGATGATCTCCAGAGCTCCTTTCCAACCCTAACCAATCTGTGATTCTGTGATCAGAGCTGTTCTTCGAAATCTGTTCCTAGGAAATCGCTGCGAGAAGGAGGATGCACCTGAGGAGCAGGCCTAAGATGGAGGATTGAACAAACAAGTAGCTCTTACCTGAGGAATCGGCTATCCCATGGAACAACTTCTGAGAAAGATTCTGCAACATTACTAGGGGTCCGCCAAAACATACAATTACTTGCCATGTTCCAGTTAAAGCCTAAACTATCGAGTTGGCATTTCTTTTTAAAAGTGTATAAAGAAGCGGTAATGGGCCAAATCCTCAAGCCACTCTAAATCAACACGATTTGCTTGCCTCCGCTGGAACACCCGCTCTCTATTTCAGTTCAGGAGCTAACACACAGTATCTTAATATGCATTTAGGTTAATATTTGCACTTTGCGGGGCTAGGTAGATTGCACGGCTGGCACATATCAGACTAAATGTCACTTCCGAAAGCTAAGGGACCGAACCGGAAGCTGCCATTCAGAGGGACTACCTGACAACATGTGGAACCTCTCCGGAAAAGCCTTCCCACCTCAAGCAACTCCTTTTGATTAATCTTTCACATAGACAATACACGTTATATACACCGACACACCCCCCCGGCCTTTGCCTCCACAGATCCTGTCGTTGGCTAATTAAAGGAGGAGGTGTAACTATCAATCTAATCTGGCTTGTTCTCAAATTTACCATAATTTCCACACTTGAGAGGCTGGTGAAATGAAACAGCACTACTAAACTTTCCCATTCATCAGCCGGAAGCAGAACAACTCCGAGAACCGGGCGAAAAATAATTAGGATGCGGGATCAGGTGTTGCGCGCGTGCATCTGTGCCTGTACAGGGGCACGCAGGCACATGAGCATTCACGGGAGGCAGCAGCAGTAGCACGGGGGCAGATGAGCACCACCAGTCATTTGACCTCGACAGGTGAATGCTTGCAGATGTACTCACAGCACACTTATTGGAAGAGGCCCAAATGCCCGAGAAAACTGCTGTCAGATTACGCCGGAAACAACAACGGCTTTTTAAACAACTACAGCCGCCAGAACGGTACCGGCGGCAGCACTGCAGGAGCTGCTCAGGAACCGCTGGGGCAACCCCAGCGCACCGGGTGCTCAGCGCGTGGCCCTGACCCCACCGCATGGCATGTCACCCTTGGGCAGGAAGCTTGACATTTTCTGGAAGCACCGGTGTCATTTCACGGGCTTTGCCGTCGCTTTGCGCTTGTGGGGTAACACTATAGAGTTTTTCAGAAAGTGTTGGAGCAACTTTGGTACCTTTTCCATTCAGGCACACTGGGAGTGAGCTGTGGGGCTGCTGCCAGGGGCTCTGCTCAACACAGCATGGCTGGAGCTGGCCCAGGACCTCCTTCGAAAGACAGACTGGTCAGACACACAGCTATCCTGAATCATCAAGGATAATCCTATGTTCAAGTTCCTACGTTCCAGTTCAAGTTCAAGTTCCTACGTTCCAATTGGTGCCCGTTACCTCTTGTCCTGGATCATCAAAGATGATCCAGGACAAGAGGTAATGGGTACAAACTGGAACGTAGGAACTTCTATCAAAGCATGAGGAGGAACTTCTTTACTTTGAGGGTGGCAGAGCGCTGGAACAGGCTGCCCAGGGAGGCGGTAGAGTCTCCGACCCCAGAGACATTCAAAACCCGCCTGGAGGTCATCCTGTGCAACCTGCTGTAGGTGACCCTGCTCTGGCAGGGGGGTTGGGCTCGATGATCTCCAGAGCTCCTTTCCAACCCTAACCAATCTGTGATTCTGTGATCAGAGCTGTTCTTCGAAATCTGTTCCTAGGAAATCGCTGCGAGAAGGAGGACGCACCTGAGGAGCAGGCCTAAGATGGAGGATTGAACAAACAAGTAGCTCTTACCTGAGGAATCGGCTATCCCATGGAACAACTTCTGAGAAAGATTCTGCAACATTACTAGGGGTCCGCCAAAACATACAATTACTTGCCATGTTCCAGTTAAAGCCTAAACTATCGAGTTGGCATTTCTTTTTAAAAGTGTATAAAGAAGCGGTAATGGGCCAAATCCTCAAGCCACTCTAAATCAACACGATTTGCTTGCCTCCGCTGGAACACCCGCTCTCTATTTCAGTTCAGGAGCTAACACACAGTATCTTAATATGCATTTAGGTTAATATTTGCACTTTGCAGGGCTAGGTAGATTGCACGGCTGGCACATATCAGACTAAATGTCACTTCCGAAAGCTAAGGGACCGAACCGGAAGCTGCCATTCAGAGGGACTACCTGACAACATGTGGAACCTCTCCGGAAAAGCCTTCCCACCTCAAGCAACTCCTTTTGATTAATCTTTCACATAGACAATACACGTTATATACACCGACACACCCCCCCGGCCTTTGCCTCCACAGATCCTGTGGTTGGCTAATTAAAGGAGGAGGTGTAACTATCAATCTAATCTGGCTTGTTCTCAAATTTACCATAATTTCCACACTTGAGAGGCTGGTGAAATGAAACAGCACTACTACACTTTCCCATTCATCAGCCGGAAGCAGAACAACTCAGAGAACCGGGCGAAAAATAATTAGGATGCGGGATCAGGTGTTGCGCGCGTGCATCTGTGCCTGTACAGGGGCACGCAGGCACATGAGCATTCACGGGAGGCAGCAGCAGCAGTAGCACGGGGGCAGATGAGCACCACCAGTCATTTGACCTCGACAGGTGAATGCTTGCAGATGTACTCACAGCACACTTATTAGAAGAGGCCCAAATGCCCGAGAAAACTGCCGTCAGATTACGCCGGAAACAACAACGGCTTTTTAAACAACTACAGCCGCCAGAACGGTACCGGCGGCAGCACTGCAGGAGCTGCTCAGGAACCGCTGGGGCAACCCCAGCGCACCGGGTGCTCAGCGCGTGGCCCTGACCCCACCGCGTGGCATGTCACCCTTGGGCAGGAAGCTTGACATTTTCTGGAAGCACCGGTGTCATTTCACGGGCTTTGCCGTCGCTTTGCGCTTGTGGGGTAACACTATAGAGTTTTTCAGAAAGTGTTGGAGCAACTTTGGTACCTTTTCCATTCAGGCACACTGGGAGTGAGCTGTGGGGCTGCTGCCAGGGGCTCTGCTCAGCACAGCATGGCTGGAGCTGGTCCAGGACCTCCTTCGAAAGACAGACTGGTCAGACACACAGCTATCCTGAATCATCAAGGATAATCCTATGTTCAAGTTCCTACGTTCCAGTTGAAGTTCAAGTTCCTACGTTCCAATTGGTGCCCGTTACCTCTTGTCCTGGATCATCAAAGATGATCCAGGACAAGAGGTAACGGGTACAAACTGGAACCTAGGAACTTCTATCAAAGCATGAGGAGGAACTTCTTTACTTTGAGGGTGGCAGAGCGCTGGAACAGGCTGCCCAGGGAGGCGGTAGAGTCTCCGACCCCAGAAACATTCAAAACCCGCCTGGAGGTCATCCTGTGCAACCTGCTGTAGGTGACCCTGCTCTGGCAGGGGGGTTGGGCTGGATGATCTCCAGAGCTCCTTTCCAACCCTAACCAATCTGTGATTCTGTGATCAGAGCTGTTCTTCGAAATCTGTTCCTAGGAAATCGCTGCGAGAAGGAGGATGCACCTGAGGAGCAGGCCTAAGATGGAGGATTGAACAAACAAGTAGCTCTTACCTGAGGAATCGGCTATCCCATGGAACAACTTCTGAGAAAGATTCTGCAACATTACTAGGGGTCCGCCAAAACATACAATTACTTGCCATGTTCCAGTTAAAGCCTAAACTATCGAGTTGGCATTTCTTTTTAAAAGTGTATAAAGAAGCGGTAATGGGCCAAATCCTCAAGCCACTCTAAATCAACACGATTTGCTTGCCTCCGCTGGAACACCCGCTCTCTATTTCAGTTCAGGAGCTAACACACAGTATCTTAATATGCATTTAGGTTAATATTTGCACTTTGCGGGGCTAGGTAGATTGCACGGCTGGCACATATCAGACTAAATGTCACTTCCGAAAGCTAAGGGACCGAACCGGAAGCTGCCATTCAGAGGGACTACCTGACAACATGTGGAACCTCTCCGGAAAAGCCTTCCCACCTCAAGCAACTCCTTTTGATTAATCTTTCACATAGACAATACACGTTATATACACCGACACACCCCCCCGGCCTTTGCCTCCACAGATCCTGTGGTTGGCTAATTAAAGGAGGAGGTGTAACTATCAATCTAATCTGGCTTGTTCTCAAATTTACCATAATTTCCACACTTGAGAGGCTGGTGAAATGAAACAGCACTACTAAACTTTCCCATTCATCAGCCGGAAGCAGAACAACTCAGAGAACCGGGCGAAAAATAATTAGGATGCGGGATCAGGTGTTGCGCGCGTGCATCTGTGCCTGTACAGGGGCACGCAGGCACATGAGCATTCACGGGAGGCAGCAGCAGTAGCACGGGGGCAGATGAGCACCACCAGTCATTTGACCTCGACAGGTGAATGCTTGCAGATGTACTCACAGCACACTTATTGGAAGAGGCCCAAATGCCCGAGAAAACTGCTGTCAGATTACGCCGGAAACAACAACGGCTTTTTAAACAACTACAGCCGCCAGAACGGTACCGGCGGCAGCACTGCAGGAGCTGCTCAGGAACCGCTGGGGCAACCCCAGCGCACCGGGTGCTCAGCGCGTGGCCCTGACCCCACCGCATGGCATGTCACCCTTGGGCAGGAAGCTTGACATTTTCTGGAAGCACCGGTGTCATTTCACGGGCTTTGCCGTCGCTTTGCGCTTGTGGGGTAACACTATAGAGTTTTTCAGAAAGTGTTGGAGCAACTTTGGTACCTTTTCCATTCAGGCACACTGGGAGTGAGCTGTGGGGCTGCTGCCAGGGGCTCTGCTCAACACAGCATGGCTGGAGCTGGCCCAGGACCTCCTTCGAAAGACAGACTGGTCAGACACACAGCTATCCTGAATCATCAAGGATAATCCTATGTTCAAGTTCCTACGTTCCAGTTCAAGTTCAAGTTCCTACGTTCCAATTGGTGCCCGTTACCTCTTGTCCTGGATCATCAAAGATGATCCAGGACAAGAGGTAATGGGTACAAACTGGAACGTAGGAACTTCTATCAAAGCATGAGGAGGAACTTCTTTACTTTGAGGGTGGCAGAGCGCTGGAACAGGCTGCCCAGGGAGGCGGTAGAGTCTCCGACCCCAGAGACATTCAAAACCCGCCTGGAGGTCATCCTGTGCAACCTGCTGTAGGTGACCCTGCTCTGGCAGGGGGGTTGGGCTGGATGATCTCCAGAGCTCCTTTCCAACCCTAACCAATCTGTGATTCTGTGATCAGAGCTGTTCTTCGAAATCTGTTCCTAGGAAATCGCTGCGAGAAGGAGGACGCACCTGAGGAGCAGGCCTAAGATGGAGGATTGAACAAACAACTAGCTCTTACCTGAGGAATCGGCTATCCCATGGAACAACTTCTGAGAAAGATTCTGCAACATTACTAGGGGTCCGCCAAAACATACAATTACTTGCCATGTTCCAGTTAAAGCCTAAACTATCGAGTTGGCATTTCTTTTTAAAAGTGTATAAAGAAGCGGTAATGGGCCAAATCCTCAAGCCACTCTAAATCAACACGATTTGCTTGCCTCCGCTGGAACACCCGCTCTCTATTTCAGTTCAGGAGCTAACACACAGTATCTTAATATGCATTTAGGTTAATATTTGCACTTTGCAGGGCTAGGTAGATTGCACGGCTGGCACATATCAGACTAAATGTCACTTCCGAAAGCTAAGGGACCGAACCGGAAGCTGCCATTCAGAGGGACTACCTGACAACATGTGGAACCTCTCCGGAAAAGCCTTCCCACCTCAAGCAACTCCTTTTGATTAATCTTTCACATAGACAATACACGTTATATACACCGACACACCCCCCCGGCCTTTGCCTCCACAGATCCTGTGGTTGGCTAATTAAAGGAGGAGGTGTAACTATCAATCTAATCTGGCTTGTTCTCAAATTTACCATAATTTCCACACTTGAGAGGCTGGTGAAATGAAACAGCACTACTACACTTTCCCATTCATCAGCCGGAAGCAGAACAACTCAGAGAACCGGGCGAAAAATAATTAGGATGCGGGATCAGGTGTTGCGCGCGTGCATCTGTGCCTGTACAGGGGCACGCAGGCACATGAGCATTCACGGGAGGCAGCAGCAGTAGCACGGGGGCAGATGAGCACCACCAGTCATTTGACCTCGACAGGTGAATGCTTGCAGATGTACTCACAGCACACTTATTAGAAGAGGCCCAAATGCCCGAGAAAACTGCCGTCAGATTACGCCGGAAACAACAACGGCTTTTTAAACAACTACAGCCGCCAGAACGGTACCGGCGGCAGCACTGCAGGAGCTGCTCAGGAACCGCTGGGGCAACCCCAGCGCACCGGGTGCTCAGCGCGTGGCCCTGACCCCACCGCATGGCATGTCACCCTTGGGCAGGAAGCTTGACATTTTCTGGAAGCACCGGTGTCATTTCACGGGCTTTGCCGTCGCTTTGCGCTTGTGGGGTAACACTATAGAGTTTTTCAGAAAGTGTTGGAGCAACTTTGGTACCTTTTCCATTCAGGCACACTGGGAGTGAGCTGTGGGGTCGCTGCCAGGGGCTCTGCTCAGCACAGCATGGCTGGAGCTGGCCCAGGACCTCCTTCGAAAGACAGACTGGTCAGACACACAGCTATCCTGAATCATCAAGGATAATCCTATGTTCAAGTTCCTACGTTCCAGTTCAAGTTCAAGTTCCTACGTTCCAATTGGTGCCCGTTACCTCTTGTCCTGGATCATCAAAGATGATCCAGGACAAGAGGTAACGGGTACAAACTGGAACCTAGGAACTTCTATCAAAGCATGAGGAGGAACTTCTTTACTTTGAGGGTGGCAGAGCACTGGAACAGGCTGCCCAGGGAGGCGGTAGAGTCTCCGACCCCAGAAACATTCAAAACCCGCCTGGAGGTCATCCTGTGCAACCTGCTGTAGGTGACCCTGCTCTGGCAGGGGGGTTGGGCTGGATGATCTCCAGAGCTCCTTTCCAACCCTAACCAATCTGTGATTCTGTGATCAGAGCTGTTCTTCGAAATCTGTTCCTAGGAAATCGCTGCGAGAAGGAGGATGCACCTGAGGAGCAGGCCTAAGATGGAGGATTGAACAAACAAGTAGCTCTTACCTGAGGAATCGGCTATCCCATGGAACAACTTCTGAGAAAGATTCTGCAACATTACTAGGGGTCCGCCAAAACATACAATTACTTGCCATGTTCCAGTTAAAGCCTAAACTATCGAGTTGGCATTTCTTTTTAAAAGTGTATAAAGAAGCGGTAATGGGCCAAATCCTCAAGCCACTCTAAATCAACACGATTTGCTTGCCTCCGCTGGAACACCCGCTCTCTATTTCAGTTCAGGAGCTAACACACAGTATCTTAATATGCATTTAGGTTAATATTTGCACTTTGCGGGGCTAGGTAGATTGCACTGCTGGCACATATCAGACTAACTGTCACTTCCGAAAGCTAAGGGACCGAACCGGAAGCTGCCATTCAGAGGGACTACCTGACAACATGTGGAACCTCTCCGGAAAAGCCTTCCCACCTCAAGCAACTCCTTTTGATTAATCTTTCACATAGACAATACACGTTATATACACCGACACACCCCCCCGGCCTTTGCCTCCACAGATCCTGTGGTTGGCTAATTAAAGGAGGAGGTGTAACTATCAATCTAATCTGGCTTGTTCTCAAATTTACCATAATTTCCACACTTGAGAGGCTGGTGAAATGAAACAGCACTACTAAACTTTCCCATTCATCAGCCGGAAGCAGAACAACTCAGAGAACCGGGCGAAAAATAATTAGGATGCGGGATCAGGTGTTGCGCGCGTGCATCTGTGCCTGTACAGGGGCACGCAGGCACATGAGCATTCACGGGAGGCAGCAGCAGTAGCACGGGGGCAGATGAGCACCACCAGTCATTTGACCTCGACAGGTGAATGCTTGCAGATGTACTCACAGCACACTTATTGGAAGAGGCCCAAATGCCCGAGAAAACTGCTGTCAGATTACGCCGGAAACAACAACGGCTTTTTAAACAACTACAGCCGCCAGAACGGTACCGGCGGCAGCACTGCAGGAGCTGCTCAGGAACCGCTGGGGCAACCCCAGCGCACCGGGTGCTCAGCGCGTGGCCCTGACCCCACCGCATGGCATGTCACCCTTGGGCAGGAAGCTTGACATTTTCTGGAAGCACCGGTGTCATTTCACGGGCTTTGCCGTCGCTTTGCGCTTGTGGGGTAACACTATAGAGTTTTTCAGAAAGTGTTGGAGCAACTTTGGTACCTTTTCCATTCAGGCACACTGGGAGTGAGCTGTGGGGCTGCTGCCAGGGGCTCTGCTCAACACAGCATGGCTGGAGCTGGCCCAGGACCTCCTTCGAAAGACAGACTGGTCAGACACACAGCTATCCTGAATCATCAAGGATAATCCTATGTTCAAGTTCCTACGTTCCAGTTCAAGTTCAAGTTCCTACGTTCCAATTGGTGCCCGTTACCTCTTGTCCTGGAT
This sequence comes from Vanellus vanellus, assembly GCF_965231255.1. Lineage (NCBI taxonomy): Eukaryota > Metazoa > Chordata > Aves > Charadriiformes > Charadriidae > Vanellus > Vanellus vanellus. The sequence goes on from NW_028127955.1 coordinate 1,785,533, forward strand.
CATCAAAGATGATCCAGGACAAGAGGTAATGGGTACAAACTGGAACGTAGGAACTTCTATCAAAGCATGAGGAGGAACTTCTTTACTTTGAGGGTGGCAGAGCGCTGGAACAGGCTGCCCAGGGAGGCGGTAGAGTCTCCGACCCCAGAGACATTCAAAACCCGCCTGGAGGTCATCCTGTGCAACCTGCTGTAGGTGACCCTGCTCTGGCAGGGGGGTTGGGCTCGATGATCTCCAGAGCTCCTTTCCAACCCTAACCAATCTGTGATTCTGTGATCAGAGCTGTTCTTCGAAATCTGTTCCTAGGAAATCGCTGCGAGAAGGAGGACGCACCTGAGGAGCAGGCCTAAGATGGAGGATTGAACAAACAACTAGCTCTTACCTGAGGAATCGGCTATCCCATGGAACAACTTCTGAGAAAGATTCTGCAACATTACTAGGGGTCCGCCAAAACATACAATTACTTGCCATGTTCCAGTTAAAGCCTAAACTATCGAGTTGGCATTTCTTTTTAAAAGTGTATAAAGAAGCGGTAATGGGCCAAATCCTCAAGCCACTCTAAATCAACACGATTTGCTTGCCTCCGCTGGAACACCCGCTCTCTATTTCAGTTCAGGAGCTAACACACAGTATCTTAATATGCATTTAGGTTAATATTTGCACTTTGCAGGGCTAGGTAGATTGCACGGCTGGCACATATCAGACTAAATGTCACTTCCGAAAGCTAAGGGACCGAACCGGAAGCTGCCATTCAGAGGGACTACCTGACAACATGTGGAACCTCTCCGGAAAAGCCTTCCCACCTCAAGCAACTCCTTTTGATTAATCTTTCACATAGACAATACACGTTATATACACCGACACACCCCCCCGGCCTTTGCCTCCACAGATCCTGTGGTTGGCTAATTAAAGGAGGAGGTGTAACTATCAATCTAATCTGGCTTGTTCTCAAATTTACCATAATTTCCACACTTGAGAGGCTGGTGAAATGAAACAGCACTACTACACTTTCCCATTCATCAGCCGGAAGCAGAACAACTCAGAGAACCGGGCGAAAAATAATTAGGATGCGGGATCAGGTGTTGCGCGCGTGCATCTGTGCCTGTACAGGGGCACGCAGGCACATGAGCATTCACGGGAGGCAGCAGCAGCAGTAGCACGGGGGCAGATGAGCACCACCAGTCATTTGACCTCGACAGGTGAATGCTTGCAGATGTACTCACAGCACACTTATTAGAAGAGGCCCAAATGCCCGAGAAAACTGCCGTCAGATTACGCCGGAAACAACAACGGCTTTTTAAACAACTACAGCCGCCAGAACGGTACCGGCGGCAGCACTGCAGGAGCTGCTCAGGAACCGCTGGGGCAACCCCAGCGCACCGGGTGCTCAGCGCGTGGCCCTGACCCCACCGCATGGCATGTCACCCTTGGGCAGGAAGCTTGACATTTTCTGGAAGCACCGGTGTCATTTCACGGGCTTTGCCGTCGCTTTGCGCTTGTGGGGTAACACTATAGAGTTTTTCAGAAAGTGTTGGAGCAACTTTGGTACCTTTTCCATTCAGGCACACTGGGAGTGAGCTGTGGGGCTGCTGCCAGGGGCTCTGCTCAGCACAGCATGGCTGGAGCTGGTCCAGGACCTCCTTCGAAAGACAGACTGGTCAGACACACAGCTATCCTGAATCATCAAGGATAATCCTATGTTCAAGTTCCTACGTTCCAGTTGAAGTTCAAGTTCCTACGTTCCAATTGGTGCCCGTTACCTCTTGTCCTGGATCATCAAAGATGATCCAGGACAAGAGGTAACGGGTACAAACTGGAACCTAGGAACTTCTATCAAAGCATGAGGAGGAACTTCTTTACTTTGAGGGTGGCAGAGCGCTGGAACAGGCTGCCCAGGGAGGCGGTAGAGTCTCCGACCCCAGAAACATTCAAAACCCGCCTGGAGGTCATCCTGTGCAACCTGCTGTAGGTGACCCTGCTCTGGCAGGGGGGTTGGGCTGGATGATCTCCAGAGCTCCTTTCCAACCCTAACCAATCTGTGATTCTGTGATCAGAGCTGTTCTTCGAAATCTGTTCCTAGGAAATCGCTGCGAGAAGGAGGATGCACCTGAGGAGCAGGCCTAAGATGGAGGATTGAACAAACAAGTAGCTCTTACCTGAGGAATCGGCTATCCCATGGAACAACTTCTGAGAAAGATTCTGCAACATTACTAGGGGTCCGCCAAAACATACAATTACTTGCCATGTTCCAGTTAAAGCCTAAACTATCGAGTTGGCATTTCTTTTTAAAAGTGTATAAAGAAGCGGTAATGGGCCAAATCCTCAAGCCACTCTAAATCAACACGATTTGCTTGCCTCCGCTGGAACACCCGCTCTCTATTTCAGTTCAGGAGCTAACACACAGTATCTTAATATGCATTTAGGTTAATATTTGCACTTTGCGGGGCTAGGTAGATTGCACGGCTGGCACATATCAGACTAAATGTCACTTCCGAAAGCTAAGGGACCGAACCGGAAGCTGCCATTCAGAGGGACTACCTGACAACATGTGGAACCTCTCCGGAAAAGCCTTCCCACCTCAAGCAACTCCTTTTGATTAATCTTTCACATAGACAATACACGTTATATACACCGACACACCCCCCCGGCCTTTGCCTCCACAGATCCTGTCGTTGGCTAATTAAAGGAGGAGGTGTAACTATCAATCTAATCTGGCTTGTTCTCAAATTTACCATAATTTCCACACTTGAGAGGCTGGTGAAATGAAACAGCACTACTAAACTTTCCCATTCATCAGCCGGAAGCAGAACAACTCAGAGAACCGGGCGAAAAATAATTAGGATGCGGGATCAGGTGTTGCGCGCGTGCATCTGTGCCTGTACAGGGGCACGCAGGCACATGAGCATTCACGGGAGGCAGCAGCAGTAGCACGGGGGCAGATGAGCACCACCAGTCATTTGACCTCGACAGGTGAATGCTTGCAGATGTACTCACAGCACACTTATTGGAAGAGGCCCAAATGCCCGAGAAAACTGCTGTCAGATTACGCCGGAAACAACAACGGCTTTTTAAACAACTACAGCCGCCAGAACGGTACCGGCGGCAGCACTGCAGGAGCTGCTCAGGAACCGCTGGGGCAACCCCAGCGCACCGGGTGCTCAGCGCGTGGCCCTGACCCCACCGCATGGCATGTCACCCTTGGGCAGGAAGCTTGACATTTTCTGGAAGCACCGGTGTCATTTCACGGGCTTTGCCGTCGCTTTGCGCTTGTGGGGTAACACTATAGAGTTTTTCAGAAAGTGTTGGAGCAACTTTGGTACCTTTTCCATTCAGGCACACTGGGAGTGAGCTGTGGGGCTGCTGCCAGGGGCTCTGCTCAACACAGCATGGCTGGAGCTGGCCCAGGACCTCCTTCGAAAGACAGACTGGTCAGACACACAGCTATCCTGAATCATCAAGGATAATCCTATGTTCAAGTTCCTACGTTCCAGTTCAAGTTCAAGTTCCTACGTTCCAATTGGTGCCCGTTACCTCTTGTCCTGGATCATCAAAGATGATCCAGGACAAGAGGTAATGGGTACAAACTGGAACGTAGGAACTTCTATCAAAGCATGAGGAGGAACTTCTTTACTTTGAGGGTGGCAGAGCGCTGGAACAGGCTGCCCAGGGAGGCGGTAGAGTCTCCGACCCCAGAGACATTCAAAACCCGCCTGGAGGTCATCCTGTGCAACCTGCTGTAGGTGACCCTGCTCTGGCAGGGGGGTTGGGCTGGATGATCTCCAGAGCTCCTTTCCAACCCTAACCAATCTGTGATTCTGTGATCAGAGCTGTTCTTCGAAATCTGTTCCTAGGAAATCGCTGCGAGAAGGAGGACGCACCTGAGGAGCAGGCCTAAGATGGAGGATTGAACAAACAACTAGCTCTTACCTGAGGAATCGGCTATCCCATGGAACAACTTCTGAGAAAGATTCTGCAACATTACTAGGGGTCCGCCAAAACATACAATTACTTGCCATGTTCCAGTTAAAGCCTAAACTATCGAGTTGGCATTTCTTTTTAAAAGTGTATAAAGAAGCGGTAATGGGCCAAATCCTCAAGCCACTCTAAATCAACACGATTTGCTTGCCTCCGCTGGAACACCCGCTCTCTATTTCAGTTCAGGAGCTAACACACAGTATCTTAATATGCATTTAGGTTAATATTTGCACTTTGCAGGGCTAGGTAGATTGCACGGCTGGCACATATCAGACTAAATGTCACTTCCGAAAGCTAAGGGACCGAACCGGAAGCTGCCATTCAGAGGGACTACCTGACAACATGTGGAACCTCTCCGGAAAAGCCTTCCCACCTCAAGCAACTCCTTTTGATTAATCTTTCACATAGACAATACACGTTATATACACCGACACACCCCCCCGGCCTTTGCCTCCACAGATCCTGTGGTTGGCTAATTAAAGGAGGAGGTGTAACTATCAATCTAATCTGGCTTGTTCTCAAATTTACCATAATTTCCACACTTGAGAGGCTGGTGAAATGAAACAGCACTACTACACTTTCCCATTCATCAGCCGGAAGCAGAACAACTCCGAGAACCGGGCGAAAAATAATTAGGATGCGGGATCAGGTGTTGCGCGCGTGCATCTGTGCCTGTACAGGGGCACGCAGGCACATGAGCATTCACGGGAGGCAGCAGCAGTAGCACGGGGGCAGATGAGCACCACCAGTCATTTGACCTCGACAGGTGAATGCTTGCAGATGTACTCACAGCACACTTATTAGAAGAGGCCCAAATGCCCGAGAAAACTGCCGTCAGATTACGCCGGAAACAACAACGGCTTTTTAAACAACTACAGCCGCCAGAACGGTACCGGCGGCAGCACTGCAGGAGCTGCTCAGGAACCGCTGGGGCAACCCCAGCGCACCGGGTGCTCAGCGCGTGGCCCTGACCCCACCGCATGGCATGTCACCCTTGGGCAGGAAGCTTGACATTTTCTGGAAGCACCGGTGTCATTTCACGGGCTTTGCCGTCGCTTTGCGCTTGTGGGGTAACACTATAGAGTTTTTCAGAAAGTGTTGGAGCAACTTTGGTACCTTTTCCATTCAGGCACACTGGGAGTGAGCTGTGGGGTCGCTGCCAGGGGCTCTGCTCAGCACAGCATGGCTGGAGCTGGCCCAGGACCTCCTTCGAAAGACAGACTGGTCAGACACACAGCTATCCTGAATCATCAAGGATAATCCTATGTTCAAGTTCCTACGTTCCAGTTGAAGTTCAAGTTCCTACGTTCCAATTGGTGCCCGTTACCTCTTGTCCTGGATCATCAAAGATGATCCAGGACAAGAGGTAACGGGTACAAACTGGAACCTAGGAACTTCTATCAAAGCATGAGGAGGAACTTCTTTACTTTGAGGGTGGCAGAGCACTGGAACAGGCTGCCCAGGGAGGCGGTAGAGTCTCCGACCCCAGAAACATTCAAAACCCGCCTGGAGGTCATCCTGTGCAACCTGCTGTAGGTGACCCTGCTCTGGCAGGGGGGTTGGGCTGGATGATCTCCAGAGCTCCTTTCCAACCCTAACCAATCTGTGATTCTGTGATCAGAGCTGTTCTTCGAAATCTGTTCCTAGGAAATCGCTGCGAGAAGGAGGATGCACCTGAGGAGCAGGCCTAAGATGGAGGATTGAACAAACAAGTAGCTCTTACCTGAGGAATCGGCTATCCCATGGAACAACTTCTGAGAAAGATTCTGCAACATTACTAGGGGTCCGCCAAAACATACAATTACTTGCCATGTTCCAGTTAAAGCCTAAACTATCGAGTTGGCATTTCTTTTTAAAAGTGTATAAAGAAGCGGTAATGGGCCAAATCCTCAAGCCACTCTAAATCAACACGATTTGCTTGCCTCCGCTGGAACACCCGCTCTCTATTTCAGTTCAGGAGCTAACACACAGTATCTTAATATGCATTTAGGTTAATATTTGCACTTTGCGGGGCTAGGTAGATTGCACTGCTGGCACATATCAGACTAACTGTCACTTCCGAAAGCTAAGGGACCGAACCGGAAGCTGCCATTCAGAGGGACTACCTGACAACATGTGGAACCTCTCCGGAAAAGCCTTCCCACCTCAAGCAACTCCTTTTGATTAATCTTTCACATAGACAATACACGTTATATACACCGACACACCCCCCCGGCCTTTGCCTCCACAGATCCTGTGGTTGGCTAATTAAAGGAGGAGGTGTAACTATCAATCTAATCTGGCTTGTTCTCAAATTTACCATAATTTCCACACTTGAGAGGCTGGTGAAATGAAACAGCACTACTAAACTTTCCCATTCATCAGCCGGAAGCAGAACAACTCAGAGAACCGGGCGAAAAATAATTAGGATGCGGGATCAGGTGTTGCGCGCGTGCATCTGTGCCTGTACAGGGGCACGCAGGCACATGAGCATTCACGGGAGGCAGCAGCAGTAGCACGGGGGCAGATGAGCACCACCAGTCATTTGACCTCGACAGGTGAATGCTTGCAGATGTACTCACAGCACACTTATTGGAAGAGGCCCAAATGCCCGAGAAAACTGCTGTCAGATTACGCCGGAAACAACAACGGCTTTTTAAACAACTACAGCCGCCAGAACGGTACCGGCGGCAGCACTGCAGGAGCTGCTCAGGAACCGCTGGGGCAACCCCAGCGCACCGGGTGCTCAGCGCGTGGCCCTGACCCCACCGCATGGCATGTCACCCTTGGGCAGGAAGCTTGACATTTTCTGGAAGCACCGGTGTCATTTCACGGGCTTTGCCGTCGCTTTGCGCTTGTGGGGTAACACTATAGAGTTTTTCAGAAAGTGTTGGAGCAACTTTGGTACCTTTTCCATTCAGGCACACTGGGAGTGAGCTGTGGGGCTGCTGCCAGGGGCTCTGCTCAACACAGCATGGCTGGAGCTGGCCCAGGACCTCCTTCGAAAGACAGACTGGTCAGACACACAGCTATCCTGAATCATCAAGGATAATCCTATGTTCAAGTTCCTACGTTCCAGTTCAAGTTCAAGTTCCTACGTTCCAATTGGTGCCCGTTACCTCTTGTCCTGGATCATCAAAGATGATCCAGGACAAGAGGTAATGGGTACAAACTGGAACGTAGGAACTTCTATCAAAGCATGAGGAGGAACTTCTTTACTTTGAGGGTGGCAGAGCGCTGGAACAGGCTGCCCAGGGAGGCGGTAGAGTCTCCGACCCCAGAGACATTCAAAACCCGCCTGGAGGTCATCCTGTGCAACCTGCTGTAGGTAACCCTGCTCTGGCAGGGGGGTTGCACTACATGATCTCCAGAGCTCCTTTCCAACCCTAACCAATCTGTGATTCTGTGATCAGAGCTGTTCTTCGAAATCTGTTCCTAGGAAATCGCTGCGAGAAGGAGGACGCACCTGAGGAGCAGGCCTAAGATGGAGGATTGAACAAACAACTAGCTCTTACCTGAGGAATCGGCTATCCCATGGAACAACTTCTGAGAAAGATTCTGCAACATTACTAGGGGTCCGCCAAAACATACAATTACTTGCCATGTTCCAGTTAAAGCCTAAACTATCGAGTTGGCATTTCTTTTTAAAAGTGTATAAAGAAGCGGTAATGGGCCAAATCCTCAAGCCACTCTAAATCAACACGATTTGCTTGCCTCCGCTGGAACACCCGCTCTCTATTTCAGTTCAGGAGCTAACACACAGTATCTTAATATGCATTTAGGTTAATATTTGCACTTTGCAGGGCTAGGTAGATTGCACGGCTGGCACATATCAGACTAAATGTCACTTCCGAAAGCTAAGGGACCGAACCGGAAGCTGCCATTCAGAGGGACTACCTGACAACATGTGGAACCTCTCCGGAAAAGCCTTCCCACCTCAAGCAACTCCTTTTGATTAATCTTTCACATAGACAATACACGTTATATACACCGACACACCCCCCCGGCCTTTGCCTCCACAGATCCTGTCGTTGGCTAATTAAAGGAGGAGGTGTAACTATCAATCTAATCTGGCTTGTTCTCAAATTTACCATAATTTCCACACTTGAGAGGCTGGTGAAATGAAACAGCACTACTACACTTTCCCATTCATCAGCCGGAAGCAGAACAACTCAGAGAACCGGGCGAAAAATAATTAGGATGCGGGATCAGGTGTTGCGCGCGTGCATCTGTGCCTGTACAGGGGCACGCAGGCACATGAGCATTCACGGGAGGCAGCAGCAGTAGCACGGGGGCAGATGAGCACCACCAGTCATTTGACCTCGACAGGTGAATGCTTGCAGATGTACTCACAGCACACTTATTAGAAGAGGCCCAAATGCCCGAGAAAACTGCCGTCAGATTACGCCGGAAACAACAACGGCTTTTTAAACAACTACAGCCGCCAGAACGGTACCGGCGGCAGCACTGCAGGAGCTGCTCAGGAACCGCTGGGGCAACCCCAGCGCACCGGGTGCTCAGCGCGTGGCCCTGACCCCACCGCATGGCATGTCACCCTTGGGCAGGAAGCTTGACATTTTCTGGAAGCACCGGTGTCATTTCACGGGCTTTGCCGTCGCTTTGCGCTTGTGGGGTAACACTATAGAGTTTTTCAGAAAGTGTTGGAGCAACTTTGGTACCTTTTCCATTCAGGCACACTGGGAGTGAGCTGTGGGGTCGCTGCCAGGGGCTCTGCTCAGCACAGCATGGCTGGAGCTGGCCCAGGACCTCCTTCGAAAGACAGACTGGTCAGACACACAGCTATCCTGAATCATCAAGGATAATCCTATGTTCAAGTTCCTACGTTCCAGTTCAAGTTCAAGTTCCTACGTTCCAATTGGTGCCCGTTACCTCTTGTCCTGGATCATCAAAGATGATCCAGGACAAGAGGTAATGGGTACAAACTGGAACGTAGGAACTTCTATCAAAGCATGAGGAGGAACTTCTTTACTTTGAGGGTGGCAGAGCGCTGGAACAGGCTGCCCAGGGAGGCGGTAGAGTCTCCGACCCCAGAGACATTCAAAACCCGCCTGGAGGTCATCCTGTGCAACCTGCTGTAGGTGACCCTGCTCTGGCAGGGGGGTTGGGCTGGATGATCTCCAGAGCTCCTTTCCAACCCTAACCAATCTGTGATTCTGTGATCAGAGCTGTTCTTCGAAATCTGTTCCTAGGAAATCGCTGCGAGAAGGAGGACGCACCTGAGGAGCAGGCCTAAGATGGAGGATTGAACAAACAACTAGCTCTTACCTGAGGAATCGGCTATCCCATGGAACAACTTCTGAGAAAGATTCTGCAACATTACTAGGGGTCCGCCAAAACATACAATTACTTGCCATGTTCCAGTTAAAGCCTAAACTATCGAGTTGGCATTTCTTTTTAAAAGTGTATAAAGAAGCGGTAATGGGCCAAATCCTCAAGCCACTGTAAATCAACACGATTTGCTTGCCTCCGCTGGAACACCCGCTCTCTATTTCAGTTCAGGAGCTAACACACAGTATCTTAATATGCATTTAGGTTAATATTTGCACTTTGCAGGGCTAGGTAGATTGCACGGCTGGCACATATCAGACTAAATGTCACTTCCGAAAGCTAAGGGACCGAACCGGAAGCTGCCATTCAGAGGGACTACCTGACAACATGTGGAACCTCTCCGGAAAAGCCTTCCCACCTCAAGCAACTCCTTTTGATTAATCTTTCACATAGACAATACACGTTATATACACCGACACACCCCCCCGGCCTTTGCCTCCACAGATCCTGTGGTTGGCTAATTAAAGGAGGAGGTGTAACTATCAATCTAATCTGGCTTGTTCTCAAATTTACCATAATTTCCACACTTGAGAGGCTGGTGAAATGAAACAGCACTACTACACTTTCCCATTCATCAGCCGGAAGCAGAACAACTCAGAGAACCGGGCGAAAAATAATTAGGATGCGGGATCAGGTGTTGCGCGCGTGCATCTGTGCCTGTACAGGGGCACGCAGGCACATGAGCATTCACGGGAGGCAGCAGCAGTAGCACGGGGGCAGATGAGCACCACCAGTCATTTGACCTCGACAGGTGAATGCTTGCAGATGTACTCACAGCACACTTATTAGAAGAGGCCCAAATGCCCGAGAAAACTGCCGTCAGATTACGCCGGAAACAACAACGGCTTTTTAAACAACTACAGCCGCCAGAACGGTACCGGCGGCAGCACTGCAGGAGCTGCTCAGGAACCGCTGGGGCAACCCCAGCGCACCGGGTGCTCAGCGCGTGGCCCTGACCCCACCGCATGGCATGTCACCCTTGGGCAGGAAGCTTGACATTTTCTGGAAGCACCGGTGTCATTTCACGGGCTTTGCCGTCGCTTTGCGCTTGTGGGGTAACACTATAGAGTTTTTCAGAAAGTGTTGGAGCAACTTTGGTACCTTTTCCATTCAGGCACACTGGGAGTGAGCTGTGGGGTCGCTGCCAGGGGCTCTGCTCAGCACAGCATGGCTGGAGCTGGCCCAGGACCTCCTTCGAAAGACAGACTGGTCAGACACACAGCTATCCTGAATCATCAAGGATAATCCTATGTTCAAGTTCCTACGTTCCAGTTGAAGTTCAAGTTCCTACGTTCCAATTGGTGCCCGTTACCTCTTGTCCTGGATCATCAAAGATGATCCAGGACAAGAGGTAACGGGTACAAACTGGAACCTAGGAACTTCTATCAAAGCATGAGGAGGAACTTCTTTACTTTGAGGGTGGCAGAGCACTGGAACAGGCTGCCCAGGGAGGCGGTAGAGTCTCCGACCCCAGAAACATTCAAAACCCGCCTGGAGGTCATCCTGTGCAACCTGCTGTAGGTGACCCTGCTCTGGCAGGGGGGTTGGGCTGGATGATCTCCAGAGCTCCTTTCCAACCCTAACCAATCTGTGATTCTGTGATCAGAGCTGTTCTTCGAAATCTGTTCCTAGGAAATCGCTGCGAGAAGGAGGATGCACCTGAGGAGCAGGCCTAAGATGGAGGATTGAACAAACAAGTAGCTCTTACCTGAGGAATCGGCTATCCCATGGAACAACTTCTGAGAAAGATTCTGCAACATTACTAGGGGTCCGCCAAAACATACAATTACTTGCCATGTTCCAGTTAAAGCCTAAACTATCGAGTTGGCATTTCTTTTTAAAAGTGTATAAAGAAGCGGTAATGGGCCAAATCCGCAAGCCACTGTAAATCAACACGATTTGCTTGCCTCCGCTGGAACACCCGCTCTCTATTTCAGTTCAGGAGCTAACACACAGTATCTTAATATGCATTTATGTTAATATTTGCACTTTGCGGGGCTAGGTAGATTGCACGGCTGGCACATATCAGACTAAATGTCACTTCCGAAAGCTAAGGGACCGAACCGGAAGCTGCCATTCAGAGGGACTACCTGACAACATGTGGAACCTCTCCGGAAAAGCCTTCCCACCTCAAGCAACTCCTTTTGATTCATCTTTCACATAGACAATACACGTTATATACACCGATACACACCCCCGGCCTTTGCCTCCACAGATCCTGTGGTTGGCTAATTAAAGGAGGAGGTGTAACTATCAATCTAATCTGGCTTGTTCTCAAATTTACCATAATTTCCACACTTGAGAGGCTGGTGAAATGAAACAGCACTACTACACTTTCCCATTCATCAGCCGGAAGCAGAACAACTCCGAGAACCGGGCGAAAAATAATTAGGATGCGGGATCAGGTGTTGCGCGCGTGCATCTGTGCCTGTACAGGGGCACGCAGGCACATGAGCATTCACGGGAGGCAGCAGCAGTAGCACGGGGGCAGATGAGCACCACCAGTCATTTGACCTCGACAGGTGAATGCTTGCAGATGTACTCACAGCACACTTATTCGAAGAGGCCCAAATGCCCGAGAAAACTGCCGTCAGATTACGCCGGAAACAACAACGGCTTTTTAAACAACTACAGCCGCCAGAACGGTACCGGCGGCAGCACTGCAGGAGCTGCTCAGGAACCGCTGGGGCAACCCCAGCGCACCGGGTGCTCAGCGCGTGGCCCTGACCCCACCGCATGGCATGTCACCCTTGGGCAGGAAGCTTGACATTTTCTGGAAGCACCGGTGTCATTTCACGGGCTTTGCCGTCGCTTTGCGCTTGTGGGGTAACACTATAGAGTTTTTCAGAAAGTGTTGGAGCAACTTTGGTACCTTTTCCATTCAGGCACACTGGGAGTGAGCTGTGGGGCTGCTGCCAGGGGCTCTGCTCAGCACAGCATGGCTGGAGCTGGCCCAGGACCTCCTTCGAAAGACAGACTGGTCAGACACACAGCTATCCTGAATCATCAAGGATAATCCTATGTTCAAGTTCAAGTTCCTACGTTCCAGTTCAAGTTCAAGTTCCTACGTTCCAATTGGTGCCCGTTACCTCTTGTCCTGGATCATCAAAGATGATCCAGGACAAGAGGTAACGGGTACAAACTGGAACCTAGGAACTTCTATCAAAGCATGAGGAGGAACTTCTTTACTTTGAGGGTGGCAGAGCGCTGGAACAGGCTGCCCAGGGAGGCGGTAGAGTCTCCGACCCCAGAAACATTCAAAACCCGCCTGGAGGTCATCCTGTGCAACCTGCTGTAGGTGACCCTGCTCTGGCAGGGGGGTTGGGCTGGATGATCTCCAGAGCTCCTTTCCAACCCTAACCAATCTGTGATTCTGTGATCAGAGCTGTTCTTCAAAATCTGTTCCTAGGAAATCGCTGCGAGAAGGAGGATGCACCTGAGGAGCAGGCCTAAGATGGAGGATTGAACAAACAAGTAGCTCTTACCTGAGGAATCGGCTATCCCATGGAACAACTTCTGAGAAAGATTCTGCAACATTACTAGGGGTCCGCCAAAACATACAATTACTTGCCATGTTCCAGTTAAAGCCTAAACTATCGAGTTGGCATTTCTTTTTAAAAGTGTATAAAGAAGCGGTAATGGGCCAAATCCGCAAGCCACTGTAAATCAACACGATTTGCTTGCCTCCGCTGGAACACCCGCTCTCTATTTCAGTTCAGGAGCTAACACACAGTATCTTAATATGCATTTAGGTTAATATTTGCACTTTGCGGGGCTAGGTAGATTGCACGGCTGGCACATATCAGACTAAATGTCACTTCCGAAAGCTAAGGGACCGAACCGGAAGCTGCCATTCAGAGGGACTACCTGACAACATGTGGAACCTCTCCGGAAAAGCCTTCCCACCTCAAGCAACTCCTTTTGATTAATCTTTCACATAGACAATACACGTTATATACACCGACACCCCCCCCCCGGCCTTTGCCTCCACAGATCCTGTGGTTGGCTAATTAAAGGAGGAGGTGTAACTATCAATCTAATCTGGCTTGTTCTCAAATTTACCATAATTTCCACACTTGAGAGGCTGGTGAAATGAAACAGCACTACTACACTTTCCCATTCATCAGCCGGAAGCAGAACAACTCCGAGAACCGGGCGAAAAATAATTAGGATGCGGGATCAGGTGTTGCGCGCGTGCATCTGTGCCTGTACAGGGGCACGCAGGCACATGAGCATTCACGGGAGGCAGCAGCAGTAGCACGGGGGGAGATGAGCACCACCAGTCATTTGACCTCGACAGGTGAATGCTTGCAGATGTACTCACAGCACACTTATTAGAAGAGGCCCAAATGCCCGAGAAAACTGCCGTCAGATTACGCCGGAAACAACAACGGCTTTTTAAACAACTACAGCCGCCAGAACGGTACCGGCGGCAGCACTGCAGGAGCTGCTCAGGAACCGCTGGGGCAACCCCAGCGCACCGGGTGCTCAGCGCGTGGCCCTGACCCCACCGCATGGCATGTCACCCTTGGGCAGGAAGCTTGACATTTTCTGGAAGCACCGGTGTCATTTCACGGGCTTTGCCGTCGCTTTGCGCTTGTGGGGTAACACTATAGAGTTTTTCAGAAAGTGTTGGAGCAACTTTGGTACCTTTTCCATTCAGGCACACTGGGAGTGAGCTGTGGGGCTGCTGCCAGGGGCTCTGCTCAGCACAGCATGGCTGGAGCTGGCCCAGGACCTCCTTCGAAAGACAGACTGGTCAGACACACAGCTATCCTGAATCATCAAGGATAATCCTATGTTCAAGTTCCTACGTTCCAGTTGAAGTTCAAGTTCCTACGTTCCAAATGGTGCCCGTTACCTCTTGGCCTGGATCATCAAAGATGATCCAGGACAAGAGGTAACGGGTACAAACTGGAACCTAGGAACTTCTATCAAAGCATGAGGAGGAACTTCTTTACTTTGAGGGTGGCAGAGCGCTGGAACAGGCTGCCCAGGGAGGCGGTAGAGTCTCCGACCCCAGAAACATTCAAAACCCGCCTGGAGGTCATCCTGTGCAACCTGCTGTAGGTGACCCTGCTCTGGCAGGGGGGTTGGGCTGGATGATCTCCAGAGCTCCTTTCCAACCCTAACCAATCTGTGATTCTGTGATCAGAGCTGTTCTT